>NC_069688.1:26363622-27019872 GCF_023699985.2 Odocoileus virginianus
CTGCAGTCCATGGGGTCGCTAGAAGTCGGACATGACTGAGTGTCTTCACTTTCATGCATTGGAGAAGGAGATGGCAACCCACTCCAGTGTTCTTGCCTGGAGAATCCCAGGGACGGGGGAGCCTGGTGGGCTGCCGTCTATGGGGTCGCACAGAGTTGGACACGACTGAAGCAACTTAGCAGCAGCAGCAAAACACATTTTGTGGTATTCCTTCCTTGTGTGCCCAGTCACTCAGTCATGTCCGACACTTTTTCGACTCTATGGACTGCATCCCACCAGCCTCCTCTGTCCATGGAATTTTCCAGGCAAGACTACTGGAGCAATTTGCCATTTTCTACTCTAGGGGATCTTCCCGACCCAGGAAATCGAACCTGGGTCTCCTACCTTGGCAGGTGGATTCTTCACCACTTAAGCCACTGGGAAGCCCCAATTTCTTTCTTATGAGGAAGAAAATCAAAAGGTATCCTCCTTTCACACAGTGTAAATGTTGTCTCTCCTTACTAAGGAAAGTGCTATGGTGTGTATTGAGAAGAAAAACAAAACAGGGATATAAGGAAGAATAATGTGAAGAAAGTATTCCTTATGTGGTTGTAAAAACTTTATTTTGTACTGTAAAACAAATACATTAGGTTAAATGTTATGCATTGTCTGTCTAGTTCTAGGTACCTACAGAAACGTGGTAGGAGTTAAAAGACACAGGTGAAAGAAGAGCTACTCATATAGGCAGTCTTGCACAGTGGGCCAATATGCAGAAGTTAGACACAATAAATTTGGATTAGCTACACCTAGTTCCCCCATGATCATATATAACTGTAATCTTCCCACAATTCAATTACATTATTTATAACATTGATCATTAACATGTGTTTCTCATATGACTCTTGTGAGAATTATATGAAATAATGTACATAAGATGCTGGACATAGTGCTAATAAGGGCTTAAAAATAGTGGCTAGTTTTCTTTTTGTGGTTATTATTTATTATAGTAAAAATAGGCTTCTTCTGTGTATTTCAAGTTGCTTATCTGATATTTCAAAATGGATACCAAGTTGATAAATATGAAATCTAGCTTTATCTGTGTTGTAAACCAGCACTTATTTGTACCAGAAGTGATTCTTTGAATTCAAGATATTATTTTTAAAAAAGATCCTTTGGAATAAGCTAAATCCTCAATATAAGAACAATATATCATTAATTAAGGTACCATAGATATTGATATAAAATGAAGGAGATTGCAAGTTATTTACAAATATTATGCACTGTGGATTTTGTTTATTTTTCTATAATATTTAAGTGCCATTGTCCATCTTGTAAGAGTTGGACATTTAGTATTTTCCTTTATTTTATGCAAGCTACACATTCATTTCATTATCTCATATACGCATTATCAAAATTTGTTGAACGTTTCAGTAGAAGAACACTTCTATTATTGTCTTCTTTGAAAAATAAAAGCTATTTATGATAGTCATTCAAAGATTATTTTTGTAAAGGATTAAAAGCAAATAATACTATTAATATTATTTTAAATAATCAAATCTTTAAAATTTTTTATTGTTAACCATCTAGTCACAATCAGAGTTAAGTCAATAATTACTTATTAGGTAATGTGTAGTATACAGAGTAACCTTTGCAATATCTAGATTACTCTTGCTTCTCAGAAGAGAAATGTCTCAAAATTACGAGTTTATTGAATATTTCTACAACCATTTATTTTTAAATCAATTAGAACCTGTTACTTAAAGTTACTCTATGATTTATTTTTATTTAATATTTTTAAATAAAAAGGAGTAGTTTTCAAAGAAATATGCCCTTAATTAAGTTTATTTATTTATTTTTTAATGGAAGGATAATTGCTTTACAGAATTTTGTTGTTTTCTGTCAAATCTCAACATGAATCAGCATAGGACTGCATATATCTCCCCCTCTGGAACCTCCCTGCCACTTCCCACCCCATCCCACTCCTCTAGGTTGATACAGAGCCCCTGTTTGAACTTCCTGAGCCACACAGCAAATTCCCATTGGCTATCTGTTTTACACATGGTAATGTAAGCTTCCATGTTACTCTTTCCATACATCTTACCCTCTCCTCCACTCTCCCATGTCCATAAGTCTATTCTCTATGTCTACTTCTCCACTGCTGCCCTGCAAATAAATTATTTGCTACCATATTTCTAGATTCTGTATATATGTATTAATATATGATATTTATCTTTCTATTTCTGACTTACTTCACTATGTATAACAGGTTCTAGGTTCATCCACTTCATTAGAACTGACTCAAATGCATGCCTTTTTATGGCTGAGTAATATGCATTGTGTATATGTACCACAGTTTCTTTATTCATTCATCTGTCAGTGGACATCTAGGTTACTTTCCTGTTCTAGCTATTGTAAATAGTGCTGCAATGAACAATGGGATACATGTGTCTTTTTCAATTTTGGTTTCCTCAGGGTATATGCCAGTCAGTGGGACTGCTGGGTCATATGGTAGTTTTATTCCTAGCTTTTTTCAGGAATTTCATATTGTATTCCATAATGGCTGTATCAATTTACATTCCCACCAGTAATTCAAGAGGGTTCCTTTTTTTCCACACCCTCTCCAGCATTTATTGTTTGTAGATTTTTTGATGATTGACATTCTGATGGGTGTAAGGTGATATCTCATTGGTGTCACATGTTTAATATTTAAATAAAAAGAATATTTTTAAAGAAATATGCCCTTAATTCAGTTTTGAAATGAAAGTGTGGTTGCTCAGTCATGTCTGACTCTTTCCAATCCCACGTACTTGCACACCAGGCTCCTCTGTCAATGGGATTCTCCAGGTAAGAACACTGGAGTGGGTAGCCACTCCCTCCTCCAGGGGATCGTCCCAGCCCAGTGACTGAACCCAGGTCTCTCACACCGCAGGCAGATTCGTTATCATCTGAGCCACCAGGGAAGCCAATTAAGCTTTGAGTTGCTTTAATTGTGAAAATACAGATATTTACCTTTTAGTTTTACTTAGGCCCTTTGACAAGCAGGTGATTGTTAGGAATCTGTTTAGTCATCTTTTTCTTTTATTTTTCCCCTAAGTATTATCATTATCTACTTCTCTAGTTCTCCTTCTAAGCAGTGAGCTCCTTACTCATTGTGCAAGTCTTTGTATTCTACAGATTTGTTTCCTCAAGAGTCAGCAAGTCCCCTGTCCTAGAAATTTCAATCTCCAAGGTTGAAAGGTCACTTAGCATCACTTCCCCGGTGCTCTTTAGCATCAGATAAAGATAAGCTTAGGTCACTCTATATCTAGCCTTCCTTTCCTGATTATTAGCCCCAAATGGAACTTTTGGCCACCAGCTGATTCACAAGTTCTGGCAAATATGCACATCAGGAAATGAGGAGAAAGGGTATGAAGAGAAGGGCTCTCTCATGCTTTCTCTACTCTCTTCTTGAGCATCTTAGATCATCCAGACTTTTTGTTCATAGCAGAAACACTCACCTGAAACAAAAGTAAAAGGGGTCCCACCTGTAGATTTTGCTACTGTTGGAATATATGGCAAAAGTGTCTGATAAAGGACCAGTAGATGTCAAAGAATCATTTATCTATCTACCTATATTTCTAGCTTTATTGGAATATAACTGACATATAGCATTGCATAAGTTGAAGGTGTACAATGTGGTGATTTCATACACTTAAATATTGTGAAATGATCCCCAAGTAGAGTTAGTTAATATTATATCACCTCATGTAATTACCATTTCTCTTTTTGTAGTGAGAACATTTAAGATTTACTCTCTTCGGAAGTTTCTTTTCAGATATAGACTTAAAGTGGTTAGAGTTATAAGTTTTCAACTTTATGGTGTGAAAGCAGTAAGCATTCTGTAAAAACCATTCTTCAAATCTGAATTTTGATCTTTCTCAGGTGAGTGTATAAAATTCTCCTGTGATGTTGGACATCATCAGCTAGCCACAGCTCCCATCCAAATATGTGATGATGAAGGTAAACAACTGATCTATATACAGCCATTCTGTACTCATCCAACCTTTTTTTTTTAAAGTACAGTATTCATTACATGAGATATTTAAGGTTTTATTACAAAATAAGCTTTGTGTTAGATTATTTTGCCTCATGAAGGCTAATGTATTTTGAGCATGTTTAATGTGGGCTAGGCTAAGCATGATGCTTGGTAGGTGAGGCATATTAAATGTGTTTTCACTTTATAATATTTTCAACTCATGATGGATTTATCAAAATGTAGCACTATCACTGTGGAAAATTCTTAAAGAGATGGGATTACCAGACTACATTACTTGTATCCTGAGAAACCTGTATATGGGTCAAGAAGCAACAGTTAGAACTGGACATGGAACAACTGACTGGTTCAAGAATGGGAAAGAAGTATGACCAGGCTGTATATTGTCACCTAGCTTATTTAATTTCTATGCAGAGTGCATCATGCAAAATACTGGACTCGATGAATCACAAGCTGGAATCAAGTTTTGCCAGAAGAAATAGCAACAAACTCAGATATGCAAATGATACCACTCTAATGGCAGAAAGTGAAGAGGAACTAAAGAGCCTTTTGATGAGCATGAATGAGGAGAGTGGAGAAAAAACTGGTTTAAAATTCAACATTCAAAATAGTGAGATCATGGCATCCAGTCCCATCACTTCATGGAAAATAGAAAGGGAAAAAGTGGAAGCAGTGACAGATTTCTTTTTCTTGTGCTACAAAATTAATGCTGATGGTGACTGCAGCTGGGAAATTAAAAGACACTTGTTCCTTGGAAGGAAAGTTATGACAAACCTAGAAAGCATATTAAAAAGCAGAGACAGCACTTTGCCAACAAAGGTCTGTATAGTCAAAGTGATGGTCTTTCCAACAGTCATGTATGGATGTGAGAGTTAGACCATAAAGAAGTTTGAGCACAGAAGAATTGATGCTTTTGAATTGCAGCACTAGAGAAGATTCTTGAGAGGTCCATGGACTACAAGGAACTCAAACCAGTCAATCCTAAAGGAAATGAACCCTGAATATTCATTGGGAGGACTGTTGCTAAAGCTGAAGTTCCAATACCTTGGCCACCCTTTACAAAGAGCCAACTCATTCCCTGATACTGGGAAAGACTGAAGGCAAAAGGAGAAGTGGGCAGCAGTGGAGGCGATGGTTAGATAGCATCACTGACTCAGTGGTCAGATTTGAGCAAACTCCAGGAGAGAGCGGAGGGCAGAGGAGCCTGGTGTGCTGCAGTCCATGGGGTTACGAGAGTCAGACACAGCCAAGAACCTGAACCACAGCAACAAGCCTATCACAAGTCAAGGAATATCTGTATGTTGTTGTTTGTATGTAGAAATTCAATTACTTTTGTATCCTACTTCTTTACTAAATTCATTGATTAGTTTTAACAGCTTTGCGTTTGTGTGTGTGTATGGAGGTTTTATGATTTTATATAATATCATGTCATCTGCAAACAGTTTTTCTTCTTCCTTTGGATTTGGATACATTTTATTTCTTTTTTCCCCCCTGATTCATCTGGCTAGGACTTCTTGTGTCATGTTGAATAGTAATGGGGAAAATAACCTCCTGTGTCTTATTCCTCATCTTAGAGAAAAACTTTCAGCCTTTTATCATTGAGTATGAGGTTAGTTGTGAGTTTGGCATATATATGACCTTCACTATATTGAGGTTCATTTCCTCTGTATGTTGAGCATTTTTGTTTTTTTTCCATGAAAATAATTCTCTATTTTGCAAGTGTGTTTTTTGCATCTATTGAGATGATTATACTTTTTTCTCTGTTTTATTCTATTAATATGGTATATTACACTGATTGATTTATACATGTTGAACCATCCTTGCACCACAAGGATGCACTGAATCACATTTTCATTTCACTCATTGTATAATTCATCTCCAGAATTTCTGTTTGATTCTTTTTTTATTATTTATTTTTGTTTAACTTCTCATTTCATCCAGACATTGTTTTCCTAGTTCAATTGAATTGTCTTTCTTTGTTTTCTTATACTTCCTCAAGCTTCCTTTAAACTACTATTTTGAATTATTTATCAAGCAAGTCACAGATCTCCATGCCTTTGGAGTCAGTTACAGAATGACTTCTGTGATCCTTTGATGGTGTCATGTTTCCTCAATTTTTCATGTTTCTTGAATTTTTGTGTAGCTGTCTTTGCCTTAGCAATTATTGTCACCTTCATAATTTACTAATTGCTTTTAAGAGAGACGTACCTTTTGTCAGTCCTGCTACAGATTCTGAGGCTTTCTTAGATGTTCTATGGATAAGCCTGTTCCAAGCTCCTTGCTTCCCTTGGAGGGGGAATCTTTTAATTTGTGTGCCTTCTTTCAGTCCTACGGCCCATGAGGCCAGGTGCTGACAACCTTCCTTTTGCTTTTGCCTCTGGTCTCTCCCTGGCCTGCAGGTTAGGCCAGCTTTCTGCAATATTTGTTGGTCATCTGCCAAAGCTCAGTCTCTCCACCTTCAGAACCATGCACAGAGTCAAGCACAGGGTGGCATGTGACTGAGACATGTGGAATGCTGCAGATGCCCTTGGGCCAGTGGGGAGAACTCTTGGCAAGGTGTCCCCAGCAGCTCATCACTGGGCTTCTTGATGGAGTCTGCAATGTATTTAATAGGATCCATATTCCTTTAATTTCCTCCGGAATCTTATCTGCCTCTCCCCCGGCTTTTACCTGCTCATGCAGCTCACATGAGCTTATATTCCGATGTCCCCCATGGCTGGAGAAACTGGGAACTCATACCTTTCCCCTGAAGAAGATATCTCAGGCCAAGAAGATCTCTCTTGACTGTGAGATGTGATGTCTTGCAGGAGGGTTGTTGTAGGTAAGGTCAAAATCTTCCTCTTCCTCTGTCCAATATGAGTATCCTCCAAGCTCACTTTTTTTTTTTTTTTTTTTTGCTCTAATGCTATGTTGGAATTCGTCTGTTGGAAACCTAGACTTTCACAACAGTTCTCTCATCCATGGGTAATTGTCTAAAGGGCCTCCTGGACATGGGGAAGAGGGGATGGAGCCAGTTTACAGGCCACTGCAGGGTCCCGAGCTGCGGTGAGGTCTGTGTGTCTATTGTCTGACATGTGACTGGGCAGGACTCCTCCTGGGCCCCTTGATGTATAATGCTGAATTCTATAGCTCCCATAGAGGCACCTTTGTCCATGGATGGATGCCAAATTATTGTTGTTGAGCAGGATACAATGAACTATGTCTTCTTTAGCTATGTTGCTGACATCACTCCTCAGAATCATTTTTATTAAGAACGTTGAGGGAAAGAGAGCTAAGAGGCACAAGTAAGAGAGGAAATGCAAAGGGAATGAGAGCATGGTCATAGTCTCAGATCGGACTTGTCTAAAGGGCCTTGAGGAGTAAAGCTCTAAATGCAAGAAAAAAAGGAACTTTTTCTATAGGGTTTTATTTTATGGGACAAAAGCAAGGTGAGAAAAAACAAGGTGACAAAATGTGATGCAGCCTAGGAAAATGTCTCTCATATTACTGTGTACAATGTAGTAAGTTTCCTTAGACTCTCTGAGGTTCCAGAGAAACTGGAGCCGATTATGCATCATTTTGTGGTTTTTGGATATTGCAATATTGTACCTTTACCGCAAATGTCATCCTTATATCAGTGGGGCTTGGAAGCAAGGAAAGAACCAAGGGGTCCTCAGCTGGCTTCGAGGGCCACCAACATCAGCCAGGAAGGCCAGAACTTAATGTTCTAACCAAGAACTGTCTGCGTTCCCCAAGAATTCCCAGAAATAACTTGAAGATTTTGTGTCAAGGTAAGAGATGAATGTATTCCATGAGCAAGTTGGGGAGATAATCCATGAAAAGTAGATTGTACTAATAAGTTATCAATACACTGATGCCCTGGTGTGCTATTTTCACAACAGTTCAAAAGAAGAATGTTCTTTAAATGATCTTTAAAATGAATACATTGCAAATTTAAGATTCCAAGCTAATTCTTCAAAAGGATTTTAATTACTTTTTATTCATTCATAATTCTAATCTTAGATTTGCTTCCAAATATATCTTAAGAATATATCCAAGTGTGGTGAACCTGGTCCAGTAACAAAACTTAGTCTATGCTTTTCTTATTATATGGAGAAGGAAATGGCAACCCACCCCTGTATTCTTGTCTGGACAATCCGAAAGGAGGAGGAGCCTGGTAGGCTACAGTACATGGGGTCAAAAAAAGTTGGACACGACTGAGCGACTACACTTTCACTTTTGTTATTATGATAAATTAAGCTTAGTATTGATTTTAAAAAGTATTTATATCTCTGTAAATATGAAATCTGCTTATTGTCTCAAGATGTTTGATATGCTATACTTTTAAGTTTTCAAGAGTATTGAGGAAATTTATAATTATAATATTCTTAGAGAAAATTTATGTGATTATATATGGATATGCATATATATAACTTTTTACATGACTAAGACTTCTAACTGTTAATATGCTTATTTAATCTTTGTATATATTTATATATACACACTTGTTTTACATGGAGAAGACTTCTGTTTATATGCCAAGTGCCTTGTATACTTATATGTATTAGTTTCTATAACTGCTTTGTTTTGTATCTTGCTAAAATTAAAACATCTTTTCTTCTTTCACACATTTTATACATATAAATATATATATATACACATACATATATATATATAGTCTCCTTCTTTCTGCATTATGTAATTCAAGTTGCCCACACATTATCTTTTCTAGGCACTCCTAACACCAAGAATTTAACCTATCAGTGTAAGTTAATAATCTTCTGCTTCCAACAGGCACCAGTTCTAATTTTAAAAGCTTTGTCTTTATCCCAGTCCCCCAGGGTAAAAATGTTATAATCATTTTCACTTTCCCTTTCTGTTTTCCTCACTAGATCTAATCCATCACTAAGCTTTGACACTTTTTGTTGCTTGGTCTGTTATATTTCTTGAGCCTCCCTTTCCAGCTTAACAGTCAACACTTTATCCTAAGCATTCATGGTGTCTCATCTGCATGATGGTGCTAGAGACCTAATTGCTTCATTGCCCTCAGGGTTTCTTCAGTATGCTCGGTTCCCTTATATTCTCTGGAATAACTCTCCTTCAATGCTTAAAAAAAAAAAAAAGAACAACTTTTTCTTTCCATAAAGTAATTTTCTTTCCTTCTATTATTTTAAAACTAGCTATTTCATCTTTGCTTTCAGAGTTCTACTGTCAGTTGCTTTTCCTATCTTATCATCCTCTCTCTTTAGATTTTCTGCTCTTGTCAGGTTAAACATGCATTCCTTCTCTGTGCTTGCCCATTTTAACTCCCAGCCATCAGGTCAGATTTCTCCTTTCCCACAGCTTTTCTGTATCTTAAACTCCAAATTCCTCAAGTATTTAATAACAGCATGATTAAGTACAATATGATATGTTCATGTAATAAAAGACCGTGAAGTCCCTGAGAATATTTTTACACATAGTTTTAAATTCATAAGCTGAGTGATAAATATTTTAAAGTGAGAGAAAATGGACTAAAAATAATTTTAAGAGTGTTTTAACTGAAGTTTCCTGGGACCCCAGACTTTGAGATAGACATTTGCTAACACAGTCCTGTGAACACTGTCATTTGGATCAATAACTTTAGGGGTCTCAGGGAAGGAGGATTGAACCGAGGAAGCTGTTGAAGTATAATATGGTTGAAACAACGGATTCAACCTATTTCATAAGGAGCTCTTCACTTGAGGATGGCTGTCAGAGAGCCACTCAGCTGAGGGCTGATAGCTGCAACACTCCCAGCAGCCGGGAAGTGAATGCCTTGGGCTGAAGAGATACCTGGGACGCATGGCATAGCCTCCACTTAGAGATGGAGACAATACCTTCAAAAAATAACAGAATCATAGAACAAGAGCCACAAAGAAACACGGGAACATGTTTATTATCTCCAGCTGGTGGTTTAGCCACTAAGTTGTATCCAACTGTCGTGACCCTACAGACTGCAGTCTGCCAGTCTCCTCTGTCCATGGAATTTCCCAGGCAACAATACTGGAGTAGGTTGCCACTTCCTTCTCTCAGGGATATCCCTGACCCAGGGATCAAACCCAGGTGTCCTACCTTGCAGTGGATTCTTTACTGACTGAGCCGCTAGGAAAGCCCTTATTTCCAGTTAGTAGGATTATAACTGACTTTTATGTAGTCTTATTTAAATTTTCTGATATTTTCTACTTGTGCTTAGTTGCTCCGTCATGTCCGACTGCGATTCCATGGACTGTAGCCCACCAAGCTCCACTGTCCTTGGAATTCTTCAGGCAAGAATATTGGAGTGGGTTGCCATTTCCTACTCCAGGGGATCTTCTGATAGAAGACAGATTCGTTACCACTAGAAAGCCAAAAGTTATATATGTTACTTTAAAAAAATCTCACCTTTGATATTTTTCCTCAATTTTAATTTTTATTGAGCAAAATGATTTCTCTGTGCTGCTTAAGCATTTTCTTCTGGTCAAATTTTCACTTTTTTGTTTATTATTCTAAGATGTTCTATGTCTCTCTCAGGTAGATAATAACTTCTTAGGAATAGGTGTCATGTCTAAATGCATTTTTCTTGTTTCTATTTTTTATTATGATTATATATATGGTGGTGGTGGTTTAATCTCTAAGTCATATCTGACTCTTGTGACCACATGGACTGTAGCCCCACCAGTGTCCTCTGTCCATGGGATTCTCCAGGCAAGAATACCAGTGTGGGTTGTCATTTCCCTCTCCAGATTTTATCTACACACACACACACACACACACACACACACACACACACACTCAACATACTTAAAACTGCTAACATAGGGTTTTGTGTAGAGTAGACGAGTATGTCCTTAAAAAACTGTAAGAAAGGAAATTCAAAGCTAGATTAGGGCTAATTTTAACAAACAGCCACAAGTTACCAGCAGATCCTGCCTTAGAAGCAACATTCTGCTTACAGTTGAGGTTTTTAGCCATTATCTACATAACCCCT
Organism: Odocoileus virginianus; assembly: GCF_023699985.2. Classification (NCBI taxonomy): domain Eukaryota; kingdom Metazoa; phylum Chordata; class Mammalia; order Artiodactyla; family Cervidae; genus Odocoileus; species Odocoileus virginianus. Next base: position 26,374,602 of record NC_069688.1, read on the forward strand.
AAAAAAACCCATCACTCTGTGGTGCAAAGTAATAGCTGAAATAAATTTGTAAGTCTAAAACTAAGAGTAACTTTGGTTATTCTTGAGATTAGTCTGTTAAGGTTCAGTTCATTTCAGTTCAGTCGCTCAGTTGTGTCCAACTCTTTGTGACCCCTTGAACCGCAGCACGCCAGGCATCCCTGTCCATCACCAACTCCCAGAGTTCACTCAAACTTATGTCCATCAAGTCGGTGATGCCGTCCAACCATCTTATCCTCTGTTGTCCCCTTCTCCTCCTGCCCTCGATCTTTCCCAGCATCAGAGTCCTATCATAGAAAATTCATCTCTTGTATTGGAACTTCAGCTTGGCTTACTTATTGTATGTTTGCCTCAAACGTAGAATGATAAACCCCATATGGTAGTATAAACAAATCCTTTAAAAGGTAAAGGTAGTGTAAAAAATATTTTAAAAGGTTGAAATGAGTGCAGGTGTTTTACAAGCTCCATGGGGCATAGATTTTTCAGTCAGTTTTAGAATAGCTGTTATTCATCAAACAATAGTTTGTATAAGAAATTATTATGAGAACACTTTTAAAATAAGCAAGATATTTGAAACTCTAATAACCTAACTTGAAATTAAAGGGGAAAAAACAGAACTATATATATTTTACTATCTGTATAACCCAAGAGAATGAGTCAGAATAAACTAGATATAGCTGATAGGATCATTTAAGATATTTCTTAGAAATAGCTTCAAGCCCCAAGGTTGTACTGAGCTTGAAATTAATTAGTCAAAATAAATAAAATCTGCCCTCCTAACAGAGGACAGTTACAAACCCATGCTTATCACTGAAGATTGACTAAAACTCAATATTTTCTTGTTATGCATTTCAGGAGAAACACTATTTCAAAATGCAAGTAGAATTTCTAAGAATATGTTCACAGCATTAGTCAATTAGTTTTATAGGCTTCAAAAAAATTTAGAGCAGTAAAAAAACCTAATTTGATTGAGAATTTTATTTAAATGTTGGCTTAAATTTAGGATTTTATGTTTAGTAATATTCTAATACATTATATAATTTACTATCAGTTGCTTATTTAACTTATATGCAGAGTACATCATGAGAAACGCTGGGCTGGAGGAAGCACAAGCTGGAATCAAGATTGCCAGGAGAAATATCAATAACCTCAGATATGCAGATGACACCACCCTTATGGCAGAAAGTGAAAAAGAACTAAAGAGCCTCTTGATGAAAGTGAAAGAGGAGAGTGAAAATGTTGGCTTAAAGCTCAACATTCAGAAAACTAAGATCATGGCATCTGGTCCCATCATTTTATGGCGAATACATGGGGAAACAATGGAAAAAATGTCTGACTTTATTTTTCTGGGCTCCAAAATCACTGCAGATGGTGATTGCAACCACGAAATTAAAAGATGCTTAGTTCTTGGAAGGAAAGTTATGGCCAACCTAGACAGCATATTGAAAAGCAGAGATGTTATTTTGCCCAAAAATGTCCTATGTCTAGTCAAGGCAATGGTTTTTTCAGTGGTCATGTTTGGATGTGAAAGTTGGACTGTGAAGAAAGCTGAGCACTGAAGAATTGATGCTTTTTGAACCGTAGTGTTGGAGAAGACTGTTGAGTCCCTTGGATTACAAGGAGATCCAACCAGTCTATCCTAAAGGAGATCAGTCCTGGGTGTTCATTGGAAGGACTGATGTTGAAGCTGAAACTCCAATACTCTGGCCACCTGATGCGAAGAGCTGACTCATTTGAAAAAACCCAGATGCTGGGAAAGATTGAGGGCAGGAGGAGAAGGGGACAACAGAGGATGAGATGGTTGGATGGCATCACTGATTTGATGAACATGGGTTTGGGTAGACTCCAGGAGTTGGTGATGGACAGGGATGCCTGGCATGCTGTGTGGTTCATGGGGTTGCAAAGAGTTGGACAGGACTGAGCGACTGAGCTCAACTGAACTGAACAGTTCTGATAATGTTTAAAGTGTATTTTAAAATGAAAAAAATAGGTTTCCTTATGGCTTTATCTTGCTTAATACAAATCATCTAGTTTATCTTATGTTAAATTTCAGATACTTGTCTAAAAGTGTATCTTATTACCCACTTCCTTACCCTAGTCTTCAGGTTAAATCACTTTTTTTCACTTCTTGTATTACTATTCTATACATATGTTTTCTCTACTAGCACAGGAATAATCATCCTATAAAACTTGATGTGATCTTATATTCTGCTTCCTCATTCATTTGACAAAGCTTATAATTCTACATTTTCCTTGGACTTAGTGATCACTCTTAAATGTTGCTTCTTTTCATTTTCTTTTTCCATTGCCTTAGTCTAGGTCTTCATCATGCCATGAGCTTTAAAATTCCTTCGTTATATCACTCTGAAGTCTGTTCTTAGTTTCACCACTAGTTGACTATACTCTTCATAAACTTTATTTAAATCTTTTGTTGCTTTCTTATTGCCTAGAGAATAAAACTTAAATTATCTCAGAAAGAGAACCGTAAGACTCCACTACCTATTTTTCCTTTTTTTCCAGATTTGCCTCCCATTACTTTTCCTCAGGCATTCTCTAACCTTCTTTGATCAAGAAGGTAGATGTGGGAAGGAGGCTTACGGGATATGTATAAAGATAAATGTACCTGATAATCAGCCACAAAATAAAGAACCTTCTGGCTGCATTTGTGATATCAGATGTTGGAGCATATCACCTTCCCTTCCCCAATTAACCTATATTCCCGATGTTCTAAACTTCTTATAATTTTTCATACTACTAGCAATATTTGAACTTTTTATCTTAAGAATTTTAGTTCAAGTACAGTTTTCTACTATTTTTAAATTGATTGATATTTACTGAGCCTTTGAGCTCCACCTAAAATGCCACCTCTTCAGAGAAATTTCTTCAGTACTTTTAGGAAGTGCTTTTTTGTTGTTTTTATTTTCATAGCTGTGAACTCATATTTATATGAGTTATATTTGTAGCACTTATAAAGCTATATTAATATCTGTCTTTTGGCTGGATAGTGAATTGATCTCCATATCTATAATGTCTAGCCCAAGGATAGGAGCTCAACAAAATTTTGCTAACTGACTGAACAAATACAACAATGTTCCAAAACTTGAGAACACTATGGGGAATATGCATAGCAGAGTCCATCTGAAACAATGAGAAAATGTCTTCTCTTACAACTATGTTAATTTCAGGGCATCAGAGAAATAGCTTAAGCAAAAGATAATGAGAGTCCTAATTAGAAATGTAACCATGGTAATAGAAATAAAGAGAGAAAATGAATAATATTGTTGAGATAGAATCAAGATATCCAGGTGACATTTGATAAGAGAGATAATAGGAGAAAAGGGTAATGAGAACCTTATTTTTGAGATAGTTTTTAAGTATATAAATATTGTAGATTTTGTATTTATCATTTGCAACTATGTATTCTTTTGTACCTAGTGAACAAAGCAATGAATATATTTTCAATGATTTATGTTATCTAAAAACAATTGTGATAATATTCAGTATTTATAAGTAGAGAATTATTTCAGTGTGAGCAAGTAAATCTAAGATGAAAAACCAAAAGTAGTCACTTTATGCAAAAAACAAATTTTCAAAATCAACAATGGCAAGAAATTAAAAGGTGACTAAATATTAGAGGATCTAGGTCCTAGTTTCAGATCAAACTTCTGTCACCATGACTTTGGGAAATTGAGTCAAGTTTTCCAGTTTCATTTACCAGCTTAGTAAAATGTGAGCTTCTATGATTTTTTATAACTCCAGAAGATTATTTAAGTTTGACTTTTTAGTCATCATCCTTCAAATTAAGAAATACATTGATTTTTATATGGACAAGATTTAAAGAAAACATCTGACTGTCAGTGGGGTGTTTTTTATAACAATTTTTGTAGTTTACTATTCAAAGAAATTTATTTTCTCTCAGATAAGAAAAGTCAAATATCTCCCACTTAGTTTCTCTTTGGTTACATTCTTATAGTTTGTCTGAATTGAAGACTATGTGATTGATTTTTAAACCAATCTAATAAGTCTATCTGAATCTTCCCTCTACTTTAGACTTTCTAACTAGTCTTAAGCTGCTGCTAAGAAATAAACAAATCATCTAAAACCCTATGCTTGAAAATTTCTGTTAAATACACATAGATATGATTTTAAAACTACTCAAATTTGTAAATATGAATTGTTACTAAACATTCAATCACTTATTCATTCAAAATATTTTGTGTCCTGATGGTAAAGAATACTGTAAGTATCTCAATGTACAAGACAGATATTTTAGTCAGAGTAGGCAAACTGTTATAGCAATGGCCCTAAAATTTCAGTTCCTTAATGCAGGAACTGAATTTCAGTTGAATTTCAGTTGAATTTCAGTTCACCCATATTGCAGTTCAAGTGAGTTTTTGGATTTAGCACTCCATATCATGATGCAGAGATCATGGCTCCTGCCTGCTGTTGGTTTTTCAATGTCTGTTACTAGATTGTTTCCAATGGTCTGGGTGATGAAAAGAGATCCTTGAGGGTCTCAGGATTGTTTAAAGGCCAGGTATGAAGCATTCTGGAAGACTTCTGTCCACATTCCATCAGCTGACACTAGCCAGATGACCACATCTAGCTGCCAGGGAGGCAGGAAATACAGTCTGTGTGTCCAAGAGGAAAAGAAATTAAGACTTACTGTCATTTATTATTACCTATGCCAAACAAAATATTCTCCTTCTCATGGAGCTGATACACTATTGGGAGAACTAGCAATAATCAATTAAACAAGTAAATGAAAAAGCTAATTTCAGATAGTGACAAGTGTTCCAAGAGAATTAAAGCTAAATGATATGATAAAAAGAATGGAGGTGGAAAAAGTTAATGTGGATTGAATGGTCAAGGAAATTTTCACAGGGTGAAAATATTCAAGAGATTAGATCTAATAGACAGAGTGCCTGAAGAACAATAGACGGAGGTTTGTGACAGTGTATAGGAGGCAAGGGTCAAGAGGATCCCCAAGAAAAAGAAATGCAAAAAGGCAAAATGGCTGTCTGATGAGGCCTTACAAATAACTGTGAAAAGAAGTGAAGAGAAAGGCAAAGGAGAAAAGGAAAGATATAAGCATCTGAATGCAGAGTTCCAAAGAAATAAGAGATAGAAGAAAGACTTCCTCAGTGATCAATGCAAAGAAATAGAGGAAAACAACAGAATGGGAAAGACTATAGAGATCTTGTCAAGAAAATTAGATACCAAGGGAACATTTCATGCAAAGATGGGCTCAATAAAGGACAGAAATGGTGTGGACCTAACAGAAGCAGAAGATGTTAAGAAGAGGTGGCCAGAATACACAGAAGAACTGTGCAAAAAAGATCTTCATGATTCAGATAATCACGATGGTGTGATTACTCACCTAGAGCCAGACATCCTGGAATGTGAAGTCAAGTGGGCCTTAGGAAGCATAACTACGAATAAAGCTGGTGGAGGTGATGGAATTCCAGTTGAGCTATTTCAAATCCCAAAAGATGATGCTGTGGAAGTGCTGCACTCAGTACGCCAGCAAGTTTGGAAAACTCAGCAGTGCCCACAGGACTGGAAAAGGTCTGTTTTCATTCCAATCCCATAGAAAGGCAATCGCATAGAATGCTCAAACTACCACACAATTGCACTCATCTCACAGGCTAGCAAAGTAATGCTCAAAATTCTTCAAGCCAGGTTTCAACAGTACATGGACTGTGAACTTCCAGATGTTCAATCTGGTTTTAGGAAAGGCAGAGGAACCAGAGATCAAATGGCCAATATCCATTGGATCATCAAAAAAGCAAGAGAGTTCCAGAAAAACATCTATTTCTGCTTTATTGACTATGCCAAAACCTTTGACTGTATGGATCACCACAAACTGTGGAAAATTTTTAAAGAGATGAGAATACCAGACCACCTGACTTGTCACTTGAAAAATCTATAGGCAGATCAGAAAGCAACAGCTAGAACTGGACATGGAAAAACAGACTGGTTCCAAATAGAAAAGGAGTATGTCAAGGCTGTATATTGTCTCCCTACTTATTTAACTTATATTCAGAGTACATCATGAGAAGCTCTGAGCTGGAAGAAGCACAAGCTGGAATCAAGATTGCCAGGAGAAATATCAATAACCTCAGATATGCAAATGACACCACCCTTATGGCAGAAAGTGAAGAAGAACTAAAGAGCCTCTGATGAAAGTGAAAGAGGACAGTGAAAAATTGGCTTACAACTCAACATTCAGAAAACTAAGACCATGGCATCTGGTCCCATCACTTCATGGCAAATAGATAGGGAAACTGTGGAAACAGCGACAGACTTTATTTCTTTGGGCTCCAAAATCACTGCAGATGGTGATTCCAGCCATGAAATTAAAAGATGCTTGCTCCTTGGAAGAAAAGTTATGACCACCCTAGACAGCATGTTAAAAAGCAAAGACATTATTTTGTCAACAAAGGTCCGTCTAGTCAAAGCTATGGTTTTTCCAGTGGTCATGTTTGGATGTGAGAGTTGGACTATAAAGAATGCTGAGTGCCAAAGAATTGATGCTTTTGAACTGTGGTGTTGGAGAAGACTCTTGAGAGTCTCTTGGACAGCAAGGAGATCCAACCGGTCCATCCTAAAGGAAATCAGTCCTGAATATTCACTGGAAGGACTGACGCTGAAGCTGAAACTCCAATACTTTTGTTATCTGATGTGAACAACTGATTCATTTGAAAAGACACTGATGCTGGGAAAGATCGAAGGCAGGAGGAAAAGGGGATGGCAGAGGATGAGATGGCTGGATGGCATCACCGACTCTATGGGCATGAGTTTGAGTAAGCCCTGGGAGTTGGTGATGGACAGGGTGAACTGGTGTGCTGCAGTCCATGGGGTCTCAAAAGTCAGACATGACTGAGTGACTGAACTGAGCTGAACTGAGCCAAAATCTAAATTATAAAAAGAAAAAAAAAAGGGGAGATTACTATGATAAATGTAGATGTGGGTTGCTCCAGGGAAAGCTAGTAGCAAGTACTGTGTGCTAAGTTAAAACTAGCTTTTGTTTTTAAACAACACGAATAAGACTTGTAGGATTGTAGTAGAGTGATATGGGATGCAAAATGGTAAGAGCTGGTTCATTAAAGTCTTTTAGGTGATAATGAGGAGTTTGCATTTTGTATGAAATGCAGTGGGTGACCACGAAGTGTTCATGGGAGAAGTGACAATCAGATTCACATTGAGATCACTCTCTTCATTATGTGATAAATGAGTTCAGAGGGGCATGAAAGGAAATGGGAGGCCAATTAGTGAACTATTGCAACAGTCAAGTAAGAAATGCTGCTGTGGACTAAGTTGGTAATACTAACACGTAACCCAGCAATTCTGCTACTGGGCATATAGCCAGGGAAAACCATGATTCAAAAAGACACATGTACCCCAATGTTCACTGATGTACTATTTACAATAGTCATAATATGAGAACAACCTAAATATACAATAACAGGCGAAAGGATATAGAAAATGTGAGATATATATATATATATATATATATATATATACACACATATATACAATGGGATATTATTCAGCCATACAAAAGAACAAAATTTGGTCATTTGTAGAGAGTGGATGCGCCTAGAGATGGTCATACAGAGAGATGTATGTCAGAAATAGAAAAACAAATATCATATATTAATACATATATGTGGAATCTGAAAAATTTGGTATAAAAAATCTTATTTACAAAGCAGTAGAGACACAGACATAGAGAACAAACATAAGAATGCCATGGGAGAAGTGGGGGTGTGATGAGTGGGAGACTGGGATTAAGATATGTATACACTATTGATACCATGTATAAAATAGATAACTAATGAAAACCCACTGTATAGCACAAGGAACTCTACTCAGTGCTGTGTGGTGACCTAAATGGGAAGGAAATCCAAAAAAGAGGTGAGATATATATATATATATGTATATATATATATATATGTATATATATATATATATACACATACATATATATGTACTTATACCATTTGCTGATTCATCTTGCTATACAGTAAAAACTAACACAACATTGTAAAGCAACTACACTCCAATTTAAAAAAGAAGCATTTAGCCTAAACTATTGAATACATTTTTAAAAAGAGAGAGAAAAGTTTGGGATAGTATTTAAAAATGAAGATAACAGATGATAGACTTACTTTGACTTGCACATGGAGGTAGGTAAAGGGTAAAGAAGAATCAAAAATAATTTATGCTTTGGTCTTGATCAACAGAATGGATAATAGTGGCACATGGTGAGATGTGAAAGACAGAGAGAGAAATAGATTTCTGGGAGGGATTGCTAAATCAAGGTTCATATTTTTACCATAAAACTTTGAGACACCCAGTAGATAGACAAGGAGAAATGGCAGGTAGGTAGTTGAGTATATAAGTGTAACAGCATGCTCTGTGCCACCTTTATGTTGCCCAGATAGATGACTAGATCTCCAAAGCTGAAGTAATAGATCCCAGGCATATTACATGTTTTACTGAGAGCCACCGAAGCAGTACTAGGCATACCTCCCACCTCAGGAGTTTTTGGAGCAGGGAAGAAACCTCTATAAAATTGGATATGAGGGGTTCCCTCGTGGTCCAGTGGCTAAGAATCTGCCCTGCCATGCAGGGAACACGGGTTCGACCCCTGGTCTGGGAAGATCCCACTTGCTGTGTAGCAACTAAACCTGTCTGCAGCAACTACTGAGCCCAGCTGCCACAACTACTGAAGCCCAGATGCCCTGGAGCCCATGCTCTACAAGGGGAGCCACCGAAACGAGAAGCCTGCGGGCCACAGTGAAGAACATACTCGGGTCGCCAGAACAAGAGAAGACAGGTGTGCGGCAACGAAGGCTCAGTCCGGCCAAAAATAACTAACTAACTAAATTAATTAATTAATTAAAAACCAGATGTGAGATTGAATTTTAAACTGAGTTTGACTGAATTAGTTTAATAGCTGAAAGTGACTTGAATGGTATGTTTACTGCCGGGGGTATTATTATGGGAATTTTAACCTATCATAGTTGAAGGCAATAATTGGAAAAAACTGTACATGATTATATCCTCACTACACTTTCATGGGCTTCCTGGGTAGCTCAGGTGGTAAAGAATTCACCTGAAATGTACGAGACCCTGGTTTGATTCCTGGGTTGGGAAGATTCCCATGAGAAGGGATAGGTTACCCACGCCAGTATTCCTGGGCTTCCCTGGTGGCTCAGAGGGTAAAGACTTTGCCTGCGTTGCGGGAAACCTGGGTTCAATCCCTGGGTTGGGAAGATCTCCTGGAGAAGGGAATGGCTACCCACACCAGTATTCGTGCCTGGAGAATCTCTATGGACAGAGGAGCCTGGCGGGCTACAGTCCATGGGGTCACAAAGAGTCAGACATGACTAAGCATGTATGTTCACATTTTTGTCAGAGCATTTATAAAAATGCATGGAGTGTTACTTGTAAAGAAATCTGGTCTAGATTGTTCAAAGTCATGTGGCATGGAATGGTATTACCTAATCAGAGATTCAACATAGAATAAAAGGCCTACAGTGGAATCTACCAAAGCGTAGAGTTCAAACAAGGAAGAACAGGCATCAGACGAGCTGTAAAACAGCCGTTTGAATACAGAAAGAAAACAAGGGGAGGTGATTGTCTTAAAATTCTAGAGAATGTTTTGAAAATGAGGGACTGGCCAATTATGTTGAAAGTTACTAAGGATGGGAGCAACAGAAAAGTAACTACTACATTTTTCAGCATACATAATTCTTGTAAGACCTTAGTGACCTAAGTTTCACTGAAAGAGTGCACATAGACACTTTATTGGACAGGTTGAGGAAAGAAAATGGCATAAAGTTGGAAAGAGGAAATAGGACATTTTGAAACATTTTGTGTGAATGAGAGTCAAAATATGGGATATGAAACAAAAGTACAGTCTTAAGGATTCAAGATACTAGAGTATGTTTGCATGTTAACAGATAAAATGTAGAAGAAAAATTGTTAACTCGAGATAAATTTTATTCCATGTGCCTCTTTGCCTGGGAGTAAATATTCACATGTATATGGTAACAGAAATTATGCATTATGAGTGAGCCATTGCAAAGTTCGGGAGCATTTTGAAAGTTTGAACAGAAAAGTTGGTATGAAATGGTCATTTTTATGCAAGCACATATTAATATATTCAGTAAAGGTGATAAGATAGTCACATTTGGTTTCATGTTCATTTGAGATTTATGGTCATGGATTAAGGTTACTCAGCATTTGAGGATTTTTTCCCTCTACCTAGTCAGCAGCCCTATTATAGGCATAGAATAGGTGAATACTTGGGTTTAGCTTTTTATTTATCTATTTTTATTTGTGGGGGGAGCTATCTTTTAAATAGGGTTGTGGTCTCGTCAGGAAATTATAAGAAGGGAGAGAAATGCAGGAAAATTGAGGTCAGTTGCAAAAGGGTGATTACAAAGATAGAGGAAAAAAATGATCTCATTCGAGTCAACTGTATTATTTCTTAAATCTCCATTTCAAAAAACTAGTATAAATTTATACAGAAACCACTGTATTTAATATTACAGTTGTTTTTATATTATTCAATCAAATGTTTCTATATTATCACGTAACCTCTGTTGTTCAGTTAATCTCCAAATTATTTTGAGGAACAATTTAAAAACAAGGAAATAAAAATACATGATAGTTGATATTCATATATTACTACTTGGGAGGTAGGAAGATTTAACTGCAAGAAAGAAAATCTAAGCAACTTCTTCTTGCCCCAGAAATGATTAAAATAGTTTCTCTTGTAAAATTCCTTTGGCTAATTTGACTGTTTTGAGTCTTAAAAATATGGTGAGCAAAGAATGTATTCATAATCCTTTTGGCAGCTTGGCTGCTATTCTAGTTCCTAGCTTTGTAACATTGTACCATTCAAGGCTGGCCACAATAAAACAGTCAACAAAAATTAGATGAACATCAGGTATTAATTATGAACTTGGATATTTTCATGGTATTTTCTAATTAGCTGTTATATGTTTTTAAAATTATGAACTGTTTATATTAATAAACATTCAAAAATATGAGGATGGGAGGAGCACTTTCTGTGTAGCAGATATTTTATTACCTGATTTAATCACCAAAATAATTCTAGAAGGCAAATATCGTTATTCCCATTTTAGACAATGGGAAACCAAGATTAAGAAAGTTTATATCATTTGCTCAAAGGCAGAAATTTAGTGAGTGACTGAACCTGGATTTGGGCACAGATCTGTCAGTCTACCAAATCCGTGTGCTTTTTGGGTCAGAAACTTGCCTCCAGGTTTCTAACTGAATGTCTATATCAGTTTGATTTGTGCAACCACATAATATTTAAACTAATGGATGTAATGAAAAACGGCACATAAACACATAATCTAGCTGTTCAATAATGTTTAAAGCAGACACAAAACAATTCAAGTTTCTTCCTACACAATATAAGCTTTCAAGATTAGTGGTATGTGGGTTTACTATTCACTAGCATTTGAAATGATCTTTGATCATATAAATTGGTCTTAATTTTACATTTATATATATATAGTCCAATATTAAATCAAAGTCTATATGCTGCTGACTATGCAAACCAAGACTATGCTGTCTCTATTTTTGCAACTCACTCAAATGAAACCAGATAATTCCATCTGTTTAATTCCCTTTGACCCAGTTCACAGTCACCTCTAAATGGATTCCAGAAATACCAGTTCTGCAGCTTGCAGAGTTTTCTTAAAGCAAGCCTAATGGATCAAAGTGTGTCATTCTCTCTAGCACCAATTTATTCATCATGCAATAAATTCACATTTTTGTGTTAGGCTTAACACAGTGCTTGGGAAAGGTAAAGCTAAAAATGTCTTGACCTCAAAGACATAAATATATTGATATCATATTGATATGGGCATATATATAAAATACATGAAGTATATATGGATACAGATTTAGATATGCAGGCATATAAATACAACCATACATATACAAACATAAATACCTCTGCTGTTGTTGTTGTTGTTAATGTTTTATTGATAACAAGCTTTTGATATGAATTATCTCATTAAATTCTCCTTTTAGTCATTAATTGTTGGATAGCAAGTTATGCCCCAAACTAGCAGCTTAAAACTATAAACACTGTCTCACAGTTTCTGTTGGTCAGGAGTCTAGGTTCAGCCTAACAGGGCCCTCTGGCTCCAGGTATCTCATAAGGTTACACTCAAGTTGGCATTGGATCAACATGGCAGTAATTTCAAGGCTCGCCAGGGGCTGAAGAACACACTTCTAAACTCACTTGGTTATTGGCAGGCCTCAAAGAATCTGCTTCCAAGCCCAGTCAAATGGGCCTTCCCATAGAGCTGACTTGTGACATGGCAACTGATTTTCTCCAAGGTGAACAAAGAAGAACCAGAGAGAGTACCCAAGATGGAAACCGCAATCATCTGTTACTTAATCTCAGAGGTGACATAATTGCTTCTGCCATATTTTTATTTTTTTTATTTTTTCCATTTATTTTTATTAGTTGGAGGCTAATTACTTTACATCATTACAGTAGTTTTTGTCATACATTGAAATGAATTAGCCATGGATTTACATGTATTCCCCATCCCAGTCCCCCCTCCCACCTCCCTCTCCACCCGATCCCTCTGGGTCTTACCAGTGCACCAGGCCCGAGCACTTGTCTCATGTATCCAACCTGGGCTGGTGACCTGTTTCACCCTAGATAATATACATGTTTCAATGCTGTTCTCTTGAAACATCCCACCCTCGCCTTCTCCCAGAGTCCACAAGTCTGTTCTATACATCTGAGTCTCTTTTTCTGTTTTGCATATAGGGTTATCGTTACCATCTTTCTAAAGTCCATATATATGTGTTAGTATACTGTAATGGTCTTTATCTTTCTGGCTTACTTCGCTCTGTATAATGGGCTCCAGATCTGAAAGAGACACGTGCACCCCAATGTTCATCGCAGCACTGTTTATAATAGCCAGGACATGGAAGCAACCCAGATGCCCATTAGCAGACGAATGGATGAGGAAGCTGTGGTACATATACACCATGGAATATTACTCAGCCATTAAAAAGAATTCATTTGCTTCTGCCATAATTTATACATTAAACGCAAGTCAAGAAGGTCAGCCCATAACTAAGGGCTGGCATTACAAAAAGATATGAAAACCATAATGCCAAGGATCACTAGAGTCCATTTAGAGGCTGTCTTGCAGGCATGCTAAGTCGCTTCAGTCATGTCCGACTCTTAGACACCGTATGGACTGTAGCCTGCCAGACTCCTCTGTCCACGGGATTCCCTAGGCGAGCATACTGGAGTGGGTTGCCATGCCCTCTTCCAGGGATCTTCCTGACCCAGGGATCAAACTGGCGTCTCCCACAGTTCCTGCACTGCAGGCAAACTCTTTACCGTTGAACCACCTGGGAAATCCAGAGACTGTCTATTGCAATATTAAGAAAATAAATAAAACAGCCTTATGAGGCAAGTGCTATTTTATACAGGTAAGACAATTGAGACAAGGTTGTTTAAATACCTTCCTCAATTTTATATAGCTGAAAAAACAATAAGGCTAGGATTCAAACAGTATTATTGCAAAGTATAAAAAGATTCCCATAAGTTAAAATTCAGAGAAAAAAACACTTCATGCTAAGAAAGAAACAAAATATAACCGCAAAACAGAAATGCAAGTATGAAATTATATATAATATTAATAATGCAGAGAAATCAATTGAAAAGTTGGTAGGAAATCTAGTCGGAAAAATTGGTGGATGTTAGTAAGCTTTTAACATATGGTGAAGGAGTTTAGATTTATTGATAAGTGAAAAGTTATAATTTATTTTAAATTTTATATGTGGTTAGAATAGTTAGTCATCAATATTTTTAAAACAAGGAAATCACACATTCAAAGATTGGCTTTATGAAGATCTGTCTGGAAGTTTGTAGGAGAGCCTGGTATTTTATGAAACAGAAAATAAACAGTCTGTTTCAATAGGTGTATATGCTGCCATGAGGGTCTGACCAAGGGCTAAGACAATGGAAAGAACAAGCAATGTCTATCTATAAGTAAGACTTCCTGACTTAAAACAGTTTAGTAACATAAATTATTCCAAGGTTTTGAAAGAATATTGTAAAAGAGGAAGTGCAATGAAAACTTTGAAGAGCAGGATTATCTAGTTTTTTCACTTTTGTTCTCTGAAGACTAGAATAGGTCATCATAAAGGCCCTTTAAATAAATAAATAACAGACACTGCAATGTATTGGACAAAGATTCACTAAGATAGCTCAAGCAAAAAAATAAATAAACATAAGGGAAGGTTAAGATTATGTTTCATGCTAGTAAAATACAGCCAGATTTCACAAGAACTAGAGAACATCAAGACCAAGGACTACTGTGCTCACTTGGATGGGAATGTTTGCTAAAACAATCTCCCTCTCTGTCTTTCTCTCTCTCCCTCTGGCTTTCTTTTTATCTCTGCCTCTTCATTTCTTTCCACCTTTGGATATGTAAAAATAAACACATTCTCTGCCTGTATTGGCAGGCTGTGCAGACACTTCCCTATAGTTTTAACTTGCATTAAGCTTTTTCTTGAATTGATGAAGACTTTGACTTATATTTTATGGAATAGAAGGTCCACTCTCAAATGCTGATAAGCTCTTCCTGTGTTAGTTCAAATGTAGGAGTGGTGGGAGAAGGAGAGGATTTTGAGATTCCTCTCTGGCTTAGGCTTGAGTTTAATTAGCATTGGCCATGGGTAGATGGGTAGAAAATTAGGAGACTTATTTATCTCAAAGTTGGCTAGAAGAGAAAAGCAGCATGAGTGAAGACAGAATTTTAAGATGTTATGGTTTTGTGCCATGCAATACACATGAGTTTTAACCCTGACAATGGCCTACAGTGAGTTCTAAATATCAGAAAAGGAAACTGAGGCTTTGGAGGAATTAGCTCATCAGTTGTTTTAGGCAAGATTTCAAATCCACTACTTTCTGACCCAATAACTACTATCTTGCTCTTTCTACTTCTCACTGCAACACACCGCTAAGAAAAATAAGGACGTTAAAATCAACATAGCTATTTGTTTAATCATGAGTCATGCCGGCCACGCTATAATAGGCTGGATATTAGTAACTGTAGACAACTAATATACCTGACTCTTATCACAACTCAGACCCCTGTATCAACTTCACCCCATGCCTGACATCTAATGAGGCTCTAGGATGGGTGAACTCTGTCTTAACACTTTTCTTGTTATCAAACACTCTGGATGTTTAATGGTTTATTTTTAGCCTTTGCCAACAGAGTTGTTCTTCAAAATGCCATAAGCCTTACAGTGAAGATCATAATAAATCAAACATCAGCTGCAGAATTTTGGCAGAAAAGTGGACAAAATTGTAGAGTTATGTAATATCAGATCACTTATAGACTGAGATGGTTAGTTACTTGGTTTCTTTTATTTTAGGAAGTTGGTAACTTGTTCCTTTATAAAGAAAAGTGTTTGTTAAAAAGAATATGACTATAAGCAGAAAACATAAAGTGAATGCAATGAGGCAGATAGGAAGGGAAGAGAGTATGGGAATAAAATCATTGCTGAGGAAATAGGCAAAGACATATAACTCTTCTTTAAGTGACAAGAGGGGAAAGATACGATTGAATGAGAAAAACGTCACTAGGTACTGCTTTCTAAATAAGGCAGTAGGCGGTGTGCTTCACTAGGAATAAGGGGTTAGAAATAATTTATATCTAAGGAATGTATAGAAGGTTTGGACTATAATTTGTCCCTGGGATTCTCTAGAATAGATTTGAAATAAAATTATATTTACAAGAATACTCCAACAATTTTAATTTATACATTCATGATATTATGTAAGAGCAATCTAGAGCAGGAAATAATGCTCAATTATCTTTGTATGATTCATAGATTTGATCATAGTTCAATTCAGATAGTAGATGCTTAATTAAATTTTGAAGAATGAATTAGTGAAAAAAATGAACAATCCATATTATCTGTATTTCAATGAACATATTCTAGTGTCATATTTGGAAAATATAAATATTATGAATCTATTTAAGGAATTACTTGAGAGTTTTTAATTTGCATGTTAGCTATCATATAAAATATTTATAATAGCAATTTATATAATCAAAATTGTTTAAGTTTTGTTTGTGATATACTAAAAGGCTAAGAAAAATGAGTACTCTGGGAAGTATTATTGTTGAGAAAATATCACAAATTCATTTTCATAAAAGGGAGAAATTATTGATAAACACATCTAAATTTGCAGATTGGTTATTTTCAGAGGTTATTTGGGGTCATAATTGTAAATCTCATTACCGTGCTTGAAGGAGGTCTCTTTCATTATTATGGTGCTGGGGTCCACATCCCTGAAGCTAATTGCAAGGTAGAGCGGCAGAGTTCTAATTGTTTGCCATCAAAATAGCTGTGTAAGCTTGATTAACAGTGTTCAGCAACATTCATAATAGTCCAAGCCTGGCCCTGCATAAAATAGAAACTGGGAAAAAATCAATAAGATTTAATAAGATCAGGAACAATCACTTACAATAGTACATCAATCACGCAAAGTAATAGGTGCAGGATTTGATAGGGTCCTGAACTGCCTGAAAGATTCATAACCAGTACTCGTTAATGATTTGTTCATTTGCATTTTATCAATCCAGCTACAGCTGACAAGCAGAAGGAGCAGGAAAGAAATATGTTGACTTAAACTCATCAGTTTTGCAATTAAAAAAATAACACATAATAGCAAATTTCTTATCACATGGAAATCTGATGTTATTACCAATATGTGTGCAGTTGTTGGGTTCTCAGACTGCACTGGCAGTTAGACTTGCAGAATGGCTGGCATGACAGTCTCTGTGGTCACTAGGAAGCCTCAAAGCTTAGAAAGAATCTACATGTGAATATAAATTTCCTCTCCACCTCTCATAGACCTTGATTGCATAATAACATTTAATGCAAAATGTGCATATTTTCTTGTTTTTGTCTCTTTGAAATAAATTAAGCTCCTGGCTTTGCCTTAGGCAAACCTTCTATCAAATGCTAAAACAATTATAATGAGAAGGCTTTCTGGTGATTATTGCTTATCATTATACCCTATTTCAGTGGATGTTATGACTACATAAAGTAATTATGCTGTATTTACCATATATATTAAAACACATTTTGGGAAGAAAGGTAAGTGGCTAAGATAAAGTTGTGTAAACAAATTTTTGATTCCCAATAAATGATATTATTTAATGTGAAAAAAATTCCCCTATAAATGTCAGAAGCATAATGAAAAGTCTGAGATATTTCCAAGAAATTCATGCAGAATTCTGCTTAGAAAATTTCACGGGGACTTTCTACAAAGAGAATTCTGTGAGTGGTGGGATGCAGAGCACATTGTCAGAAGCCAGCGTGGTACTATCCAACATGTGGATTAATTAATCTCCGTCCAAAACTACGGTAAATTATGTTCTCCTTCAGAGAAAGACATTATGGTTCAGCTCCTTGTGGATGATGTTTAAATAGCTGATTTCTGTGTAGGATCCTTTAATTCTATCAAAGTACAGGTAAAATCCCATTATAATAGACTCCATGGGGCCTCTAAATTGTTTTGTTGTGGTTGAATTTGGTTAAAATGAATAAATACATTTATCACATTCCCAGTATGTAGTACATACTGGAGAGACAGACTTGATACCATGTCTCTTTTCTATTGAATTAACACATGAAAAGCAGTGCTTTGAATTGAAAGGGGGTGGGGACTAAGCAAAGTATACTGCTCACATACTTTCTAGGCTTTCTCTAACTCCTGGATGACTTTCAAAGCAATTTTGACATTAAGATAAATTATTTTCTTTTCTTTACATTTTAAAGATGGGATTCATTAGGCTGACCAGGATTTTGATGTCTGGAAGAAGGAAGAAAATAAAAATTATTATTTGTCATCCTGACAAAAATAACTATAAAGAAGCAAATTTTATGCAGCTTAATTTGCTCTCCCTACATATCAAACCACACAGCATCAAGTTCTTTGCTTATACAGGTTGACTCTTTTAAGGTCATTTTACAGAGAGTATTAGTAGATTTACAAAGACTCAATTCATAGGATGCCAATTTACTTAAAAGCAAATTGATAAATGTCCAATTTAGTAAAAGACCAAATCACACTAATTTTTGGCACTCAGCAATATGTTTTTGGTGAATTGTTGTTCAGTCCCTAAGTCATGTCTGACTCTTTGCAACCCCATGGACTGTAGCACACCAGGCTTCCCTGCCCTTCATTATCTCCAGGAGTTTGCTCAAAGTCATGTCCATTGACTCAGTGGTGCTATCCAAACATCTCACCCTCTGCTGCTCTCTTCTCCTTTCACCTTCAATCTTTCCAAGCATCAGAATCTTTTCCAGTGAGTCTGTTCTTCCTATCAGGTGGCCAGAGTATTGCAGCTTCAGCTTCAGCATCAGTCCTTCCAATGAATATTCAAGGTTGGTTTCCTTTAGAACTAACTGGTTTGACCTCCATGCTGTCCTAGGAACTCTGAAGAGTCTTCTCCGGTACCAACAATGCAAAAGCATCAATTCTTTGGCACTAAGCCTTCTTTATGGGCCTTCTTTATGGAAAGACTATAGCTTTGACTATACGGACCTTTGCCGGCAAAGTGACGCCTCTGCTTTTTAATATAGTATCTAGGTTTGTCATAGCTTTTCTTCCAAGGAGCAAGTTTTTTTTTTAATTTTGTGGCTGCAGTCACCATCTGCAGTGATTTTGGAGCCCAAGGAAAGAAAATTTGTCACTGCTTCCACTTTTCCCCCTTCTATTTGCCAGGAAGAGATGGGACTGGATGCCATGAACTTACTATTTTGAATGTTGAATTTTAAACCAGTTTTTTCACCCTCCTCATTCACCCTCATCAAGAAGCTCTTTAGTTCCTCTTCACTTTCTGCCCTTAGAGTGGTATCATATGCATATTTGTAGTTGTTGATATTTTTCCTAGCAACCTTGGCTCCAGTTCGTAATTCATCCACCACGGCATTTTGCATCATGTACTCTGGACACAAGTTAAATAACAGGGTGACAACATGCAGCCTTGGCATACTCCTTTCCCAATTTTGAACCAGTTAGTTATTCCATGAAAGGTTCTCACTATTGTTTCTTGACCCACATATGGGTTTCTCAGGAGACAGGTAATGTAGTCTGGTAGCCCTATCTCTTTAAGATTTTTCCACAGTTTGTTGTGATCCACAGTCAAATGCTTTCATGTAGTCAATGAAACAGAAGTAGATGTTTTTCTGGAACTCCCTTCCTTTCTCTACGATCCAATGAATGTTGGCAGTGTGATCTCTGGTTCCTCTGCCTTTTCTAAACCAGCTTGTAAAGCTGGAAGTCCTTGGTTCACATACTGCTGAAGCCTAGCTTAAAGGATTTTGAGCATAATAACCTTACTAGCATGGGAAATGAGTGAAATTGTATGGTAGTTTGAACATTCTTTGGCACTGCCCTTCTTTGGGATTGGAAATGAAATTTAGTGACTTGGTTGACTTCAAATTTATAGTTATCAGTTGTATGGGACTCAACATTATCAGTCCTGCTGGAATATGGAAGGAGTTTTAATTATCCTGAATATTCTTGCCTTTCATTTTCTGAAAAATAATTCTTGGCAGAGACATTCTAAAAGGTCTTGGAGATAAAATACTAATAAAGTATACATTCCAAATGTTCACATTGTAATAGAAACAACATATATAATATAAATGTTCTTCCATAATATTAATAATCTACATTCTGAGTTCAGAAGTAGGCTTGATTAATTGTGGGTAGGAATCATTTCAAAACTATGGTACTCTTGATGGTGAAAACTAAGCTATTAATACATTGAAACAATAGGACTATAACAATGGCTGCTTCAAGCAAGCCAGAATACATCTTCACTTTACCTGTAAGAGGAGAGGGTGAAATATGGATTGTTGAGGAAGATTATGAAGGAACTGTGCCATTTGAATTTAGATGCTAGAAATAAGTAGAATTTCCCCATTCTGGGTGAAATAATCCATTTCAAAGACAAATGAGCATGAGCAATGGTATAGCAAGGAAGTGCCTGTGTATCCAGTGAATGGTGGAAGACACAGCAAAATGGAGCTCCATTATTATGAGAAACCTTACAGATGGATTTTTTTCTGTAGGACTGTTTGTGTTGTTTAGTCACTAAGTCATGTCCGACTCTTTTTGACCCCATGGACTGTAGCATGCCAGGCTCCTCTATCCTCCACTCTCTCCTGGAGTTTGCTCAAATTCATGACCATTGAGTCAGTGATGTTCTCTAACTATCCCATCTTCTGCTGTCCCCTTCTCCTTTTGCCTTCAGTCTTTCCCAGCATCAGTGTCTTTTCCAATGAGTTGTTTCTTCATATCAGGTGGCCAAGGTATTAGAGCTTCAGCTTCAGCATCAGTCCTTCCAATGAATATTCAAGGTTGATTTTCTTTAGGATTGACTGGTTTGATCTCCTTGCTGTCCAAACGACTCTCTCAATTGACTTCTCAATTCAAAAGCGTCAATTCTTCATCACTCAGCCTTCTCTGTGGTCCAGTTCTCACATCTGTACATGACCACTGGAAAAACCACAACTTTGACTATACAGACCCTTGTTGGCAAAGTGAAATCTCTGCTTTTTAGGTTTGTCATAACTTTTCTTCCAAGAGACAAATGTCTTTTAATTTCATGGATGCATTCACTGTTCCAGTGATTTTGGAGCCCATGAAAGTAAATAGAGGGATTGTTTGAAAGCATTTGAGAAGGAATTAGCAAAAGTGATATAAAACATATAGTATTGTTTAAGTAGTTAATATTTCATTCTCTAGAAACAAAGATACCTAGATTTTCATGGCAGCTCCTGCACATGGGCAACTGTTTGACTTTGTTTCACTTCTATAAAAGTTATTTCCTTAAACACATATGATGCACAAAATCACCTACCCTAGTGGCACACAGTAAGCACTCAGTGCTCATTAGTTGTTGCTATGAATAGAATAATAAGTGTTGTGGTATAATAGAACATATTTCAGATCCTATGTATTCATATATTAATATTATAGAATTAGTTAATTTGCCTGAAGCTTAAAATTGATATTTAATGAGAATATATACTTTTACAACTCTTTAAATGATAATGTAGTCTTCAAACAATATGGTTTGTATAAAATATCTATTTCATAAAGACAAAACATGCATGCTATTAACAGCATAGAGAATTGGTGAGTCAGGAGACAGAGACTGAAGGCAGGAAAGTTATAGAAGAAACTTGTTGTATACAGTTACTTTGGTGGCCTCAATGAACCTAGAACCTTTGGGAATTAACACTTTTCTGTGTTTTTCCTCTCCTGTTGATTTCAAATTTGACCTTGCAACTAGACGCAATTAGCTTTGACCACTGGGGCATTAGAAACATAATGCAAGTGGAAGCTCAGTAAGAACTTGGGATCTTGGTGCTTGTCTACTTGGATTGCTTTTGTTGGACCGCAGTTACCAAGCCTTGAGGAAGACATGGAAAAACCATATGGAGAGAGAGAGAGAGAGAGAGATGTCCAGCCCGGCTCCAGTTATTCTAACTATCCCAGCTATGATACCACGTGTGTGAGAGAAGTTCTCATGAGCATCCAGTCCTAGGAGATACAGTAGGGAACACTGGTGAGCTGTTCCAATCAAACCCACTCAATATTAAAGAATCATGAACAAATAAATACTTCTTGTTTTGAGTCATTAAATTTTAAGGTGGTTTCTTATATAGCAACAGAAAACTGCAACAGAAATTGGTACCCAGAAGTTGGGTATTATCATAACAAAATAGTAAACTACGTGGCACATGCTTTGGGACCAGGAGTCGGGTGAAGGCTGAGAGCATAAAGAAAATTGCTATTGGAGGCTGAAGAAAAAGGACTCAAATTTGTTCTACAAAATGATTGGTGGGAATGTCACCTGAAGTAGCATGAAAAAAAGTATTTAGTAACTTTGATAAGATTTCTAGGTAAAAAATTGGAAATGCCAACTAGATATATTTAGTTTCCTATCACAAAATGTGAGAAAACTTAGATGAACTAAAGAAATAACTGTTCAGTATTTAAGCAAAATTAGAGGAAATATAAAGGAGTTAGTTACTACTTGCTGTGATAAATTTTTTTTCCCCCTATCTTTAGGGTTTTCTGGGCTTCCCTGGTGGCTCAGATGGTAAAGAATCCACCTGCAATGCTGGAGACCTGGGTTCAGTCCCTGGGTTGGGAAGATCCCCGGGAGAAGAGAATGGCTACTCACCCCAGTATTCTGGGCTGGAGAATTTTATGGACTGTACAGTCCATGGAGTCGCAAAGAGTTGGACACAGCTGAGTGACTTTCACTTTCAGGGTTTCTGGCAGAAAACTTTGAAAATTATTGAATAGAAATAGAAACTATTTCAGATAAAGATCATATTCTGGATGCTACTAGTAACACACAAACTCATAGTAAACATTAAGCCCAGGGTGAAAGTGAAGGATACTTTTTGAAACCTCAGAAAGAGTGAAAGCTGTGTCTCAGAAAGCTAGGAAAAGAGGCTCCTTAAAATCTTAAAAGTGCTGTACACAGCTCACTAAATCACAAAGTTTCGAGAGAATTGTATTGGGTAAATCAATACCAGCTTGGATTCAAAGTGCTGACAACTAAAAAAGAAAAAATCTCATTGTATGACAAAGAAGAAAGTGGAGAAGTTTACTCAGTTGCAGGTATGAACCATTTTTCATGGAAAGGAAGAAACCTTTGAGTAGATAAGAGCTGAGATACTGAGCCACAGCCATGTAGATCCACTTCATGGAGTGAAATTGGGCCCTAAGCAAAGAGCCTGTGAGATAATAAGCAGGGGTTGTTTTAAGCCTCTAAGTTTTGTGCTAATTTTTTATGACAGCAATAAAAATCTCATTTGCTCTGTTCTCCAGATTCTGTTATTTGCTACTGGCTTATTTTGGACACCATTTATGCATCACTTCAGAACCTGTTGGACTTATCTGTCTTTTATTTCATCCATTAACATAGTGGCCAGTTCTGCAAAGACTCTGATAAACAGAATTATCTTGACATTCTGCAGATGCCATGCCGTCATATTGGTTCACAGTATTGATAATATCATTTCAATTGAACCTGGTGAGCAAGGATCAGTAAAGAAGCTATCTGCCCTAGTAAAACTGTAAGGCATGTGTGAGAGGGTGGACTACTGATTCTTAAGAAAAAAAAACATAAGTGAATATTTTAGGAGTTTGGAGATAGCCATCTGTTCTGGGACATCTATTTCCTTTTTTTTTTTTTAAATTTTTCAATTTCTTTATCCATTCATAACTACCATAAGGAGTTTCAGTGTTTGATGGAATTCTGTGAATTTTGAAGGCAATTTAATATTGTCCTTTGATACAAAAACGTGCCAGTTTCAAATAGAACCTAAGTTTAAAATGAAGTCTTTCTTAAGCCTTCCTTAAGTCACAGGGACTTATGGTCAAGTCAATCCGATGGCGTTAGTAGTATAATTGTTGTATAAGGACGCTATGTGGCAAGGCTCAGTTGTTGAGCTCATGTATAGACTGGCTTCCAGAGCAAATATATAATCTTCCATAGTTAAGAATAATATTCTAAAAATATCTCCAGTAGCTCTGGCCACTGCAGTTTTTCCACTAATGATTCCACATTACCTTTTACAAAGATGGTATTTGGCCGACATCTGAACTGACTCTGGAATGAACTGATGTTTTACCACCCCTCAGTCACAAACATTAGGCTCCATCTAGTAGGTGGGTAGCCAGATATAATAGAGGGCAGGAGCCATCTGAATGATGTCAGGGTGTTCACTTCTACCATTTCTGATACTCTGTCTCACCTGATTCTTTTCCGTCACCTCTATGGAAACCAGCTCAGCACAGCTTATGCAATGTCCTACTTGATATCACTTTAAGCCCGTGATGCACACCTTTAACTTCCTTTCTTAAGAATTCTTTGTTGGATTCTCTAGGGTCAGTTTAGAGAGAATTCATTCTGTTCCATATGCATGTGCAACTTGAAAGTACAAAAGAGTTAATACATGTGCAGCAACCCATAAAACAGTAAAAGATGGCAGTTAGTAGAAAACGCTTTTCTTATTCTCCTCATCAAAAGAATATCCTGAAAGGCATTTCACATAGTTTGTCAAAGCCCCACATATTGACACACAACCAATAATCACGAAAGGCTGTCTTGAAAGCTCTTTTATTTTCAAACAAAATTAATAGAAATAACTTTTTAAAAAACATATTGAGAGTAAGTTGCTGACATGACATTTTATTACCCCCAAATAGTTAAGTGGGGAATTTCTGCAAAACATTCTCTTACATAACCACAATATAATCATCAACACTGAGAAATAAATATTGACACAATGGGCTTCCCTGGTGGCTCAGATGGTAAAGAATCTGCCTGTAATCCAGAACACTGGGTTGATCCCTGGGTTGAGAAGATCCCCCAGAGAAGGGAATGGCTACCCACTCTAGTATCCTTGCATGGAGAATCTCATGGACACAGGAGCCTGGTGGTCTATAGTTCATGGGGTCGCAAAGAGTCAACTGCAACCAAGAAGCTAACACTTTCACTGTATCAGTATAAGAACCCATTCTTTTTTGCCAATTATTTAAAAAATTTATTTTTAGAATAAGCAGACATAGTCCAGGACTTGATTTTAGTTGCTATGTCTTTTCATTCTTCTTCAATCTGGCATAGTTAGTCTTTCCCTGACTTTAATAACTTTGATATGTTTAAATATTATACACCAATTATTTTGCATAATGCCTCTCAATTTGGGTCTGTCTGATATTTCCTCATGAGTAAATTAATATTATGCACTTTGAAAAGAACATCATAGAGGTGATACTGTGTTCCTTTTATTGCATTTCATTAAGCAGTACATGATTTTTGTTACATTGTTACATTAATTTTAATTATTTGATTAATGTGGTATCTACTTAGTTTCTCCATTTACTTCTTTGTAATTAATAAGTATTTTGTGAAATGTTTTTGAAATTACATAAACATTCCATTCTTAAAAAATACTTTAACCCAACAGTCTTAGCATCTATTGATGTTCACCGTGATAGCTGCCAAATAATTATTTTCTAATTCTAATTCCATAATTCCTACTAAATGTATTAGAATCCTACTGTAAGTAAAAACTACCCTCTTTCCCTCTCTCTCTCCATATGCGTATGTGTATATGTATGCACCAATATGACTTTATGGATCCCTATTTTTTAATGGGTTTAAGTCCATTAATATTATCCCATGTTTTGTAAGTAGAAATCCTTTCAAGCCGATATGTCTTTTTAGCATGTGTCATCATTATTTTAGTACTTTTAAAATTTTTGTCACAAGATGTTCCAGGCTCATTTTGTACTTTCTCTGACCAAGCTCTTGTCCCCTAAGAATTGCAACTTCCAAGAATTTTCATCATGTGCTAGTATCTGGGCTTGAATGTTCTATTGTTCCAGAGAGGAAAATCACACTTTTCCCATCAATGCAATGACATGAACAAAGTTTGCCTCAAGCCCATCCATAATGGTAAAAGTAAGTCAGTTTCAGTTTACAATTTTCAAGTGGAAATCTACCAGTTTTAAACATCTTTGAATGGCTTTGGCATTGGCACTGAAACTGCTGGCTGGCTAGCTTCTGTGTGAGGAGGATGTCATACGTAGTTTTCTTGAATGGTGGGATATATATTGGGTGGCAGAGATTTTGATGGGCAAGAATAATCCCAGCAGCCCTCGTGACTTTCTGTTGAAGCAGTGAAGTTGTGACAAAAGGTGTTTGTTTCTGCAGGAGCATCCAAGTGCTGAAAGGCTTTATTCTTAGATTAAAACTCTGTGTCTGAAAAAGTGGTAAGGCGTATACACTAACATTAAAGAAGTATCAGACTTTTTGATAATGAAAATCTAAAGGATGGGGAGAGTTGACAATTTCCAAATAGTTCTTATTTGGGTCCAGCTGGGCTAATAGTGTCTGTGTAGGTTCTGACTTTTCAAGTTAATTTTACTAGTAGATAATATCTTTTCATGTTAGTGTCTGGTTTCTTTTGCAGTTACCTTTACCAAGCTCATCAGTGCTAACAGCCATAGTAGTTTAGTTTGTATAGCAAAAACAATTTTTGAAAACCTGTTCATATTTTCTATTGGTCTCTCCTTTAAAAAAAAAAAATTACCTACCACAACTGACAGTTAACCACATACAATTTTGTTTTCTTAGAGGGTTAATATAGTTAATATTTTCTTCTTATTGCTCTAAGTACTATTATATCTTATTCTAAAATAGCGAGCCAATTCCAGAAAAAAATAAGCAAAACCAGAAATTTAGTAAGATTTTTGTATAAAACTGCCATAGGTCAGAAAAATTTGAAACACACCAGAGGAAGATCACTTTCTGAAGAAGTAGAAAAATAAATTTTGTGGCATGGAATTCTTTTCCCACATCATGTAAGATTAGGGCTCTGGCCAGTGATTCTTTCTTCTCTCCAAATGTAATGCAAATTGCATAAAATGCAAATCAGCAACTATATATTGATTGACTAAAATATACCCTTTAATTCCTCTCAAGTGTTTTTTCCTTGTTATGCTAAGGCTTATGGGTAAATTCACATAAGGTTAATGATACAAAATTGCTTCTCAAGATGTGAACCTTAATGAAAAAGAAGGATGCCAGATAGGAATGTGGCATGTCCTAATTTAATAAGTACATCTTAATTATGAATTATAAATCCAACACAATGTTTATTTGCTCATAATTTCAAGCTCTTTCCCTGTCATACTTCCAGTCTAAGTCAATTCTCACACACACATTTTTAAAATTACTTATAGAGTATTGTCATTATTTAGTCATGTGTAGTATTCCAGAAAGATTCAATGTCTAGAAAGTTGCATAAATGAATTCAGGCATGGCTCTTTTTGGAAGTTTGTAATGTGTTACCTTTATAAATAATTTACACAATTTATAAATGATATACCTCTTCTTTCTTATTTCAACATTAGCATGATCAGGATCGATTTAAGTGCTATACTTGTAAGTAGTGCTTTTCACCTATACATGCTTATCATAAGATGAATAATTTCTTAATAGCAGTCCTAGACTAAGTGTGTCAAAAATTTCTTCCAGAGAGCAAAAATATAAATACAATATCAAGTGCATCATTTTAAAATATTTTCTATAATGTAGTCAAATAAGCAATAGCAAAGTGATGCTGTGGCCTGATAAATTTAATATGGGATGCTGACCCTCAGTGGTAGAGACTAGCTCTTCTGAGGTATTATGCAATTACATTGATGGATGGTTAATTGAGTCACTGTGGCAGATCATATGTTTACTCATGACCCATATGTCATTGGTCAGGTTATGACTTCACATCTCTGGCCTATAAACATATTTTGTTTTGGAAAATATTTGTTTTAAATGTAAACTTTTGGTTTAAAATGCTTATAGTAAAATAAATTATTAGCTTCATAATCAGAAATTTGCACACATATGCTTTTGTCACTAAGATGATGTAGACTAAGCTCTTACATGGCTTGAAACTACCAATAACTGTAAAAGACTTTGTGTAAATTACCTCATGGTCTCAGGTAGGTGTTCTCCTTGCACTTTCATAAATATATATATTTATAATATATATCTGATATAAGATCTTATGGAAAAACTTTGAAAAAATTTTGGCCAACTCAAACATATACGTATTTAGATAGCAATCAGTTTTCTGGTGTACTGAGAAAGAATGCTAAAGAAAACCTATCCAGGACTGACCCTTTCCAATATTGTATAGTTAATCAAGATTACCTTTGGTTTCCTCAGTTTTCCAGTGTTTGATCAATATGACTTCCTTATGTCCCAGAATATAAGAAAATTCTCCTTTAGGTAATGTTCTCTGATACCTGTTTCAATCCATAGGAACATTTTTTAGCTTCTCTGAATATCAGGAGGTCGGGAACCATCCTATTTGTGGTCAGATTACATAACTGAAGTATATGGTCTCCTGTGACTTTTAGGACAGTTTGTAAGCAGAGAGGAATGACTGCAAGCTTAGGGGTCAGTTGGAAACTTCCCTCTGCTGCCAACCAGTTCTGGGCTTTGAGTATGTCAAACAACTGTAATTGGTTTTCTACCTGCTCAATGGAAATAATATCCATGTCATAAAATGTTGTGAGGGTTAATCAAAATTCTATGTTGTATCAATATCATCTCTTTATTTATATAACAATAAACATGTTAGTAATTTTTCTTATTTTTTTCTTATTTTTCTTATTTCTTGAACATCTTGTATAAGTTCTTGGGTAGTAATATCAACAATAACAATAATAATAGCAACAATAGCCATTTATTAAGCACTTGGCTTTAGGAAATAATTAGGCTATATACTTTGTCTCAGTTTTCTTCACAACAGTTTTAAGACATACTATTACTATATCCATCTCACTGGTAAAAAAAATTGGAGATCAAGGGTGTCTTAGCTTGTTCAAAATCACAAAGCTGATAAGTGACAGAACTAAATAAAATTCACGTAGTGTGATTCCTAAACTGAAACACTGATACACATAACATCCTAATCTAATGATGAAAAAATTGACTTTCATATTCAATCTCTTTTTTATGTATCTGTATTTTCATAGCTTGCCTAAATGTCTACTACTAGTGGTAAAGAAAAAAATGACAGGAAACTGACGTGAATTAGATTTTTGACTAAATTGCTTCTGTAAACGACTTGAGTTACCTCTCACTGTCATTGAATTTTGGATCATGATTATGATCTTCTATTATTGGCAATTTTGAAAAGGAGAAAAGGGCTCCAATTACATTGTACCACTGACATTATGCTCTATGAAAACTACTAATTCCCCAGATCTGTACACTTACCTTCTGTCTTGGAAAAAAATTACAATTTAGTTCAAAAATAAATTTCTTAGTACTTAATTACATGCAGTCTATCTTGAGTCATATATATATGTGTGTGTGTGTGTGTGTGTGTGTGTGTGTGTGTGTGTGATCACTGTTTCATTAAATAACCAAATGTTTTTGTATCATAAGGTAGAAACATTCTAAGATGAGCCCCCACAATATTCACACTAAGGTAAGTACATACTACATAATCCCTTGGACCATGAATATAGAGGGTTTTACTCCCAAAGTTAGATTAATTACTACACCACAGTAAACTTTAACCAAGGGAGATTATTCAGGGGGGAACCTCACCTAACCAGTGGAGCCCTTTAAAACTAAGAATAAGAGGGATTCCACATGAGAAAGATTCTCCATTGCTGGTGTTTAAGGTAAAGAGGGGCCATTAGACAAGGAATGCAGGTAACTTCTCTGACCAGAGTGAACCCCCAGGTAATGGCCCCTATGGAAGCATATAGTTTAGTAAGTACTACAATCATGAGGAGTTGAATTTTTCCAATCAGTTCAGTTCAGCCACTCAGTCATGTCCAGCTCTTTGCAACCGCAGCATGCCAGGCCTCCCTGTCCATCACAAACTCCCAGAGTTCATCCAAACTCATGCCCATTGAGTCGGTGATACCATCCAACCATCTCATCCTCTGTCGTCCCCTTCTCCTCCTGCCCCCAGCATCAGGGTCTTTTCAAATGAGTCAGCTCTGCATCAGGTGGCCAAAGTATTGGAATTTGAGCATCAGCATCAGTCTTTCCAATGAATACCCAGGACTGATCTCCTTTGATGGACTGGTTGGGTCTCCTTGCAGTCCAAGGGATTCTCAAGAGTCTTCTCCAACACCACAGTTCAAAAGCATCAACTCTTCAGTACTCAGCTTTCTTTGGAGTCCAACTCTCACATCCATACATGACCACTGGAAAAATCATAGACTTGACTAGATGGACCTTTGTTGAAAAATTAATGTCTCTGCTTTTTAATATGTTGTCTAAGTTGGTCATAACTTTCCTTCCAAGGAGTAAGCATCTTTTAATTTCACGGCTGCAATCACCATCTGCAGTGCTCCACCATTTCTGGAGCCCAGAAAAATAATTCAGCCACTGTTTCCATTATTTCCCCATCTACTTGCCATGAAGTGATGGGACCAGATGCCATGATCTTAGTTTTCTGAATGTTGAGCTTTAAACCAAATTTTTCACTCTCCTCTTTCACTTTCATCAAGAGGTGTTTTAGTTCCTCTTCACTTTCTGCCATAAGGGTGTGTGTCATCTGCATATCTGAGGTTATTGATATTTCTCCCAGCAATCTCGATCCCAGCTTGTGCTTCCTCCAGGCCAGCATCTCTCATGATGTACTCTGCATATAAGTTAAATAAGCAAGGTGACAATATACAGCCTTGACATACTCCTGTCCCGATTTGGAAACAGTCTGTTGTTTTATGTCCAGTTCTAACTGTTGCTTCCTGACCTGCATACAGGTTTCTCAAGAGGCAGGTCAGGTGGTCTGATATTCCCATCTCTTTCAGAATTTTCCACAGTTTATTGTGATCCACAGAGTCAAAAGCTTTGGCACAGTCAATAAAGCAGAAGTAGATGTTTTTCTGGAACTCTCTTGCTTTTTCGATGATGCAACAGATGTTGACAATTTGATCTCTGGTTCCTCTGCCATTTCTAAAACCAGCTTGAACATCTGGAAGTTCATGGTTCATGTACTGTTGAAGACTGGATTGGAGAATTTTGAGCATTACTTCACTAACGTGTGAGATGAGTGCAATTGTGCGGTACTTCGAGCATTCTTTGGCATTGCCTTTCTTTGGGATTGGAATGCAAATTGACCTTTTCCAGTCCTGTGGCCACTGCTGAGTTTTCCAAATATTCTGGCATATTGAGTGCAGAACTTTCGCAGCATCATCTTTCAGGAATTGAAATAGCTCAACTGGAATTCCATCACCTCCATTAGCTTTGTTCGTAGTGATGCTTCCTAAGACCCACTTGGCTTTGCATTCCAGGATATCTGGCTCTAGGTGAGTGATCACACAATTGTGATTGTCTGGGTAGTGAAGATCTTTTTTGTACAGTTCTTCTATGTATTCT
The DNA here is from genome assembly GCF_023699985.2 of Odocoileus virginianus. NCBI lineage: Eukaryota > Metazoa > Chordata > Mammalia > Artiodactyla > Cervidae > Odocoileus > Odocoileus virginianus. Next base: position 26,405,684 of record NC_069688.1, read on the forward strand.
TGCCACCTCTTCTTAACATCTGCTTCTGTTAGGTCCATACCATTTCTGTCCTTTATTGAGCCCATCTTTGCATGAAATGTTCCCTTGGTATCTCTAATTTTCTTGAAGAGATCTCTAGTCCTTCCCATCCTATTGTTTTCCTCTATTTCTTTGCACTGATCGCTGAGGAAGGCTTTCTTATCTCTCCTTGCTATTCTTTGGAGCTCTGCATTCAGATGTTTGTATCTTTCCTTTTCTCCTTTGCTTTTCACTTCTCTTCTCTTCACAGCTATTAGTAAGGCCTCCTCAGACAGCCATTTTGCTTTTTTGCATTTCTTCTTCTTAGGGATGGTCTTGATCCCTGTCTCCTGTACAATGTCAGGAACCTCCACCCATGGTAATTAGGCACTCTATCAGATCTAGTCTCTTAAATCTGTTTCTCACTTCCACTATATAGTCATAAAGGATTTGATTTAGGTCATACCTGAAGTTTCCAATAGCTTGAATAAATTTGAAAGTGATCCTTTCTGAGAGAATCCTGAGGAGAATTCAGTTTGCCTGACACCTTGGTTTCAGACTTAGAATAAGCAAATTCTGACCAGGACCAGAAATTCTGAGCCTGTCATGGTGTGCCTGAGTGTGTGTTAGTTGCTCAGTTGTGTCTGACTCTTTGTGACCCCATGAACTATAGCCTGCCAAGTTCCGCTGTCCATAAACTTCTCCGGGCAAGAATACTGGAGTGGGTTGCCATTCCTTTCTCCAGGATATCTTTCCCACCCAGGGATTGAACCCAGGTCTCCTGCATTGCAGGTGGATTCTTTATAACCTGAGCCACCAGGGAAGTCATGCTGTGCCTAGGCTTACTATCAATATATCAGTGTTGTTTTAGACATTAAATTTGAGATAATTTGTCATACAGCAGTAGAAATATATGCCAGTATATGCTAATATATGCCATTATAATAGCTTATTTATAAACAAAAAAAGTTGCTTTTAGGAGCTAATGAAATATAAAGGAAGTAATACTCAAGGCTTCTACTAGCACACGAGTGATACACATCTTTATAATATAACTGTGATTGGAAAATGTGGTAACTATTTCAGTAAAATACTTTCTTGAAATGTGATGGTTATTTTTAACGAACAATTTGGTTTTGAGCATCAGAATAAACACTTCTGCTTCTTCATCAAAATGACATAAAATGCCTTCTATATGTGCTTGAGCTGCTTCAGATAATTTTCTCTGAACTGACAATTTTTAAAACTACATTTCCCAAATGTTTTAAGGTAAATACTATTATTTACTTTTTTACATCACTGTGGTAGAGCATATATCTAAGGAATACTGCTTTATCTATGACATGTCTTTGATGATTTTCCCATTTGACAAGTTTAAGCTCTTTAGTTAGCATAACACTGATACAAAAGGAGACTTGAACACCAGGTACCATTGAAGCAAAACAACATACAGTCGTTATATTGTTAGAAAAATAAAGCTTTTTAATGGACAAAAATAGCTAGTGGAGTGGTATCTTTGCTTAAATCATTGATTTTTCTCACAAAATATCCAGAATTAACTTAAATATTCTTTGTCCAATGACTTTAACCTATAATGAAAAACAGGGCTCATCTCTGTGGTATATTTTTTAGGGTGACATTGAGAAGGATTATGATAATATACATATAATAAAATTGTCGACAATGATTGAGTCCTATAATTGTGAACTAAATTCAAGGAGGCTGCCTTCATGACGATAACTAACAGCGTCTTCATTTTGATTAGCTTACCTTTTCAAGTATTCTGCTAGGAACCTCTATCACACAAAGAGAAGCAAGAACTTTATTATCATCACTATAGCAACTGCAGGGAAATTTATTTCAAAACAGTTGGCTACCTGAAAATTTTTTCAGGACAGAAAGAAGAGCAGATGATCCATAATATTTTAATTCATTTTTAAATATTGTTCTATGGTCTAAACTAAAGCACTTTTACAAGAACAAGATAGTCCAGTTACTTTGTAATTTTTTTTTATTTAAGCAATAAGAGCACCTGTATCTGTGTAAGTGCATGAATTAGTTTCAATTTTCTTTATGAATTAGTGTTTAGCATCTCTTTTGCATTTTTGAAAGTAGATTACAAAACTCTTTTGCTAAGAATAGTTTTATATGAATCATTCAGAATCTGAGTATGTCACTACACAATATTTTTCCTGTGAACTATTACAAATAATAACAGTATACCAAATATTAATATACAAGAGCAATTTGAAAATAAAGTAAAACTATTGTTTTTGCCTTGTATAAGAATGATTGTACTTTTAAAGCTGGTTTATCTTACATCTTGTCCTCTTTCTTAAATTTCTTTGCAAGAAAATGCTTTCGTTCCTCCTATCGTATCTTTTCATTTCTCTAAATTTTATCATGAACATGCATGGTTCAAAGTTGCTGACAATCTGCATTTAAAATAAGATAATCACAGAATAGGGCTGCCTAGGCAATTTTTAACCTTTATATCTTTGCTGGAGCCAGAGTTCTGAGAACTTCTTTTATAATGGCCTTTTAAAAATGCCTTTCTGAACTGATAGGACTTACTTTTTAAGTACTCTTCTTGTACTTTAACTGAAAAAGACATGACAAGATTTCAAGATTCCCTGAAATACATTCTTATGCATGAATTATGCACATTCGTAGGATGGCATGGCTGCCTTTAGGCTTTCTCTATAAAGCCTCCTACTGATAGTCTGAGGGAACAGGACCCCTACAAAATGTAGGGCAATTGGTTGTTTTACAAGACAAATTATCATATGCATCCATTCTCAAAGCTTTCAAAATCTTTGTGTGAATTATTTTCTTAGAATTCAATCATAAAAATGTGTAAAATTAAACATGAAAGAACAATAAAAGGATAAGGAAATACTTATAATAAACCATTAAAATGATGCATGGATTATTTTTTAAGGCACTTATTGGTGTTTAAAATCAAAAGATGGTTTTCCATGTTCATTATTGTCTTTTATTATAGAATCAGTTGAATGAGACATCTGGAATATATATACATATATATGCATCTGGAATATACATACACATATTACGTATGTACATATTATAGATATAAGTTTAATATTAACTTAACTATTTAAAATTGATGGTTATATACTTGGTAAGAATAAATTTTTAAAGCCTTAATAAGTCAATTAATTACATAACTAACTATAAAACTTCATTGTTACTTCCTGCAGCCTTTAATCACAAGATCAGTTTTCAATAGAATTCTCATATGTATGTTATTTATAATTTCTACCAGTATTCTTTGGAACTAAATATTAAGAAGTGAATCAGTGACCCCAAGAAATATTTAGCAATATTTTTGAACTCTGAATACCTTTTTTATTTAAGGGATTTTTACCCTGCAAGTTAGTAAGAATATGGGATACTAGCTATTTGGAACTTATATCATTTATATTATTCTGTGAAAGCATTTTCCTATGAGGGTAATAAAATGTAATGTGCATTTGGACAATACCTCAACTTTTAAATATGTGAACATATTAACATAGCTATTATTTCAGAATGTAGGTGTTTCTTTATTAAAAATATATATCTTATTTTAAATTAATTAAGCATAAATTGTTTTGTTTGAAAGTTTACAAAGTTTTGGAGGCTGCCAGTAGATGGCATTCTGGTTTCTGTAAGAGATGTTTATTAGGGACGGACTCTTCTCTTTGGAAAAAGGAAAATGAATCTGTGACAATAAGATTCCGATTGAAAAGACTATTAGACCTTCTTGAGAAACTGCAACCATTCTAAAACCAGTTATGTCTCAAGCCATGTTTCTTTTATTAACTTAGTTTCCCAAGCCTGACCAATTTCTTACCGCTCAAAGTTGTGATTTGAATAAAATTAATATAATTTTATTGAATAAAAGTTTAATGTTAAGATATAATATTATGATGATACTAAATAAACTGGTGAAATAGAGTTTTGGCTTCTTTCAAAGCATTGTAATCAATAATCAACTTATGCCAAGAACTATTTCATTGCCTGCTGGCTGAAATTCATACATATTGGCATTATTTAGTCATGAATAACCATGAGATTTAATTTTACTTTTGTAAAATAAAAACCAAAAAACTATTAATCTCAAATTAACTTCTTCCAAATGATAAGCATAATCTAATAAAGTCTCCTGCATATAGTAGATGTTGTTAAAAGAATAAGTGAGAATATGCACCTATAATTCACTCAGTCTATTTAGGGGTTTATTTGTAAAATTACATAAATTGAAAGTCCTCAGGAAACTCTTTATAAGAACATCATTGTCCAACAGAGAATATGCTGCTCTTTCCCAGGAAACCTTTCCTTAATTCTTATATTACTTGATAGATAATTAAATTTATGCTATTTGGGCATTTCCTCTCTAAAACATCATTCTCAGTAGTTATATGATTTATTTTAGTGTGGGGATAGTTTAGAAAGTAAAACCCCAAGATCACTGAAAAACCCTGGCAATTATTGATATCTAACATGTTTTAAAATACTCAATAAATCAAATGTATTTAAAGCTATTGAGATAACCTTTTCACATACCACAACAAAAGAATAACAGATCATTTCCTAAACTAATCAAAAGTGCAAACAAGATCAGGGTCAATGTTCGTTCAAAATAGCAATCAATTTCCTAATACTATTTTCCTCATTGCTTTAGATTTACATGCAAATGATTAACATAATAATTGTAAAACTCATCTTTTTATTAAAGCAATCATCTGTGGGGACATGCAATAAAGTGCTTTGATGGTTTATATATGCTGAGCAATTGAAAATAAACTAAAGAATTATTTTTAAAAATTTAGACTTTTGTTAATTATGAAAATTTTTCCTCTATTTGTCTAATAGAAAATGGTATGATATAGTAACACTATATAAAAGTACAAATGATAAGCCATGTTGGAAGAAAGAACCAATTAATCTGTTAATACCTTAGAATTTCTGGTCCTATCTACAGAATTTCCAAAGCTATTGATTTTTCTGAGTCACTATTATATTGTTCCACTACAGAAAGTTGAGAAGCATGGACATTTCTAGCTGTCTGTACAATTCAAAATGGCAGTTGCCTTGCTATTGTAAGCAAGATCTATTTAGAACATGATTATTCACATAGAGTCAGCAAGTTTAATCCATTTTTGATGGCCTTGCTTAAAAGCCATCTCCTCCAAAAATTCTTTCTTGATATTCTAAATCAGAAGTTATATTTCTCAGGTTTCAATTCTTACCATATTTTTATATAGTTCTTGTTCTTAAAATTTTTACATTATGTCTATTATGTATTTCATGCAATAGTGTCTTTGGCAAAATGTTCTTTATTTTGTTCCCCACAATGGCTACACTATTGTCTTTTATGTACCAGTTTCTCAAAATTATTTTCAAACTTACAATAAGAACTACTGTAATAATACAATAAGTATTTTTGAATTAAGTATGAAATCAATAAATCTGAATAAATTGAATAAAACAATGCATAAATAAGTGATTATGATAGCTTTCAGGGGAACAACAAAGATTGAAGTTATTCCCTGGGGAATGACACATTATAAATGATAAATTCAGGTTAATGTTTTGTTTTTGAAAGTTCATTAGTGTTATTATCCCAGTAGGTTTTATTTCATTCTAGATCAGAGTCTCAACTGTGAATGCCCATTTAGAATCGCTGTGAGCTTTAAAAATCAATACTGGTTCCTGTGATCCAACCATGGAATTTCTGATTTAATTCTTTTCACTTTTGCCTCTTCCATCAAGATTATTTAAGGGTTCTCCCTAAATGATTAAAATATTTAGTCAGAAGAGAGAGCTATAAGTAGAAAAGTATAACAGATCAAGTCCTATGGATTTTTCCTCTAAATAGAGAATTATTTGAGGAATATTTTTCAGTGTAATTATGTACCTGAGAAAATTTTACTATGAACATTTATGTAATTTGCTATTTAAAAAAAAAATATTCACACAGTTTTCAAGGCATGTTTGAACTGTGCATAATCTCTGGAGAAAATACTGTCATTTCAGGCAGATATTTTCTCATGGAGGGGGATTCATATGGGGTTTAGTGAACAGAGGACTTAATTTAAATTCCAGTTCTATATGAGTTCAAGCTTGTAACCTTGAACAAGAACATATTTTCCCTTTCAACAAGAGAAGGTTATCATCCATTTCTCATAGGATTGTTATGAGGTCTATGTTACAGGAAATTGTTGAATGATTAGTATGAAAGCAACCCCCATGGTGGCTCAAGTGGTAAAGAATCTGCCTTTAATGCAGGAGACCTGGGTTCAATCCCTGCATCTGGAAGACTCCCTGGAAAAAGAAATGATAACCTACTCCAGTATTCTTGCCTAGAGAATTGCATGGACAGAGGCGCCTGGTGGGCTACACTCCATGGGGTTGCAGAGTCAGACATGACTGCAGACTAACCCTTAGTATGCAAGCAGGCCTTTGATAGGTTCTATTATAATTAGGCACATCAGATTGTTAGGACTATAATCATTACTGTCTTGTGTTCTTGTACCCGGGTCCCGCTATTCTCTTAATTATTTTGGTTCTTATTCAAATTTTATGTCTCATTTTCAAAGATTCTTCCTTGAAAATGTCTTGAATTATTCCTCAATATAAATTAGAATCATCCAATCTTATTTTCTCTCATCATATCTCTTTTACAATGCTTGTTTTAGATTACTTGCTAAAGATGTTTTAGTTCTCTGCCCTTGACTGCATTTTGCTTACTTGTGGTTCAGTCGCTAAGTTGTGTCCAGCTCTTTGTGACCCCATGGACTATACTATGTTGGGCTCCTCTGTCCTCCACTGTCTCCCAGAGTTTGCTCAAATTTGTGTCCATTGAGTCAGTGAGAGCAGAAAGTAAAAGCCAGGTGGACTTGAAAACTCCTTGAATTTTCAATGCATTTCTCAAGTTTTTAATACATAAGACAAAAGTAAAAAAAAAAAAGAAGAAGAAGAAGAAAAGTGGGCAATAAAAGAAACTGATAATTCATGGATATTTATTCTTTTAAGCCTATGAAAAGATGTTCATCCTCATTTATAGTTGAAGAAATGCAAATTGAAACTAATTCAGATACCATATCTCACTTGTACTGATGATATCTCACTGATATTGACTTCTATTAGGGAGGCTATAGGGGACAGTTCTCTCATTTATTGGCATTGGGAGAGCAAACTGGTGTATCCCTTTTAGAGGTGAAATTGAAAACATCTAACAAAACTATTGAGCCCTTACCTTTTGGAAAAGTAATTCTACTTCCAGTAGTTTATCCTGAAAGTGCATCTCCAAAAGTGTGAAATGTCCATGCCAAGTTTATTGACTGTATTGTTTATAGTTTTAAATATCAAAAACAAACAAAATGCTCATATAAAATAATGCAATTGGTTAAATTGTGTGAATATTATTAAGCTGAAAAAAATGACAGATTTTATGAACATACATAGAGTGTTTTCTTGGATATATTGTTAAAAGAAAGCAGGAAAGTGTAAAATATTATCTAAAACAAACTAGCTTTTTATAAAAGATCATGAGGAAGCTGATTCCTGTCAAATAGTAAGCATACTATAAAGTCTCTATGATTAAAACATATGTCACTGGAACATGGCTAGACAAACGTATCAGCAAAATAGAATAAAATCTTCAGAAATAGAACAACTACACACGGAAATTTAGTAAATGATAAAATGATCGTCTCAAGATAGTATTTTTAATAAATTGTTCTAGGACATAGATTCTGTTTATTTATATGAAAAGAAACAGGAAAAATAGAGAACATGATTGAGATTATTTCTCTATGGGAAAAAGTAGGAACAAGTTAGAAAAGACAGAGGAATGGGAATAAAAAAGAGTGATGGAGGAAATGACACATTTCTGGGTAAACATTTCTATGTAGTTCAGACTTTTGGAACCATGTCAGTGTTTTACATAGTTGAAAAGTATATACATAGAATCAACCAATATTGAAGGATGTGAAATGAAAACACCCACCAATATCAAATATAAACTGAAACAGGTTTAATGGTGTTTCAAGTAAATGTTTCTCACCTATGCTACAAGGGTGAGAAGAGTTGGTACTCAGGAAGAACCAATCTAAGTAACTTTGGAACATAACACTTCGACTAAATAATGGAAGACTAAAGATTTGTGGGTCAGCTAGTGAAGAATCCTCCTGCAATGTGGGAGACCTGGGTTTGATCCCTGGGTTGGGAAGATCCCCTGGAGAAGGGAAAGGCTACCTACTCCAGTATTCTGGCCTGGAGAATTCCATGGATTGTATAGTCCATAGGGTGACAAAGAGTCGGACACGACTGAGTGACTTTCACTTCAAAGACAAATAGAATTATAAATAGTTATTGTTCTAGCTAATAAGTGTTTCATAGTAGTATGGCTTAGCAATTCTGAAACTACTTTCTTTGAATTCTACAACTGAGCAAATTAGTGAATGTATTTGAATAGAAATAAGCAGATTTCTCTCTTTTGGAAAAGAAAGTTAGCAAAAAGAAAAGAGAGAGGATGAGAATGAACCCTTTGTTGCTGGAGGCATCAGTATGAACTTTGAATAAACATATATATATATGTACAGAACTAAATATTAAAGCATATCTTAATCCTTTAATTTTGAGTACAAATGATGGTTTTTGTATCCATATGCACACTTACAATATTTGTGATAATGTTCTCCTAGAACCAAGACTCTCATCAAGCAGAAAAGTGAACTGGTATTGAAGAGATGGATAATTATTACCCTTGTTCAAAACTAGACCTACGGAGTTAAGAGTATCACATGAAAGCCAAAGTTTCTTAGATGTGTTCTCTAGCATCCATACTTTGTTACCCCACCATGATACATGCAATTGCCACACAATTTTCATCTTGAACTTGTTAGTAATGTAAAACCGTGAGTCCCACCCCCAGATTTCCTAAATCAGCAAACAGGTCAGGTGTGCATTAAAAATTACAAGGCATTGATTGCCTGAGTAGCAATGAAGACAAAAGTCCTTAGTGATGGTCCTTTGCAAGCTTAAACATTATTTATCATCTTTTACCCATTAGGCAGAAGTAATGGTGTGGAATCCTTTATGTTTAGCCATAGGTAGACATCCTGAAAGCAACCTGAATTAATTACATTTTAGTAAATCAATAGCATTTTAATAGCATCCATAGCAATTTTCTAAAGTCTTAACACTATTAATAAACAAAAACTGACTTTTCTTCTTAAAAATCAGCAAATACACTAACCACTGTCTTTTTATTTACATTGTGTATGGATGCTAAGTCGCTTCAGTGGTGTCTGACTCTGCGATCCTATGGACTATAGCCCACCAGGCTCCTCTGTCCATGGGATTCTCCAGGCAAAAGTACTGCAGTGAGTTGCCATTCCCTTCTTCAGGGGATGTTCCCAACCCAGGGATTGAGGCTGTGTCTCCTGCCTGCATATCCTGAATTGGGAGGTGGGTCCATTACTACTAGCACCACCTGGGAAGCTTTTATCTACAACACCGAGCTAAACTATGAATCCAAACTTTAACTATGGTAAAATGTTTTGAAAAAATATATTCCACTAAAAATATGTTGCCTTTCATATTAACATCATCTTTGTTTTTGGCTTTGCAAAGACAAAATAAATATATTTGGACAAATTATACAAACCAATTTAGGGATTTTGAAGGAAGATAGAGAGCCTCTGAAGTCTCTTGACACTGGTGGTAAAGATGAGGTTGGAGAGTAGCTGTTGACTCTAAACTAGAGCACCATTCTTATTATACCTGTGAAGATATGGTCATAGTGTTTAATTTCTGCCTCAAAATGTAGTGTGGGTATCTTGGGAAGATACCAAGGTGTCAGGAACAACAGGAATAGATTGAGGGGGGAAATTTTAGAACACAAGCTATTTATCAACCAAAGACATTATACTTAAACTGTGAATGAGGATCAGGCCACTTCTGTTTATTATGAAGTTTGTATGAGGGAAGTACATATATAAAAAATATAGAGGAGGATTAAAAAATTTGGTTATTAGTATTAACAAAAAGTCATAATGGAAAGTGGAAGGAAAAAGTAAGAAATTTCGTATTTAGTAGAAAATTCCAGAGTAAATAAGAAAAGACGAAGCCCCTATACATTGCAGAGTGTTTTTAACTAAGTGAAAACAAATCAATGGTAATATTTAAATATAAAGATTATCAAGAACTGTAATGGATTTAAGATTTTGTCCTACATGAAAGCTAAGAAGTTAAAATGCCACAGTTTCAGAGAGGCTGACAGAAGACGTGAGATCACTGGGTCAGAGAAAAAGACATGATTACTCATGGTCCAGCAAGCAACACGATCATCAGCATATTTGTGTCAGTTCCTCTTGCTCCAAATCACACTAGGCAATGTTAATGGACCCAGATTAAAGTCTGTATGCACAGAAAGTTGCATTACAAATGAATCCTGAATTTAGGCAAAACAAAAGTGCTTGCCTGCATTTTCCTTAGTAAGTAGACACTATCTCTGTCTTCAAAATCTATTTCATTATACAATTATCTTTTTCAAGATAGTCTGTAAAAAAGGGAAATCAGTTCTTCGTTCATAAAACTGGAGAAACAGATTCATGAAGAATTCACTTCTACTAACACAGCATTGTAAATTCACCATACTCTGACATAAAATAAAAATTTATTTTAAAAAATTGACTTCCAGCAAAACTTGGAAATTTTCCTTAACTTATATTTGTCTGGACTTTGTCAGATGTGTTAAAAGGAGATAATGTTACTACAGTGATTCAAGAGTGGTGTGAAAAGTATATTTTAAAAATAGTCTTTAGTTTACAAACATTTTACATTTGCAGAAAGATCATGAGAGATTTGCAATATTCTTTGTACTTCTTTGCCTGTATTATTACCATTAAACATTATTATGATACATTTGTTACAATTAATGAACCAATATTGATGCATTATTATAACAAAAGCCCTTAACTCGGATTTTCTTTGTTTTTTGCCTACTTCCCTTATCTATTCTAAAATCCCATTAAGGACACCACATTGCATTAGTCATTATTTCTCCTTAGGCAGCTCTTGCCTGTGGTAGCTTCTCACTTTCCTTGTTTTTGATGACTTTGACAGTTTTGAGGAGTATAGGTAATATATTTTTTTGAATGGCCTCCCATTAGGATTTGTCTGAAATTTTCTTCATACTCAAATTAAGGCTCTGTGTTTCCAGAAGGAAACAACAAAGGTAAAGTGTCATTTATTTCCATCACTTCAATGCACTTACTGTTATCATATCAAGGTACATACTATTAACTTGATATCACTAAGGATACTGATCTTGATTACCTGGCTGAGGTATGGTTTGTCAGGCTTCTGCTTTGTAGTTATTATCTTTTCTCCCTTTTCAAAGTGCTCTCTTTGGAAGGAAACCACTGTGCCTGGCAGACACTTACAGAGAGGGAATTATGTCCCATCTTCTTTAAGCTGAGTATGTACGTAATTGATCTGGAACGCTGCAAGTGAATTTTGCTCATTCTCCCTCATTTATTTGTTTATTCAGTTATTTGTTTATATATGTGTAAGTTCAGATATATGTATTTTATACTTAGGGTTATAATCCAGTATTATTTCATTAATTTTGTTAAAACTGCTTCAGGTTTGGCCGAGGGCTCTTCTGTTGTCTCCCTTTGACATATTCCTGTTAGTGTGTTCATGTGTGTGTGTGTGTTATTTCTTTGTTTTATGACACTACAAATGCTCCAGGCTCATCTTGTATATTTCCTGCCCCATCTATAAATTCTCTGAAGAGCCTGGGTTCCTTTCACTGGAGAATCATATTGGGTTGGCCAAAAAGTTTGTTCTGGTTTTCCACACATCTCATGAAAAACCCAAATGAACATTTTGGTCAATAAATAATAGAAAACAATATTTGGACACTAGGTGTGCTCATTACTGGGTGCATTATTATTTTCTAGACTTGTTGCTTCTGACCAGTCTCAGCTGACAATGCAAGGAAATATATGTTAACTACCGTGTTACTGCTATATATGAATATCAGAAGTGAAAAATGAGTTTATGTTAATGATGGGAGTCAGATTATTCACTGTTGGATCAATGTTACATATAAACAAATGTTGGAGATTAGAATGATCCATGTTTAATGGATTATTAAATATTAATATAATATATATAATTAGTCGCTCAGTCATGTCCGACTCTTTGCAACCCCATGGAATGTAGTCCACCAGACTCCTCTGTCCATGGGGATTTTCCAGGCAAGAATGCTGGAGTGGGTTGCCATGCCCTCCTCCAGGGGATAGTCCCAATTCAGGGGTCAAACCCAGGTCTCCCACATGGCAGACATATTCTTTACCATCTGAGCCACCAGGGAAGCCCTTATATAATTGTAATTATATATAGATATAATTTATAGATGAAATATATATAATTATAATTACTCATGTATATTTATATATCAATAAGTATTTCTGTCTGTAACCATCTGTATCTATATTAAGCTATACATGAGCACATACTGATGGGTATAATTCTAATCTGTTAAACAGGTCATTTTAATCTCCAGCATTTGCTTATATGTAACATCGATCCAACCGTGAATAATTTGACTCCCATCATTAACATACGCTCACTTATTGCTCACTTCTGATAATCATATATAGCAGTAACAGAGTAGTTAACATATACTCTTGCGGGAAACAGCTTCATCAACTAATAGTATAGTCTTTAGTACTCTTCTTTTGTCTTTAATCTTATTGTTTCTTTTGGTTTACAAATTAACTTTGGCCAGACCTTTCTTCTGAATTCACTTTGGTGAGGTTTTTCACATATTTATTTGGTTTGTCACATTCTCATTCATTCTTGGGAGCTCCAACAGCCTAAATGACTTTAACAAACTTGCACTAAGGTTCTAAGGTTTTTGACAAATGTATAATATCATGTATATGTCATTACTGTCAAAAAAAGTAATTTCACCACCCTAAAGCATCATTTGTGCTTCACCTTGTCCATCCTTTGTCTTTCCCCTAATGTCCCAGCAACCACTGATCTTTTTTACCATCTCTATACTTGAACCTTCACAGAATATCATACAATATGTAGACTTTGTACACTGGCTTCTTCCACTTAGTGGTGTATACTTAATATTCAGCCATGTCTTTTTGTGGCTTGATACGTTATTTCTTTTTACCACTAATAAATTGCCAAACTGTCTTCCAACTTGGATGTGCTATTTTTAACTTCCACTAGAAATGAATGAGAGATCCTGTGATTATAAATAATCGATATCAATTATTTTTATTTTTAGTGTACATACATGAACGGAGAACTTCCAGATGTTCAAGCTGAATTTAGAAAAGGCAGAAGAACCAGAGATCAAATTGCCAACATTTATTGGATCATAGGAAAAGCAAGAGAATTAAAGAAAAACATCTACTTCTGCTTCATTGACTATGCTAAAGACTTTGATTGTGGATCAAAAAAACTGGAAAATTTTTCAAGAGATGGGAATACCAGACCACCTTATCTGCTTCCTGAGAAACCTGTATGCAGGTCAGGAAGCAACAGTTAGAACCAGACATGGAACAGTGGACTGGCTGAAAACTGTCACCCTGCTTATTTAACCTGTATGCAGAGTGCATCATGTGAAATGAGAGGCTGGATGAAGCACAAGCTATGTTCAAGATTGTTGGGAGAATAACCTTTTATTCTCTTTTAATAACCTCTTTTAATAATCTCAGATATGCAGATGATACCACCCTTATGGCAGAAAGTAAAGAAGAACTAAAGAGCCTCTTGATGAAGGTGAAAAAGGAGAGTGAAAAAAGCTGGCTTAAAACTCAACATTCAAAAAACAAAGATAGTGGCATCCAGTCCCATCACTTGATGGCAAGTAGATGGGGAAACAATGGAAACAGTGAGAGACGTTATTTTCTTGGGTTACAAAACCACTGCAGATGGTGATTTCAGCCATGAAATTAAAAAATGCTTGCTTATTAGAAGAAAAGCTATGACCAACCTAAGAAGCAGAAACATCACTTTGCCAGCAAACATCCATCTAGTCAAAGCTGTGGTTTTTCCAGTAGTCATGTATGGATGTGAGAGTTGGACTATAAAGAAAACTGAGCGCCGAAGAATTGATGCTTTTGAACTGTGGTGTTGGAGAAGACTCTTGAGTCCCTTGGACTGCAAGGAGATCCAACCAGTCCATCCTAAAGGAAATCAGTCCTGACTATTCTTTGGAAGGACTGATGTTGAAGCTGAAACTCCAATACTTTGGCCACCTGATGCAAAGAGCTGACTAATATGAAAAGACCCTGATGCTGGGAGAGATTGAAGGTGGGCGGAGAAGGGGATGACAGAGGATGAGATGGTTGGATGGGATCACTGACTCAATGGACATGAGTTTGAGTAAACTCTGGGAGTTGGTGATGGACAGGGAAGCCTGGTGTGCTGCAGTCCATGGGGTCACAAAGAGTCAAACATGACTGAGCTGAACTGAACTGAAGCTATCTTTCAATTGTATGTCTAGTTTAATTTCATTATGAACTGAGAACATATTTTTCATGATTCTCTGCTTTTTAATTTGTTTAGGTATATTTTATGATGAAGAATATAGTCTATCTTGGTGAATTCTTCACATGAGCTTAACAAGCAAGGGCATTCTTCTGTTCTAGATTGGAGTATTATAAAATAGCTCTTCCTTTATTTATGTAGATCTGAGTTTTTGACCAATATTATTTTATTTCTGCTTGAAAAACTTCTTTCAATATTTTTGCAAGAATACTATGGTGGTGTTTACTTTTTTTCAATTTTTGGTTGTTAGAGAATATCTATTTTTCTTTCACTTCTTAGAGTAATTTTTCTGGATGTAATTTTTTTTTCTTTTATTTTTTTTCTTTTAATAATTTAAATAGTTTATTTTTTTCTTGTATGGTTATTGGCAAGCAATATACTGAAATTCCTATCCTTGTTCCTGTATAGAAAATGTGTTTTTCTTTCCATCTAGCTTCTTTCAAGATGTTCCCTTTGTCTTTGGTTTTCTGCAGTTTGAATATGATGTATCTTGTGTAATATTTTTGGTATTTATTCTGCTAGATTATTACTAAGCTTCCTGTATTTGTGTCTGGGTATCTGACATTTATTTTTGGAAAGTTTGCTTTCATTACTACATCAAATAATTCTTTTGTTCCATTCTGATTCCTTCCAGTAACACCTATGTTACAGTTTTGAGATAGTTCTTTTGTTCTTGAATATTTTATCCTGTTCATTCCTCTTCTCTCTCTCTTTACATTTCAGTTTCAGATACTTTCATTGTTTCATTTTCAGGTTCACTGACTTTTATTGTGCAGTCTACAGATGAGCCCATCAAAGGCATCCCTCATGTTTGTTACAATGTTTTGATTTTAAGCAGATCTTTTTCTTAGCATTTCTACCTCTCTGCTTTGAATATCAATCTGTCTACTTTTCCCTTTAGACACTTAAATATACTAATCATAGTCATTTTAAGCTGAGGTCTGTCATCTGTGTCATATCTAGGTCTGGTTATGGTACTATTTTGTCTTCTTAAATGTTTTTTCTTACATTTTTCATGCTTTGAATTTTTTCTTGGAAGATGAACATTTTGTATTGGGTATTAGAAACTGGCTCACATAGGCTATTAGTGTGAGGATTTATTTCAGTCTGGTTAGATGTTGGGCTGTGTCTGTATTAACAGTTGCTGTAGGTGTCAAAGGCTTCAATTCATCTAGTGATTTTTTTTTCGTCTTCACCTCGTGTCTTCTCAAATACTTCTTTTCAAAGAGTGCATTTTGAAATTCTTTCAGATGTTATCCACTGGTATCATATTTGCACTGTTTTGTGGTGGTTATTTGTGAAAGATGGGAAGTTTTGAACAGTATTCTGATTAAATCATAATTTAATGATCTTTTTGTCTCTGAGCTGTGACTCCAAAAGTGTTTCTTCATTGTTATAGACTTGATATCTCCCATACATTAGACAGGAAATGAGAGAGGGCTGGAGTTGAAGGAATGCTGTTCCTCCAGGTGGGATAAGTCCCTGGCAAAGTCTTCTATTCTAGGTTTAGGCATTTATTACTGATAATGTGTAGGGCATATTTGCAATGATTACTGTTCACCTCTTGCTGCCAGAGCCACAGAGATTTATGTTGGATCTTCAGATTGATCCCCTTGCTCTTGAATAGTATAGTTCTTCAACGGTAACCCCTGTGAGGTATGGGACTCCCTAAAACTGCAGATTCAAGTTTATTGCTCTCACTGTAGTCTATGCTCAATTTATAGCAGTTCGTCAAAATGATCATTACCATTGCGGCAGCAGTTTATGTTTCCAGCAGTGGCTTTTGCTCTAGGTAAACGTATATGAATTTGTCTATTTCCAGATAGGGTGGTGTTTTACCCTGAAACCTTAGTTCTCTGACAGCTGCTAAAAAGGTTGTATTTTTAGTTAGTTCCGTTTTTTCTTGTTGTAAGGATAGAGTGAAATTTCCTGAGTTCTTTACATGCCAGAGTTAAAGCTGGAAATCAAGCATTTTATTTTTCTAGCATAAATACAAGTGAAACATTGGGCCACAGTTAGCAAATTGTGATGGTATATGATGTACTGATGACTAGGAGAAGCGAGAAAATGAGGGTCATTATCATATTGCTGACCGTCATGATCATTTTTCAAAACTTGGCAACAGAAAGAACCATAATATGACTCTTCTCTAAATTTTCATGGCATTATGAGAAGGGAAAAAATAACCTAGAATAGCTCTAGGTTTGTGTCATCTCTTCTTCAATAAACTTTCACCTTCCATAAGGAAGACTACTGAAAAGAAATGTCAATCAAGAACTGCATAAAAGCAATTCCTCTAGCCAAAGAAACATTATAAAATAAAAAGCATTTTTATATTTTTTATGAATAGTAAAAATAATTCTCTTTCTTAAATGAACACTTCTGTAAAGAGTAAAAGTAAGAAAGTCTCAGTGCACCTTCAAGAGATACTAAGAGCTTGGCATGCTGGTTTTAATCAATGAGTTGGGTTGAGTCAGATACATTTTTCCCAAAACCTGGCTCTCATTTTTCATCTGCTCACCATGCATTCTTAATTTTTTATCATCTGAATCTTTGTGATTAACAATTTCACCATTACTACTATCTCTAATCACCTTTTGTCAATTCTTCTCAACCATTCCCCAGCTTTCTCTAATATTTATATATTAATTTAAAGACTGTCTAACTTTGTTCTTCAACATTTAAAGGAATAGCAACTCAGTATGTTGCATGGCATTCTTTATAAAGAAAGGTGAAAGACACTATTATACAATAATTCTTTGGAGTCTCAGCCATCTCCTATCTCCTATTATTGAATATCCAATGAAAAAAACGAGGTCAAAATTCAACAATGCATGAAAAGAATTATACACTATGACAAATGGGGATTGTTTCAGGTATTCAAGGCTCATTCAACATTTGACAATCAACATAATCCAACACATCAACAAGCTAAAGAAAAAAAAATCACATGATTATATCAATTGATGTAGACAAAACATTCCACAATCCAACATACATTCTTAATAAAAATTCTCAGCAAACTTGGAATAATAGGAACTTCTATAACTTAATAAAGATTGTCTTTAAAAAAAAGCCCTATAGCTAGTAATATACTAAATGTAGACTATTTCTTTAATGGTAGTGGGACACCTTCCCCTAATTTGGGAACAGGCATTGATGTACAATTTTGCTACTCCTATTCAACATAATACTGGAAGTTTTATTTGGTGGATTAAGAAAAGAAGAGAGAGAAAAGTAAATAACAAATAAAAATATATTTATTCACAGGTGAAACAATTATCTATTAAACAATTTCCTAGAAGAAAGCATAGGAAAACATATAAGTAACCTTAGTTTGGGTAATGAAACTGCAAAATACAACACCCAAAGGATGATCCATGAAAGAAAAAAAATTTTGAATTTTATTAAAATTAAATCTTCTGCTTTCTGAAAGACACTGTTAATAGAAACAAAGGCAGACCATAGATTGGAGAAAAAAAGTATTTGCAAATCACATGTGTGACAGATGACTTGAAGATATACAAAGAACATTTAAACCTTAGTAAGAAAACCCATTTAAAAACTGGGCAAAAATAACCTGGACAGACACTTTAACAAAGAAGATATGCAAATGGAAAATAAGCACATACAAATATACACAACTTAAGTTTTCTGTAGAGAACTGGAAATTAAACAAGGTACCACTGTACACTTATTAGAATGGCGTGTTGTTTAGTCGCTAAGTCGTGTCCGACTCTTTGCAACCCCGTGGACTGTAGCCCACCAGGTTCCTCTGTCCATGGGATGTCCCAGGCAAGAATACTGGAGTGGGTTGCTACTTCCTTCTCCAGGAAATCTTCCCCATCCAGAGATCAAACCCACATCTCCTGTTTTGGCAGGAATGGCTAAAGCCACCCCTTCACCCACCGAAAAAAAAATCTGACAGTATCAGTTACTGGTGAAGTTGAAAAACAATAGGTAGGAGATTGTTGCAAATAGTACAGTCATGCAAATGCAAAATAGTACAGTCATTTTGAAGACTTTGACAGTTTCTTATAAAGCTAAATATAATCTCAACATAGGATATAGCAATTACACTACCCACTGATCTGAAAATTTATTATGAATTTTCATATCTAATCAACATTATGCATGCAAACATTCAAAAGTTCAAGAATCAAGAGGCAATTATTTTTCCTGTTCTTAGTAATGAGAGGTATAAGACATTTTTGTACATCTACAGTATTTAAACTTTCATAAGCATTCTTACAAAAGCAGGAAATTAGAAGCTGTTATACAAAAATTTATCCAGATGAAATTTTAGGAATAAGATCAAAATACCATATCTTATGTCCCTGAACATGTCAGTTATTATATTCCTCTTCCTGGTTTGAAGATATTTGCTATCTTATTTTATATTTTGGTATATTTATTGAAAAAAATCCTTCTATAGATAAATTTTCACTGTTCTAACCAGTGCTGTCCAAGGCTCAACTGTTTTACAACAGTATCTTTCCATCTCTCTTTCATTCTTTATTATTATCCCTTTCCATTACATTTACAATTTTTGCATTCATCAGTATTTGGGTAGACTCTAGTTTCTGTCTAGTGTCATTTTTCCTTCAACCTGAAGTACTTCCTTTAACATTTCTTATAGTTTACACCCACTGGCAACAGGTTTTGTCATGTTATTCATAGTTCTTGATTTCATTATCTTTTTTCATAAACACTTTTTTCCTAGCTATAGAATACTAAATTGTTAGATTTTCTTTCAACTCTTTATGCTTCATTGTTTTTTTTTTTTTTTTTTTTTGCTACAGTTTCTAGAAAGAACTCTGTGAACTTCTGATCTAATTTCTAGTGCAGGTGACTTCTTTTTCTGCATGTTTTAAATATGCTGCTTCACTTGCTTTCAACAAGTAGTTTTCATTGTGCTTATTCACTTTAGGTTACTTGAACTCCTTGGATCTGTGTATTTATAGTTATGAAAATTTTATCACTCTTAATCTGTCTCTGGAACTCTAGTTGCACATATATTAGACTGCTCTTTCTCTCAATGCTACATCTTAATAGTTTTTATTGCTTTGTTTTCAAGTTCACTTTTTTTTAATGTTTCATCTGCTATTTATTCAAATATGAAATTTTTACTTCCAGAATATTTTATTTCCAGATATTTTTATCTCTAGAATTTCATTTGATTATATATTACATCTCTTTCTTCATTATATTCATGTTTATCTTTAAATCTTGGAACACATTTGTAATATTTATAACAGCTGTTTTATAGTTTCTGTCTCCTAATCCTGTCATCTGTTATTTTCCTATTTGTTTCTGTTGACTGCTTATTCTGGATATGTTTTACAGTTTTCTGCTTCATCATATTTACTAAATTTTCAATGGATGGTGGATATTAAAAGTTTTAAAATATTGAGTACTGGATTATATGATATTTCTTTAAAGAACATATTTTAATTTAATAAGCAGTTAAATTCCTTGCATAACAATGTGAGTTTCTTCAGGCTTATTTTGAATTTTTATAAGGTGAGTCTAAATAGCCTATAGTCTACAGCTAGCATCACATGTGACCCCCAGGTACTGTCTGGGAGGTGGGGTCACTCTTGAGACTGCAAATATTAACTGCAGGTAAAGGGTCTTCAAGGGTAACGTGTGAGCCCAGCTGCAGTGTGTGAAGTGGGGTTCATCCGGAGACTGTGGACATATGATTCCAGGTGCAACACATCGGAACATGATCATGCTTGAGACTATGGATGTTTGAAAACAATCCAGGGACTGGCAGGAGGTCTTACACTGGACAGTGTGGACAAGTGACCGCAGGAACAGGGTATGAAATGTGGGGTCAACAGGAGACAGAAGATGTGATCCCAATTACAGGGTCTGGAAAGGGAGTCACCCTGGAGACTGTGGATCTGTGACCACAGGTATAGAGTCTGGGAAGTGACATCACACAGGAGACTGTGGACTTGTGATCCTAGGTACAGGCTTTTGAGGGTGGGGAAACTCTGGATTGTCTGGTCATGTGACTCCATAATAATTTCTCTCCACCTTGGTTAATGGAAAAAGTGGAATTGCTTTCAGATGTCTCTAAGCTCTGAAATTGTTAAGCTTACAGATTTCTACTAATTGTTCTTCCTCTGAAGTTGGTCTTTGCCAGTCTCCTGGAATTTTGCTTTATGGATGACAGATGGGGTTCTGACAAAATTACAACGAAACTCTTTCTCTATCTTCCTCCCTACTGTCTGTCACTTTGCCCTGTAAATTCTAGAAATCTCTGTCTCCCAAAATACTAAGCTTTGTTTCCTTAACTCAGTGAAACTTCAAATCCTGTTTTGGTCCACCCTCCCTGCTCCTGCTTAGGAAGTTGCCTCCAGTCAGAAAATGAGCATTGAGGTAAGGTTTACCTCAGTTCTTTCCATCCTAGTTAGCCAAGGCAAAGCAAATAACCTCCCCCACTCCCCCCAAAAAAAGAAAAGCATTCTTCATGAGTGAAAGAAGATATTTTTACCAAAATCTATAAAATGTTTTTCTCTTTTTGATAGGTACTAAAAAGTAGATTTTCTAAAGAAAGTTTTCCTAATTTTTTCGGAAGTTTAATTGTTTAGAATTAACAAGAAATTTTCTTTATAGACCAGATGATATCAATTCTTTATCATGTTCTTAACAGTCTGAAAACTCAATTCTGTAATTTAAGTTATCACAATTTCATTAGCAATACCAACAATATGTTTCTTTTAAAGGCTTTAGAAGGTTTTCATAGATTATATCATTTACCACATTTTGCAGGTGAAAACTTCATGATACGTAAGGTTAAAACAAATTATTTCTGTTATAAATGCAGATACAAATAGTCAAGGAATAGATTTCAAATCTCTTAGGAAAGCTCCTAATTCATTCCACCCGGCCTTCCAGTAGCACTTATGTTCTGTGAGGGGTCAACATTTTCCATGAATGATCCCCATTTTCATTTCACAGACAAAGGTTTACTTCCTCTGTGCTGCTACGTTCTTGTTTTCATCAGCCTCCAGAAAATTAGTTTGACTTGTTGCTTTTGCTTATTCTGCGAGGGCTTGCCTGGTGGCTCAGACTGTAAAAACCTGCCTGTAATGCAGGAGACCTGGGTTTGATCCCCGGATCAGGAAGACCCCTTGGGACTCAGCTGGTAAAGAATCGGCCTGCAATGCGGGAGACGTGGGTTTGATCCCTGGGTTGGGAAGGCCCCCTGGAGAAGGGGAAGGCTACCCACTCCAGTATTCTGGCCTGGAGAATTCCATGGACTGCATAATCCATGGGGTTGCAAAGAGTCTGACAGGACTTAGCAACTTTCACTTTCACTTCTCACTGTCCCTTTCAGGAAGATCCCTCAAAGAAGAGAATGGCTACCCACTCCAGTGTTCTTGCCTGGATAATTCCATGGACAGAGGAGCCTTTCAGGTTATGGTCCATGGGGCCACAAAGAGTCATGTATGCCTTACATTTTCACTTTCACTCTGCAAATCTCTGAGTGCCGTATGACTATCTCCAAAAGGAAAACGTTCAGAGGGCCACAGTTCCCCCACTTCTCTCTTCCTGCATGAAGTCGCTCATTCATGTCCAGCTCTTTGCAACTCCATGGACTGTAGCCTGCCAGGTTTCTCCATCCATGGGATTTTCCAGGCAAGAATACTGGAATGGGTTGCCATTTCCTTCTCCAGAGGATCTTCCTGACCCAGGGATCAAACCAGGGTCCCCCACACTGCTGACAAGCTCTACCTTCTGAGCCCCAGGGAAGGCAAACACAAATATTCCTGTTGCTTTGCTGTTAAGAAACTATATAGGACCTTTACTTTCAGTGAAGTAGTTATAAAGCTTAATAATTTTATGGACTAATTAAAGAAGGTCATGTTTCCTTTCTTCTTGATTCCCTATATCATGGAAGCAGAATTTCAAAGGATTAAAGGTATGTTTTTAGTTTTAAAAAGTGGTGTTCCCCTATGAGAAGAAGCTGTTTTATGACTTCTGTTTATAGTTCATTGTCCACGTCTAACTGTAAGACAATGTGCAGCTGTAAGCGAGCCTCACAAACTATTTTTCCTTTCCAACTTCTATTATAGAGTTCATCTTTCTAAACTACTAGTCAATAAAATCTACAGTAAATGATTTTCTTATCTTCTAGTTGAATAGTTTCTGCCTATCTTCTTCAAGTTTTAAAAAACCTGATGTGGAATGTGGTACAATAGTGCTCTTTAAACTTACCATTTTAAACTCAGTTGAAGTTAACAAATTTAGAAAGAAGAGGACTAATTCTAAATTTGTTCAACATGAAGAACTATAAAAGGAATTGATGATCTATCATTTTAATTTTATTCCTAAAATACTCTGTTTCAGAGCCCAACTTCAAAACTATACCATCTCAGACTTGAATCCGGCTTGTGTATTTTAGTCAACTGACTAAACTTCACAAATTATCTTTTTTTTTCTTTAAAATGTAGATAAGATTCATCTATATCATAGTGCTGTGAGAATTTAAAAAAAATCAATATGTATTCATGCTTGGTTCAGTGCCTAGAACAAATTAAATCTTAATACATGATAGCTATTGTTACTTTTAGGATTAATGATTACTCAGCAACTCAGATTGTGGCATAATGTTAGTTCAAGTTACTTTATTAATTTGTATTAATCATCAAAGTGAAGTTAAACAAAATTATATTAACTCAAAAAACTCTGTCATTGCACTTACATAGACTAAGTTGCATTTGTTTAGCACAACATGAAGTGAATATTTTTTAATATCCAATCAATCACATGGTAAATGACATCATTAGAATAATATATAAATCATTGGGTACAAAAATGCATACAAAGTTTGGGCCATACATATAACTTCCTAATCTGACTCAGGTTGTGTAGACTTGATTCCATAAACTTGTTGAGAATTTGGTTATCATAAATGGAAGACAGAACTTAGAATCAGGCCACATAAGTAGCCTGATACAAAATCATATTATCAACCCATAATTCAAAAATTCAGAGATAGGTGTTATAACATTCAGAAAGGAGCTTGAAATTTCCACAGCTCAATGTTTCATGTTTTTATGTTGTGTATTGGTTTTCTAGGAAGGCCATAACAAAGCACTACAGACTGAGTGGCTTAAACAACAGAAACTTGTATTTTCACAATCCTTGAGGCTAGATGTCCAAGATCAAAGTCTTGGCAGAGTTGGTTTCTGCTGAGGCCTCTTTCTGTGGCTTATAGATGGTCATTTCCTCCCTCTGTCTTCCTATGGTCTTCTCTATGTACCTTTCTTCATCCTAATCTCTTCTTATTGTAAGGACATCAGTCACATTGGATTAGTGCTCAACCTAATGATCTCATTTTATTATCTCTTTCAACATCCTGTGGCCAAATACAGTCATATTCTGAGATATTAGGCCCTGGAACTTCAACTTATGCATTTTGTTCAGTTCAGTTCAGTAGTTCAGTCGTGTCCGACTCTTTGTGACCCCATGGACTGCAGCACACCAGGCCTCCCTGTCCATCACCAACTCCCAGAGTTTACTCAAACTCATGTCCATTGAGTCAGCGATGCCCTCCAACCATCTCATCCTCTGTTGCCCCCTTCTCCTCCTACCTTCAATCTTTCCCAGCATCACAATTCAGCCAATAACATGTAGGTATTAGATTGTGAAACAGTGGGTATAAAAGAGCATTATTAACTTTGCTTATTCAGAACTTTGATACATAAAGTAATTTTTAGGTCATATTCTAATTCTAATGGGTATCTTATTGTAAAAAATAAATAAATAAATAATGCAGTGGTGCTATAATAATTGATAGATCTTCTTTTAAAGTATCTAATAGTTTATTTTAAAAATCACATGCAGAGTTTAATTTTTATATTAATGCTCTGAGAATATCCATTCTTTCTGCATGATCACAAAATGGATTGCAAAACCAAAAATATGGCTTATGTAGTTTTTGTTGTCCAGTCACTAAGTTGTGTTGGACTCTGGGACCCGATGGAATATAGCACAGCAGGCTCCTCTGTCCTCCACTATCTCCCAGAGTTTGCTGATGTTCATTCTACTGAGTTGGTGATGCTATCCAACCATCTCATCCTCTGCCTCCTTCTTCTCCTTTTGCCTTCAGTCTTTCCCAGCATCAAGGTCTTTTCCATGTTAGAAACATCTATTTGAAATTTATGTAAAACTAAGAACATTTTAATGGGACTTCCCAGGTGGCGCTAGTGGTAATGAATCTGCCGGCAAAAGCAAAAGACTTAAGACTTGCAAGTTAGATCCTTGGATTGGGAAGATCCCCTGGACAAAGCCATGGCAACTCACTCCAGTATTCTTGCCTAGAGAATCCCATAGACAGAGAAGCCTGGCAGTCTGCAGTCCTTAGGGTCACACAAAATAGGACACGACTGAAGTGACTCTGCAAGCCATTTTAATACCTTGTCAATGTATTTGTAGAACTTAATAGAATCTATTCTCTTGGAGATTAAAGGTTAATTTTTAAAACTAAATCCCTAATCATAAGTTTTCTGCTGTTATATATTTTGCTAACCATTTTTACTTTTTTCATTGTGTCTCTGAAAATGTGTTACTGGTAAATTCCTATTTATCATAATTATTATCATCTGAGACCTACTGGAATTATTTTTTAGCAAATGCTGGTATTTATAATTATTGATTGTGTGCAACTTTGTGTCTACATAACATAAGAGGAAATCATTGAAAACACAGTATTTATTTTCCCTGTCTAATGTGCCATAGTGCGCCAACAATTACAGTGCTGAAAAAAAAAAGAGTAATGTTTGATGGGGCACATGGAACCATTCCCCAGAGGCTCACACAGAATGGCATGTGATAACTTCCAGGAAAGCATTTGAATAGTAGTGAGATTTACTTTAATGTCTGCACAGTTGTAATACAAATTAGGTCAAAATAACAAAATATATAGATATATTCTAGAGTCATTGTATTTATTTTCCCTAGTATATATTTTTCCTGAAAGTCACTTCCCTCTAGTATATGTTTATTGTGCATAATTATGTATATATGTATATTTATTGTGTAAGTATGCTTGGCTTTACAAGTTTTCGCGTTAGCTGGTTATGTAACCCAGCATGTGATTTTGTCCTTTGTTAAACATTTCCAGAGGTTTATGTTGTTTTCAACAGATGAATTAGAAAATCTCAGAAAATTGGTTACTGAAAATGAAATGGGAATGGTAGAATCATTCTGAATCCTGCCTTTTGGTGTTTACCTCAAAGCATGCTTCTTTGTGCTTGCTTGATTTACATTTAGCAACATCTACGTGCAAATAGCAATCATACACCAAAGTAAAGGGGACTATACGCAACTGCTTCCTCTAGTTTCTTCAATTGCAGTTTCAATCCCATAGATTTCCATCTTGACAGGTAGCATAATTAGAAAATTCTCTTTGTCTTATTAAATGTGACTCTTCTCAATAGAATTCACTTCATTGCTAGCAAAGAACAGAAAATATACTTCAAATCTGAAATGGGAAATCAAGGGGGACTGTTTTATTTTTATCTGTCTTTGTGCCAGCAACATTATTATCAAAGGATATTGTAATGCTGAAAATGTACTTTGGGGATTTAAATCACGCATTAGCCTGGGAAGCAAAAAGTGCTGTAGGGCCTGTGCAATATATTTTCTCATTAATCTGATTGAAAGATTATCCTTCCTATAGCTATGAAAATTCTAATACTCATATATCCATATTCTATGCTAGTAAAATTCAGCTTTGTGCAGTCATTGTCTCTTGAGTCGAGGGTCCAAGACTTTTCTTCTCTCGGCATAAGCCCATCTGTATTAAAATAAATTCAAAGCAGGCCGCCATTTCATGCACACATTTTGATTATTTCGTAAGCTGCTGTGGAAAATGGAAGTATCAGCAAGCTATGCAGTTTCCTGGTAATGTAATGCGGTCATTACCTCAGTGGTCATGTGAGAAAGTTTAGCTGTACCGTCTTTGACAAATGTTCAGTGAGTCAAAACAGTGCATTTAAATGAAATGCAGATATGAATGAGGCATTATTGCAATCACAACTCCAGCTTCAAAATTATCTTATGTGAATATACACGCTTTCCCTGTAACCTGACATTTGTAACAACTATCTGCGCCTTTATTCTCCCCGCCTCTTTGCTCACCCCACCTCTCTTCTCTACTTCCTCCCCCAGATTCAGAATGAAGGAAGGTATTATGATCAGAGGCTGTGTGCAGTAATTGAAGACACTCCTGATGATTCCATGCAATCAGAGTGACACATTATTTGTGACGAAAATTAAGTCAAGAAACAAAGCAGATTTATAGGTTGCTTTGCCACGGTCAGTGCCTTTATAAAGATTAGCAAATGTAGATGGATAAAACTCATCCAAAAATAAAAAGAGAGAGAGAGAGAGAGAAAACAAAACCAACAACCGCTTATATGCTTTTCCACATAAGAGACTCGCTGAAAATTTTGTATAACCTTAGTTGCAATTCCCAGCACTTTGCAATTTTAAGTTTTAATGAAACTACAGAAAATGTCTTAAGCTGAGTGATTTCTATTCAGAGCACTTGGAGTGCTGATAGCATGAACAGTATAGATGGCTCCAGCCATAACTGTCACACAGATAATATTCTTTTATGCCTCAAGACACTAAGATGGTGCTGTAGATAACCAAAAGAAATAAGCTGCCACCATCACTAATCTGCAGCTTTGAAACAGTATGGCTTTTGCATGGTTAAGAGAAGGTAAAATCACCTACCAGTGTAATAGAGAAGACATGTTGAAAGTGAACAGGACCTGGAAGAATTAAGGCTTTCATATTTATTTGTAATCCATACGCAACATGGATCAAATCGTCCATATCCGATTTTATGTGTTTATGTATGACAATTGGAAATGCAAAATGAGCTGGGGCCTTTCCATTCCCCAAGGACATTTCTGCTAATGTAGTGAAATGAAAATCTAAGAAGCATTTGGCTTTAGTGTTCTCTTCAGAGGTTAACTTTGGAAATCTTAAGTGTATTCTTATGGCTGGATTTGTAATGTATGTAGCAGATTAGAATGTATTATGATATTCAGATGTACCACCCGAACAGTGTAAAAAAAATTGCTGTCTGTATTTTTCTCACCCAGCAAATATTGCTTGAGGCCTTTTTACATGGATAAAATTGAATTTTACATTCTCATTGCATAATGTGACTTATCAACTACTTTCTGTATGTGTGAGCCTGGGGTTTGGTGAACACAAATCATAGCCAAAGTTTGATGAACATCTTCCATAAAGCTAGGATACTGGATCCATAAAAAAGAACATAATTAGTTTTATGTCTGGAGCTACATTTTGGGGTGAAATACATCATTTCATATCACAATGGAATACATCTTTACTGGCAAGGAAAAATACTATTCCTTGCTACTTGTTCATAAGAAAAAACAAATATAAGATCAAAATAAAATTTAAAATCCCAAAGGTATTTATTCTTATTTAATTTCAACAGTTGTTTTTTATATTCAGTTTAGAAATCTCAAATCAGAAAACCTTTCATTTGAGAATACATGTTGACATTCAAGACTCTAGGAAACAGAGAAAACATAATGATAAACCAAATATCATGAGAATTGGACCCTACAATAAAACCATTTTCTCATTATTTGTTCTAAGAATGTGATAGCTTTCCAGGGAAAAGAAAATTTCTACTTGAAAATGTAGAGCAACATACACAATTTTTTTAATCGAACAAAAGAACTATCAATACTAATCTGCTAATTTGTACCCCAAAATGCAATCATATTGTTGGGCCAAAAACACAATGCATTCAGGAAGCTATTAAATGCACAGCAGTATTTGAAATCGAACCACAGTGACTTCTTGTTATGGCATGCTGACATTATTGGTTCTTGTATATAGTTACATAATGATCTCTGAAGCCAGCTTTAAAAACTGTTCTATAAAACCAGTTAACAGATGTCAAAATCTGACAAAGAGTCAACTTTCTAAGACACTTACTTTACAGCTACATTTAAGAACCTTTTGTCTATGTTAAAAAATAAAAATACCAAACCAAAATGTTACAGTATTTTCTCTCACCAAAAGAACTCTATGTGACAGCAGACTCTATTGCCTTTTATTTCAAATGTATTGAGGATGTCATCATCCAGTGGTCATTAACCCAAAAAATATGCAGCACCGAAATTATGTTGATGCGAAGAAAAAAAAATTATGATGATTTATTTTTATCCACATTACTAATATAGCGTATAGTTTTTACTCTGTATAAAAATTCATTATCTTGCTATATCTAAATTTTGTGTCATTTCAAATATACAAAAGACAATATAATCAGAAATCATTTCATCCATAACATTATCATACTACTATGGTCATATCTTAAAACATAATAGGATTTGCTGTGAATGACACCTTCTAATATGAAAAAGTACAACAGTTGATGACATTATAGGATCCAGTAGCTTTGTGGACAAATATTTCAGATCATTATTTTATAACCCAAAGTAAATAGTTTGTCCTCAAAAAAAGTTATACAGTGAAAATATACTTGAAATAAGTCAACATGCTCTCCCCGTTTCTAGTTTCTATATAAAACAACTCAAAAATTAGTATACACAAAAAAGGAAAACCATTTTCAATGCTTTTGCATATTTCTCAAATAAAGAAGATGCCATCTAGAAAGCAGAATTGCTACAGTAAAACTGCTTTGTGTTCTGTGAAAGCCCTTGCTTTTGTAATTGTAAATGAAGCTGTTTCGTCTGGTTTATACGCTGCTGTTCCCACTCTTGCAGCTCAGGGCAATACAAATGATTAGTTACCTGATTCCAGATTCATACGGGCTCAACTATGAGAACTAGACTCTGGCATTTAAATGACTGAACTGATGTGAGAACATAAACCATTCCAGACCATTTATACAAATGAAACTGGCCAAGCATTTTATCAAATCTCCTATTACAGGAAAAAACTCTGTATCACCTCTATGCATTTTTTTTTTTACTCACAAAGTATTGGGGTGTGCTTCATGTTAATTTTTATTTTAAAAAACTCTTCTCATAAATACCACACCTAAAATGATATTTCAGGTCAAAGTTGCAAATGGTCAAAGCCTCATGTTTCACTCAGTTACATTTCAGTGAAGAGGTCTCTATAAAAAATGTTTCCTTCAAAAGAAAGCATCTTTTCCTGCAAATTAAGTTTCTGAGGAGTTTCCTTGGAATACAAAAGTACGGATTTCAACTGAGCTCAAAAGATAAAATTTACATATAAAAATCAATCATTCTATTTTGGGTTGAACATCAAAATTACCTACTTAAGCTTTCATATTGGTAATTTCATATTCCTAAAGAGTTTGAAATGTCAGTGAATACTCTCCAAATACTCATTTCTACCTTTCACCAGAAGTTCTAGAATGTCAGTTTGAAAAATTGCATGAACTGTATGAAGTTGTAAAAAAATTTCAACACATAATTTAAACAGCCTCCTAAATTAGCACAATGGAAATTTAGACTTTAATACCATGGTTTATGAGCTTGAGCTTCTGCTTCTCTGAAGTTAATGGAATAGTAACTGGCAATAATATATGTGAAAAAGATTAGAAAGAAATAACACTGAATTTTGCAAGCCACCTAGGCAGAGCAGCCCCTTTACTTACAATAATAATAAACTCTATGTACAATGTGTATGACAATGGAGGGCAAAACAAAACTGAGAACCATTTTTCTGAAGGATTATAAGAAAAATTAAGAACCAGGCACAGTTTTATGAAATGAGATGAAAACTCAGTTCCATTTTTTTTTTTTAACTTAATTTGTTTTAGAGAAGATTTAGGTTCCCAACAAAATTTGTAGGGAAGGTACAGAGAATTGCCATATACCCCAAAGATAATGGGAGTAGGGAATGACTTTTTGCCTATGCAATAGTAGCTTGGAATGGAAAAGCACTGGTAAGAAGACTATCCAGAGGGAAAAATATGTGGATAGACAAAAATATGTCTGTTTCCCAACCAAACAATGCTGATAAGGGAATCTCATACAGAACAAACAGCATATGCAATGTCATGGGGAATATATAAGCAATTTGATATTAAGAATGCACAAAGAATAGGGAGGAAGATATGTAATGAAACTGGGAGATGAATGAAGATCAGGTTATATAGGGATCTTAGACCATAGTAAGGATCTTTGGTTTTATTATTTAGGCCACGTGGGACAAGGAATTATCAAGAAAGATCTTTAGTATGATTTGAGAGTTTTTATGCTATTTTCAGGTAATGAATCCATATGGAGGGATTGTGTGTATTGAAAAGAGGGTACCAGTGGGTATTAGAGTAAGGGAACAGAAAGCTATTCCTTTAAGCACTTGCTGGCACCCTATTTGCAGTCAGACATTTCTCTGTGCTTCCATAGCACCACCTATTAACCACTATCACAGAAATTATTGTATTTTGGGTAACCATGTACTCGTCTATGCCATAATTCACCATCCTTCCCAACCTCCAAGTCACCCACTAGATAAACTCATTAAATGTAAGCTTGATTTTCTTCCTCCCCATACCATACAAACCATAGTGTGGTACATAGGTCTCAATAACTGTGTAAATAAATCAATAAGAATTTATTGAAAATTAAAAATACACTGTGTACATTAGGTTTGTATCATTTCTAGCTATTTCTACAACTTGAAATCAGCTACCTCTTTATTACTACTCTTAGATACCTATAAACTTATGAACTGTGGAAAATTCCTAAAGAGAAGGGAATACCAGACCACCTTACCTACCTCCTGCAAAACCAGTATACAGATCAAGAAGCAGCAGTTAAAACTGGACATGGAACAACAGACCGGTTCAAAGTTGGGAAAGGAGTACAATAAGGCTGTATATTGTCACACTGCTTATTTAACTTATATGTGGAGTATATCATGCAAATTGCTGGGCTGGATTAAGCATAAGCTGGAATCAAGATTGCAGGGAGAAATATCAACAACCTCAGATATGCAGATAACATACCTTTATGGCAGAAAGCAAAGAGGAATTAAAGAAGCTCTTGATGAAGGTGAAAGAGGAGAGTGGAAAAGCTGGCTTAAAACTCAACATTCAAAAAAACAAACAAACAAACAAAAAACCCAACATTCTAAAAACTATGATCATGGCATCACATCCCATCATTTGATGGCAAATACATGGGGAAACAATGGAAACACTGACAGACTTTATTTTCTTGGGCTCCAAAATCACTGTGGATGGTGACTGCAGTCAAGAAATTAAAAGACACTTGCTCCTTGGAAGAAAAGCTATGGCAAACCTAGACAGCATATTAGAAACCAAAGGCATTACTTTGCTGACAAAGGTCCATACAGTCAAACCTATGGTTTTTCCAAAGGTCATGTACAGATGTGAGAGCTAAACAATAAAATAGTCTGAGCACCAAAGAGTTGATGCCTTTAAACTGTGGTGTTGGAGAAGACTCTTGATAGTCCCTTGAGCTGCAAGGAACTCAAACCAGTCAATCTTAAAGGAAATCAACCATAAATATTCATTGGAAACACTGATGCTGAAGCTGAAGCTCCAAGTCTATGGCCACCTGGTGTAAAGAGCTGACTCATTGGAAAAGACTTTGATGTTGGGGAAGATTGAAGGTAGGAGGAGAAGGAGACGACAGAGGACGAGATGGTTGGATGGCATCAGCGACTCAGTGGACATGAGCTTGAGCAAACTCTGTGCAACAGTGGGGGACAGGGAAACCTGGGGTGCGGTAGTCCACGGGGTCACTAAGAGTCAGACACGACTGAGCAACTGAACAACAACTGCAAAACTTGTAAAAATTGCATACGAATGGAATTTTTATGTTTAGTTCTCAAGTTATATCCCATTTATATATATGTTTGCAATCTTTATCTTTCATATAATGAATATTCAAAAGTTAACTTATAAAAGAGGAAGGCAACTAAAGTTGATTGAGTACTCTCTGATTCTCAAACCACTGTTATTTGGGCATTATTATTAATAATAGGGATTATAACCCAGAAGTCTAGGAAAATGTGGATCACCCTTCCTTTCGGTGGAACTTTATTGGAAGTATGAAATAATTTTTTTTTCCCAAAATAAGAAAGTGAAAATAAAAAATGACTTTACTAAGTCACAAGTTTCTTAGAATGTAAGCGAAGTTATAAAAGCCAACCTATGGCTTACGGGCATAGGCTTAAACCCAACATGGAACTTCAAACTTTACCTAAAAATAAACCTTGCATCCACACACTTAGGTGAGTTTGCAAGGAGAGAAGAGAACAGATCCCAGGAGAGTCCCTAGGTCCCTTTAAATACCAATTAAAAGCAATCAGCAGGAGAGAAAAGTTCCTTTGGGGCTCAGTTCTAACTAGTGAATTCCACTACTGCATTAGCAATTGAAGCGGTGCATCCAGGGGTCTGAAGCAGAAACACCTAAAGGGTAGTGTGGGAGTTTTTCTTTTAACTCAGTATCGGTAGCAAGAGATAACTTCAACTCATCAGTGCTGGACAGTCTAGCCAAAAAAAGCCAGAAGAGGATTTCTGTACAGAATAGATACTGCTATTATTTTATGGATGGATAGGGTGAAGTTTAGAGAAGTTACATGACTTACCAAAGGTACAGAGGTAGAGAGGCTGCAATTTTTACCACATTTGCCAGGCTTTAAATCTATGTTCTCACTGAAACTTTATGGGAAATCCTTAGTTGATGCCCTGTAGTACACAAATCCATTCAGCTAAACTCTGTCTAAACACTTAACTCCTTAGAATTGTCAGCTAATAAACTGGCTGCTGTTTAAACCATTAAACCATTAAGATTTGGGAAAGACTGATATGCAGAAATAGATAGGTGAATTACATGCATTTTCTGAGAGTATCTTTATCACTGTATACTTGAATGAAACGTGCATGTCCTTACGGTTTAAGAGGTGAGAGAGAACTGGTTCCCACTTAGCTTAATGTTGAAATCTATTCTAGACCCACAGTTGATCTGAGATCACTAGTAGTGGTCTGGAGAGCTTCCCAGATAGTCAAAGCTTTAGATAAACAAAGCATTGAAACTTTTTTAAAGGACTAAATCAAGATCATATTACATACCTTTGCCAGAGAAGTAACGCTTGGCAAACATTGATAAATATTCTATTGACCCAACTTTCAACAAATATATAAACTAACAATCCTGTATCATTCAACTGAAAAAAAAAAAAAAATCAGTGTTTACAAGTTAGGGCCCTGTCAAAAGCAAAGCAAATCATGTTCCTTTACATTATGATTCTCAAAATATAAACAAAGATAATTTGTTTTTTTCACAAGCTGCCTATGCACCTCACTTCTTTCTCCCAGGTACGTTTAGGCAATTTCTCTGAACTCAAACATTTAGCTGCTATGTGAAATTGGCTCTTTTCAAAATGCTTTTACATGAATGGTAATAGTAGCAAATACAAGTGTAGTTTGCCTGGGTGATTATTATTGTCATCAGCAGGTCCTTGTGAAACATAAGATTTTCAGCCTAATTATTGAGGGAGATTGTATGGAGCAGAACTTTCACACCTATAAAGTGATTGAAATAAAGATCTGAATGTTTTGAGTAATCAAACATTTACATGTTAGCTTGGCCAGTGGAAGTCTTATTTGTGATTGTGATTTATGCTGAAAGTTAACATTATTAAAAGGAAGCAAGACCAGGCTGGTTAATAATTCATTAGCATTCTTACACCTTCCTTTAAAATAAGCTGTTACCTGCATTATGGGGAAGCAGATAGTAGACAATAATTTATCACTTTTTAGGGATAAGAAATGGTTCTGTATTTTAAATCCTTGTTTTAATTATCTAACCTGATATTTTGATAACCAATATTATAACATCAGGAGGCTCAGAAGATACTGTGGGAGAGATATTTTGACATATTTAGTCTACTTTCTTGATTTCATAGTGAGATTGTAATGAGGAATTCCCATTTACTCTTGAGCTCAGCATTTAGATAATTGAATAATAAACCACAATCAATGAGAACCTTTAAAGATTGTCACTCTTATGTTAAGATTGAACTTAAAAAAATAGCTTCATAGCTTGCAAACATTTTTGGCTCAACCCCATTTGGTATTCAGAATGTAAATGAGATTTGTTATCAGGCAGGAAGCCTGAAACTGATTTAACCTAGATATTAATCTTCATATTAAGGACATATTTACATTTCTTGCATAGCACAGTAGGTTAGTACTAAAAAAGATCTGCATTTAACTTTTTAAAAAATGGCTTAACCCAATGGATATACAGTGCATATTTCTCATTTTAACTGTTCTGTTTATTTCATAGATTCTTTTATTTTCCCATGGTCATGTTAAGGCCTGCTAGATTGAAAATATGCTGCAAATAGAAGCCAAACCACAGTAAAATGACTCTGTCTAACCCTAAGAGTTCCAGTCATTTCCTTTTATATTTTATAATAAGATATGACAACTCAATTTAAAGAAAATACACAATAGTTGCTGACTACAGTGAAAAGTTTATATTAAAATAATGTGTTGCTGTGGGGAGGTGGATAATTGAGCATACAGTAGGTAATTTCTGGCAGGGCTCCTGAAATAAGCAAAAGTAATATCTGTTAACAGAGGATAAATGCAGATAATGTTACTGTAGTCAGTAATTAGGATTTTACAGATCCCTGTTTAAATGCTGATGCAAGAGAAAATGAAGAAGACTGCATTTAGTCATTAAAGTTGAGCTGATCCAAACTCTCTCAGTAAGACCTGACCTTTGATTGGGCCCCATTCCTATTAATGTGTGAGACCATCAGTTTTCTTCTGCATTTAAGGAAGAATAAGCAAACTTGAGAAGACTAAACAAAATCTAACTGAAACTGTTAATTCCAAGAAGTGACAGGGTGGGGGTGATGGGAGAGGGGTGGGATTTGAAGCCATAAAGTTTCCCCAGCTTTCAAACAGATCCTTTCACTATTTTGTCTCCTTCAACCATCTTATTTAATTCCAGGAAATAGACTTTTAACTCTTTCACATCATGAAGGAAGAGGTAAGAGGTGTGTGTGTGCGCTCAGTCAGTTAGTCATGGCTGATTCTTCGTGACCCCAAGGGTTGTATCCCGGTAAGCAGTTCTGTCCATGAGATTTTCCCTGGTAAGATACTGGAGTGGTTTGCCATTTCGTCCTCCAGGGGATCTTCCTGACCCAGGGATCGAACCTGTATCTCCTTTGTCTCTTGCATCTTTACCACTGTGCCACCTGGGAAGCCCCTAGAGATGCAGTGACTACATATTAACATTTTAAAGGCAAAATTAGTTCTTAGAAAATTACAACTGAGTACCCTCTTCTTTCCTTCAAGAGAATTTATAAAATCAGTATACATATACACAGTCTTCTAAAGCAGTTGTGTTCACCAAAACAATAGAAACTTGAATGAAGTTAGTGTTAAGAATAGGGGAACAAGTATGTTTCCTTATGAAGAACTATAAAGTGGCAATACCTGCACACTGAATATTGTCTTACAAACAAAAATCTAAAAACCAAACTTATTACCAAATTTAGAAGCCAAATAACTCCTCCCTTCTTTCCATTTAGTTGCCAGAAGGAATTGAGAGGTGCTAGCAATGGCCAGCCTTCATCCATTACTGCTTTGGTGTAAGGATAATAATAGGACTCTACAGATGATTAATATGGATCACCATACTCCCTTGCAAAAGAAAAGAATTGGGGACTTTGGGGTTATCATCATGTATTGTGCTTTTGAATAATTTCTCCCACAATGCTTCCTTGCTCCTTGGCCCAGTGAGGAGGTTTTTACAAGCATAAGTAGGATGGATTAAAGCAGGGACAGAATAGACTTAAGGAAGCAATTAGTAAGGTATTTCAGAATGTACTGGGGTGAAAGTCTCCATTATCATTTATCAGTGTTCTTTCATTGGGACCTAGAGACAAGCCTCTAATCAAGCATTATTGTAAATGATAGACACTTGAATCCATGGAATCATAATCTTCTTCATAGGCTTGGGAGTGCCTCATTCTGTTCCCACTAAATCCCTTTGATCCACTTGATCAAGTGTCCTGTCAACTCTTGCTCTGTTACCTTAGGTCATCTGGGATAAGTATTGACCACTTTCGTCCGTTACTGGCCTATGCCTACCTCTGGTGAATATCCTCAGATTTTCTTCCATAAGGTTAATTACTATCTGCTTTTTTACTTGAACAGAGGGAGCTCCTTGACCCCTACACTAAGTTAAATCTCTCTGTTATACAGTTCCATAGGACCTTATATTACACTCATTTGTTCCTTTTTTAAAAAATTTACTTATTTACTAAACAAATACATGTGAAGTCCTTGTTCTGTTCTAGGTACGACAATGAACAAAAGAAACAAAAGTTCCAGGCTGCTTAGAGCTTACATACTATAATCACATTTTATTTAATGCCTTCGAATCTCCAGCTTTCTAGCTGAAAGAAAGAACCATAGCTGTTCATCACTGTTTCTGTAGCACTTTGCAGATAACCTGGAATATGGAAAAGGTACAATGAATATTTATTGAATTATTAAATAAATAATAAATACTGTGATTTTATAGAAACATGTTTTATTTTTTCATAAGTGAAGTTTAGCTGTATAAAGTTACCAGTAAAAATTATCTGTGAAATGTGATCGAATGGAACTACTAGACTAAAACACTAGTACATGGGCACCAGCAATATAACTGCAGTGCTGCTTACAAATAAACTATTTTTGAAAACACTGTTTGGATTAGTTTTATACTTTGTCTTTTCAACAGACATCAAGACATTGATTAAGCACTTCCTAATACTTAGCTTAAGTATACATAGCACAATAAAATGCATCATTCGTACTTATTAAAGTGACACCAAAAACCCATCCTAGAATTCAAGCAGCAAAATATGTAACTTAAGATTACATGCATGCTCAGTCACTTTAGTCATGTCCAACTCTTTGAGACGCTATGGACTGTAGCCTGCCAGGCTCCTCTGTCCATGGAATTCTCCAGACAATAATATAGGAGTGGGTTGCCAGTCCTCCTCCAGGAGATCATCCCCATCCAGGGATCCAACCAATGTCTCCTGCCTTTTATGCATCGCAGGTAGATTCTTTTCAACTGAGCCACCAGGGAAGCCCATAAGATTAAGGCACAAGCAATTTTTTACCTTATGTTAAACAACACACACACACACACACACACACACACACACACACTATCTTTACATAATGCTTTGAATCGAATGTTGAGTTGAAGCATTTTTAACAATATGATCTTTAAAAGTATCTCCCCACAGAGACAATGGACTTCCCTTGTGGCTAAGCTGATAAAGAATCCCCCTGCAAAGTGGGAGACCTGGGTTCAATCCCTGAGTTGGGAAGATCCCCTGGAGAAGGGAAAGGCTACCCACTCCAGTATTCTGGCCTGGATCCATGGAGTTGCAAAGAGTCAAACACGGCTGAGAGATCTTCACTGACAATGTCTACGTCCTTTTGATTATATTAATGAGAACAGGGAGTTCCCAACATTAAAAAGCTAAAGTTCTATGCCTGCCTTCAGATTTACCAGATTTACCTTCAGTTATTTTCTTTTTTGTTTCCAAGTTTACGTGTAGGCAATATGAGAAAAAATAGGCAGAGACATAAACTAGGTCTCTTCACTCACCATTTCAACACATGGAAATGGCTAAATTGCACATAAAAAGAATACCATCAAACTATCCATGCATCAAATATGATTTTTTTTTAATTTTTGAAGTATCA
The DNA here is from genome assembly GCF_023699985.2 of Odocoileus virginianus. Taxonomy (NCBI): domain Eukaryota; kingdom Metazoa; phylum Chordata; class Mammalia; order Artiodactyla; family Cervidae; genus Odocoileus; species Odocoileus virginianus. Next base: position 26,444,055 of record NC_069688.1, read on the forward strand.
AAGATAAGCCCATAAAAGAGTTTTAGAAGTAAAAGGAGATTATTGGCTCATTTAACAAAAAATCTAGTAGTATCTGGTATTGTTCAGTTGCTAAGTTTTGTCTGACTATTTGCAACCCCATGAACTGCAGCACGCCAGGCTGCCCGGTCTTTCACTATCTCCTGGAGTTTGCTCAGATTCATGTCCACTGAGTCAGTGATGCTATCCAACCATATCATTCTCTGCTGCTCCTTTCTCCTTTTGTCCTCAATCTTTCCCACCATCAGCGTCTTTTCCAATCAGGCTCTTTGCATCAGGTGGTCAAAGTATTGGAGCCTCAGTTTCAGCATCAGTCCTTCCGATAAATATTCAGGGTTTATTTCCTTTAAGATGGACTGGCTTAATTTCCTATTAGTTACCACTTAATAGAGGGTACAAATGATATCATGTAAACTCCATGTTGAATCTTGAAGTTCTCAGTGTTGGCTTCATTATCAGGCACTGCACATTATAGGAATAAAACACCTGTATTCTAAGACTCATAGTTCCATGATAACAGGAGTCTAGAAACAATGATCAGGAGGGATAATTTTGGGGAGAGGGAATAGGAATTTTTTTAAAGTATGCCAGACTTCAACAGTATGTGAACTGTGAACTTCCAGATGTTCAAGCTAGATTTAGAAAAGGCAGAGGAACCAGAGATCAAACTGCCAACATCTGTTGGATCATTGCAGAAGAGTTCCAGAAAAACATCTACTTCTGTCTTATTGACTACACCAAAGCCTTGGACTGTGTGGATCACAACAAACTGTGGAAAGTTCTTCAAGGGATGGGAATACTAGACCATCTTACCTGCCTCCTGAGAAATCTGTATGCAGGTCAAGAAGCAACAGTTCAAACTAAACATGAAACAACAGACTGATTACAAATTGGGAAAAGGGTACATCAAGGCTGTATATTGTCACCCTGTTTATTTAACTTATATGCAGAGTACAACATGTAAAATGCTGAGCTGGATGAAGCACAAGCTAGAATCAAGATTGCCGGGAGAAATATCAACAACCTCAGAAAGGCAGATGACACCACCCTTATGGCAGAAAGTGAAGAAGAACTAAAGAGCTTTTTGATGAAAGGGAAAGAAGAGAGTGAAAAAGTTGGCTTGAAACTCAACTTTGAAAAAACTAGAGTCATGGCATCTGGTGCCATCACTTCATGGCAAATAGATGGGGAAACAATAGAAGCAGTGAGAGACTTCATTTTGGGGGGCTCCAAAATCACTGCAGATGGTGACTGCAGCCATGAAATTAAAAGTCGCTTACTCCTTAGAAGAAAAGCTATGACCAACCTAGACAGCATATTAAAAAACAGAGACATTACTTTGCCAACAAAGGTCCATCTAGTCAAAGATATGGGTTTTCCAGTAGTCATGTATAGATGTGAGAGGTGGACTATAAAGAAAGCTGAGCACCAAAGAATTAGTGATTTTGAACTATGGTGTTGGAGAAGACTCTTTCCCTTGGATTGGAAGAAGATCAAACCAGTCAATCTTAAAGGAAATCAGTCCTGAATATTGGAAGGACTGATGCTGAAGCTGAAGCTCCAATATTTTGGCCACCTGATGTGAAAAGGTGGAAAAGACCCTGATGCTGGGAGATTGAAGGCAGGAAGAGAAAGGGGCAACAGAGGATGAGATGGTTGGATGCATCACCAATTCGCTGGATATGAGTTTGAGCAAGCTCCGAGGGTTGGTGATGGACAGGGAAGCATGGCTTGCTGTAGCCCATGTGGTTGCACAGTTGAACATGACTGAGCAACTGAACTGAACTGAATAGAGTCCAATAGTGTCCACATTCATCACATGAACATGTTTCCAACTTGCTGCAATAAAAATTTCACTATAATGCAAGCCCCGTGAAGCCAAGATCTCATAAATGCTCATCACACAGAACAGTACAGAGCTTTTTCTCAGATAGTACTGCCCCTTTAAAGAGTATCTGGAAATTGTAGAGGTGTTTTGGCTCACACAATGACTGAGTTATGATATGGCATTAGGTTTTCAGGATCTGAGATTTTTGCACCATCCTGAACTTCTTTGATAAACCTTTACGATTACAATTTCTGCCTGAAAGGCCGATAGTGCTCCCTGAGACACAGAGCAACAGAAAAATGCTTATGGTGGCCAAGACCACCAGTGATGGACTCACCTGGTGAAATGAATAAAGAAGGCAACCAACATATTTCAGAGTGTATTGACATTGGTGAAAAAACATTTCTTAGCAATAAAACCGATAAATTCTGAGCTTAAACTGAACATTTTTTGGTACATCGTGAATTTTTAAAAGCAACCTTTGGAATAAAAATGTCTAGTGAGCCCATCTGGACAATCCACCTAACTTTTCCTTGTATTTTTTTTCCTAAAAACCACTCTCAATTTTTGTAGAGAATGGACCAGTTCAAGGTAGAGGTTTGTTCCCAAAACAATCAGCCTTTCATTCCTGGTCCTAAGGTTTAACCTGCTCCTATACCCTCAATCAGGTTTCCCTTGTAGCTCAGGCAGTAAAGAACCCACCTGCAATGCAGGAGACCCAGTTTCAATCTTTGGGTTGGGAAGATCCCCTGGAGGAAGAAATGGCTACCCATTCTAGTATTCTTACCTGGGAAAGCCTGCGGACACAGGAGTCTGGTGGATTGCAAAGAGTCAGACATGACTGAGCAACTAGCATGCGCACACACACACACACACCCTCAATCATTCTTCAGGGACCTTAAATTATACCTTTGATCTTCTCTTCCCCAAAAGTTGGACCTGTGTCTCTTAAGTCTCCTGCATTGGTAGGCAGGATCTTTACCACTAGAGCCACCCAGGAAGCCCCATTTGTCACCCTAAGAAATGATAAAATAGAAACTGAATAAGCAGAAGCTAAAAATTCTATGGACAGAGGAGCCTGGTGGACTGCAGTCCATGGGGTTGCGAAGAGTCAGACACGACTGAGCGACTTCACTTTCACTTTTCACTTTCATGCATTGGAGAAGGAAATGGCAACCCACTCAAGTGTTCTTGCCTGGAAAATCCCAGGGATGGTGGAGCCTGATGGGCTGCCGTCTATGGGGTCTCACAGAGTCGGACACGACTGATGTGACTTAGCAGCATTAGCAGCAGCAGTAATGCTTAGACATCATAGCAGGCACAGGTTAGTGCATCTTCTATGATCCTCTTGATTCCATGTCTTCCAACCCCTCAGTTGTTGGTCCCTGTTCAACAATCACCATGGCATATCCTCCCGGAGGAACCACCCACACTTCTACAGTCACAGCCTACTGACTTAGCCCAGGGAATGTTTAGTGCCAGCACCTGGGGCTATTCAGAAGGTCTGAGGTCTTTCCCCTTTGGCCTCAGGGCTAAGCCAACCACAAGCCCTGACAGGTTTCCCCATCACTTCCAGGTTGGATACAGGCATAGTTTTCCAAACAGCTACCACAGGGACTGGAAAATACAGCTCTGAAATGTGCAGCAGTTAATTCTCCGATAGGCAAGTTTCATTAAATGGAAAACAGAAGATGGGAGGATAAATTTCCTCTCCTTTCTCTCTTCCATAGAGTTCCCTGAGCAATATTTGGTTCACACAGTGTACCCAAAGAAGTCATGAGTGGCTAGGCAGATGCGTGCGTCACTGCTGGCTGTATCTTTGTGGTTTGGCATAGGCAGAGGGCAGCACAACACATTACCTTACATTACTTCACATTCCTCTCTGTCTTGCTCCCTTTTCCTCTCAGTCTCAGGGCTCTGGGATTTTACCTTCCAAAGAAAGCAGCAGCATTTAACCCTTGCTCCAGGTTCTTTTCTCTTGGGAGCTAAAACTAGGATGGATATGTCTGTGGGCAATCTAGGCGCAAAATCAAGGACAAGGTGGGTTCAGAATTCTTCCAAATCTTTGAGACTGTGTGACCTTCTCCTGGAAAATAAATAAATAAATAACACTGTTAAAAACTCTCACAGTGCCACGTATATAGTAACCACTCACTCAAAATTAATTATGTGAGTCATACAATCAGAGTTGAATAGAACAAAAGGGCATAATAAAGTTAACCAGTTTCATAAATGAGGAAGCAATGAAGTGTTCAGTATAAAGGCCAGCAGTAACAGAGATTTCATTATATGAATAGAGAGAGAGGGGCAGATGCAAGAGTTACTATTTTAAAAATATCAAACAAACAGAAAACCCAGCTGTGGTATTAATACTTAATAACAAACAGAATCATTTAACTCCTTCTAGAATTTCTTTGGTTTATCACTTTTATTTTTGCTCTTCTTTCTCTTGCTGCCAATGAGAAACATTGTCTAAATCCCACCCCTAACTTATATATCACTGTTTTCTACCTCTTCCTATCCTTTTAACACTCTTCCAGTGAGTCTTAACCACTCATGTGACATCATGTTGTATTATTCATGTGGAACTTTCCTGATGGTTCAGCAGTTAAGAAACTGCCTGCAATGCAGAAGACGAAGGAGACATGTGTTCGATTCCTGGGCCAGGAAGATACTCTGGAGTAGGAACTGGCAACCCGCTCCAGTAGTTGTGCCTGAAAAATCCCATGGACAGAGAAGCCTGGTGGGCTAGAGTTCAAATGGTTGCAAAAGAGTCAGACAAAACTGAATGACTAGGCACACAGAACTCTCACCGTATAATCTGTGACTGTGTGTAACTTCAGCCACTCGGTCGTGTCCAACTCTTTGCAACCCCAAGGATTTTAGCCCATTAGTCTCCTCTGTCCATTGGATATTCAGGCAAGAATACAGGAGTACATTGTCAGCTCCTACGCCAAAGGATCTTCCCGACCCAGGGATTGAACCCACATCTCTTGCATCTCCTGCATTATCAGGCAAATTCTTTACCACCGTGCCACCTGGGAAGCCCCCATAATGTGTGACTATGCTCTCTCAATTACTTTTGTATATTTTCTTTAACTTTTAAAATCTTCTACCTAGAGTATTCCACTGACTCTTCCCATTTTATGCATCAAAAACTAAACTCATAAGTGCCACTAAACAGATCTTTTTATTACCTCTTTTATGACAGTGTTATTTTCTCTCTAAATATCTTTCTAAAAATCCCCATGTCAATTGAGGAAAGGTACTTACCTGATTGCAAGATTGCTGGGAGAAATAATAATAACCTCAGATATTCAGATGACACCACCCTTATGTCAGAAAGTGAAGAGGAACTAAAAGGACTCTTGATGAAAGTAAAAGAGAAGAGTGAAAATGTTGGCTTAAAACTCAACCTTCAGAAAACTAAGATCATGGCATCCGGTCCCATCACCTCATGGCAAATAGATGGGGAAACAACGGAAATAGTGAGAGACTTTCTTTTCTTGGGCTCCAAAATTACTGCAGATGGTAACTGCAGCTATGAAGTTAAAAGACACTTGCTCATTGGAAGAAATGCTGCTATGACAAACCTAGACAGCATATGAAAAAGCAGACATTACTTTGCCGACAAAGTCAATATAGTCAAAACTGTGGTTTTTCCAGTAGTCAAGTATGGATGTGAGAGTTGGACCATAAAGAAAGCTGAGTGCTGAAGAATTGATGCTTTTGAACTGTGGTGCTGGAGAAGACTCTTGAGAGTCCCTTGGACTGCAAGGAGATCCAACCAGTCTATCCTAAAGAAAATCAAACCTGAATATTCATTGGAAGGGCCGGTGCTGAAGCTGAAGCTCCAATACTTTGACCATCTGATGCAAAGAACTGAGTTATTAGAAAAGACCCTGATTCTGGGAAATATTGAAGGCAAGAGGAGAAGGGGATGACAGAGGATGAGATAGTTGGATGGCATTACCGATTCAATGGATATGAGTTTGAGTAAACTCCGGGAGTTGGTAATGCACAGGGAAGCATGGTGTGCTGCTGTCCATGGAGTTGCAAAGAGTCGGACATGACTGAACAACTGAATTGAATTGAATTGAATTGAGTTACTGGATACTGACTTATCCATTGTGGAATTTTTGCCAATTGTACATTGGAATGCTTACTACCCATTGCAGGACAGATTTCCCCAGCTCCTGGATGCTTTTTCTTGCCATCTGGGTGCCAGTCAACAGATCCTGGACTTTTAGTTGCTGACAGAATGTCAGATGTCCTAACCAAACCCTTTGGATCTTTTACAAAGTTAATTTCACTCACTAAATTATCTACAATGCTACAAACTTCAACTAAATTCACAGCTTGAAGAGCAAAGATTTGTTTACTCAAATTACCACTGAAAGTATATCGATAAACTTAAGGGAGAGGATGCAGAAAAAAGATACAAATGTTTCCAACATTTCTGAAAACTTAGAAAAGTGAAAATGAGATGAAGTGCAGGGAAAGGATATAGGTGCCAATGTGCTGATGGGATGGAGAAAGAAGTGGTAACCCACTCCAATATTCTTGCCTGGAAAATTTCATGGATAGAGGAGCCTGGCAGGCTATAGTCCATGGGGTCTCAAGAGTTGGACACAACTTAGCAAATAAACCACCAACACCACCATGCTGACATGAGACCAAAAGCCTAAAAGCATGGATTTTTCTCCACCATTACTATTTGTCTTTCCATTAGTCATTATAATGCATGCCTATCAATCCCTTTTCAATACAGATCACAATTAATCAGATACTCCTGTTCCCTTTGTTCCCCAAAATCAACATTACCTGACTCTGAAAGAATTTCCAGTAAAGAAAAAGTTAGCTCAATATATCTTAGTTTATTAAAAGAAATACAACCAATAGTCTTAAAAAAACTCAGTAAGTATGCAATATCAAAACAACTACCATAGCAGGCATTCAGAATTCAGTCTCTGGGTACTGGATTCCATACTTAGTTGAATAATATTAAGGAACAACTAAGTTCCCTGTGACTCAGTTTCCTCATAATAGTAGTTGCCTAATTTTTTGTTGATTAAATGAGAGAAATCACTTACACTGTTTAAAAGAACAACTTGAATAATTGCACCGTCAATGTAAGCTCTTAATTATGAAGGCCTTTTCTGTATCAAAATGACTCTGGGCAGACTGAAGGACCATAACTTATACATTTTAGTGTAATTCATGTTGTATAGCTATAAGAAATCACAAAATATTTATTGAAGAAGTGAACTGACATTTTCAAATACTAATGATTGATGATTCTGAAAAGAAGATTCTGAAGTTTTCCATCTGGATCACTGCTCTAGGTGGTGATGAGAGATTAAATAAGAGGACGAGAGTTGTCTTGTTTGTGTTGCTAGTACGATGTTTCATTTGGGAGCTTTTTTTTAATTATTGTGAAACATCTAAACCAATGAGTATACATGAGCATATTATGAGTAATTTTATTAAACATTTTATATTTACTAAACATTGGCAATCAAACCAGGCATTATGTTAGACCCTTGTGAGACAAAGATGAAGCAGATAAAATCTTTGCCTTCATAAAACTTCTAAACTTTTTGTTATATGCATCAGGTACAGGAAAGCACCTAAGCCTGAGACAATGGATTTTGTGTCATAAATGAGTAGTTAAAGGAAAATGTATAATGTACAGCATGTTTCTGAAGGATGACTCATCACCCACTGCAAGTTGCAAAGTTCTGATTTTTTTTAAACGGCATTAACAAATTCATAAATATGGCATGTTAGAATGTCCAAAGATTAAAAAGCTTGGCTTTCATTTTTACATTATCTTTTTTAAAGCAGAAAGTCAGACTTTCCACAAGGGTCATCTAGGTTCATAATTTCTCAGAGAAGCTGACTGCCTGAATGCTAAACAATTCAGGCAGAGTTTAAACAACTTTCCCAGTATCTTCTTTCCTCTGAGGACTTTGGTTGGTCACTATGTCAGTCAGGCATGACCACTGTTTCAAACCGCTTTCCGCCTTTATTGAGAGGTCAACCACAGAGCCCTTGGCAGGTGAAGGCAGAGCTCACCTTTGCTTTCTTCCTTGGCTGTGTCACGTACTATGCAAGTGGAATCCCCAGTTAGAGAGATCCCCGAGGCCAAGAAGTTCTATTAAACTGCAGCAAGAATTGGTCAGCTATTTGCTCCTGGGAAAAATCCTGCTGCTGTGACTAATAAGTATTTCAAAAGAAATAAATGAGCATGTCATTCATCCTATGATTACAGGATGAGCTGCAAGGGAATTGCTGGCCAGCAGGCCCTTTACGTAAGCCCAAGTTACTGAGTTCTTTCCCTCAAATAGTGCAGATTGTCCCATGACTGGATTAAATACTTTTCCATCCACTACCATGGCAAATAGTCTGAAGGATCACAGCAAACAGTGAGGCAAAGGGAATGTTAGCTACCTTACAGGAGAAGGAAAGGTGGGATTTGTGCCACTTAAGTCAACAAGGATATTAGCTAAAATGCTTTATAGTCTAATTATATAAAAGAAAATTATAATTAAAACATCCAAGAACAGCACACATAATGACCATTATTCCTAAAATAGTAACTATATACTGGAAGATACATGGTGCTACATTCTTTATAAAATTTTCTATGCAATCATTGTTTATCACTGTAATTAAGATCACCACCCGACCTTCACCTCATTACCATTATTAAAAAAAAACAAAGAAAGAAAAAAATGTACATTCATAATATTAATGTTTTGTCTTCACCTGTATCTTCGACTTTGAATCATCAATCTTTTCTTTAAAGTCAAGGATATTTTTGAACCATATATAAAGTCTTCATGGGAAATCATTTCATTCTTTAGTCACCTTCCTTAGCATATTTTTTATACATCTCTTATAGAATACATTTACCTTGGACTCTAGATACTTATGAACTTATCTTTCTCTACTGGATGAAAATAAAATGACTTTAAGATTAAGTCTATGTTTATTTCATCACAATTTAAATGCCCTCATTATGTTAAGTGTGTGGATCACACCCCTAGCTGTGTGGATCACACACCTCACTGTGTGGATTACAAGAAACTGTGGAAAATTATTAAAAAGACCAGAATACCAGACCACCTTACCTGCTTCCTGAGAAATGTATGCAGGTCAAGAAGCAATAGCTAGAACTGGACATGGAACAACAGACTGGTTCCACATCGGGGAAGGAGAACATCAAGGCTGTATACTGTCACCTTGCTTATTTAACTTACATGCAGAGTACATTATATGAAATGCCAGGGTAGTTGAAGCCCAAGCTGAAATCAAGATTGCAGGGGGAAATATCAATAACCTCAGATATGCAGATGACACCACCCTTATGGTAGAAAGCGAAGAAGAACTAAGTGAAAGAAGGAGAAAGTGAAAGAGGAGAGTGAAAATGTTGGCTTAAAACTCAACATTCAGAAAACTAAGATCATGGCATCCAGTCCCATCACTTCATGGCAAATAGTTGGGGAAACAATGGAAACAATGAGAGACTTTGTCTTTGGGGGCTCCAAAATCAGTGCAGATGGTGACTGCAGCCATGAAATTAAAAGATGCTTGCTCCTTGGAATAAAAGCTATGACCAACCTAGACAGCATAATAAAAGCAGAGACATTACTTTGCCAACAAAGGTCCATCCAGTCAAAGATATGGGTTTTTCAGTAGTCATGTATGGATGTGAGAGTTGGACCTTAAAAAAAGCTGAGCACCAAAGAATTGATGCTTTTGAACTGTGGTGTCAGAGAATACTCTTGAGAGTCCCTTGGACTGCAAGGAGATCCAACAGTTTCATCCTAAAGGAAATCAGTCTTGAATATTCATTGGAAAAACTGATGATGAAGTTGAAACTCCAATACTTTGGCCACCTGATGCAAGGAACTGACTTATTTGAAAATTTGCTTATTTGATTTATTTTTCTGATACTGGAAAAGATTGAAGGTGGGAGGAAAAGGGGATGATAGAGGAAAAGATGGTTGGATGGCATCACTGAATCGATGGACACGAGTTTGAGTAAACTCTGGGAGTTGGTGATGGACAGGGAAACATAGGGTGATGCAGTTCATGAGGTCAGAAAGAGTCAGATACAACTGAGTGACTGAACTGAACTGATTATGTTATGTATTCAGTAAATATATTTCAGTAAATAAAAAAGCAAAAGTTCAAGGATGGACTGAATCATTTTTACTCTATTTGTCAAATATGTTTTAAAATAAGCACCATTTTTTAAAAAAGCTATTTTTCATATCTATAGTTTTATGTTTTTCTATTTGTGAACCATTAACTTTTTCTTAATGGAGCCAAAGTACTAAACATCATATCAGATAGAACATGCTCAAGCAGGTACAAGTAGCAAACAGTTCTCTTGGTATTTTTTTTTTTTAATATCTGCCTCCTATTTGTTCACAGAGCCTTATTTCAGTGCTCCTATCATTAGTTCATTGTGTTGTACTCCAATCCTCAAAACCTATAATATAATTATTCCACTCTTTGTTTGTACTGATGATTCCTTTGTAGTCACTTGTTTACCTTTCAACTCTCAACTCTTTTAGTTGTGACATAACCATAGCTCTAGACAAGAGATGTGCCTTCAGAAAGCTTTCCTCATGGTGTGGTATAGGGGAGAGAACGCAGTGGGTGGGGGTTGAAACTTGATAAGCTATCCATGCCAATAGAAAAGAACTGAATATTATGTATATATGGGTTGGCCAAAAAGTTCATTTGAGTTTTCTGTACCAGCTTCTGCAAAAAGCCTGAATGAGCTTAATGGCCAAGATGATGTAAGTTTATACATATAAAACCTTTTTGAATTATGTTATTTCTGCCAGATGTAAGATAATAATTTGTAAAATATCTATACCCTGGCTACTTTAAAAAATAAAATTAAAATAGAAAATTATCACATACAAAAAAGCAATTTTCTTTTTATTGTCTGCATCTATGCTAATTCAGTTACTCAAGCTGCTCCTTAAGATTTGTTTTGACTCTCAAGGTAAAAAAGGGAAATATGATGTATTTTCATGTAATTATTTTAATTAAAGAAAACCTATATTCCTAGTTAGATAAACTTTTTTGTTCTATTTCTAAAGTCTAATAGAATTCTGGATCTTAATGTGAGGGACACTGATAAACAACATATTTGGTAGAGCTTTTATAGAAGATGTAAAACAATTTCTTCATTAAGATTTTTATGAATGTAGAAGTCAGTGATATTATGTCAATGCCTAACTGAATGAAGACAATCTGTAATGAGCTAATAATATAGACATTTCCAGGGCTTGAATTAATATAGCTATACATGGAACATCTGTACGAAGAAATGATTACTATGTCTCTTAGGTCATCTATTACTGAAAAGTTATGTCAACTGAATATTACTTATCCAGAAAAACATTATTTGCATATGAGGGTGAAATGAAAACATTTTTTCAGATAAATAAAAGCTGAGTTAAGCTTACTGTGCTGTAAGATATGTTAAAAAAAATTCTTCAGATTACAAGGAAATATCAACAAACTGAAGTCAGTAAGAAAGACTAAAAAGTACTCCAAAACAGTAGATGGTAAATACAAAAGACTTTCTTTTTCTTGTCTAGTTCTTTGAACGTTACTTGGATATTTTAATAAAATGATAACATTGCATTGTGAAACTTTATAATGTATGTATTTATAAATAAAGTGACAAAGTATGAAAACAATACTTTGTATTTTTCAAGTTTTAACATTTACAAAAAAGGGTAAATATTAACTCTAATTAGATTGTAACATGTTAAGATTTGCAAGCTCTAGAGTAATGACTGAAAAATAAAGGGCTGATAAGACAATAGTGAAGATGAAATACAAAAAAAAATACTACATTGATACAAAAAGAGAGCAAAAGAGTTAAAAAGGAATTGAATGATGGGACAAGTGGTAAATAAATGGTAGGATGGTAGATCTAAGCAAAATCACATTAATAACTACAGTAAATAGATATGGAGTAAATACTGCTATTGAAAGAGAGAGTCAGACTATGTGTAAAAGGAAGGCTTATCCATATTTGGTCTACTTCTAAAGACATAGGTTGAATAGAAAAGGAAAGTAAAAGGCATATATGCAAATATTAAGCATAGAAAAGATGGTCTAGCTTTTTTATTAATTTATTTTTTATTGAAGGATAATTGCTTTACGGAATTTTGTTGTTTTCTGTCAAACCTCAACATGAATCAGCCATAGGTATACATATATCCCCTCCCTTTTGAACCTCCCTCCCATCTCCCTCCCCATCCCACCCCTCTAGGTTGGTACAGAGCCCCTGTTTGAGCTTCCTGAGCCAAACAGCAAATTCCCATCAGCTATCTATTTTACCTATGGTAATGCAAGTTTCCATGTTACTCTTGCCATACATCTCACCCTTTCCTCCCCTCTCCCCATGTCCATAAATCTAGTCTCTATGTCTATAAATTTTTCAGTACCATTTTTCTAGATTTCCTATATGTGCATTAGAATACAATATTTATCTTTCTCTTTCTGACTCACTTCACCTTGTATAATAGGTTCTAGGTTCATCCACCTCATCAGAACTAACTCAAATGCATTTTCTTTTTATAGCTGAGTAATATTCCATTGTGTATATGTACCAGAGATTCTTTATCTATTCATCTGTCAATGGACATCTAGGCTGCTTCCATGTTCTAGCTATTATAAATAGTGCTGAAATGAACAATGGGATGCATGTGTCTATTTCAATTTTGGTTTCCTCAGGGTGTATGCCTAGGAGTGGGATTGCTGGGTCGTACTGTAATTTTATTACTAGTTCTCTAGCTATTTTAATATTAGGTAAATTAGATGTCAGAACAAAGGATATTAACCAGAGAAAAAGAGTGACTACTGATAAGATAAATGGATAATTTATTAGGCAGATAGAAAATTGTAAATGCCAAAACATATGATGCAAAAACTGGCATAACTAAAGGTAGAATTAGACAAATCAAATAATCATCACTGAAAGTTTTAACACCCACTGTCATAATTGATAGGGCTCCCCTGATAGCTCAATGGTAAAGAATCGGCAGTGTAGGATACTAAGGAGGCGCATGTTGGATCTCTGGCTTGGGACGATTCCCTGGAGGAGGAAATGGCAACCCACATCAGTATTCTTGCCTGGAAAATCCCATGGACAGAGGAGCCTGGCGGGCTACATTCCAAAGTGTTGCAAAGAGTCAGACATGACTGAGCATACACACAGGAAGAAGCCTAATTGATAGAACAAGGAGATTAAACAGTAAAGATAAAGATTTTGAACAAAATGATAAACCAAGTTAACATAATTAAGATTTATGTGATTTGCGACCCTAGGACTGTTGCCTGCCAAGCTTCTCTGTCCGTGGGATTCTCTAGGTAGTAATATTGGAGTTGGTTGCCCTTTCCTTTTCCAGGAGATCTTCCCAACCCAGGGATTAAACTCATGTCTCTCATGTCTCCAGGTGGGTTCATGTCTACTGGTAGGTGGGTTCTTTACCACTAGTGCCACCTAGGGAGCCAAGATTTATGTGATATTACCCCCCAACATCTATAATGTGCACAATATTTTTAAGTGTACATGGGGTATATGTTAACACAAACGTTATCCTAGGGCAAAAATAAATCTTCAACAAATTTTGAAAAAATTCGAAATTTGCAGAGTATATTCTGTGACTATAATGAAATTAAATTAGAAATTCATAGCAATAAGATACTAAGAAACTTCCAAATACTTAGAAACTAAGCGGCACACTTCTAAATAACATATCGTTCACAAAGAAAACTCAAAAATATTTCAACGAATATTAGTTTAAAAAAAAAGGAAATGTTCACATGCATATAAAGTAGGCCAAAGTCATTAATTTTATGACTTTAAATGCTGTATTATAAGAAGAGAGACCTGAAATCAATAACATAAACACAATGGAAATTTTAAAAAGAAAAAAAAATAATAACAGACACAAGTGAACGTATATTCTTTGATTTTGTTTACATTATGTTTAAAACTATAGCAAAAGTTGAAACTATCTTTGCTCATAGGGGTTGAGAAGGAGGTAAAAGGGCATGAAGGTATTTCTAGGAATAAGGAAAATGTTCTAGTATCTTTGTTATTTGAGTATTTCTAGTATCTTTATTATTTGTGAATTAACTCTTTAAAGTCTGAATTTTACAAAAAAAAATGCAAGTAGCCAAGATGAAAACAAATTGTGAGCTTCAAAAGAAATTTAATTATAAAATTCTTCCAATTGACGCACAGTATTTTCACCTAAGTTCAAGAAGCTGCATCTATAATCAAGTGGTCTCAGTTGGCCTTTAATTTAAAGCTTCTAGTCTTCGCTAATTTCAGTCATTGTGGTGAAGAAGGAAAAACATTTTTCTTACAGTTATTGATGCAACTAAGGTCTAAATCTCAAAAAGTATTTTCCTAGTAATTTTTCCCAATTGTTAGTTAACCATGAAATAGTTTCATTTTGGCACCCTTTTGTTAATTAATTTTAACTAGTTCAGTGTCATAACATGCTCACCACTGGCTCAAATAGTGTCATAATTGATCTGCGGGAAATGGTTATGTAGTTTTGCCTGTATGAACACTGGAGAATGTCAGCTGAAAACAACTGTTTGATTTTTGACCCACATGATGCTAAACAGTTCTTAGCACAATAATTTAAAGAGCAATTTTCTTTGTTTACTGGAACCCATTCAGAATTTAATAATATTATAATATAAACTAAACATTGATGCTTATAGTCCTACTGTTTAGGGCATGTACATACACAGTATTTTTAAAAGCATAATAAACATTTTGATCTGGGAGATAAATGTTAAGGTGACTGACTTTGGAACATAAATTTATTCTGTCAAAATATTTTAATTAACAAAAATTCTTATTATTTTAATCATTTTTATGCATTAATATCTGTTATATATTTTTTTCTTCTTGGCTTGAGTTAACTGCAACATTTACATATTGAATAAATAAACGAAGTCTTGAAGTTTTGTTGTTCAATGAAGCAACACCAGTAAAAATAACAAAAGGAATATTGCCTGAATGGCAATAGCTTTTTTGGTTGAACTGTTTCTGCAGTAATCATGTAAAATAAAGTATAAAACAAAATAAAGTTCAAATAAAGACAAGAACTTAGATAGCCTTTCTCCTTCTCCAGTTAAGATCACAATGTTTTTAATAATATATTCTTTCCTTCTCACACAGTAGCACTAACTACCTCTGGATATTTGAAAGTGTACATTATGTGTTTACACATTAGAATGTTTATCATTTTCCAAGTAAAGTAACCATCTTGGGCTTGGCCTTGCAGCCTTTACTATAAAAGGCTCCCCCAGACTCCCCCCGACTCCCCCCTTGCCATCCCCCACCTCTCTGAAGCTCTTAATGACTTTAATAAGAGCGATGGAATCAAGCCCTGCAAGGTGTGTTGGCATCATTGTGCTGACCTCAAGAAGAGGTTAGTTATGAAGCTGAATGAGGTGTGTATGTGTGAAGCCAACAGCCTGAGAGTAGGTCCTCTCCACATCAAAAGATGTGTTTATTTTATTTTTATTTGGAATAATTACTTTACAGTATTGTGATGGTTTCTGTCATACATCAACATGAATCAGCCATAAAAAAGAAAAAAAAAAAACCTAGTATTTAAAAATTTTAAAGTTGCATTTTAAGACTATTTTGACCCATAAAACAAACATTCAAACGTGTAGCCAATGTAAGCACATACTGAATACCTAGTAAGCAAGTTTTATTGACTATGCCAAAGCCTTTGACTGTGTGGATCATAATAAACTGTGGAAAATTATGAAACAGATGGGAATACCAGACCACCTGACCTGCCTCTTGAGAAACCTGTATGCAGGTCAGGAAGAAACAGTTAGAACAGGATATGGAACAACAGACAGGTTCCAAATAGGAAAAAGAGTACATCAAGGCTGTATATTGTCATCCTGCTTAATTAACTTATATACAGAGTCCATCATGAGAAATGCTAGGCTGGAAGAAGCACAAACTGGCACCAACATCGCTGGGAGAAATGCCAATAATCTCAGATACCCAGATGACACCACCCTTATGGCAGAAAGTGAAGAAGAAATAAAAAGCCTCTTGATGAAAGTGAAAGAGGAGAGTGAAAAAGTTGGCTTAAAGCTCAGCATTCAGGAAACTAAGATCATGGCATCCAGTCCCATTGCTTCATGGCAAATAGATGGGGAAACAGTGGAAGCAGTGTCAGACTTTATCTTTTTGGGCTCCAAACTCACTGTAGATGGTGATTGCAGCCATGAAATTAAAATCCACTTACTCCTTGGAAGGAAAGCTATGACCAACCTAGATAGCATATTAAAAAGCAGACATACTTTGCCAACAAAGGTCTGTCTTCAAGGCTATGGTTTTTCCAGTGGTCATGTATGGATGTGAGAGTTGGACCATAAAGAAAGCTGAGTGCCAAAAAATTGATGCTTTTGAACTGTGGTGTTGGAGAAGACTCTTGAGAGTCCCTTGGACTGCAAGGACATCCAGCCAGTCCATCCTAAAGAGATCAGTCCTGGATGTTCATTGGAAGGACTGATGTTGAAGCTGAAACTCCAATACTTTGGTCACCTGATGTGAAGAACTGACTCCTATGAAAAGACCTTGATGCTGGGAAAGATTGAGGGCAGGAGGAGAAGGGGACGAGGATGAGCTGCTTGGATGGCATCACTGACTCAATGGACATGAGTTTGGATAGGCTCCGGGAGATGTTGATGGACAGGGAGGCCTGGCGTGCTGCAGTTCATGTGGTTGCAAAGATTCAGACGTGACTGAGCCACTGAACTGAACAGAACTGAGTAAGCAAGTAAGCTATAATATTTAAATTTCAATTCAGTCCAAAGCATTTAAACGGTAATGAATTTGAATTATTAGAAGAAAGATAATCTATATATTTAACCTCAAATAAGACATATAGGTAGCAGGCACTTCAAATCCAACCTTTATCTTATTTTTAAATGGTCAAAAATTGATCATATTTAGATACATTTTCTCTTTGGCCAAAAGCTTTTGCAAAAACTGACCTCATTTATTTATTTAATCCACATTTTTTTTTAAAGTTTCTTTCAGGAACTGTTCTAACTGTGTAAGTACAGTGAGAAATAAAACAGGCAAGGTCCTTGTCCTCATGGGATTTTTCCTCTCCTAGGAGAGACAGGCCAACAAACAGAAATATTAATGCAAATTTGGGGAATGAAGGCCTTTTTCTAAAGGTGGTATTTATGGATAGTAATGAATGAAGAGAAGAATAAAGCAAAGAAAGATAGAGAATTTTAGGGAGAAAAAACAGAAAGTGCAGATATCTTGAAATGAAACTGATATATTAGGGCAGTATGATTAAATCAGAGTGGTTGGAGAGGAGTGAATTAAGAGAAGGTGGTAGGAGATGTGAGCAGTGACCAATCATAAATGGGCTTAGAGATTATGAAGAGGAATAGAGAGTTAATTTTAAATAAGAAGGAAGGTGATTGGAGGATATTCAGCAGAGGAGTGAAATGTCTTGATTGTCTGGCTATTGAGTGAAGAAAGGACTCTAACAAGCAAGAATAAAAGGAGAAATGCCAACTAAAAGTTCTGTCAATGAAGAGAATGAAAAGTGATTCTAACTGATTTAAACAGGAAAGAATGTGGTACAGGAAAGTAGGAGCCTCCAAAATTCTTTTAAATGATCAGAGGAATGAGCTAGAATATGGCTTCTGCTATGTCAGAAAGAACCAGAAAGCCAGAAGTGAGATGTCATTGGTCATCATCTATGATGTTACAACTATTTTTCAGCACCCAGGAAACTGGAGAATGAACTCTAGAGAGATGCCACAGAAAAAATTCAATTTCTGTATCTTTGCTAGTGAGCAAGGAAAAATAAAATCTAAGATTGAAGAAGATAGTCTCTACCTTACTTTTGCCTTTCAAATTTTGAGCAAGTATATATAATTTTAAAAATAAATTCACACTTGAGAAACCTAGCAAAGGGGTCCATTTTCATTGGAAAATGTAGCTTTCAGTCTCAGTCCTTTGGGGACAGGAAAGTACTCTGGAATAAGAGTAGGATAAAGATGGAGCAAGCCTTGAATGTTACACTAGTTTAGGAGAGAATATTATACTAATATGGGATATAAAGAAAAGAGTGAAATCAGGGTTGACTCCCAATGTTTGGTCTCATCATCTGGATGAACAGAAGTCATTTCCTGAGGTGTGGATGATGAAAAGAAGAAGGAAATTTAAGAGTTGTCTTTGTCACTGAAGTTTGAAACTTGAATGATTAGATATGAGATAGTTAAATAACTCTGGAGATATGAAAGAAACACATTTTGATGTTCCCTGGTGTCTCAGAGGGTCAAGAATCTGCCTGCAATGCAGGAGACCCAGGTTCAATCTTCGTGTCCAGAAGATTTCCTGGAGAAAGAAATGGCAACTCACTCCAGTAGTCTTGCCTGGAAAAATCCCACAGACAGAGGAGCCTGTTGGGCTACAGTCCAAGGGGTCTCAAAGAGTAAAACAAGACTGAGTGACAAACATATGCATATGAATGGTTAACATATGCATATGAATGGCACTTAATATTATGCTAGGGTGAAGTTGTCTTGAAAGTAAATGTGAGAAAAGAGAAAACTGCAGGCAAAGCCCTGTAGCACTCCATTGTTGAGAGAGCAGCAAAAGAACTAGATTAAGTAATGGAAACTGAGTAGGTACAGTCAGTGGAGAAAGGCAAACCCAAGAGAATGTAGCATCCAAGTCAAGTGAAAAAATTGTTTTCAGAAGGAAGGCATGGTCCACCATGTAAAATGCTAAAGAGTCAAGGAATGTGTGGGGCCTTCCCTGGTAGCTCAGTTGATAAAGAATCCACCTGCAATGTGGGAGACCCCGGTTCTATTCCTGGGTCGGGAAGATCCCTGGAGAAGGGCTAGGCTACCCACTCCAGTGTTCTTGGACTTCCCTTGTGACTCAGCTGGTAAAGAATCCGCCTGCAATGCGGGAGACCTGGGTTTGATCCCTGGGTTGGGAAGATCGCCTGGAGAAGGGAAGGCTACCTACTCCAGTATTCTGGCCTGGAGAATCCCATGGAGAGTCCATGCAGTTGGAAAGAGTTGGTCACAACTGAGCAGCTTTCACTTTCAAGGAATGTGGGAACTGAGAAGCAGAAGGACCTCCATTCTAGCCATGGATTTACCTAGTGGGAAAGAGAATGGTGTTAATGATAATTCAGTTGGAATACAGGAGTTTTATCCAAGCCAGACTGAATTTTAATCAAAGAGTGTGATTAAAAAAAAAAAAGGTTTTAAATCAGTAAGGGGTAGAAAGAGGGGATTGACAGAACAGAGATGAAAAATGGTGATTGGGAAAAAGAAATGCCAAGAATATCACTGAACTCCTTCAGTTCAAGTTCAGTTCAGTCACTCAGTCGTGTCTGACTCTTTGCGACCCCATGAATTGCAGCACACCAGGCCTCCCTCTCCATCACCAACTCCCGGAGTCTACCCAAACCCATGCCCATTGAGTCAGTGATGCCTTCCAGCCATCTCATCCTCTGTCCTCCCCTTCTCCTCCTGCCCCCAATCCCTTCCAGCATCAGGGTCTTTTCCAGTGAGTCAACTCTTCGCATGAGGTGGCCAAAGTACTGGAGTTTCAGCTTCAGCATCAGTCCTTCCAATGAACACCCAGGACTGATCTCCTTTAGGATGGACTGGTTGGATCTCCTTGCAGTCCAAGGGACTCCCAAGAGTCTTCTCCAATTCCATAGTTCAAAAGCATCAATTTTTTGGTGCTCAGCTTTCTTCACAGTCTAACTCACATCCACACATGACCACTGGAAAAACCATAGCCTTGACTAGATGGACCTTTGTTGGCAAAGTAATGTCTCTGCTTTTTAATATGTTATCTAGGTTGGTCATAACTTTCCTTCCAAGGAGTAAGCATCTTTTAATTTCATGGCTGCAGTCACCATCTGCAGTGATTTTAGAGCCCCCCCCAAAATAAAGTCTGACATTGTTTCCACTGTCTCCCCATATATTTCCCATGAGGTGATGGGACCAGATGCCATGGTCTTACTCCTTAGCTGATATCAATAAATCTGTTTCAAAAGAATTGGAATTTATGATAATAAAGTATTGCATGTATTCTTTGAAGATTGTGATTATGTTCATTCAGCCATTCATTAAATATTTATTATAAACTTATTAAGTACCAGGCTTTGGGGAACCTAAAATTACATAAAAAGTTTACTAGGCAGAAATCATTGGTGTTTTTTTTTTTTCCAGTTTTATTGAGATATAATGGACATACAGCACTGTTTAAGTTGTACACCACAATGATTTGACTTATATACAGCATGAAATGATTATCACAAGATTAGTGAACATCCATCATCTCGTGAGTGTGTGTGTGTGTGTGTGTGTGTGTGTGTTAGTGACTTAGTTGTATCTGACTCTTTGCAACTCCATGGATGATAGCCCACCAGGCTCCTCTTTCCACGGAATTCTCCAGGCAAGAATCCTGGAGTGGGTTGCCATTCCCTTCTCCAGACATTATCTCATAGATACAAGATTAAATAAATAGAAAAAAATATGTCTCCTTGTGATGAAGACTCTTAGGATTTACCCTCTTAACAACTTCCATATGTAGCATACAACAGCATTAATTATATTTACCATGTTGCACATTACAACTTAAGTACTTATCATATAACTGGAAGTTATATTTTTTCCATCCAACTCACTCACTGCCTATGGTAACCACAAATCTGATCTCGCTATATGAGTTGTTTTGATATATGATTAACCTATAACTCTAGGTTAGTTCATGTTATGCAACATAGTTATTTTATATTTCTAAACATTTCAAAATGATCATCAGGATAAGTATAATTACAATATGTCACCACACAAAGACGTTGCATAGTTATTGACTATTTTCCCTACACTGTGCATTTCATATCCATGACTCATTCATTTTGCAATTTAATGTTTATACCTCTTAATCTCTCTTACCTATTTCTTTCCCTCCCTCACCCTCCTTCCCCTCTGACATCCATCCAATTGTTCTCTGTGTCTGTAAGCCTTTTTGTTGTTATATCTGTCCATTTGCTTTGTTTTTTAGGTTTGAAATATAAGTGAAATCATATGGAATTTGCCTTTATCTGACAAATTTTACTTAGTATAATATCCTCTAGATCCATCCATGTTGCCACAAGTGGAAAGATTTCATTCTTTTTTATGGATGAGTAATATTCCACTGTGTATGTGTACCATATCTTCTTTATCTGTTCACCTGCTGATGGACACTTAGGTTGCTTCCGTATCTTAGCTACTGTAAATATGGTGCAGTGAACATAGAGGTGCATAACTATTTTCTAATTAAGTTTTTAGTGTGATATAGTCCCATTTCTTTACTTTTCTTTTGTTTCCTTTGCCTGAGGAAACAAATTGGAAAAAATAATATTACTCAGACCAATGTTAAAGAAACCACTGCCTATGTTTTCTTCTAAAAGTTTTATGGTTTCCAGTCTTATATTTATCTTTAATCTATTTTTAACTTATTTTTGTGCATATGAGAGAGTAGTCTGGTTTGATTCTCTTGCATATAGCTGTTCAGTTTTCCCAAAACCATTTATTGAAGAGGCTATCTGCCCCCTGTATATTCTTACCTCCTTTGCTAGAGAGTAATTGCCAATGTAAGTGTGGGTTCATTTCTGAGTTTTCTATTCTGTCCCACTGATCTATGTGTTTGGTTTTGTGCCAGCATCATATATTTTTATTTCTGTAGCTCTGTAGTACCTTTTGAAGTCAGGAAATGTGGAATGTCCAGCTTTGCTCTTTCTCAAGATTGTTACAGGCATTTAGCACATTTTGTGTTCCCATACAAATTTTAGAATTCTTTGTTCTCATTTGATAAAAAATGCCATTTAGGAGACTAAAAACTATCTGTGAGAGTTAATACATTAAGGAGTATTTTTGATTGCTGCTGCTTCTCTTCTCAATCAGATAATTCATGGCCAGTGTGATTATCAAGTGATTTTGCTTTTCATGCATTAGGCAACACCAATAATTGGAGGCTAGACAAATGAACCTCAAATATCTATTATAACACTAGGATTTGTATGATCTCAAGGAAATAATACTAATAAATTCAGATAATATATTAGAATAATAAGTTGCTGCTTTAGAAAAGTACATGGATTCTCAGTAATACAGTTTGTGGATTCTCCAGTGGCTCAGATGGTAAACAATCTGCCTGAAATGCAGGAGACCCAAGTTTAATCCCTGGATCAGGAAGATCCCTTGGACCCACTCCAGTATTACTGCCTGGGAAATTCCATGGACAGAGGAGCCTGGCAGGCTACACAGTCCACGGGGTCGCAAAGGGTCAGACACGACTGAGTGACTAACACTTTCATTTTCACTTTTTTTCAGAGCTGAGAGAAAATATTGAAGGGAGAAGTTGAAGGGACAGTTTTTATTCTGATGACACAGCATTAGAGGTTTTTTTTTTTCTATTTGCACTAAAAATGATGTTTTTTATTTTACGTCTCAAAATCCAGGGAACTGAGACTGAACCAAAAGAACTAACATAATGCTTGATACAGTCACAACAAGCTACATGGGTGACTGCACAATCACATGTACTTGAATGTACACCATCAGTTGTAGAGTGACCAAAAATAATAATAGTTTCATAACACAGCCTACTTGATAGAGCAGACAACTACAGATTTCATTTAACTTGCACATTTCATGATGTTTATTATTTTCTAGTTACTTTGATGGAAATGTATAAGAATTAACTTTTATGTGTTTTAAATGTTTTTTTTGCCATTCACAAAACCAGAAATATTTATAGTTTCAGATAATTTTTTAATTAAATTTAGGTTTTTTCAAATCTGTGGTTCTCAAATACTTTTTATATGTGTTTGTCTACTTATGTATTCAGCAAGTAATAACGGAGTACCTATTATGTGTCAGATATCACACTAGGTGCTATGGATAAGATGGTAGACAGGTACAGTCCTATACTAAATTCAACGGTTGTTGTTCAGTTGCTCAGTTGTGTCCAACTCTTTGTAACCCCACTGACAGCAGTATGCCATGCTTCCCTGTCCTTCCCATCTCCTAGAGCTTGCTCAAACTTCCCTCGTGGCTCAGATGGTTAAGTGTCTGCCTACAATGTGGGAGACCCGGGTTGGATCCCTGGGTCGGGAAGATCCCCTGGAGAAGGAAATGGCAACCCACTCCAGTACTCTTACCTGGAAAGTCCTATGGATGGAGGAGCCTGGTACGCTACTGTCCACAGGGTCACAAAGAGTCGGACACGACTGAGGGATTTCACTTTCACTTTCAGAGCTTGCTCCAACTCACGTCCATTGAGTTGGTGATGCCGTCTATCCATCTCATCCTCTGCCGTCCCCTTCTCCTCCTGCCTTCAATCTTTCCCAGCATCAGGGTCTTTTCCAATAAGTTAGTTCTCTGCATCAGGTGGCCAAATATTGGAACTTCAGCTTCAGCATCAGTCCTTTCAATGAATATTCAGGACTGTTTTCCTTTAGGATGGACTGTGGATTTCCTTGCAGCCCAAGGGACTCTCAAGAATCTTCTCCAACACCACAGTTCAAAAGCATCAATTCTTCCGTGCTCAACTTTCTTTACGGTCCAACTCTCACATCTATACATAACTACTGGAAAAACCATAGCTTTGACTATGTGAATCTTTGTTGGCAAAGTAACATCTGCTTTTTCATATGCTGTCTTTGTCATAGCTTTTCTTCCAAGGAGCAAGCGTCTCTTAATTTCATGGCTGCAGTTACCATCTGCAGTGATTTTGGAGCCCAAGAAAATAATATCTGTCATTGTTTCCATTGTTTCCCCTTCTATTCACCATGGGGTGATGGGACCAGATGCCATGATCTTAGTTTTTTGAATGTTGACTTTTAAGCCAACTTTTTCACTCCCTTCTTTCACCTTCATCAAGAGGCTCTTTCATTTCTCTTCACCTCTGCCATAAAGGTAGTGTCATCTGCATATCTGAAGTTATTGATATTTCTCCTGCGTATCTTGATTAAATAAATTAAATAAGAGTCATATATATTAAAATCTATATTTCATGTGGCATTGGAATTTTTGAGATATAGAATTTTTCCAAGATTACCTAGTATTTGGAGAAGGAAATGGCAACCCACTCCAGTATTCTTGCCTGGAGAATTCCTTGGACAGAGAAGCCTGGTATGCCACAGTCCACAGGGTCTCAAAGAGTCAGACACAACTGAAGTGACTTAGCATGCACCCATGCACCTAATATTTTGTTTAATAAAAATCAATGATTATAAAGTAAGGTAAGGAAAAGAAGATATATGAGTTGATGAGAGATAATAAAAAGTGGTAGGATAAATCACTTGTAGGACCAAAACAAAGAATGATATGAGTACAATACTAAAAGAGAATTAGCTGAAAAGTAATAGGTTGTGCTCAGAGAATGGAATCTTTGAAAGTCAGATTCTCTTGGTGACAGAAGAGGAGATTCTTTACCAGAGTCATATAGGAATGCGTTCTCTCTTCTCTGATATTTGAGGGTCTAGGCCTTTTATTTGCTAATGTCATCTGACATATACTAGGGCTCCCATAATCCATCAGGCCTGCTTTACTCATCTTTATTAATAAACAAGGTTCAAATTCTTTTTCTCAGGATAGCCTCAGATATCATTAAATCCCATTAGATGAGAGGATATAAATGAATATTTCCATAGAAATGTTGCATTTATTTATTTCTTTGAACCCGACTCTTGTATAGCCAAAAAACCCATAACTGTTGGAATCTAATCCACATTGATATAAGTGGCAATGTGCCTACCATGTAATATGTGTTCAGTAAATATTTATTGACTTTTGACTGTTGACTAACTGATGATGTAATCACATGAAACCAGAAATAGCATAAATCCTTACACTTTTATGAGTGGAACTAATCTTTTCCTTCAGGAGAACCAGGGAGGGATAGAAGAAGAAGAAGAATGTGCTGTTAGTGACATTCCATTTTCAAAGCTGGAATGGGGTGTGGGGGTCAGTGGGTCGAGGTTAAACCTCTGCAGCTAGCTGCCTGTCTTTTTTGTTGGGACCACAGGAAGTTGCAGAGAATATGAAACATGTAGCAATCTCTTTTCAGGGTGATTTCAAAACATTTTGAGGATAGCATCAAGATCTAAAATGTGTGTGTTCTGTTGCTCAGTCATTTCTGACTCTTCATGACCCCATTGACTGTAGCCAGCCAGGCTCCACTGTCCATGGGATTTTCCAAGCAAGAATACAGGAGTGGGTTGCCATTTCCTCCTTCAAGGGATCTTTCCAACCCAGGGATTGAACCCGAGTCTCCTGCATCTCCTGCATTGGCAGACAGATTCTTTATCACTGAGCCTCCTGGGAATTAATTAAGGTATTTGAAGAACTGTCACCAAAACATCTAATCATTTTAATATCTTTTTGTACTTCACAATTTCTTTTTGCTCTTCAAAATTATCCAAATTAATGGGAATACTCGGTTCATTAGCTGGTGGTACAATTTTCTTTAGTCTGGTGATATAAGAGATGGTAGCAAGGAAACTATATTTTTAAGAATAGAAAAGGAAAAAAAAATTTGTATTTATAGGTGGGGCTAATGCAAATTTTCTGAAGTAAATGGGGTTTTTACTACCTTAATGCTTTGTGTAATTTAAATATATCTATATAGTCACTTAGCAGACATGAATATTAAGCACGTATTGTTCTTCAGTGGTAAAAGGGAAATTCAGTATTAGCTCTATTGTTCAGCATGAAATTTTTTTCTTACCAAAACTGTACAGTAAGTTTTAAGGAACAATATGAGCAGCTCTCATTCACACGCTGCTACTTGGGATTCTACACTAAGGAAGTAAGTAAAAATGAATCAATTAAATCTAGACATTCTGAAGTGCATTCACAAAGTTTCTTATTTAAAGCCAGATTTCAAATGTTTGGAATCTAAGAATAACACTGAGAAAGCAAATTCAATAATATTATTATAAACTTTATGAAAATACAAAACGTGTGTTAACCTAAAATAAAACCCACATTCCTCAACTAACTAGGAGTAATTCTGTGGGAGCACAGACTCAGAGTTTTTCTAATATTCTAGAAGTATGGGTAACTAATTCAAAAGTGTATTATTATAAAGATCTTTACATGATACATATTATAAGCTCTCTTAGAATGTAAAGGGAAATGAACAATTATAGGAAATTCAGTAGCATATGAAGAAAAATAACATTTTATAGAAAGGTCTGAAATATTTTATCCTTTGCTTGGCTTCTGATCCTCCACATAGAAATGAGGCCATTAGACCTAATTGTCACTAAAAGATATAGGAGGAGCCAACAGTAGTGATTGCAGTAAAACCAGGCATGGGATTCAAGGAAGCTATATGCCATCTTTTGTCAGTTGTATAGATTCCAAACTAATCTCTTCTGCCTTTTCAAAAAGCTATTTATGTACCTATCATTCTCCCTGATCAGACGGTAGACTCCTTCAGACAAAGGATGTTTTGATCATCATTTTACATCCACCTCTGAACCTGGCACTACGTCTAGTCTGAATAGGTGTTCAATAAATGTTGCAGGGATTGGATTTAATCAATATTGTCAAATAAAAGGTAAAAATCTAAAGTACTACTGAATGCAAAGAGAGCCCAATCATTAACTAAGTCTCAAGTGATCTCCAACTAAATGGAAGAGAGTAATCCATAATTGAGACTGAAGT
This sequence comes from Odocoileus virginianus, assembly GCF_023699985.2. Classification (NCBI taxonomy): domain Eukaryota; kingdom Metazoa; phylum Chordata; class Mammalia; order Artiodactyla; family Cervidae; genus Odocoileus; species Odocoileus virginianus. Next base: position 26,470,720 of record NC_069688.1, read on the forward strand.
AAAAAAATTAAGCTGGAAACAATCATGGATTATTATTAGCAAAATGATTGGAAAGTTAAAAACAGAAATTTTTGGACAAATTTACTCACAAACTGGAGGCTAATGAAAATGGTTAGTGGTGAAATGAAGGATGAGGGGACAATCTGAACCTGAAATATTTGGAGAACAGTGCTAGCTTTAGATCATTAATTGCTGTTATATGGAAAGGGGATAAGACAACCAAAAACCTAGGAAAGACAACATATTTCTTTCCTTGTATTAAAGGATATTACCCATCAGAAAGGTCAGAATATTACAGTAAACAAATAGTAAATGTTATTAAATTTTGTACAAAGACAGGATGTCATATCTAAGGATGCACAGATGAGAGAATAATTTTCAAACATTCAGTGTTTTAAGATTCCAACTTTTCCTCTCCTACTTAACATTTTAAATGCATCTTTAAAAGATCAGCTAGGAAAGAATACAATGAACTTTAAAGTTAAACCAATTTCTCATTGTTTTGAACTCTCCTATTTTTCTTTAAACTCTAGGCATATGCTGCTAGCTCAGAACACTGGACTGTTTCTATATTGCTCAGAGTTGAAAATTTTCAATTTATTTACAAATATTTAAGTAGTGTTTTGTTATACTCTAAACATTCTATATGTTTTAGGAAATTCTCTTATTTAATTCTCATAATGTTATAATAGAGATATAATTAACAGTGTTTCTCTTTACCAAAGAGGGACCCTGAAGTGTTTAGAAGATCAGTAACTTAGCCACAGCCATGCATTAGTGAGTGGTGGCTCCAGGTTCCCATGCTCAGCTCCCTGATTTCTGCTCTCTCCCTTGTACACTCATCATTTAGTGTCATCCAGTCACTCAGTTGAAGGCAGAAAAAATAAAACAAGAGACTGCAGAAAATTGTCATAATGCTATACAAGATATTATCTGTAAAAGTCAAGCACTGTGCTGTATCCAAAGCAGTTGCTAAATAAATAGTTATTCCTCATTGGTCACTAGTTTTATTGCTTCTTTTTTCTAAAATCTGCCTTCAGTTCCTCCTTTCTATTTTCTCTGCCTTTTTCTTATTCTGAAGCCATAATACCTGATTGAAGAGCCTGAGCTTCAGGGCCTTTCTTAATTACCTATTGCTGCTGTAACAAACCAGCATAAACTTGGTGACACAAGTTTAATAAACACAAATTTATTTTGTGTTCAAAATCAAGATATAACCCTAAAATCAAGGTTTTCATAGAGCTATATTCCTTTTGGAGATATTGGAAGACAATCTGTTTACATACCTTTTCCAATTTCTAGAGACCACCTGCATTCCTTGGATCATAGCCCCTTCCTTCATCTTCAACTCACGTCATTCCAACTATTTCTATCATTATATCTCACCTTCCTGATTCCAGTATTACTATCTGTCTCTTTTTCCTATAAATACTTTGTGACTACATTGAGTCCACCTAGATAATCCAAGATGACTTCCCTATGTCAAGGTCTTTAACTTAGTCGTATGCTCGAAGTCCTTTTTAGCATGTAAAGTATCATATTCACTGGTTCAGGGGATCAGGAAGTGGATATTTCTGGAGGTCATTACTCTGTTTACCACAGGGCAGACTGCCTCAGTTTCAATCCTGGTTCTGCTGTTTATTTGCGGTTTTTTCCTAAGGCAAATTACTTAAACTTCCCAAGCCCATATCTTCTTATGTGTGAAATGATGCTCAAAATAGGAACTTGTAGGATTGTTGTGAGGATAAGATTAGGTTGTACTGTGTATAAAGAGAACCATAACAACTGTCATGGAGTAAGTGCTCAATAAATATCAACTACTATCATTTGTGTTAATCTCATGTGATAGAAGCAAACACATGTTAATGAATCACAGAAATAAGTGCATAAATTTAAAATGCTCACATATTAACTTACAGTTAGAAGTACAACCTTGGGATTAACAATATTCTTATTTAGATAAACAAAAAAAGAAGCCATGTTACAATCAAAAATTGATTGGTTGGATGTAAAATCAAAAAAGCAGAGATAAACAAGACAAGTCCACTTGCCATAGTTTCTTTCAGTTAAATCTTTACTATTCAAAATGTGCTATCATAACCTGGCAGTTTTTTAATACACAGAATTTCAAGTCTCATTCTAGACCTTCAAACAAGAGTCTGAATTTTTCTCTGATTTTCAAATGCTTTGTATGTACATTAAAGTTTGATCACACTAACTATGATAGTGCCTCAGAGCCTAAAAGTGCTCTGCCCAGGTAGGCCCACTTGTCTCTAGTAGAGTGTCCTCTGTCTCTGCTTTCATAATAGGAATTCACCACAACCCCTATCCATTGAAACATTCTGTCTTTACATACGTCAATACTTTCTAAAGGACATGCTGTTATACACTTTCCCTTTGAAGTGACTTGGCACAAGTCCGTGCTGATTATTATGTGTGTGATTTAAGTTTAACTCTCAGTGCACATTCTTAAGTTCTTCCGCTGTAAACTGGCAAAGAAAGGAGAAATCTTACTTTCTGAAAGCAAGGAATAACGATTATAAACACACCTCCAGAAATCAAGCACCCACTGCATTTCTTAATAGCGCTAATAAATTCCTTTACTAGGCTAATATTTCAAAACTTAGGTCTACAAGAAAACTCAGATAATAAAATTAATTAATTACATTAATCCACCATAGCTAAAATTAAAAGACACTCCTTGGAAGAAAAGTTATGACAAACCTAGACAGCATATTAAAAAGCAAAGACATCACTTGGCTGACAAAGGTCTGTATAGCCAAAGTTATGGTTTTTCCAGTACTCATGCATAGATGTGAGAGTTGGACAGTAAAGAAGGCTGAGCACCAAAGAACTGATGCTTTCAAAATGTTGCACTGGAGAAGACTCTTGCGAGTCCCTTGGACTACAAGAAGATCAAACCATTCAATCCTAAAGGAAATCAGTCCTGAATATTAATTGGAAGGACTGATGCTGAAGCTGAAGCTCCAATACTTCAGCCCCCTGATGAGAAGAGCAGACTCATTGGAAAAGACGCTGATGCTGGGAAATATTGAAGACAAGAGGAGAAGGGGACAAGAGAGGATGAAATGGATGGATGGCATTACCAATTCAATGGACACGAGTTTGAGCAAACTCTGGGAGACAGTGAAGGACAGGGAAGCCTGGCGTGCTGCAGTCCATGGGTGCAAAGAGTCGGACATGACTGAGTGACTGAACAACAATACATCATAACTAAATATTACATTTTCAATGGGAAGTAAAGGAAAAGAACAGTATGGAAAGCATTTTCTCATACTGAACAATATTACTGAAGTATGCTTCTGTAATGAGAGCAAATGTCAAAGTATAAATTAAATTTCTCTAATGAAATGTGCCCATTGATACCAAAAGGCAAGTATGGTGCAATTTATGTTTGTCTTCAAACTGGATTGAGTCACAGGAGTCCACAGTCACAAAGTGGATTGAGTGTTTGTATCCTTAGAGATGCAAAGACACTGACAATAATGTAGTGAATTACATTTGAATATTACTTCAATATATACTTACTGAACACCTGTTACAGTATATGACTGTGTGCTGCTCACACTTTTGTCATCTAAAAGAAACTTCCCTTCCCTAAAAGGAACTTCACCAGACAAACCTGTTAAAAAGTAAATTTATTCTTATGTTATAAGTGAGGACACTACTCTGATAGAGATTTCCTTGCCTCAGAGAAGAAAGAAGGCAAAGGTAAGATATTTATGAGATTTCGGAGTCAGTTTACGGAGGATCTTTCAATGTGGGGGTGATGGGGGAAGGGGTGACTAGCACCGAAAAATAATTATGATGTGAGAGTGTGTATTGGTGGACACTGCAAAGGGAGGGTCTTGAGGTGAGGGTGTACAAAGAGAAAAGACTAGAAGACTAAATAGTTGTATAATGCTATGTATTGAAAAGTCTTGATGGCTTGATGTTCATTTAAATGATTTTTCCTGGAAGCTTCTAAATGAACAATAAAGTTACTTTCAACTTATCTTCCCGGTCAAGAGTTTCCTGGAATAGTAAACGTATGTTGGTTGATGAAGACAATGGAATAGTAAAGTGATATTGGTAAAGACAGCCTAATGGTGGAGTAGAGTTATGTTAATGTAGAGAATAGGCTGTGTGCTGTAGGTGGTTTCAGCTTTCATTCGAGTGACTCAAGTTAAATAGGATATAATCACTATTCTAAAAGAATATATAATAGAATATGAAAGTTTTTATTGAGTACTAAAACAGATTTGTTCTGATTATAGAATGTTTAATTATTGATAAAAATAGAGAAAAATATAAACAAGAAAATGAAAATCACCAAATTCCACCAACATAACAGAGCATTTGACATTTAACATGTTCATGTATTGTGTTCATTTGCATTTAGTTTATGTGTATAGTGGCAGCTCAGATGGTAAAGAATTTGCCTGCAATGCAGGAGCCCTGGGTTCGATCCCTGAGATGGGAAGTTCCCCTGGAGAAGGAAATAGCAACCTACTCTAGCACTCCTGCCAGGAGAATCCTAGAACAGAGGAATCTGGTGGGTGAAAGTCCATGGAATTGTAAAGAGTTGGACATGACTGAGCAGCTGATGCACACATAATAAAATATATGTATTTTGTAACAAAAAGTTGAATTCCCATCATCAATAAGCTTCATAGCCAGCTTTATTTTTCACTTAATTAAAAAGCCCATAAACTTTTCTAATGTTATTAAATGTTCTTTGAAAACTTGAATTTTTATTGTCTATGTGCGTTTGTATATATTTTAACCTAATTAAGTTAGTGTCTCATTCTGAAGCATCTTTGCTTTCTCAGGGGCAATGAAAATACTTATTTGATATAACTATTTCAAAACATTTGGGTCAGAACTTTTTAGCAGCATCTGTCAATAAGGACAGAGAAGAATGCATGTAAACTTTCATTCATTTGTTGAGCTTAGATCAAAACTGCTAAAATGTAGTCATAAAATTCCTTTAAATACTCATCTTTACCCTTTAAAATAATTTTATGACATTTTCTATAATATGTCAATGTTGTTTTTTTAAATACTAAATAATTTTCTCCCAAATCTTTGAGTAGAGTTGATTCTCTAAGGAGTTTCAAGAGCTTTTATTATTCCTACTATAGAAGCTACGTTCTCAAGGGTATTTATAGCCCAGTTTGCAAATCATGATGGCCATAATACAATTCATACAGTATTAAAATAATTATTCATAAGATTGTCCTGGATTCTTATGAAAAACAAGTCAGTGAGGAATGGAACCAACTTTAATATTATGCTTTATTACTGCATTTCTAACAGGAGATTTGGGAAGTGGGGAAAGGGAAACAACATTTGAATTAGTTGAGTCCAGTTAGATTTAGCACCAGTAGAAAGAAAGGTTAATATTTGACAAATCCAGCTGAACTGCACTGAAAGAAAGTAGGAAGACAGTCCATATCAAAAAAAAATTTTTTTTTAAGTAAATAAAAGGATAAAGAGAAAGAAGCAGCAAGCATTACAGCAGGAAACAGAGATCATAGTAGAAATGTACCTTTTGTTGTCACCATCACTCTGTATTAGCAAAATGCAATATTGTAGAAATCTCCTACTCTAAAAAGAAAGCACTAATTTTTAAAAGAGAAGTTTTTGTTACCTTTGGAAACTTTAAGGTCCCAGACTGGTAAATATTTCAAGAGACGAGTGAAGAAACTTTAGAGTGGAATCTTGCAGATAGTAAATATTATGAAGGTGAGAATAGCGACACGTCCCTTTTCCTAAAAGAATTACAGGCATAAAGAGGTCAGGAATAGGAGAAAATTAAGTAATACAAAGAGTAACACAAAACTTAGATGACTTTAATATCCTGATGAAATTAGAGAAATACATCAGACAGAAACAGAAGGATGAAATTGCCAAAGTCATAAATTTTATTTTTTTAACAATACTGGTTGGAGCTGTTCTCACTGGAGTCAGATTCCACACTTAATTCAGGACTTTAGCAGGGAGGAATACAAGAGTTTAGGAGGAGCTCTACAGCTTATTTACTACTCGCTGCCAAGTTTGTGCCCTTAAAGTCCATCAGTTTTATACTCCCCTCCTCCATCCTCTGCTAAACATGGTTTCACTCTATGTGTTTTATAAGTTTGACTTTTTTATGTCTCATGCAAGTGACATCTTGTGTTTGTGTGAGTGTGTATGTGTGTGAATGAGTCACTCAGTTATGTCTAACTCTGCAACCCCATGGACTTGAGCCCAACAGGCTCCTCTTTCCACGGAATTCTCCAGGTAAGAATACTGGAGGGGGTTGCCATTTCCTTATCTGGGGGATCTCCTCAACCCAGGGACTGAACCTGGGTCTTCTGCATTACAGGCAGATTCTTTACCACCTGAGCTACCTGGGAAGCAAATGATATCATACAGTAAACTTGTTTTACTTTGTCTGACTTATCTCAGCAGAATGTGCTCAAGGTCCATCCATTTGTTGAAAATGGCAGAATTTCTTTCCTGCCTTTCCAGCTTCTCTGATGGCTGAGTAATACTCCACTGTGTATATATACTGCATCCTTTCTTATCCATTCATCTATTAATGGACCCTTGGGTTGTTTCTATATCTTGGCTATTGCAAATAGTGCTGCAGTCAACATGGGAGTGAGTGTATAAAAAGGTATAGGGACACATGAATAGACTCCTAACACATTATGAATGGAAATCGAAAGATATTAAAATAGGAGAGAGACAGTTTGTAGAGTTCTTAGTAATTTTGTTTTGTTTTTGATAATTATTTTTATTTTTTAAAAAAATGTTTAATTGGAGGATAATTGCTTTACAGTGTTGTGTTTGCTTCTGCCTTACAATGACGCAAATAAAAATTTGGAGCACTTCAGGAGTTTCCATGTCACCCTTGCACAGGGGCCATACTAATCTTCTCTGCATCATTCCAATTTTAGTATATATGCTGCTGAAACAACCACATTTTATTTTTTTGACATGAGCAGATTAGAACATAGGAAAGAAATCAATTGCACTGTAGTGGATTCCTCTTGAAGGAATAGAATCCTTTTGGAATAGGAACCAATGGCTACATCTCATCTCAAAGGGATCTCTCTCCCAACTGTATTTAAATTCAGTAATAAGCGCTTGAAAACTGTATGGATTATTTTACTTGAAGAAATCTTCAAGATTTCTTTCAGAATCCTGAAGAAACAGAAACTACCTTTCAACCTTCAGATGTTATTCCTACTTTCTTTACTTTTTCCTCTAGGCTAAAACTTTGCACAATCAAAGAAAACTATTGCCTCTTCTGCTGTGGGCTTAAATTAGGAAGCCAAGAGCAGATAATATATTGAATCCTAGGGAGTGGTTTATCTTATCTAAGATAATTCAATTATCATTAAACTGTAGGTCCTTAAAGAGATAATTGAACATTGGTCAAAAAAAAAAAAGGAGAGAGAGGAGAAATAGGAAGTTAGGGAAATGTACTCCTATACACAATTCAAATATTTCCAAGAAAGTTAGTATAATTTTTTTGCCTCTCATTAAAATAAGTAGCTTTCCTCAGATGTATTATACTGTTGTCTAAGTAAAAAACAGATTTTCAAAAATAGTTTTAAGAAGAGAAATAGTAAAATAAAACTCAATATAAATAATTTAAAGCAGCTTATTTATTATGTGATAATAATGATAACACCTCACCATATAGTAGAGAAACTAATAAATATAAATACTCAAGGGCACAACAAATATAAAAAGAAGTATGATAAGTATTTATTCTGTTGAAAGAGAGATTTGCAAAGAACAGTATAAAGCCAGAAATACAGAATAAGTTATTGCTTCTTGAGCATTGTCAGCTACACACTGGCCCTTGCCGTGGGTGCTTGCGATCTACCTCTTCAAGGATTAAATCCTGTCCTGCTGGAGCTGCTATCTCCATCACCCGCTGAAGGAGTTCAGGGTGGAGAGCAGAAATGATGCACTTTGTGGTCCTAGAAAATTGATAGGGCAGGTTTTAGATAGTTAGATATTCTTAGGAACTGATTTTATGATTCTTGTCTCTCCACATATCTAGAAAAACACCAAAATCCTTCATGGTGACCACTGTTTCTTGTGACTAGCAGAATCTTCAAGAGACTAGCACAACTTAATACAGAGCTGCTTAATAAATGTTGGTACTTCAGTGCTTTGTAACTTTATGCAGTTTTCATTGTGCTGACATGGAGAGATTTCCAAAATGTAGTGTTATCTCAAAAAGCCAAAAGTAGAAAAATACCTGTACCGATTTATGTGTATAAACTATTTAGTATACACCCATGAAGATGTATTGAACTGTCAAATGTCTAGAGAAGTGATCTTAACAATGCTGACTGTGGCTAGTTCTAGGGAGAGTAGTAGGGTCTTTTTTTCTTCTTTTTTTGTGCTCAGTCATGTCTGACTCTTTGTGACCTCCTGGACTGTAGCCTGCCAGGTTCCTCTGTCCATGGGACTCTCTGGGCAAGAAGGCTAGAATGGGTTGCCATTTCCTACTCCAGGGGATCTTCCTGACCCAGGGATTTAACCTTTGTCTCTTGCATCTCCTGCATTGGCAGGTGGATTCTCTACCACTGAGCCACTTGGGGACAGTATCAGGGTAGGGGTGTTTGCATATGGATGCCTTAACTTTTATCCTAAGGGCTTCCCAAATGGCTAAGTGGGAAAAAATATGCCTCCAATGCAGGAGACATAGGAGATATGAATCCCTAAGTAAAGAAGACCTCCTGGAGAAGGGCATGGCAACCCACTTCAGTATTCTTGCCTGGATTATCCCATGGACAGAGGAGCCTGGTGGTCTACAGTCCATAGGGTCACAAAGAGTCAGACACAGCTGAGTGACAATGCACGCATGCATTTTTACTTTATACATGCCTGCATTGGTTGAATTTTTCCAATGACGTATATTATTTTCATAATAAAATAAAACTTGAACCTGTTTAGAAATTAAGCTCAGCGTAATTGCTATAATTATAACAGAAAGCACACTTTCTAATAATGATGCTGAATTTAAAGAGGGCAGAGGAGTTTCTGAATGTCTTCAAATGGTCAAAACAGTTCTCAAATTTCAGGGAAAAAAAAGCTTTCTAATTTGAGCAAAGAAAATTAATATAATTTTCCAAACAACTCTGGCAAAGGGGAAGTTCAGTCTGAATTATCTAGATGATAAATCTATTTTTCCACTTCTGGGACAGTGGGCAGTATGATATGTTGAAGTATAAACGTTTTTAACATAGTCATAAAGGTTCTGCATCTTATATTCCATCCTTAATAGCAACTCTCTCTGCCTCAGTAATGAGTTATCTCCAGGTCATGCAATCACAGGGCCTTTGGAATACCATTTCTGGTGTTATCACATCTCTCAAGAAGCTTTCTTTCTGTAAAGTCAAAATAGACAAAATGCAATCAATCTATTAATTAGTCAATGTTACCAAATGGAAACTATAATAAAGGAGCCAAATAAGAGTTACAATTCCAGGAATCTTTTTGGATAAAGCAGATGGCTTTCTTCATTATGAAAAAAGGCGTGTAACAGTTAATCTTATTTCTTTAATGGAAGCTAGGTATTATCTACTTGGCATGTCTGTTTTCTTTAACTTTAAACAGTTACCAAAAATGTAACAACATATTAACATTTTTTTCTTGATGCATTATGAGTTTCAGTAATTTGATGCAACTAATTGTAAATTTAAAATATTCAGATTTATAATTGCATTTTAAATATGGGAACAGGTTCTTTTGTTGTAACTATAAAGCCACCTTTTAGATACTTTTCACAAAGCATACTTGTCAAAACAATTTATCTGGTCACAAATTCAACAGAAGTTTATCAGGTGAAATCTATTGGTTAATCTGGTTCAGATAAAAGGGAAACCAGTGGAAAACCAGGAAAATATACCTCTAAAGTGATGTGGAAGACACCCTGAAGATTCAGACATTGTTATCATGGAACTTCCCATGCTCTCAGCCCAAATCTTTGATAACCTTCTAGTTATTTTTGTATTTTGATGAACTTGTGACTACTGGTAAAAAGAAGGCTAGATTAGCATTTATGTCTCTAGAGCAGCTACTACTAATTTCAGATTGAGAGGACAATGTGCTAATGTATTAATCTGATAATTGTGTGAATATGAAGACCCTCCATGTCACATTTTAATAACATCTAACAATTAGGGCACACACTACATTTCTGAAGCTTTTTAAGTATCTCATTTCATGTTTCTTATAGAAAATCATTTTCACTAATATTTTTACTTGGCACATCTAAGTGAAAAGACTTGGAGGGGACCACTCACTGCAAAACCCAGTGTTATTCAGCTTTAAATCAATTCAGAATATCTCCACCCAGGAACAAGGCAAAGCCAGGAAGAACATTAAGATCTGCTCCTCAGATCATGGAATTTACAGCTTAGGATAGTAGACCCACAAATCTGAGCTGTTGACTCTGTGCCTCTCCCAAAATATACTATGGAAAGATTTCCCCCTTCTTTCATCTCTACCTCTATCATTTACCTCCAGGTCTCTGTTGGTCAATACTAATGTAAATTCCTTTCTCATCTAAGATTTTGAAAAATAAGACTAACAATATTAACATAATTTGTTCTGTGTAATTCCAAGTTATATTGTTATATTGGATTCAATATGAACTTCCACACCATAATTAACCAAGTATTAGTATCATCATATCATCAATGAACACACATCATCCTTAAAATAAACAAGTGAACAAGAGCACCTTAACCCTGCATGATGCTGGCAAAAAATAAACCAATGCAGCATGTTCTTCCCTATCAGTTATATTAATATATCTATGGCATATTTTAGAAATCACTGCCTGTTTTGAGATTTTATTTTAAAATTATTCAAGGTTTATGGCACTTTTGACAATCTCAAACCTTTTCTAAACACACGATGTTTTAGAAGGTTATTTATGGAGGCAGTTCATGCTCACAACTTAGGACTTCACTATAAATTCAGTAAATATTACTTATGGATATACTGTCAAATGAGCAGTATGATTAATGGGAGAGACCTGGGGATAGCCTATTCTACTTATAATGAAGATGAGAAATTTATACTTTCTAAGTTATGGCATAAAGGCACATCAAACCCAAATAAGTGCATTGGAGTGTTTAAGAACCATATTCAAATGGTCTTCTTTTTAGATTTCTTTAAATAAAAATTTCATGACAGCAGAAAGAGCTGGGGTGAATTCAAAGATAAAGACCATTATTTGCCCTCCTCTGACAGTGTCTCACCAAGGTGTTTAGGAAGCCTGGTGAGTGTGTTATCCAAACACTTTGTACTCCCAGCTCAGCGGGCATCCACCCCCTCTGTGCCAGGCTGCCCTGCCTCTCCTGTGGTTATACTGTTTTTCTACTGTCATTTTTATTGAAAAATAAAAGCTAAATTGGAGTTTCAGAATACCTTCCATTTAACTCCTTTAATAAAATGGGAAAGATAAAAGCAACCTAGTCACAAGAGAAGTGTTTTTGAAAGCTATGCCTTGGATATCAGAGATGCAGAAATAAAAGGCTGCTTCAAAAATAGAGCCCACTGGCTTAGCTCTGGCCCTCTGCGGCTCTTCTCCTGTACTAAACCTGCTTTTAGCTTTAATTTTTTATTCAAAAGTTAAATGGGAGACATGAAATAGTTTGGATCAAATACCACAACAAATGAAAAATGTGCAGCAGATGATTCTTTTAAATGCATTATTCTTATGTCCTGGGCCAGACGACTTTGTCAGACACTTCTGTTTACGTCTGTTGGAAAAGAGAATATTTCTTATATATATTTACTCATAGAAATCTTCTTTTCACTAATCCTATTGAAAGATTAGCATTTCTAAATGTTTGCCCCACTTAATATACTCATCAACATAACAAAAATTCTGAGACATACTACACTAAAAAAAGAGTGTATTTAATTTTGTATTTGCTTAACTTATTTGCCCATGGAATCTTTTAAAACTTTACATTTATTAATATCCCAGGGTGCTAGTTTGGAGGTATTGTGCTGATCCTGTTATACCACTAAAATAGTTTTAAAATCTTTTCAAGAGAAAGCATCCACTTAGCTGTGTAATTATAGCTCTACTTAGAGTATTTATGTTGATCATTGAATTAATACCTAACATAGATCAATAACTCCTTGGCTAATAGTAGTATCTAAATGCAAATTGGTGAAAGATATTAGTATTCAAGACAGCATAACTCAAAAATATCTAAATTTGATGTTAAATACTTTTCTACACGGACAAATATAACTCAGAACACGGAAGAGGATGTAGTAGAATTTAGCAAAGGAAACATTTATACAGTTCTTTAATTTTGAACAAAAATTTGATTTTTTTATTACATTGATAATCTAGGTCTATACTGTTTAATAACCTCAGTGCTCTACTCTATTGTTCCTGTAATATTGGGCTAATAATTTAATGATGGTGACTCAAAAATATTCTGAGTTGTATTTTATTGTCTTAATAAAAGAAAGATGCAATTTGAGATTGTAATATTCTCTCTGGCTCTTCTACATCTTCAAATATATGTGTATATATTAATATATAATTTAAACATATATATATATATTTAAAGGGCCCCCATTTCAGACAATTGATAGTATTCTAACCAATTAAAGACAAATGGGGAAATGGAAGATATAATTATATGGAATATGTCTCTCAGGATAAGAGGATAAGACAGAACTGATGAAAGACGGTTTGTGAAGGAACAGCTACTTTGCCATGGCTGCTCGATGCTGAGGAGTGTGCTAAAAGCACTCTAGTGGCCTTCAATTAGAGCTGTCTCATTATTGTGAGCATAGTATTATTTTAAATTTGCTTTTTATATTTAATTAAATAACACCTACCCTACAAAGTACCTCTTATTGTCCATGCCAGCATTTTGTATGACTACCTTCAAAATAAGTTTCATAGAATAGGCAAAGAATAAACAGAAAGCAATTACTTTTGCTTGATGGACAAAAAAAAAAAAAAGGAAAGAATAAGAAATTCGGCAGCCTGTCTTTTGATCCTATGAAACGATCTCTTATTAAAAAAGCATCATTATACTTAATAATTACATAATTTTCCCTAGGATCCAATGAAAAGCAAAGAAGAATGTTTCAGCAATGCTCAAATGTAAATAGCTTTACCATTGTCTTTTGGTTTTCAATAAGGCATAACTGATATAACTCAAACTGTGATTTTTACCAAACCATGTTGCCCATTGTGGTATTCACTTACTTTCTTCTTTTAATTTTCTTTGGCACACACCCTAGTCAGAGATAAAGGGATAACTTTGAAGGCATTAAATGCCATATTGTTTTTCAAGTATTCAAAGAAAACTTTCCTTTATGCCATTACATTGCTCTTGAATATGTGAAGTAGAAAAGTATGTAATCATAGAAACTCTAATTTAGTCACTTAATTTGACATCCATTTTCAAATGTGAGACAATGTCTTTATTTTTATTTTCTAAGTACATTTTAGTCTAGAGATCATAGCACATACTTTCTTCAAGATTTGCTAAAATAAAATTAATTCATTATGTAGTACAAAACTTTATTGTTTAATTTGTCTTAATTTGTTTAAAATGGTACATTTCTAGAATCACTGACTTTTTTATTATCCGTAAACTAAAGGAGCCTAAATATAACGGTTGTTTTTCGGCCTACACAAGTTTGTACTGCGTGTTCAAATGCATTTTACTAATTGAACAGACAAGTACATATGTAGTGAAAATGCGTGTTGCTATTGCTGTTTAGTCACTCATTCATGTCTGACTCTTTTGTGACCCCATGGACTGTAGCCCACCAGGCTTCTCTGTCCATGGGATTTCCTAGGCAAGAATACTGGAGTGAGTTGCCATTTCTTTCTCCAGAAGACCTTCCCTACCCAAGAATTGAATCCGAGTCTCCTACTTGATAGGCAGATTCTTTTCCACTGAGCCATCAGGGAAGGTGTGTATACAATGTTGTACTTTGAAAACATTTTACCTCTGAAAAGGCAAGAGAAAAACACGTGTGAGTTAATTGTAAGTTGATGATGCAATTAGTAATATTTGTCTTCTATCGCTAGATATGTTTGGTGAGACACACTCTTCAGCAGGGAACATAATTATACGTTATAGTAAGATAGTATTTAATTTTGGCACATGTCCATATTAAATGACACTAGGCATGATTGGTGACTTGCTTTTTATTTTGCTTTTGTTGTTCCAGGTTCTTGAGATAGTTTAGATTATAAGCTTTTCTAATATATGAATTTAGTGATATAAATGTCACTCTCAGTATTGCTTTTGCTGTGCCAAACAAATGTTGGCATATTGTGTTTTCATTCAGTTCAGTGGATTTTTAAAAATTTTGTTCCCTTTTTGATGCAGTGTATTGGTTAGTTTCTCAGTGATTGGATATTTTCCTATTATACTTCTACCACTGATTTCTAGTTTGGTTCATTTGTGGCCAGAGAACACATTATCAATCAGTTCAGTTCAGTCTCTCAGTCAGGTCTGATTCTTTGAGACCCCATGGACTGTAGCACACCAGGCTACCCTGTCCATCACCAACTCCTGGAGCTTGCTCAAACTCAGGTCCATTGAGTTGGTGATGCCACCCAACCATGTCATCCTCTGTCATCCCCGTTTCTTCCTGCCCAGCATCAGAGTCTTTTCCAATGTCAGTTCTTTGCATCAGGTGGCCAAAGCATTGGAGCTTCAGCTTCAGCATCAGTCCTCCCAATGAATATTCAGGATTTATTTCCTTTAAGATTGACTTGTTTGATCTCCTTGCAGTCCAAGGGATTCTCAAGAGTCTTTTCCAACACCATAGCTCAAAAGCATCAATTCTTCAGTGCTCAGCTTTTTTTATGGTCCAACTCGCACATCCACACATGACTACCGGAAAAACCATATATTTGACTATATGGACCTTTGTTGGCAAAGTAATGTCTCTGCTTTTTAATATGTTGACTAGGTTTGTCATAGCTTTTCTTCCAAGGAGCAAATGCCTTTCAATTTCATGATTGCAGTCACCATCTGTAGTGATTCTGTAGCCCGAGAATGTCTGTCACTGTTTCCATTCTTTCCCTATCTCTTTCCCATGAAGTGATGGGACCGAATGCCTTGATCTTTGTTTTTTGAATGCTGAGTTTTGAACACATTCTATATGAAATCAATTATTAAAACTCAAATTAAATTTATAATGCTTGTTTTGTGGCCAGTGTATGGACTATTTTGGTATATGCTCCATGGGCACCACTGAGTTTTTCTCTTGCTGATTTTCTATCTAGTTCTTCTATCAACTGTTGAGAGAAGGTCTCTGAAATCTTTACCTATAGTTGTGAATTTGTCTACATCTCTTTTTAGTTCTATTAGTTTTTACTTCATATATTTTGCAGCTCTGTTTCTGGTGCATACACATTTTTGATTACTGTTCTTCATGATAGCTTGGCCCTTTTTCATTATATTATATCCTTCCTGATCTCTAGCAATTTTAATTTAGTCAATTATGGGTTTTTTTATTAATATTTATATGAAAAAACTTTTGCCATCCTTCCAATTTAACCTGCTTGCATTGTTATATTTAAATTAGTTTCTTATAGACATTATATAGTTACATCATGTTTTAAAATGAATTCTGTCAGTCTCTATTTTTCTTAATTGATGCATTTAGATCATTTGTTTGATTTAATTATTAATATATTAATGCTTAAGTCTATATTATTTTGTATTTTTTCTTATTTTTCTATTTTTAAATTTCTCTCCTTTTTTTAAATGTTCTTTTTATGGGATATTTCAACTCTTTTTTAGAATTTCAATTTGATTTATGTATGGGATTTTTGAGTGTATCTTTTTGTAGTTTTTTTCAATGGTTTCTCAAAATATTATATATACATAACTTACAGTTTACTTTTGGTATCATTTTACCAGTTCATGTGAAGTGTGGAATCCTTACTTCACTTTACATCTCTTTATCCTCCTTCATTTATAATATAATTGTCAAATATTTCCTCTACATATATTTAGAGCCATGTCAAGTGGTATTATAACTTTTGTTCCACCCATCAAGCATTATTTGGAAAACTAAAGTGGAGAGAGAAAGTTTATTATATAATTCCATATTTTTGCCTACTCTATTCCTTCTTCCATTATGATGTTTCCAAATTTCTTTCTTTATCATTCTTTCCTGTTTATAGAACTTCCTTTAGTCCTTCTTTTGGTGTAGGTCTGCTGGCAAAAATTCTTTTAGCTTTCCTTTGTCTGGATAGTCCCTGCATTTCTGAAGGATACTGTCACTGGACTTAAGATAACTAGCTGACAGTTTTCTTACAACACTTGAAAAATATTGTGCCACTTCCTTTAAACTTTCATAGTTTCTAACAAGAAAACTGCTGTCAAACTGTTCTGCTTCTTTTGATAAGGTATCATTTCTCCCTTGATGTTTTCTAATGTTGTCTTTGGATTTAGTTTTCAGAAGCTTGAATATAGTGTGTCTTATTTTGGATTTGGGGGATTTATCCCATTTAGCTCAACTTCTTGAATCTGTAAATGTATTAATATGTCTTTTGCCAAATTTGGGAACTTATTTCAGCCATTATTTTCCAATTACTTTTTCATTCCCCCGCTTCCCCCTTTTCTATCTGGACTCTAACGACACAAATGTTAACTCTATCATCAAAGTCTCAGAGATCTCTGAAATTGTGTTCATTTTTTAAGTGTATTTTCTTTGTTTCTTACATTGGGTAATTCTATTGTTCTTTGACTTCTCAGATTCTTCCTCTGTCCCCTTCTGCTTTTGAGCACATCTGTTTGAGTGTTTATTTCAATTATTGTGTTTATCAGTTTTAAAATATCCATTTGTAGACATTTCCTATTTTTCAGATTAGTTTTAAACACTTTTGTGTTTTTTTTTTAATATTTTTTTTTCCATTTATTTTTATTAGTTGGAGGCTAATTACTTTACAACATTGCAGTGGTTTTTGTCATACATTGAAATGAACTAGCCATGGATTTACATGTATTCCATATCCCGGTCCCCCCTCCCACCTCCCTCTCCACCCGATCCCTCTGGGTCTTCCCAGTGCACCAGGCCCGAGCACTTGTCTCATGCATCCAACCTGGGCTGGTGATCTGTTTCACCCTAGATAATATACATGTTTTGATGCTGTTCTCTTGAAACATCCCACCCTCACCTTCTCCCAGAGTCCACAAGTCTGTTCTATACATCTGAGTCTCTTTTTCTGTTTTGCATATAGGGTTATTGTTACCATCTTTCTAAATTCCATATATATGTGTTAGTATACTGTACTGGTCTTTATCTTTCCGGCTTACTTCGCTCTGTATAATGGGCTCCAGTTTCATCCATCTCATTAGATAGTTTTAAACACTTTTGTAATTGTCTACTGAAGGAATTTTATGATGACTGCTTTTAACTCTTCATATAATTCTAACATCTATGTCATTTCGGTGTTGGCATCTATTGAGTGCTTTTTTTTCTTTTTCTCAGTTAGCTTGAGATCTTCTTAGTTCTTGCCTGACAGTTTCATATTGAAGCCTGAGCACTTAGGCATTATGTAATGGGATCCTGGATCTTATTGAAATCAGTTTTGGATGGCTTCCTTTGACACTTCCCTAACAAGGGAAGAAGAAGACAAAGGCCCCCGCCTGCCAGGTGGCAGTAAATGCGGTACAGCTTTCCCCAGGGCCTCCTTTGAGACTCAAGGAAATGGGCAATTATCACAGAGTAGGGGTGGGAGTTCGTGTGCCTCACCAGGCCTCCACTGGCCCCTCTTTGAATGGAAGAAGTAGGAGCGCCTTGTCGGTATTCCTCACTTGGTCTTCATTACCATCATTCCAGTAGCCCCGCAGAAATGGTGATGTGGCTTCATTAACACTAAACAATGCAAAATTTCTGACGTTACACTAGTCCTCCTCTGCTATTACTCCACTAGGGAGAGAGAAGTACCTTGTTACTGTGGTATAACCTTGGAATTCCAGGATCCCCTCAGTGCCGTATTTACACCAAAGTGTTAGAGGGCTCATTACCAACTGTCAGGGATGATCCACAGCCTGATACCTGGTCTTGTCTGACATCACACTAGCAGGTGGATTGAGGCATCTCATTTTCTTCTGGTAAGTGTGGAAGTCTAGGATCGTCAATAAGCCTTTGCTGCCATGACTGGGGGTGGGTCATTTGTTCTGTGGTCTTTTGGTTGGCATATAGTGGTTACTGCCTAAACATTTTTTTGTTTTACTGGATTGTGTGCTCAGTCACTTAGTCATGTCCAGCTCTTTGTGATCCCATGAACTGGAACTGCCAGGCTCCTCTGTCTGTGGGCTTTTTCAGGCAAGCATACTGGAATGGTTGCCATTTCCTTCTCCAGGGGCTCTTCCCTACCCAAGGATCAAACCAACATCTCCTGTATTGGCAGGCAGACTCTTTATCACTGAGTTACTTGGGAAGACCCTTACTGGGCTACCATTTTGCTAATATTTGGCAGTGAGAATAGCCTTTCAATGGATCCTTTATGGTTTGTATTTGTTGGTATTTCCAAGTCACCACCTTCTTTAGCTCCAAGTTTGGTTATATGAAACAAAAAAAATATCTGGTAAACTCACCACTGTGTCATTATTTGGGTCCTAATGTCACTAGTTGGTCTGCCTCCATCTTTCCACCTTCCAGTCTTTCTATGTTTCTTTTTTAAATATGTAATATCTAGAGCTTTGAATTGTACTTAATAGAAAGAAGAGGAAAAAAGTATATCTATTCCATAATTCCAGAACAAGCTACCACTTGATTTATTTTTCTGGAGTTGTGAATATATATTATGTTTCTTTTTCTGAGAAAATTTATCTCATTATTCCAAAAGGACATTACTCATTATTCCATTCTGGCTTTAACATAATGTATTATTTGAAGAAAAAATATTCTGATTTCTTAAAAATGTTTGGAAATACTTAAATCCAACTTTTTTCAACTGGATTTTTACAAAGTATTAAGCTCTACTGGGTATTACTTGAATGATTATTTTCTCAGCTATCTCCAGAATGAGAAGTAGCTAGTAACATTTTAAAATAGATGGGCTTTCCTGGTGGCTCAGAGGGGAAAGTATCTGCTTGCAAAACAGGAGACCCAGGTTTGATTCTTGGGTCAGGAAGATCCCCTGGAGAAAGGAAGGGTTACCCATTCCAATATCCTTCCCTGGAGAATTCTATGGACAGAGGAGCCTGGCAGGTTACAGTCCGTGAGGTTGCAAAAAGTCAAACATGACTGAGTGACTAACATTTTCACTTTCTAAAATAGATACATAGAAATTCATTCATTACACACAATAAAAATCCTAGAATATTGGGCATTAATTCCATTTTAAAACCAAAGTGAAAAGTGTTGTAACTATTACACATTGTCAAGAGTTTTGCCAGGATATATTACAGAGAACTAAAAGCTTAAAACAGTAGCTGGTGCTGTTTCAAATATGAAAAGATAATTATGCCAATCAACTTGAAAAATAAATTTATTTATATTCTGAGGAAGCAGAAGCAGCTTTTGAGCATCTAATAAAATGATGCTCTTACTAATTACAAAGGGAAACCAGCTGTATTAACAGTGTATTAACAGTATTTACTTAAAACTTAAATACCAAGATTGAGTATATTATCAAGTTTGTGAATGTCTTCCTAACTTCACGAAAAAAGTATTGAGCAGTGCATGTAGAATGTTTTAAAAGAATAAAAATGTATTATCTGAAAAAGCTTGAAAGCCTTAATAATCAAACTTAAAGAGTACTCATTTTTCTCCCTGTTCATAGATGAGAAAGATACTTTTCATCTTTCGTCTAGATTTCATTTTTTTATTTTATTTTTTTTTAATTTTTTTTCATTTATTTTTATTAGTTGGAGGCTAATTACTTTACAATATTGTAGTGGTTTTTGCCATCATTGACATGAATCAGCCATGGATTTACATGTGTTCCCCATCCTGATCCCCTCTCCCACCTCCCTCCCCATCCCATCCCTCTGGGTCTTCCCAGTGCACCAGCCCTGAGCACTTGTCTCATGCAACCAACCTGGGCTGGTGATCTGTTTCACGCTTGATAGTATACTTGTTTCAATGCTATTCTCTCAGAACATCCCATCCTTGCCTTCTCCCACAGAGTCCAAAAGTCTGTTCTGTACATCTGTGTCTCTTTTTCTGTTTTGCATATAGGGTTAGCTTTACCATCTTTTTAAATTCCATATATATGCGTTAGTATACTGTATTGGTGTTTATCTTTCTGGCTTACTTCACTCTGTATAATGGGCTCCAGTTTCATCCATCTCATTAGAACTGATTCAAATGAATTCTTTTTAATTTTTAATTTTCATCTAGATTTTAATTAACCCATAAGAGCCACTCTATAACTATGCCACTCAAGTTCATCCTCACTGGAAACAAGATGATGGTATGAGAGTTAGTTCCATATCTACTGTAACTCAGAAGACAGGAAATGTATGCCCTTCAGTATTCTCCTGGGAAGTCTAATGACATAATGAAGGTAACTAGAAGGACATGTGGATCATAGTGAATGGGTCACTCAGAATAGACTTACCCACGCTGAAACCCTAGCTTTTTCTCAGTTCTTATTATCAAAAAACATATGGATGAACATAGAGATGGAAAGAAGCAAACATATTAAGTGCAGTAAAAAATGTCTGCGTCAATGAACTTGTCAACATTGCCTGAATGATGAAGTACAGTTACAGATATTTACCCAGAGGGTTCCCTAGCACCATTAAATGTTCTGAGGACTGGCCAGACTCTGGATTTCTATATTGACAGCAATTTTTTAAGAACATTTTCTACAAATCAACAGTAGCATAGATTCTCAGTTAGTTAAGGGATACAAAAATAAAAACATCATAGTAGCAGAATATTTGACATATCAAATAAGCTTAATTTCATTGTCAAAGAGCTATTTTCTGTTGGAGGGCAAAAATGATTTTATTTGTTTGTTTGTTTCAGAAATGATTTTTTTTTTTTAAATCTTCAAGAACCAGTTAAGACAAAGGCTATGTATGTGAGTGTGTGGGAGTCACTCAGTAGGTTCGACTCTCTGCAACCCCATGAGCTACAGCCCACCAGGCTCCTCTGTCCATGGAATTCTCCAGGCAAGAATACTAGAATGGGTTTACCTTTCGTTTCTCCAGGGAACCTTCCTGACCCAAAGTTCTAAACTGGTACCCTGCAGGGGTATTGCAGGCAGATTCTTTACCATCTGAGCCACTAGGGGAACCCTAGGAAAGGCAATAGGAAGTCATAAAAAAGACGTCATTGTTTTCATTGTAACCAGATTGATATAGAAGGACACGAGAATTCTTTTCACTGAAATAAAATATGACAATGTTTATGTATAAAATCTGGATTATCACAGACCAGTTGACACTGAATGTTCTTCCTTATGTCTTGGACACATCTCAAAGACATGCATTTAAATACTAAAACAAAAGCAAAATCTGATTCTTTGAGAGTCCTGATAACAGAAGAGAAGAGACTTGGTGATGTTATGTCTACTAGAACACTGCAGAAAACAGAAACCCAATAAGTAATTTACTTGCAATATATTAATAAATGAGTGTGGGATAGATAGTTTAGAATCCAAAGCATACTATTTCTCTTTCCTTGGATCCTCTTAGTGTCTCCATATAATATCGTGTCTCTTCATGATAACATTGAATGGAGTGTGCTATGCAAAATGCAGAGGTTTCAGTTGTGATGAAGCTGTGAACTGGAAGCTGTCCCTCTTCTACCTGTTTATTGAGGCCCCAAACGGCATCAAAACTGTGGTTTTTTTCCAGTGGTCATGTATGGATGTGAGAGCTGGACTATAAAGAAAGCTGAGTGCTGAAGAATTGATGCTCTTGACCTGTGGTATTGGAGAAGACTCTTGAGTCCCTTGGACTGTAAAGAGATCCAACCAGTCCATCCTAAAGGAGATCAGTCCTGAATGTTCATTGGAAGGACTGATGCTGAAGCTGAAACTCCAATACTTTGGCCACCTGATGCAAAGAACTGACTCATTTGAAAAGACCCTGATGTTGGAAAAGATTGAAGGTGGGAGGAGAAGGGAACGACATAGGATGAGATGGTTGGATGGCATCACCGACTCGATGAACATAAGTTTGAGTGAACTCCGGGAGTTGGTGATGGACAGGGAGGCCTGGCGTGCTACAATCCATGGGATTGCAAAGAATCAGACATGGCTGAGTGACTGAACTAACCTGCATCAGAACTCAGATCCAAGCCTATGTCAACTGTCCAGTTTCATGAAGATCTATAGAAACAGTCTTTCAATCAACACTCTGGGTTGGCAGAGAGTTTTGAACACTTTGAAATAGAATTTATATTACTTACTTCAGTTCTATTCTAATCTGTTAAGTAACTATATTTAAAATTAATTTTCTATTGTTTGGATTTTATGATTTAACAGTATAGGTAAAATTAGAGAAAAAAATAGAGATTCATGTTATTCGTTGAGATATTGGTCTTCACTATTCTCTTTTACCCCCAAGTGGTAGTAAAAAAGTTAAAACAGACAGTTCTCCACTTCAATTACTGATGAAATACTTCAATTGTTTGGGAGTTATCTCTTTGAGAGACACCTCTATTTGTGTCATGACAAGATTATAGTCATCTGTAATTCTGCTTGGAATTTAAGTAAAGGTTGACAGGAAACCTATAAAATATATCAAGCAATAGTACAATTATATACAATCAACACATATATTGACACAGTCAGCAGTATGAAATAAATTTTAATATATGTATGAAATTGAGTGGGACCCCTCCAAAAGATGGTAGGGAGGGAAACTATAGGAAATAAATTCTTGACATAATTTTTTACACAATTATTATTCTATTGTTTAGAGAAAAAGTAAAACAAAACAAAACAAAATCCACAAGCCTAATGATTCAGCTGTTATGTCTAATGAATCATTGACATTTATAGAGATATTTATCTTCCTAGTTAAACTGGTCTAAGAATTAAACACATATTAAAAACTATAAACTGTAATCTATGATAGACCACATTGGGCAAACAAAAATCCATCAGAAACTTATGAAGATCCTACATTCAGAGTGAGAAATTTTCCTTTTTGGAATCTACTAAAGGAAAATAGAGTTAGAAAATAAAATTAAGTAATTGTGTGGTGTTTAGGCTATGGGGAAGAAATAAATAAAAAGCTAATTGGACAGAAGAGTAGCAAGAAATCAAGGAAACCAGATTTCCTCGTTGCTTGGGGTGTTTTGCTTCAATAAATTAGAAAGGTGTAAATTACACTCCAAACTGAAATTCAATCTACCCCATAAACAGGAAACTGCAAGTATGTATCTACCTTTGCATTTTTATCCATAACACTTTAGGTATATGACAAAGGGCCCACCATCTGATGTCAGAACTCTCAAAAAAATCACTTCCATAGCACATACCTTTCAAAATGAGTGTGACAGAAGTGAAATATTTACTGTATCTGTTTTAAAATTGCTGTTTAAAAGTAGATTTTAAAAAAGTAAGTCTGTCCAAAGACTTGAAAAAATTAAGAGAGCAGCTAGAGTTGATTATATAGACTAATTGCTAAAGAGTAGGTAACTAGTGGATTAGACAGAAGTGCAAAGAACTGAGAAATACTGGAACATAATTATATCAGTAGTGATATTATTCTCCAAGACAAAAATCCTCTAGATTTTTATTATAATTCCAAAATTTCCCCCCAAATCTGATACCCCACGCTTAAAAGCAAAAGCTTGGTCTAAGTGACTGAGATCAGTTTTAGCTTAAATATTCTCTGATTAAACATGTATATGAAGTGAAGCTTAAAAAAAGAAACAGTAGTACTGACTTAAAGTCTATGGTGAATTTGGAGGATGGGATTGTTTATCTTCATTTAAGAAGTTATCAAATGTCATTTTAATTCTAAGTTTATCTCTTGATGAGTTGTGGTAAAAAAAAAACTTAAAAACATCTCATGAAGATATGCTTGAAATCACTACCAATTTCTATTACTATGCAAATTGTAAGAAGATATGCTTTTACATCAATTGACTGAAAAATACTGGAAAGATGGCTAATGCTAAGTGTTGGTGGAGGTGTGGGGAGTAAGACACACTCAGGTGTTGCTGACGAGAGCATAGACCAGTACAATTAGCCTGGGGAGCACATTGGATTAATCATTACCATTCCTAGGGAGAGGAGAGCAGCTCTACCCAGAATATTCATATTCCAGAGAAAAGTGATGCAAACCCAGATCATGTGTAGGATATTCATGAAAATGTCATTTGTATTGGCAGAAATTAGAAAGACTCTCTGTGTCTCTCAGGAGGAGAGTAAGCTAAATGTCATCAATACACACTGTTGAATAAGGCAACTCAAGCTACCTGCAACATAGAGAGATCTTAAGAAATACATTGTGGTTTGAAAAAAGTAAGAAAAGTCACATCAGATGAAATGATTTAGACAAATTAAAAATATATGCAAAGAAAGCAATGGGAAATCTTGTTAGAACACAAACACAAAACATACACATTAAACATAATAAAGTGGTTTTCTCCATAAGTGGAGGATAAGGGGGTTGAGGTGTGGTGATAAAATAGAATAAATAAACATCAGCAATAATAAACAGACTAGTAAACAACAAATAAAATGGAGCAATACTAATATTATGCCATGATCTGAGAAATGAATGAATGAATCCTCCACATCTGAGGATAGCACAAATGCCACACTTACACAATGGTGGTGGGAGCATAATCTGTTATATTCATTGAAAGACTGTTTGGCAGTCTCTTATAAAAGTCAAACCTACATTTACCATGCATACTAGCGATTCCACTCCTATATACTTAACCACAAGAGCAAAAATATATGTCTACAAAAAAGTGTACATAAATTTTCAGAGTATTTTTATTTCATAAAATCCCTAAAAGCATTACAAATATTCAACATGTGGATAGATAAGTGTGTATTTATATACAATAATGGGATACTAGTCAGTAATCTAGTCCTTTGATGCACGTAACAACTTGTTGCTGTTGTTGTTCAGTCACTAAGTCATGTCCAAGTCTTTGTGACCCCGTGGACTGCAGCATGCCAGACTTAATTGTCCTTCACTATCTCCCAGAGTTTGCTCAAACTCACATCCATTGAGTCGATGATGTCATCCAACCATCTTATTCTCTGTTTCCCTCTTCCCCTCCTGCCTTCAGTCTTTCCCAGCTTCAGGATCTTTTCCATAATAAACATAAGATAATAAATATAAATTAAAAAGCAATAAACAACTTGCTGGGCTCCTCTGTCCATGGAATTCTCTAGAAAGAATACTGGAGTGGGTTGCCATTTCCTTCTCCAGAAGATCTTCCTGACCCAGGGGTTGAACCCAGTTCTCCTGCATTGTGGGCAGATTCTTTACTGTCTGAGCCACCAGGGAAACCTAATAAACATAACAACCTGGAATATTTCAAATTATGCCAAATGAATGAAGACAGATACAAAAGAGAATCTATAGTATTACTTTTACATGAAATTCTAGAATAGGCAAAACTAATCTTCTGTGAAAGAAAATGGATCATTGCTAGGTTTGGGGTATCTTATTCCATTCAGGCTTCTATAATAAAAAATACCGTAGCTGGCAGCTATGAATAATAGAAGTTTTGCTCTCACAGATCTGGATGCTGAGAAGTCCTACATCAAGGCACCAGTGGTTTCTGGTGCGAGCCCTCTTCCTGATTCAAAAACAGCCGTGTTTTTACTGTGTCTTCATGTAGTGGAAGAGGTGAGAGAGGTCCTTTGCGATTTCTTTTCTGAGGGCTAAACTCAGCTGGTAAAGAACCCGCCTGCATGCAGGAGACCCCAGTTCAATTCCTGGGTTGGGACGATCCACTGAAGAAGGAATAGGCTACCCACTCCAGTATCTTTGGGCTTCCCATGTGGATCAGCTGGTAGAGAATCTGTCTGCAATGCAGGAGACCTGGGCTTGATCCCTGGGTTGGTAAGATCCACTGGAGAAGGGATAGGCTACCCACTCCAGTATTCTGGCTTAGATAATTCCACGGATTTTATAGTTTATGGAGTCGCAAAGAGTCTGACCTGACTGAGCGAATTTCGTGTTCTTTCTTTCACTTTCAATCCTCTTTATGAGGGCTCCATTTTCATAACCTAATCACCTCCAAAAACCCTACTCCCTACCCTCACTTCATTAAGGATTAGATTTCAACATAAGAATTTTGGGAGTATACATTCAGTCAATCATGAGGTAGGGAGTTGATGGGGAAGGAGGATGAGGGAATTTGAGGAGTATTAGAAATACTTTGTATCTTTATTTTAGGGGTTAATACTTATTTGAGGGGTTATGTGTGTGTGTGTATATATATATATATATAATCTGTCAAATTCATCAAACTGCACACTTATTTTTTGGAAATTAGGTATCAATAGAATTGATTCTCAAAATTGCAAAAATTTTGTAATATAGCAACAATAATTACAACACTCTGAGAACATCCAGGGACAATTCTGAAGAAGTTGAACAGAGGCTATAAAATGTCAGACAAACTTACTTTCTGAGAATTTAAGTGAAATACATTTGAACTCTTCTTTTTTAAGAATTTTATTTTATTATTATTATTATTATTACTACTACTATGTTTGGCTGCACTGGGTCTTTATTGCTATGTGCGGGCTTTCTCTAGGTGCAATGTGTGGGCTTCTCATTGAAGTTGGTGTCTCTTGTTGTGGTGCAGACTCTAAGCTCACAGACTTCAGTAGCTGTGACTCATGGGCTGTAGAGTGTGGCCTCAATAGTTGTGGCACTTAGGCTTAATTGCCCCACAGCATGTGGGATCTTCCTGCACCAGGGACTGAACCCCTGTCCCTTGCAATGGAAAGCAAACCACCGGAAAGTGGTCTAGTCTGAACCACTGGACCACCAGAGAAATCCTTGAATTCTAATTTTAAAGAGTTCAATTAAAAGGGGAAAATGGAGCCATGATATTTACTGACTATGTGATATCTAATGAATTATTTTCACATTTTCCTTCATAAATCTTTTCCCCAGTTTACAAAGGAAACATTCAAGACTCAGAGATGTTAAGAAAATTGACCAAGAACTCCATTTTGTAAAGTGACAGAGCTAGCAATAAAGCTAAGTCTATTTAATTCCACAAATTGATTCATTTTGATTTGGAATTTTTTATGAATATTCTCTGTAATATGAAGTAATGTTCTGGGTTCCCAGGATTTCTGTGAGATACTTGGGCAGTTGTCAGTTTTAGAAATATTTAACAAGGATTTTTTATATTTTTCTTTAGACTCCTCTCCTCACACTAATTAGATCAGAATTTCTGAATTGTCCAAAATTTCAACATTAAACCTTACTAATTTGGATCAAAGAGATAATAGTTGGGATAAATGAGTGAAAAGTCCAAATTATAAGATATTCTTGAAGAAATATAGCTTCATCACTTCTAGGCAGAGACTGTAACTTGAACTCTCCTAATCAAGGTCACCTAATAGAAGTTCTATAGTTGAACAGATTAGAATGATTTCTAATTAACATGCCAAAGCACTCTCCAAAATCCTATTGTGAATTCTTTTCATGTGAAACACACGAAAATGTTTTATTTAGTTTCTTATCCCTAAATTAAATTAAAAAAAATATATATATATATATTATACCTGATTGAGGAATCCATTTCTGGAGAATAAAAAATAAATAAATAAATAAATCAGCCTCTCTTAGAAATGCTTAACAAATGTCAAATCAGGAAAAGCAAAAAGAGAGAGGCTTAGCTGCAGCAAAAATTGTTTTTTTGTTTTTTTGTTTTCAAATCAAAGGTAGTGATTAAAATGTCTAAAATCCAGAGAGATGCCAAAAGGCAAGTATGAAAGCTAGCCCCTTGGAGTTGAAAGAGACTTCATACGTATGACAGGTTCCAAGGATTCTTCTTGCAAGAGAAAATATTTGCAGTAGAGGACAGAGAAAAGTCTTTTTTATATTAATTTCTTGAGCTGCTTGTGGCCAGAACCATCCCCTCTGCTGTTCCCTGTCACTTTTGGAGGTCTTTGAGCCAAGCCCAAGCTGCACGCCTGTCCCAACGGTGGTGTTTTCTCTTCAAAGAACCATTGCTACCGTCTCTCAGTTCTGTGCAGGAACTGAAAAGCCTTTGAAATCGGTGCAGCCTCACTGCACAGCTAGTAATAAGCATTAGAGAAAAACACGCAGCTCATTTGTTTAAAAGTTCATTCGCTCCAGTGTGATTTAGACAGATGTGGGGTGGGTTGTGCTCAGCGCAACTTAGCCCCGTGGCAAAGTAGAGCTAGGTCTCCTTTCAGAGAGTGCCTCAGTCCCTGCCCATTGCTGAGCTTCTGCAACAATGGGGCTTTGAAAGAGAAAAAGGAAAAAAAAAAAAAAAAGGAAAAAAAAAAAGAAAAGAAAGAGAAAAAGAGAAAGAGATGACACCAGGGGGAGAAGCTGACAGCTGAGTCCAAATTCAAACAGCCCTTCTAGTGTCCAGGACAGAGGCACACATCTGAAGGTGGGCTGAGGTCTGGGTTCAGAACAGCCCAAAGAATTAATTTAAAAGAATTTCCCCGCCCATTCCCTGTAAAAGAAGCAGCAGCAGCTCTGGTAAAATACTTCCCAGATCATGGGGCACTTAGCCATGTAGATGCTGCTGTATTCGCAGAGACTGTCTGGGAAAGAAATCTGAGGAACAGTGGCTTCTGGGATTATTTTCTATCAGACACAAATAACAAATAAAAACCATTGATGTTTTTCATCGAATAGGGGATCTGAGCAATAAACACACATTACTAGCGACAGTTTATTTCCTCCAGAAACAACGCTCTTTGCTAAGAGGCATGTATTCATTAGTCATGATGCATGCAAAGTAACAGTCATTTTGAGATGTGGAACATTCATTGCAATCAAGATATGTTTTTGCTAACCTATGCAGACATACTGATAGCCTTGAGGTACGATGTTAATTCCACAGGCAAATGGATCTATTGTTATGATCTCGCTGAAAGCTTAGAAATTGCTTTTATATTTAAAACCTTATTTTGAGAGCTGTCAGGCTACAAAAAATACAAATCCAGTTGTTAAAGAGTGCCAGAGATTTTTCAAGTAAGTCTTGAAAATGATAAAGTACAAATGACAAAATATAATATCTATAATATGTGTTTGATGTATTTCAAAAGCATGTTTCTTGGTCATCTCTTTAGACCATACTAAATTTGTGTGCACAATTACAACTATTACACAGTTTAGCCACTTGTAAGTTAAAATAAAGCCTCAAAGAAACGGGAAGGCTAATTAGAAATGGGGTTATTGGAAGACAGTAATTGAATTAGAACTGAAATTGCGATATCCCTGTAATTAGGCAGTTGTGTGAGAATTTGAGTTTGGCGAAGTCTATGAAAACTTAGTCTTCTACTGAATTGCTTTATAATGGATAGAATTTGACAGCATCTTGAAGATTGAATTATATTCTTTGCAGCCAAAGATGGAAAAGCTCTATACAGTCAGCAAAAACAAGACCGGGAGCTGACTGTGGCTCAGATCATGAACTCCTTATTGCCAAATTCAGACTTAAATTGAAGAAAGTGGGGAAAACCACAAGATCATTCAGGTATGACCTAAATCAAATCCCTTACGATTATACAGTGGAAATGACAAATAGATTCAAGGGATTAGATGTGATAGAGTGCCTGAAGAAGTGCGGATGGACATTTGTGACAATGTACAGAGGAAAACAATAGAATGGGAAGACTAGAGATCTCTTCAAGAAAAAATGATATTAAGAAGAGGTGGCAAGAATACACAGAAGAATTATACAAAAAAGATCTTTATAACCCAGATTACCATGATGGTGTGATCACTCACTTGGAGCCAGATATCCTGTAATGCGAAGTCAAGTGGGCCTTAGGAAGCATCATTACAAACAAAGCTAGAAGAGGTGATGGAATTCCAGTTGAGCTATTTCAAATCTTAAAAGATGATGCTGTGAAGGTGCTACACTCAATAAGCCAGCAAATTTGGAAAACTCAGCAGTGGCCACAGGACTGGAAAAGGTCAGTCTTCATTCCAATCCTAATGAAAGACAATGTCAAAGAGTGTTTAAACTACCGCACAATTGCACTCATCTCACACGCTAGCAAAGTAATGCTCAAAATTCTTCATGTCAGGCTTCAACAGTACATGAACCATGAACTTCCAGATGTTCAAGCTGGATTTAGGAAAGGCAGAGGAACGAGAGATCAAATTGCCAACATCTGTTGGATCATCGAAAAAGCAAGAGGATTCCAGAAAAACATCTATTTCTGCTTTATTGACTATGCCAAAACCTTTGTGTGGATCACAACAAACTGTGGAAAATTCTGAAAGAGATGGGAATACCAGACCACCTGACCTGCCTCCTGAGAAATCTGTATGCAGGTCAAGAAGCAGCAGTTAGAACTGGACATTGAACAACATACTGGTTCCACATAGGGAAAGGAATACATCAAGGCTGTATATTGTCACCTTTCTTATTTAATGTATATGCACAGTACATCATGAGAAATGTCAGGCTAGATGAAGCACAAGCTGGCATCGGGATTGTTGGGAGAGATATCAATTACCTCAGATATGCAAATAACACCACCCTTATGGCAGAAAGCAAAGAAGAACTAAAGAGCCTATTGATGAAAGTGAAAGAGGAAAGTGAAAAAATTTGCTTAAAACTCAACATTCAGAAGACTAAGATCATGGCATCTGGTCCCCTTACTTCATGGCAAATAGATGGGGAAACAGTGGAAACAGTGGCTGACTTTATTCCTTTGGACTCCAAAATCACTGCAGATGGTGACTTTAGCCATGAAATTAAAAGATGTTTGCTCCTTGAAAGGAAAGCTATGACCAACCTAGACAGCATATTAAAAAGCAGAGACATTACTTTGCCAACAAAGGGCCATCTAGTCAAACATATGGTTTTTCCAGTAGTCATGTCCAGATATGAGAATTGGATTATAAAGCTGAGCACTGAAGAACTGATGCTTTTGAACTGTGGTGTTGGAGAAGACTCTTGAGAGTCCCTTGGACTGCAAGGAAATCAAACCAGTCAATCTTGAAGGAAATTAGTCCTGAATATTCATTGGAAGGTTTGATGCTGAGGCTGAAGCTCCAATACTTTGGCTACCAGATGTGAAGAACCAACTCATTTGAAAAGACCCTGATGCTGGAAAAGACTGAAAGCAGGAGGAGAAGTGGACAACAGAGGATGAGATGGTTGGATGGTATAACCAACTCCATGGACATGAGTTTGAGCAAGCTCTGAGAGTTAGTGATGGGCAAGGAAGACTGTTGTGCTGCAGTCCATGGGGTCACAAAGTGTCGGACACATCTGAGAGAGTGAACTGAAATGACTGAAGATCGAATGAAACAGACTTCTAGTTTGTGGGATGAGAAGGCTGTGAGTATAGTGTAGAAGAGCTGATCTGGAGCTGTATAAACTTGGTTTGAATCCTGTCCTATGTGCCTACCATCTTAAAAACTGTTGAGCAATAAGCAACCAGATGCATGATGGATTATTCAGAAAGTCAACTGTGAAAGAGTCTCACATTCAGGATATTTACAAAGGAGTGCCCCGGAACCAACACTTGTGGAGAAGAGGAGAAGAAAGCCAGAGTGTACAGAAGAGATTCCTGTCTGATTGATGAACACGTGGAACTCTGGAGCTCAAAGGGTTCTTCAGGGATGGTCAGGTCTTGATACTCTCACATCAGTTTTTCCTATTGGATGGTATCTAAGAATCGATGTTTTCAAACTGTGATACTGAAGAAAACTCTTGAGAGTCCCTTGGACAGCAAGGAGATGAAGCCCATCATCCTAAAGGAAATCAACTCTGAATATTCACTGAAAGGACTGATGCTGAAGCTGAAGCTATAATACTTTGGCCATCTGATGCAAAGAGCCAACTCATTGGGAAAGACCTTGATTCTGGGAAAGATTGAGGGCAGGAGGAGAAGGGGATGACAGAAGATGAGAAGGTTGGATGGCATCACTGACATGATGCCATCAGTGGACATGAGCCAGGGCAAACTCTAGGAGATGGTGAAGGACAGGGAAGCCTGGGGTGCTACAGTCAATGGGATCGCAGATTTAGAAACAACTTGGCAACTGAACAACACCAAAAGGATTGCAATTACTACTCATTTCAAAATGGACATGATTTTTAAATAGGAGACTAGAAAATTATCCTACAATTGATTTCATAAAATAGAATTAAAGTAAAATTTTAGTTGTTAAAAAATATGTTGAAAGTATAACACATGCACTTACTAAGTAGGAAATACTAATCTATTATTTATAAATATTACAAAAGGAACTAAGCAGTGAGCAGCATCTCAGCATATTTAAAGGGATTAGTTTCACTCCACTATTAAAAGGAAAAGTGCAGCTAATTCCCAGCTCTCAGCAGTTCCTATATGCATGCTAACACATAATCTGTATAACATTGTTTGATATTTTTTTATTTTCTTTTGAACTTTTTGTTTTGTATTCGGATGTAGCCAATTAACACTGTTGTAATAGTTTCAAGTGGAACAGTCATACATATACATGTATCCATTTAATACCTTTAAAGTAGCTTTTTTTTAATGCTGTTAAATATTACAGCATAGAAAATGGCTATTGTGTCCATATACAACTATTGTCCCTAAACTTCTATTAAATCAAGTGCATAAAATATATCATGATATTTTTCTGAAACACTCTAATACTGTATGGTGCCTTCTTCAGATCAAGGCTTAATACATTTTCTTTTTCTATACAATATTCAGTAATACAGGGATATTTGTTGTTCATTTAGCTTTAAAGAACATACCCATTTTTTAATGGGACAGCTATTTCGTATACAGGCCCTGCTGTTCCACTGAGTAGCAGATAAAATACTGCCATAGACTGAATGTTTATGTCCCTTCATTATGTCTTTTCTATTCCAGAAATTCTTTCCAAACACTTGCAATTATGCCACAACCACCTTCAAGCCATCATTTAGAATTTACTAATCTGCTTTGCTTATTTTTTGAAAACTACTTATTTGAAAACATTGAGTCTTAATTGCAGCATATGGGGTCTTCACTGACACATACAGGGCCTTTCATTATGGTGCATGGTCTCTCTAGTTGAGGCACAGAGGCTTAGATGCTCAGTGGCAAGTGGGATCTTAGTTTCCCAATGAGATATTGAAGTCCAGTCCCCAACATAATGATATTTGGAATTGGGGTCTGAGAGTTAATTACAGTTACAGTTCAGTCACTCAGTCGTGTCCGACTCTTTGCGACCCCATGAACTGCAGCACACCAGGCCTCCCTGTCCATCACCAACTCCTGGAGTCCACCCAAACCCATGTCCATTGAGTCGGTATGCCATCCAACCATCTCATCCTCTGTCATCGCCTTCTCCTCCTGCCCTCAGTCTTTCCCAGCATCAGGGTCTTTTCCAATGAATCAGTCCTTTGTGTCAGGTGGCCAAAGTATTGGAGTTTCAGCTTCAGCATCAGTCCTTCCAATAGATATTCAGGACTGATTTCCTTTAGGATGGACTGGTGGGGTCTCCTTGCAGTCCAAGGGACTCCCAAAAGTCTTCTCCAATACCACAGTTCAAAAGCATCAACTCTTCAGTGCTCAACTTTCTTTATAGTCCAACTCTCACATCTATACATGACCACAGGAAAAACCATAGCCTTGGATAGATGGATCTTTGTCGACAAAGTAATGTCTCTACTTTTTAATATGTTGTCTTGGTTGGGCATAACTTTCCTTCCAAGGAGTAAGCATCTTTTAATTTCATGGCTACAATCACCATCTGCAGTGATTTTGGAGCCCATAAAAATAATTCAGCCACTGTTTCCCCATCTATTTCCCATGAAGTGATGGAACCAGGTACCATGATCTTAGTTTTCTGAATGTTGAGCTTTAAGCCAACATTTTCACTCTCCTCTTCACTTTCATCAACAGGCTCTTTAGTTCTTCTTCACTTTCTGCCATAAGAGTGGTGTCATCTGCATATCTGAGGTTATTGATATTTCTCCCGGCAATCTTGATTCCAGCTTGTCCTTCCTGCAGCCCAGCATTTCTCATGATGTACTCTGCATATAAGTTAAATAAGCAGGGTGACAATTTACAGCCTTGACATACTCCTTTCCCTATTTGGAACCAGTCTGTTGTTCCATGTCCAGTTCTAACTGTTGCTTCCTGACCTGCATACAGGATTCTCAAGAGGCAGGTCAGGTGGTCTGGTATTCCCATCTCTTTCAGAATTTTCCACAGTTTATTGTGATCCACACAGTCAAAGGCTCTGGCATAGTCCATAAAGCAGAAATAGATGTTTTTCTGGAACTCTCTTGCTTTTTCAAAGATCCAACGGATGTTGGCAATTTGATCTCTGGTTCCTCTGCCATTTCTAAAACCAGCTCAAACATCTGTAAGTTCAGGGTTCAAGTACTGTTGAAGCCTGGCTTGGAGAATTTTGAGCATTACTTTACTAGTGTGTGAGATGATTGTAAGGTAGTTTGAGCATTCTTTGGCATTGCCTTTCTTTGGGATTGGAACGAAGACTGACATTTTCTAGTTCTGTGGCCACTGCTGGGTGTTCCAATTTGCTGACATATTGAGTGCAGTGCTTTCACAGCATCATCTTTCAGGAATTGAAATAGCTCAACTGGAATTCCATCACCTCCACTAGCTTAGTTCATAGTGATGCTTTCTAAGGGCCACTTGACTTCACATTCCAGGATGTCTGGCTCTAGGTGAATGTGAGTGATCCCACCATCATGATTATCTGGGTCGTGAAGATCTTTTTTGTACAGTTCTGTGTATTCTTGCCACCTCTTCTTAATATCTTTTGCTTCTCCTAGGTCCCTACCATTTCTGTCCTTTATTGTGCCCTTCTCTGCACAAAATGTTCCCTTGGTATCTCTAATTTTCTTGAAGAGATCTCTAGTCCTTCCCATTCTGTTGTTTTCCTCTATTTCTTTGCACTGCTCTCTTATCTCTCCTGGCTATTCTTTGGAACTCTGCATTCAAATGGGTATATCCTTCCTTTTCTCCTTTGCTTTTTACTTCTCTTTTTTTCTTAGCTATTTGTAAGGCCTCCTCAGACAACCATTTTGCGTTTTTGCATTTCTTTTTCTTGGGGATGGTCTTGATCCCTGTCTCCTGTACAATGTCACCAACCTCTATCCATAGTTCATCAGGTACTCTATTGGATCTAGTCCCTTAAATCTATTTCTCACTTCCACTGTATAGTCATAAGGGATTTGATTTAGGTCATACCTCAGTGGTCTAGTGGTTTCCCCACTTTCTTCAATTTAAGTCTGAATTTGGCAATAAGGAGTTCATGATCTGAGCCACAGTCAGCTCCCAGTCTTGTTTTTGCTGACTGTATAGAGCTTCTCCATCTTTGGCTGCAAAGAATATAATCAATCTAATTTTGGTGTTGATCATGTGGTGATGTCCATGTGTAGAGTCTTCTCTTGTGTGGTTGGAAGAGGGTGTTTGCTATGACCAGTGCACTCTCTTGCCAGAACTCTATTAACCTTTGCCCTCCTTCATTCTGTACTCCAAGGCCAAATTTGCCTGTTACTCCAGGTGTTTCTTGACTTCCTACTTTTACATTCCAGTCTCCTATAATGAAAAGGGCATCTTTTTTGAGAGTTGATTATATGACTTTTAAAAGGGATTCCACTTCCACTTTGTAAGGACACAGTAAGATGAAGGCTGCCTATGAATCAGGAAATTGACTTACACCAGCTATCAAATTAGCCAGTGACTTGATCTCCAAGTTTCCAGCATCCATGCGGGAAATGCTTTTCTGTGCATATAAGCTGCACAATCTATGATATTTTGTTATTGCAACTGATTTAAACAAACACTGAAAACAAAGTGTATATAATGTGTATATTTCCTATTTTTCTTTTCTTGCTGTTTTCATATTAAGGCAAAACTTCAGTTCAGTTCAGGCTTCCCCTGTGGTTCAGCTGGTAAGAATCTGCCTGCAATGAGGGAGAACTGGGTTCAATCCCTGGAGAAGGGAAAGGCTACCAACTCCAGTATTCTGGCCTGGAGAATTCCATGGACTGTATAGTCCATGGGGTCACAAAGAGTGGACACAACTGAGAGAATTTCACACTCACTTACTCACTCAGTTCCATTCAGTCGCTCAGTCGTGTCCAACTCTTTGTGATCCCACGAACTGCAGCACTCCAGGCCTCCCTGTCCATCACCAACTCCCGGAGTTTACTCAAACTCATGTCCATTGAGTCGGTGATGCCATCCAACCATCTCAACCTCTGTTGTCCACTTCTCCTCCAGCCTTCAGTCTTTCCCAGGACCAGGGTCTTTTCTAGCGAGTCAGTTCTTTGCATCAGGTGGCCAAGTACTGGAAGTTCAGCTTTAGCATCAGTCCTTCCAATGAACATTCAGGACTGATTTCCTTTAGGATGGACTGGTGGGATCTCCTTGCAGTCCGAGGGACTCTCAAGAGTCTTCTCCA
Organism: Odocoileus virginianus; assembly: GCF_023699985.2. Taxonomy (NCBI): domain Eukaryota; kingdom Metazoa; phylum Chordata; class Mammalia; order Artiodactyla; family Cervidae; genus Odocoileus; species Odocoileus virginianus. Next base: position 26,507,307 of record NC_069688.1, read on the forward strand.
ACACCACAGTTCAAAAGCATCAATTCTTCAGTGCTCAGCTTTCTTTATAATCCAATTCTCACATCCATACAAGACTTCTGTAAAAAACATAGCTTTGACTAGACAGACCTTTGTTGGCAAAGTAATGTCTCTACTTTTTAATATGCTGTCTAGGTTGGTCATAGCTTTTCTTTCAAGGAGCAAGCATATTTTAATTTCATGGCTAAAGTCACCATCTGCAGTGACGTTAGAGCCTGCCAAATAAAGTCTCTCACTGTTTCCACTGTTACCCCATCTATTTGCCATGAAGTGATGGCACCAGATGCCATGATCTTAGTTTTCTGAGTGTTGAGTTTTAAGCCAATTTTTTCGCTGTCTTCTTTCACTTTCATCAAGAGGCTCTTCAGTTCTACTTCACTTTCTGCCATAAGAGTGGTGTCATCTGCATATCTGAAGTTATTGATATTTCTCCTAGTAATTTTGATTCCAGCTTGTGCTTCATCTAGCCCAGCATTTCTCATGATGTACTCTGCATATAAGTTAAATAAGCAGGGTGACAATTTATAGACTTGACATACTCCTTTCCCAATTTGGAAACAGTCTGTTGTTCCATGTCCAGTTCTAACTGCTGCTTCCTGACCTGCGTGCAGATTTCTCAAGAGACAGGTCAGGTGGTCTGGTATCCCCATCTCTTTCAGAGTTTTCCACAGTTTATTGTGATCCACACAGTCAAAGGGTTTGTCATAGTCAATAAAGCAGAAGTAGATGTTTTTTTCTGGAATTCTCTTGCTTTTTCGATGATCCAACAGATGTTGGCAATTTGATCTCTCGTTCCTCTGCCTTTTCTAAATCCAGCTTGAACATCTGGAAGTTCAGGGTTCAAGTACTATTGAAGCCTGGCTTGGAGAATTTTGAGCATTACTTTACTAGCGTGTGAGAAGAGTGCTATTGTTTGGTAGTTTGAACATTCTTTGGCATTGCCTTTCATTGGGATTGGAATGATTACTGACCTTTTCCAGTCCTTGGCCATTGCTGCGTTTTTCAAATTTGCTGGCATGTTGAGTGTAGCACCTTCACAGCAATATCTTTTAAGATTTGAGATAACTCAACTGGAATTCCATCACCTCCACTAGTTTTGCTCATAGTGATGCCTCCTAAGGCCCACTTGACTTCACATTCTAGGATGTCTGGCTCTAGGTGAGTGATTATACCATCGTGATTATCTGGGTTGTGAAGATCTTTTTTTGTACAGTTCTTCTGTGTATTCTTGCCACCTCTTCTTCCCTCTTTGCACATTTTTTGCAAAGAACATTTTTGAAATTTTCCCTTAGTATCTCTAATTTTCTTGACGAGATCTCTAGTCTTTCCCATTTTATTGTTTTCCTCTATTTCTTTGCACTGATCACTGTGGAAGCCTTTCTCATTTCTCTTTGCTATTCTTTGGAACTCTGCATTCAAATGGGTATATGTTTCCTTTCCTCCTTTGCTTTTCCCTTCTCTTCTTTTCACAGCTCTTTGTAAGGCCTTCTCAGACAGCCATTTTGCTTTTTGCATTTCTTTTTCTTTGGGATGGTCTTGATTCCTGTCTTAATAAACAAAGCTTATTAATATGCAAATGTATAGAAAAATTATTAACAATGTATTTCCCTAATATGTCAACAGCACAGTGTGATAAATTTGTGGGAGTCTGAAATCCTTATGTCTCACTTCAGAGTTTGAGCAATTATCAGTTAGTTAAAATATAAACTCACAAAACAGAAATATGTCACAAGAAGGAGTCTGTTTTTGCAGATTCAGTGCAAAAACTAGACATTTGTCTAATACATATATTTCTTACAATTTTAATGAATTGAAATAAATATTGATTGTTCAGTGAAAAGTGAGATCTTGCACATTGCATTTTAGTCACCAATGATTAATTTTAGTTTATTAATTTCAGTGAAAAGTAAAATTATCGCTGAAATATATATATATATATGATAGTATATTGTTTGTAGCTACATTTGTCACAAGATTTATTATGTAGAATAAATTGTTGACAATTATAAGATTCTCCCCCTACTTTATAGCTCCACTTGAAAATAGGTATTTTAAGTATTACATAATGCATAAAAAATTGATCATTTTTTAAGGTAATTAAAGATGTGCAAATATATATATCAAATATACATATCACAGTATTTTCAGTTGCTTTGTATGAAGTCTGCATTACTGTATGTTGGCTAAACTAAACAATTTTTTGCTTGAGGCAGAATAAAACAAAACTTTTTTCAGCTATGACATTTAAATCAAGTCTATATCATAATGATCAAATCAATTACTGTAATGAAGATGAACTTGTCTGGAATGTCAGAGTTTAATAGTAAAGAACATTTTAGGTTGGGAGGAGATGATTTAACTTCAGTATGAGGGAGCAGAAGGAAACATCTTAATGAGGATAAAATGATGCTGAAAAAGCACACATTGAAAATAAAGGTGCACAGAAAGAGCTGTAATCATGAGAGTGTGATGAGGCAGACAGTAATTTGTATCTATAAACTAACAGCTTCTCTTTGCCAGACCCTGCCCCCTATAAGACATGTGCAGTTGATGGATGGTAGACTTTTAGCATTAGAATTATAGATGCAGGAATTTTAAAATGGAAAGGATCACATCATCTCTGAAAGGAAGATAGACAAGAGACTGAGACAGCTTAGAGATGTTTCTAAGATAACAAGTTACATAGTAGATTTGGGACCAAATTTCTAATCTCTTTGCATCTAGTTTTATACTTATCTTCTTCACCATTTTTGTTCTATTATTTTGGATATTTCTAAAAATTAAATGCAACATTTTCCTACATTTTCTTATGTAGGATATATTTGAAGAAGCTTTCTTGGAGCATGCTCATGTTAACTTATTCAGATCTTTATTCAGTCAACCATATTACTATGGGATTCAGAAAATAGTGAGAGGGCTTTTGCGTTACAAAATATTTGAGAGTGTTACAAAATAATACACAAAAGAGTATCTGTAAGGACAAAGGTTAGAGTGACTGCCAGACCAATGAAATTGTTCTGAAGTTTTATTATTATTCCAGTATGGTAATGCCAACAGATCAGCAGATAATTGATGCTGAAAAGATAGTGTGTGCCTCATGGTTCCCAAAAGAAAAGAGCAGGCCATGCCCTGCAGTCCAATGTGGGGAAGGACCAAGGCCAGGTAGGAGAAGGAGAGGAGAAAAAATCTATCAAGAGCCGTTATTGCAGTTTCATAGGAAAGAAGAGGGTAAGCAGGCTGGTTTAAATAATGCCAGCAGGCTGCAGAGTGCAGTTTTCTCTAGTTGTCTGGGGTCTGTCCTTGGGATGATTAAGGTAGGAAAATAATGGTCCAAAGTTCAAGAGCCTGGTAGATGAGGTAGTAGTAGACTCTGGATTGATTTTTTTGCCAAGAGAGGCATGTGTGCATGCTAAGTCACTTCAGTCACTTTGAGACCCTATGGACTGTAACTCACCAGGCTCTTCTGTCCATGGATTTCTCCAGGCAAGAATACTGGAGTAAGGGCCAAAATACTTGTGTAATTCCCATAGGATTAAGAGAATAATTAAAATTGGCATAAACAGGTCTTTGAAAATGTGGCATTTACATTTTCATGTAAATTTTTATTTGCATGTAATATTCTAGCTACCAGTAAGAAAAAAACATAATAGTCAGATCCATATCTTACCTACAAGTAAATTATAGAGGGAATTTTTTCCCCCTAATAAATCCTAAACCACATTTACCAATGTAGTAGAATGATTTTTAAATATTGAACTGAAGAATAAATATACATGTTTTGTTTTGGGTGTATGTTACCTTTATTAAAATCCACCTACTTTTCCATTATAATTTCTGCATTTCTGTTCATTCTTAGGAAGTATAATGCCATTTTTAGATAATAATATTTGCTTTCCAAATAACCAGTATAAAATTTCAACTAAAATAAAGGGGCTATCACTTCAAACAAAAAGTTAGCTTACGTCTAAGATTTTCTGTCCCTGTAAAATAAATATTTTATTGCTATGACAAATGACTGTGGATAAGTAGTATTCAGTTGCTAATGCTTCCTATATATGTTATTTAGGCATTACTAATATAGATAATTTATATTTTGAAATTGTTTACATCTGCTGCTGTTTTATTTTTTATCACACACACACATGCACAAACAGATCCTGACAGACAGCTCCAACCTCTCAAATAAACTGTCTAAGACTGACCCACAGTAAGTGATATACTTGGTTTCTTCTAAATAGTCTTATGGACTCTGTTAAAGATCATGTCGTTGGATACTCTTTCTCTAGATCAGAATCGATTTCCACCAAAGAAGGTCATGTTTGGCCTAGATGAAATGGAAAATGAGTGTGAATTTCTCCATGTGGTAGCAAAATGCATATTCATGACAATATTCCATAAGGTCAATCTGGATGACAATTTGATAGTCTCCAAAATCTAGACAAGTTTTTTGAAATTTTTCTGTGGGAATGTGTTCTTATCAACTATGATTGATTTCCAAATACCCCAGGATTAAGGTACATCTTGCCCTGTTCACTCCATTAACCTTGTATCACTTTGCCTTTCCCTGGCCAACTGTATAATCTAGACTATACTGCCTGCTATGCATGCTAAGTCGCTTCAGTCATGTCCAACTCTGTGACACCATGGAATGTAGCCCGCCAGGCTCCTCTGTCCATGGGATTCTCCAGGCAACAATACTAGAGTGGGTTGCCATGCCCTCCTCCAGGGGATCTTCCTGACCCAGGGATAGAACCCTCATCTCCTATGTCTCCTGCATTGGCAGGCAGGTTCTTTACTAGTTCTTTACCACCTGGGAAACCCCTGGACTGTATTAGTCTAGCCTAAATCCAAGGTGTAAGAAACACTTGTATAGGTTCAATTCTCAGAGATTTTCACATACTATATTCTCTCAAAGTGTCCAGCTGTGAATAAAATGCTTGTATCACTGAGACTCAGACAGTAAAGAATCTGCCTGCAATGCGGTAGACTCAGTTTGATCTCTGTGTGGGGAAGATCTCCTGGAGAAAGCAATGGCTACCAACTCCAGTATTCTTGCCTGGAGAATTCCATGGACATCGGAGCCTGGCAGGCTATAGTCCATGGGGTTGCAAAGAGTTAGACACAACTGACAACTAACACAAACACACACACACACACACACACACACACACACACACACACCATTGAATTTGTTCCTGGGACATTAAAGAACTTTTTGCAATCCAAACCAGAATAATAATATCTGAATGCATCTATATGGGTTCTGGTATAGAAAAAGTCTTAGCCATTTGATATAGTTCATTACTTCAACACAATGAACAGCTTTTCTATAGGACTCTCTTCCCACATTCCTGGCTCATTTTCCTGGGCATTTTAAGATGTCAGATTTGGTTCCATAGAAGTACCCCAAAGTAGTCCTATGATTCATCCTTCAAGAAAACCCCTATTACAACTGTTGGCAAAAATACATCCCCATTAGTCTGTGTATTTCATTAATAAAATTTCTTTAAGAATTTAGTATTTGTACCAACTGTACTCATTTCAGATAAAAGGAAAGAACTAAAAGATCTTAACATTTATTTCTTGGGCAATAAACATAACAGATTTTTCTTCAGAATATTTTTCCTGAATTTTGGTAGTAAATTTCCATAGTCTACCTTGTAATTGAAAATCTTCTTGGAGGATTTCACTTTGGAAATTCTAGAAAGTTCTGAAACATCATTAATTAAGAAATTGGCTTTAAAGTAATGTTTTATATTTTTTATGCCTTTTCTATTCTACATGATGATTCCAATAATTCACAACTGGTATTAAACAGCTGCTTCATAAAATTCAATATCTTAATAGCAACCCAAGGCAGATTACATCCTAAATAGAATCAGTTCAAGGTATTATATTAGAGGCAACCCCTGTTCTTCAGAATGAAATAACTGAGGAAGTTCTTGGCTGCCTGACAAGACTCCATATGCTACTAAATATGCAAAGCTAGATTGGGAGATTTTGTGTCTTGCATCTGTAGGCAGTGGCAATTCAGGAATATTTAGCACTAATGAAGAACATCAAATCAGTTTAAGTTAATTGGCATTTATCCTTCCTTATTCATGGAGTCCTTCTATCATGCCTCATTCAACATTAAATCTATGTATGTACTATTCGGAATAAAAGTTGGGCTCAAATTTCCTATCCTTGGGAAAATTGGTGGCTAAACACCAGCTTTCCACTTTTGTCAACATCATCAGTGTGTTTACTGTGGCACCAACCTTTCCTATTTAAAATGATATTTCCTTATTTTAAGCATAACATTTGTATGTGATCATATTTAATTCATAAAACAAAATATTATTATCTCAAAGTACCAACCAATGGAATTAAAAACATGGCCGTTAAATGTTCTACTCTTCTTCCTAAATGAACATTCTAAATATTATGAATGTAAAGTAGTATTTTAAAAACAAGCCCATATAATTAAGTTGTTTTACTTGGTTGCTGCAGTCCCTGGGGTCGCAAAGAGTCAGACACAACTGGGCAACTGAACAACAACAATGACTTGCGTCTTATTTTATGGATTTAGGTATTCTTATGGTAAAAAGTACATTTAGCATTTTCTAAAAGGGGGGGATCTTTTCCATTTGAGTAATGTGAGTTAAAACAAAAAATACTGGTATACTTAATTTTTTAAAAAAATTTCCAAACTCCCTTTTTAATGCCTATTTGAATAAATATTTAAATATGTTTGTGAAGATAGTCCATTCTTTGTGTGTGCTTAGCTGCTCAGTTGTGTCCAACTCTTTGTGACCCTGTGGACTGCAGTCCACCAGACTCCTCTGTCCCTGGGATTCTCTAAGCAAGAATACTAGAGTGGGTAACCATTCCCTTCCCCGGGGCATCTTCCCAACCCAGGAATCGAACAGTGTCTCCTGCATCGCAGGTGGATTCTCTCCAGGGAAGTCCTTTTGTTCTTTAGATTCTACATAATGTTCTCTTCTCCAGATCTCCTTGTATTTTTGTACGTATAAGAAAATCAAATCCCTAGAAGCTTGTTAAATGTAGAGCTGTAATTAGTGGATGGTTTGATTCTTTATTTACTTAATTTATTCATTCCTTAAATATTGCAAAGCACCTACTATTCACTATACAATGTAAGAAATGATCTTCCTTTCAACACATAGTCAAATCAAAGTGTTAGCTTTTTAGAACACTTCGTAATATATTTTCAGTTGTATTCTTTGTTGGGGGAGTCCTTTCTCAACTCATTTATTTAGTAGATGTGTGTCAGTGAATGTGTGAATTAACCTACTGAGCTTTGGTTTTCTTATGCAATTGCTATGAGGATTTATGGATTAATAAATATGAAAGTGCTATTAAGTTTTAAAACTAAATGTGAAAACAGTATTATTATTTTTGTCATCACTATTATTATTAGATTGTTATATCCAATCAAATGTTTCTCAGTTACTATTGTTATCACTATTAATGTTACCATGATATACCCAATCAAAGGTTCTATGTATAAAAAAAAGAAAATGTCTGGTAAATGTTAAGAGAGAGAAAGAATGACAGGAGAGCACAGGAAATTTACTGTGGTAGTGATCAGTGTCTCTAAGACATGGTGCTAATGGTTTATTCTTTGTTGTTAATTTCTACAATAAAAACATTAATGGAGTGACATGCACATTATTTGAAAGCAAAAAGTATAATTCATATTTTACAATTTAAGTATCTTATTTTATATTCTTCATGTTTCATGCTCAATAACCTTTTTGACAACAACAGTATTTATTTTTTCCTCTGGGATTTACAGTATATCAGAATATTACACAGTACTATGGACAATATTGTATGTAGTTTGAAGGAGTTAGAATACCAATACTGAATTCAGACCTACTCATCTCCAATTGTTAAGAAGGCCAAAGTGATATACTGGAAACCTACAAGATGGCCATGATTGTGGGTATAAGGAAAAGCCTGTCTTTTTTTTTTTTAATACACCTTTTAGTTTGCTGATCCATTAATATTTTCAGTACTTCCTTCTTTTTATCTAAAAGATCTACTTATTCTCAACCAGAAGATGTCATTCAAACCCCTTTTATCATTGAGTTGGGTAGGTTGAAATGATCTGTTGTAACCCACTTTAAAATATGTGTTATTGTCTAGGCCAGAGAATTTTCCCCTCATTATCACCTCGTAAAACAACTATGAGAGGAGACTAGACTTCTTACCCTAATGCAGTTGTAATGAAGTGAAAGTTTTCTGGTTTGCTTTGGATTCTTCCTCATAGAATTTTGCAACCCAAGCCAGAACATACCTTGGCTCATGTATTAGTGCATTTTTTTTTCCTTACCCAGAAATTAGAGGTTAGAGACTAGAGAGCTTTAAATGAAAGCAAGGAATTTTTAAACAATTTGTGGTTAGTCATTTACTGTGAAAATTAATGAAAATCACTGTTAGGTTTCTAGAAATCATCTTTATACTGAGAGCTTTTAACAGTTTTAATATAAACATTTTAGAAGTACTAATGGAAGCTCTATTACCATCATTACCAATAGATTATCAAAATCAGAGAAATTGTATCCTTAAATATATTAATATAAGTTGGTGATGTTTTAGGAGACTACTGAAAAGAGACATTGAATATTTGTGTTGTAAAATCTACATCTATCTTATTCTAAATTATACTCATTGAAAATCGTTACTGGTTTAAACCTCACTAGAGAATTCTAATTAGCAATAATGAAATTTTCATTGGTCTTATCTTAGAGTCATATCCACACCTCAGTCCAAAAACTCTTTTGAGTTAATCATAATCTCTACTGACTGTTAACAAAGAATACAAAACAATTCTTAAGAAGAGTCATGCTCCTCTACTTCAGGCACTGGGCAATTCCTGTAGTGCAGATTTTATAAACAAGCTCCTTCACTATTCATGGAAAAATTCTGCTTTCTTAATAACTACCACATTATGAGCTGCTGAAGTCTTTCTTTAAAAACCACACAACCGCACACTAATGTAGCATATAAACTATGATTTTTAGAGTTATTTCACAGAACAACTTGTACAATAGTGAATACACATACTTTTTTAATTTGTGAAATTTACAGAAAGGTTTGGCTGTACAAAATTAGGAAACAGCTTATTGTTTACTTTATCATTTTCATATCAATATTTGGGAAACAAACGGGAAAAGCAAAATAGAACAGTAGCCCAAAAAGGCGGGATATTTTAGCTTTACATGTTCTTGCTTTCTTTGGGGAAAATGCTGTAAGTGAATTTTCTTTTGGTCTCCCTGAGTAAACGCTATTTTGTTTTGTAAGATCCTTATAAGCTCTAAAAGAAGCTACACTGCCGATCTTCCTAACTTAAGTTTAAAAATAAACACGTATTGTGTTTCAGTGTTGAATATAATGTTGATTGAATTAAGTCAATTTCAAACTTTTGCAAAAAAACTTCCAAAGACTATACATATTTGAATATTGTCTAAGAAAAGAATTATTGTCTAAGTGTCAAATTCAATATATTTCTAAATAAGTGGCAGATTTAATATTGGATCAGAATATTCTACCTAATTTGGAAGGAAGAAAAGTGAGAATAACAAATACTTCTAGCCACTGGCATTATAAAACTTTAAAAAGGAAAAACAACAGTTGATAAAAATTGATACGATTGTTCATGCAACCAACCAGAAAGTGTTTGTTGCATAACATTTGTGAGTGCTAGAGAATCGAAGTATTTGGGAAAATGAAGCTGTCCAAGATTAAGGACCTGGGCATGCACTCAAATACAATCATATTTGAAGGGCCAGTGGTGGCAGCTTACTGGAGAGCTAAAAATTATAAAATACATTATTCAGTATGTAAAATAATTATTTTTAATAAATATGATTGAATATTGGTAATTTCTTTTTGTTCAATCTTATGTATACACTTGAGGACTAAAATTCTTATAAAGGACCTCCTTATTGGGTAAATGAAAAATCAGAGGGAAACTGGTGCATTTAAAAAAGAGAAAGGTACAGAGCAGTGCTGATTTACGAACCACATTTTTGTGGGATATATCCACTTTAGTGTAGTGGTGGGAGTGAATCATTACAAAAAAAATCTTGAGCTAATTCCTACAATTCTTTTTATATTTTCATGAGATGATTAATTGATTTCATGGTTACTCTGAGCCAATCACTTATTCTTTCATTTACTCAACAAAAGTTTGCTGAGGTTCCAGTGAGTATTAGTAACAGTGGAAAGTACTAGAGATATATTAATGTTTTATCATACTCTGGTTAGTAACTCAAAAAGGAAATGAAAATGATGGTATAGTATGTAAACACTATAAGGCATATATTAAACTCTCTCTCTCTCTCGGGGCTTCCCAAGTGATGCAATAATAAAGAATCCACCTGCCAATGCAGGAGATACAAGGGATGCAAATTTTATCCTTGGGTGGGAAAGATGCCATGGAATAGGACAGGAAATGGCAACCCATCCCAGTATTCACACACACAAACACACATGGCCTCCTTCGATTTCTCATGAGCTTAAAACCCTTCCTCTTGTAATGAAAGCAAATTGATGTATCTTACTCATGATTTTGATAAAATTTTGTACCATAAATCTCTCTTTGTCTAAATCTGCTTACCTATTTGTTTGTACTGGCCTTTCATTTTGGAATAAAGAAGAAAAGAAAGGAAGGGAGAAAATAAAAGAGGGAGAGAAAGAAAGAAAAGAAATAGTGCTAATAAATATATGTTATTAAGCTCTAAGAATCTATTTGTTTTCTGCTGTGGAAAAAAACCCCCCAAAAAATTGATCTTGAATGCTAACCATATATAGTAGAAAAAATACAAAATTTAGAGTCGTAGTGCCTGAATCACAGTTGTGAAATGTTGCAAATCATTTATCCTTTGTAGGGTAGTTGTTACCAGGATGAGATGAAGTGACACCTTGTACTGTGGCCTAGCACATGGTAGTTTTTCTGTAAATGCTGGAATCTGATCCTATGATGCCTAGATTAAGGTAATTGTAGGAGGCCTAAATTGAGATTTAGTGCTGTTAGAATCACTATTTGTGGCCTTATCCACTTACCTATACATGATCTACATCTCTATTTACCTTGCTAAATTGGTTTCCAGTCATCAAAAGAATTGACAGTACTCCTAAATCTCCAATAAAATGATTCATTTCATCTTGGCTTAAGAACACACACTCAAGACCTTTGACAAATGACTATCTGTAGCCCTAGTGAATGCCTTCCCTCACTAGGAGACCAGCTCAAACTGACTTGCTACCTCTTAGCCTCAGTCATCATTCCAAATTTCCTGGATGAAGAACCCAATTACTTACTTAGAAGACTGATTTTCTGATTGATTGATATAGAAACAAAACAATGTCTAACATAAAATAATTCATAATAAAAGTATATGCTAGCAACTAGTAGAGAAGTCACTGTTGTACTATTATTATTATGCCTATAATTACTAGTTTACTATTGCCTGGGTCTAAGACCAAGTACCTTATTAAGCACTCTGTCCTTTATAATCTAAGATATAACACTTCCAGTCAAAGAAAAAAGTACAACTTCATCAATATATACAAATATATATGACATATATTTTTATATATAATATATATTAAATATATAATATATATTTATATTTTTATATAAAATATATTAAAATATATAAGATATGAAAATATATTAAAATATATATAGAAAACCACCAAATCCCATGGGAAAAGAAGAGTAACTAATTCTTCAGTGTTGATAAATAAGAATATTTAGATGCCAGGTGCCTTTTAGAGGCATCTAGAAAAATGATGCCCAGCGTGATTTGGGAAGCCACTGCCCTGTAATCTGCTAGAGCATAGAGCCTTGCATTAGAAGCAATCACCCACTTTTCTGTCAGAAACTATTGGGATCTCCTACCATACTTCCCATCCCAGTTTTACATGTTCACTGCTGGAAATGCAAGCCTTCTCTTTGCCTTTTTTCTTGAAATCTAGTCTGAACGTCAACCTCCTCAGCTTCCTACAAACATCTTCTGTTCTCAATTAACTTTTCCCTATTTTCAGCTTCATCTTTGCCACCTCCATGATTTAACTGAAGCAAGATGTTTCTTAAGTCACTGCTCCCCTGACCTCCTTTTTCAATGGGAGCAACTTGTTCACTACAACTCAGTAGTTAAATTTCAGAAGATGCCCCAGTCCCTAGGCCTTCTTCAAGGCTCTGGATTTGTCACATGAAACCTCCTTTGAGGCCCATAATCTCAAATGGAGCACCCTCTCTCCCTCCTATTGCTGCTCTCTGTCAGTCATTGAAAACTCTAAATCTTGGCTCAAGATCTTTCATTATAAAGCCCTAAATTTTTCAACTTCCCTTCCAGTTTTCTGGCCACCTGTTTGGTTCTATCAACTTTCTGTAAGAAAGATGGAATAATGACAGATGAAAAATTAGCATAAATAACCACATGGCATACGCGAGTCCTAAGTGCCAGAGGGGAGTTCCCTATAAAGACATAAAGCTTAACTCAAATAATCAAAATTTGATTCTGCGCAATGATGAAATGTGGAATGTCAAAAAACTCTCAGTGTTTATTAATGTACAAATAGTTCCACCTCTCCCCATGACTCCTAAAAGTAACGGCCTTTGATTCTCCCTTGTTACCTTTGCTTATATATTCATTAAACAACAGCAATGGCATTCATTATCCTCTTGCTATTTCACAACTGGTGAGCTATTTTCTTGGTGATATGGGAACATGTCTGCATAGAATGTCAGTAACTTTCACCCACTCACTGTGCCAGGTAAGGCCATTTAAAGCCAGCTTGTGGGTAAGCCAACAAATATATAACAAAGAGCTGTTCTTGCTTTTACGTATTATTTACTAAGAAAGAAATGTTGGCATTTAATTTTTTAAAAATGAAGTCAACAGCTCACGCTAAAACTCTGCTTCTTAATCATAACTTCTTTCCTCCCTATTTTGCAAATTTTTCTGTCATGAAAATCTTTTATGTCTGTGCAGAATCCATTGACTCCATTACACTCTCTCCATTTCTCAATGTGCTTCATTCTTCATTTTTTTCCTTTTCTTTAACTCAAATTGTAATGAACTTTTTAAAATAATTATTTCCTTGCAAATACCCTCAGTTTTCCACCCCATCTTCCTCCATTGCAATACCAATAAAAATTCTTATTCTGGATGAAACTAGGTAATGTTTTATTTGATCTCTCTCATGGATAAGCCACTTCCTGTCTACTTGATCAAATAGAAACTGGGGTTGGGAGGCTTTCATTTGAAAGACTGAGAATTTCTGCTATTGCACCTGCTTCCTGTTTTTCGTATTCCATCTAAATGGATTAGTGTCCCTCCCGTTGAAGTCGCAAGTTCTGCTCCCTCAGTAGTAATATGTCATCCGAAGGTGGTTTCTTTTTTGCTGTTTGTTGTTCCAGTCTGGCTTTAGCATCTGCTCTTACTTTGTATGCTATCTCTCCTCATTTTCTTTCAAGCACTTCTGAGGGCAACTTTGGGGAGAGTTCAGAGCACTTTGATTTTTGGCAGGATTAATGTAAATCTCATTTACATTCATGGCATTCTTTCCATTTTCTTTTACTTATGGGACAGTGTTGGAAGCTGTATAAGCATTCCCCCAGCACCTTTACATTTTATCTTGTTTTTCAAGGAATTTCTGATACATTCCTAAGTTAGCTTTTCAGCATTCAGGTTTTACTAAAAACAAAATTTTGTCAAAAATGTGTTATAAACATACATTTTTGTAATTTCCATTACCCACAAATGTTTGAAAAATTGAATGCTGATTTGAGACAATTTTCTTAAATATTCATTTCCCTTGAATGTGCTTTATTATGGTTTTGAAGCTCTTGACTCTATTCATTAACACAGGTTAGCATTCCTTATCCTTGCCTCACATGATTCCATACTCCATTTGTTTTTCTGCCAGATTTTGAAGTTTTCAGCTAATGTTGGGTGGACTCGATGCAAATTTAAAAAAAAAAGTCCTGACTCTGGAGTTGTAAGTATTTCTGGGAAAAAAAAAAAAATAACCACAAAGCATTTAAAATGGTTACAGTCTAAAGTCATGCTAACCAATCTTATTTGGATTCTAAAAGCTACTCTATATTCTTTTACTCACATTTTGCACATCAGCTGTTCCAGTCATCTTGCCTCAACATATACAATCGGGGCTGTGTATACATGGGCTTCTCATCCATGGATTCAACCAACCTTGGATCGAAAATATTCAGAAAAACAAATGAACCAAAACTTTTCAGAAAGTTCCAGAAAACAAAACTTATTTTACTGTGAAGGCAATATTTACATAGCAGTTACATTGTGTTAGATATTACAGGGCTTCCCAGGTGGCGCAGTGGTACAGACTCTGCCTTGCAATGCAAGAGACAGATCCCCTGGGGTAGGAACTGACAACCCACCCCAGTATTCTTGCCTGGAATTTCATGGACAGAGGAGCCTGACAGGCTATAGGCCATGGGGTCGCAGAGAGTCGGACATGACTGAGCACAACAGCAAGCACAAAATATTACAAGTACTCTAGAAATGATTTAAAGTATATGAGAGGATTGTGTAGGTTATATGTAAATATTACACATTGTATCAACGTATAAGAGACTTGAATATCTTTGAATTTCAGTATCTTCAGGGTGTCATAGAACCAATCCCCTATTGAGAGATACTGAAGAATTACATACTATATCACATATCTTTGAATAGTTACTTTCAACTCCTAGTGAACTGAAAATCTGGATGAGAATTAACCTCAAGTCTTCCCCTATTACGTAAATTCTTCCTATATATAGCCACAATTAGTTTTGCTCTTTTTCTTTCAATATCAAAGTAAGAACAAAACAAATAAACAACAACAAAAAACACTTCTTTTCAAGACAAGTCCTTATATTTGTGTTAATGATATTAGGATATTCTCTAGAGTCCTTCAACAACTACCTCCTTTGTCTGTCATATGTATTTATTCTACTCAAATTTTTCCCATCAGTCTTCAAGAATTTCAGCTTTTCCTTATACTAGCACTTCCTATACCATGATTCCACCTCAATCTAGTCCCTATTGTCTAATTTTCTGAATTTCTATCAGCATAAATTAACAAGGTTGAAACTTTTCCTTTCAATTACTCCTCTCACTTGCCTTCTACAAATCTGAAATCTCTGTACTGTCTTTCTAACTCGGATCTTTTTCTTTAATTTGCCCTCTCATTTTTGCCTCCACTATATTCTCCCCCCTTACACATTTTAGTTTGGCAAATTCAAACAGTTCCCATTATTTCAACTTTCACTTTTGTGCCAAAGACTATTAAAACTCTATCTCTAGATGTGTCTCACTTCCTAATTCTCTGACTGGTGTTTTGACAACATTATGAAATGTTTCTTATGGGAGATCTGGAGAACTTTCAAGCTCTACATGTCTTTCCTTCACAACTGTTCCTCTTCCCTGTTTCCAATTCTCAGACAAGACGACAACCATTCTTTCTTTATTCATGCAATTAATTCCTTGAAACCATTGTTCTGTTTTCACACTATCTTTGCATCTATCCCTCAGTTTTTCAGTAGTATGTGTTAGGTCCTTATTATCACTTGCAAATAGTGTTATGTCTATTCTTCAACTAAAACCTTAAATGACATACTAAAAACAAGACAAGACCAAAACAGGATAGAAGTTAAAAAAAAATAATTTAAGCAAAATGTCATTATTTCAACTGGGAATCTCACTTCATTCCTAAACTTCAAATTATCAACACTCTCATTATTTCAGAGAAACTTGAAAGCAACTTAAGTATGACTCTTAATTTATTTTCCTGTATAAAACACAGGTTAGCTACTTAAATACTATCATAATGACATCATTTTTTAAATGGCAGACAACACAAAGCAGCCGAATAAACATCTTCTTGCTTCTTTCCCAAGGAAATCTCTTCCTAAAGCAATTTTCTTTATATAAGTTGACAAAAATGGGTATTTTAGCTCCTACTTTTTTCTTATTTCTTTCTCTTTCCCTTCATCCGGAGTTAAAAAGAAAGCATATATTTTTAGTACGTTGCACTTCTAGTGAGAGAAGAAAGATTGAAATTTGTGGGTAGACACATGGGTTGTTTTCCTGAGACAGCAGGACGGACAAGGAGAAGTCGCAAACTCCTCTACACCCTCACCTTTCACATCTGTGTCCCACTGCAATTCTGCGCTGAGTGCACCTCAAAATGTAGAACTTTCAGGGGAGGAGGAATTGCTGTAGTTCATCTGCTCAAGAAGGCTAAGAATTCTGAACCTGAGAGGCAAAAGTAGAAGGAGAATAAGAGGCAGTGAGAGCGAAATAATCATTTCACACTGAAAAGATGTCACGCACATGGCCCAGCATAAGTACAAATGGGAGAGCCAATATAAGTGAAGAGCCACAGCAATGATACTGAGAGCTGAATTCCCCCCGAGATACCACATGATATATGAACTTAGGAGTGTGAACTGCAGTAATGATTCAGAAAGTAAGTTTCTTTGTTTGATCTATACTGGGGGAAAAGAGCTGGATTCTAGAATGTCATTAATGGAAAAACTCTATTACTAATAAGTCTTTCTTCAGAACTCTTTTTACCAAGAATTCAAGCATCCAATAAAAGCATCCAGTGACTAGGTTTTTCCCCAAAAAATGATAGTTAAATGGTCATCTTCTTTTAAAAAATAATTTTTTATACTTAAAACCTGGTAGTGGTACAGTCTGCCAGACTTCCACTGCTGGTAGGGGATGTCGCAGAGGGCAAACTAAGTAATGTCTGCATATCAGATCACTGGTCTAGCTGCTTGTCTTTACCCCACAGAAAATGGAAAATGCTTTAATAACTTATTTATTCTTATATGTCACCCACAGTGTCTAGCACACTGTCTTAGATAACAAATGTGCTCATACAAAATTATTTCACCTAATTATTTGATGTTTTCAAAACTCTAAAGATGAATTTATTCATAGTAATCACTGCAGAAATGAAATTCAAAATGAACTTTCTGTGACATTGTATATTTCTATATCACTGTGTGTAGTGCTGAAACTTTAGATAGGAATGCTTGGGGGTGGGTTAGTAAATTTTATATGGCATTTTGTTGCTGCCGTATCTGAAGACAGATAAATATACGGCCTTACTTTTATATACCCAACAAGTTCTTTAAATTGTCAGTTTTGTTGTTCAGTCACTAAGTCGTGTCTAACTCTTTGTGATCCCATGGACTGCAGCACAACAGGCTTCCCTGCCCTTCACTATCTCTTGGAGTTTGCTCAAACGTACGTCCATTGAGTCAGTTATGCCTACCAACCATCTCATCCTCTGTTACCCCCTTTTCCTCCTCCCTCAATCTTTCTCAGCATCAGGGTCTTTTCCAATGAGTTGGTTTTTTGCATCAGGTGGCAAAGTATTGGAACTTCAGCTTCACCATTGGTCCTTCCAATGTCAGGGTTGATTTCCTTTAAGACTGACTAATTTGATCTCCTTGCAGTCCAAGGGACTCAGCATAAGACAAATACAGATAAATAGAACTCAATATTATTTAGTTTTTAAAATATAACTATTTATGAGAAGACTATATAAATATACACTGAATAAATATAAATGATTTATAGAGGGCTTATGTCTAAAAGGACTAAAATTAACTTTTTAATTCTATGTAAGGGCTTTCCAGGTGGCGCTAGTGGTAAAGACCCACCTGCCAAAGCAAGAGATTAAGAGATGCAGGTTTGATCCCTGGGTCAGGAAACTCCCCTGGAGGAGGGCATAGCAACCCACTCCAGTATTCTTGCCTGGAGAATCCCATGGACAGAGGAGCCTGGCGGGCTACTGTTCATGAGGTAAAAAAGACTCAGACTCAACTGAAGTGACAGCACAGCATAGCACACATTCTGTGTAAATCCATTAACTTTCAAAACCTCTGAACTTTTCAGTTTTCCAAATGTGGCTCTGAATGTGTCATTTCAGTTACCACATATTTCTTGTTGATACTATTATTTTGACTTCATTTGCTACTGGGTTTATTCAATCATTTATTCAGCACATATTTACTGTTTCTTTTTTTCGTATAGGCCACATTATGTGTGCATGCATTATTGCTAAGTCTCTTCAGTCGTGTCCAAAATTTTGTGACCCTGTGGACTGTAGCCGCCAGTTTCCTCTGTCCAGTGGGAGTCTCCAGGCAAGAACACTGGGGTGGATTGCCATGCCCTCCCCCAAGGGATCTTCTGACCCTGGGATCGAACCCAAGTCTGACATTTCCTGCATTGGCAGGCAGGTTCTTTTCCACTAGCGCTCCTTGGGAAACCCATGATGTGTATGTTACTAAATTTACAGATTTGGAAAGATACATTTTCTGCCCTTAGATATTACAGCTCCGGCTGGAGTCAGACATGCAGATAACTGTAATGTGTTCACTGCCCTGCTGGAGATGGCAGGACACAATGAACCAGCAGACGCCTGTGTCAGGCTGCTTAAGGCTGGGGTGTATCATGGAGAAGTCCACACTTGAACTGAGATACACAATGAGTAGGATTTTAACAAACTTATTCAAGGCAAGCTATCACAAGGAAGGGTTATCCAGAGGAAGTTCTACATAAGGGCTCCTAGCCAAGGAAGGGGGAAAATTAGGCTGAAATATGGCTGTCTATTCATTGAAAAGGCCATCTTCCCTGCAGCACAACAAGCTGAATCCAGTAGAGGTCCTCTTGCTAATTCATTTGTTCAGAGCAAATGCCTTCTTCTAATCCATCTGCCTAGAGCAGACATTTTAAAATCATGTGTAGCAAGGCAAGCTCTGTGCTACTGGAAACCATAGTCAACTCTTTGAAAGGGCATGGAAGGGCATGGAAGGGCACGGAGACAGCAGAGACTGGTAGTTTGGTGAATGAGAAATAGTGAGGGACAGAAAGACAATAAATGATATGAAATGCAGCAGCAAAGAAGTAAAGGAATGCTGGAATTTAAATATATCCATTCAGGACAGGAATAGAGACACAGATGTAGAGAATGGAATTGTGGACATAGTGACAGAAGGAGAGGATGTGATGAATTGACAGAATAGCGTTGAAACATATACATTACCATGTGTATAATAGCTAGCTAAGTGGGAAGTTGCTGTATGGCACAAGGAGCTCAGTCCAGTGCTCGGGGATGACCTAGAGAGGTAGGATGGGGAGTAGAGTGGGAAGGAGGTTCATGAGGGAAGGGATGTATGTACACTTATGACTGATCCGCATTATTATACAACAGAAACCAACACAGCATTGTAAGGCATTATCCTCCAATTAAAGATACATTTAAAAATGGAAAAGCACAAAAATAAAAATATTCATTGAATTTGGCAAAGGGTTGAGATTGATGGACATAACTAGTATGGCGGATTCAGTGGAGTGGTGAGGGGTAAAGCTGCTTGCAGCATGTAGTGAAGTGGTCATAGTGAGGAATTAAGAGACAGCAAATACAGAGAGAAAGAGAGAGAATGAGAAAGAGAAAGAGTGCGCTTCAGGGGAAAGGCTCAGTGAACACTTATGTTCAGATACACTTGTGTGACAATCACTCAGTTCAAGAGTTAGAACATTTCCAGCTCCTCAGAAGGTTCTGTTGTGTCTCCATTCAGTGCTAACCTCCCACTTCAAGAAGACAACCACTATACTGATCTCTATTGCCATGGGTTATATTTGCTTGTTTTTCAGCCTCATACAAATGGTATCATGTAAAACATACTATTTTGTATCTAGCTTCTTTCTCTCAAGCATTGAGTGCAAAATTCACCCCTGTTGTTGCATGTAACTATAATTTGCTGTTTAGCATTTCATTATATTCAATTGTATGGATATACTTGAAAATGTATAACCACTTTTTTAGTCCTATTGTTGAAAAGTTCTTCATTGTGACTACCAGTTTTCAGTTATTACAACCTTTGCTGCTATTAACACTCTTGTGCATATATTTTGGGAGTGTGTGCCTATTTCTCTTGAATGTATGACTAAAAAGTGAAAGTGAAGTCATGTCCAACTCTTTCTGACCCCATGAACTGTAGCCTACCAGGCTTCTCTGTCCATGGGGTTTTCCAGGCAAGAGTACTGGAGTGGGTTGCCATTTCCTTCTCTAGGGGATCTTCCCAACCCAGGGATTGAACTTGGGTTTCCCGCATTTTGGGCAGACACTTTACCCTCTGAGCCACCAGGGAAGTCTTATGTCTAAAAAAGAAGTTGTTAAATCCTCCTGTAGACATACATTTGGCATTAATAAAAAAGCATAAAGTTTTCTAAAGTTGTACTAATTTATATTCCATCAACAAAACAGTTGCTCTGTATCTTTGTCAGCACTTACTGTTTTCCATCTTTTTCATTTTAGCCAGACAGTTATATACTCTAATTCACTGTAATTTTAAGTTGCATCTTTCTGAAACCTAATTATTTTATCATTCTTTTGTGAAATACACATTCAAATCTTTTGACCATTTTTTTACTTGGTTTTCTGTCTTTTTATTGGTTTGTTCAAGTTCTGTATGTGTTCTGAGTGTCTTTTTCAACATGTGTAATACAAATATATTTTTCCATAGTATGACTTGTCTATCTCTTAATGGTGTTTTTAAGAGGAGAAATTTTAATTTTACTTTTAACAAAGTTCAAATTACTAATGCTTTTATGTAATATTTACTATATTTTTCCCAGTTCAAGATTATGGAGATAGTTGCCATTTTTTTCTAGAAGCGTCATTGTTTTGCTTCCTACATAGAAGTCTACAATCCATCTGTGATTGATTTTTGTTCGTAATATCATGTATGGATTAAGTGTTTTTCCCATATAGAGATCCCAAGGAACCAACACCATTTATAGAAAAAAAGTCCTTCACAGCTGTTTTGCAGATGGCAGTATGTGAATATATCTGTTTAGCATTGTATATGTTGATTTCTTTGTCTTTTTGTCTATTCTTGCATCAGTATAATACTATCTTAACTGCTGTAACTATAGTTTATAGTAATTCTTTAAACCAGGTATCATAGTCTTCCTTTACTGATGACTTTTCAATATCATATTAGCTATGCTTGGTCCTTTGCTTTTCTGTATAAATAATAGAACATTTTTTGGTCTGCACATATAATTTCTGTGGGTGGTTGTATAGATTCTTTAACATAGTTGAGATAGAACTGACGTGTTAAAAGCAGTAAATACTCCTACTTGTGAACATTGAATCATTTATCCAATTTACATTTTATATAATTACTATATAATTTTATGAAATTACAGTATCCTTTTACATCTTTTTGTTTTATATTTATTTCATATTTTTGTTCTATCATTTCTCTTTTATTACTTTCTTTGATTATTAAAATATTTTAATCCCATTATCAT
Source organism: Odocoileus virginianus (assembly GCF_023699985.2). Lineage (NCBI taxonomy): Eukaryota > Metazoa > Chordata > Mammalia > Artiodactyla > Cervidae > Odocoileus > Odocoileus virginianus. The sequence continues at coordinate 26,528,708 of NC_069688.1, forward strand.
TATTTATCAGTTTGATACACATTTGCTTACTATATCAAACCAGATAAATATGTTTTGCATACTTAAAAAGAATAAGTAATCTGCCACTGTTGGATATAGTGTTTGATATAGGATAATTAGTTCAAATTGATTATTTGTGTTTCTCAAGTCATCTTTAATCTTACTATCTTATTTTCTGCTCTTCGTTCTCCATTACTGAGACAAGTGAATTTAACTGTCTAAATAGGATTGTCAATTTGTCTAATTCTATTTTTGTTGTTATAAATTTCTGTTCTATGAATTTTGTGACTGTGGTAGATATATGTAAATTTAGAATTACTCTCTCCTTTGAATTTACCTTTCTCAAAATCAAGTGCTTATCATTGTATCTTGAAATACTTTTGCCTTAAAGCCCACTTTATTCTACAGTTAAGACAGCTGTTCTAGCTTTTTTCTGTTAGGGTTTTTATGCTTAATATTCTTCTTAAATCTTTACTTGCCCTCATATTTAACATATGTTTCTTATGAACAACATATATTTGGATTTTGCTTTTTTTTTCAGTCTGACAGTCTTTTGCATTTAACTGTATTATTGATATTTATTCAATTTACATTTTGCATAAGTACTAACAGTAATTTAAAAATCTTTTTTCTTAGTTTCCTTTCCTCCTATTGTTATTTTGTCCTTCATCATTTCTCCTTTATTTACTACTTTAAGATTATTCCAGTATATTTTATTTTATTTTTCTCTTTTTCTAGTTTCTTGTTGAAATTTTATTAAATATTATCTTAGTAGTTACTAGGTGAATTACAACATGCATGGTGTGTATCATGTGAATGCTTTATTCCTTTTTATTGCCAAATAATGTTTCATTTCTGCAGTTCCCTCTTCAGTAGGATTTTTCTTCTCCAGTACTAGCTACTTTGGCAGCCCCTAACTAATATTTTTCTCCTCAGCACAGAGAATCTGCCTCCCTTCAGAGGAATTTTATTTTTCTATAACAAAAAGTTGTGAATTACCCCTGGTAAAAAGCAGATGTTAGTGAAAAACTGACTTCTGTGTGGCCTCTTCCTTTCAAAATTATGGTTCCTCAAATCCTCCTTGCATTAGTACTATAATGTTTCTAAACAGTGTATGTATTTTGTTTGACTTTTGTGGTGTGTCTAGTGGAAAATTAGTCGATATGAATAACACTATCAAGGCTTAAACTGGAAATTAATCTCTTTCTATAAGTTTGATTAAAAAAAACAGAGTTGTATAAAGATAGCTAGAGAGGAGAGTGAGCTGGAATGTGTGTGAAGGTGGACGATATGTCAGCATGCTTGTGTACTAAAAGATTCAGTGGACAATGAAAGGTCGAGGACTCAGAAATCAAGAGCTCATGGGAATAAATTAGCATTGCATTAGAGGAGAAGCTTTGTATAGGAAGAATTCCTGAGATTGGTGCCAATGCTAATAGGTATACAAATGGAAGGGAAGAAAATTGAGGTAGTTCATGTAACCTCCATTTTCTATGTGAAATAAAAATAAAAGTCATTGTTTTGAGTAGGAGAGGAGTGGGAAACCAAAGAAGTCTCAGAATAATAATGAAGCTTTAGAATACATGCTGGGATGATTACAGAGGAAGCTGGCCAGAGACATTTAGCAGGATTCCTGGGCTGTTTTGAAAGGCAAGCCAAACATCAGGCAGATATTATCTTTTACTGCTGCATCTCAAATTTAAGAGGCACCTCTGGGGCCAAAGAGCTTTCACCTTTGTTGTCTCACCTTGAACCTAGGTTATGGTCATATGGGAATCTATTGTGAGAACTTTATGCACTGGAACCTACCGGTTCTATTTCTTGAGAGTTATTTACTGGAAATTCTGTGAGTTAAATTCAGGATGTAGCTAGGAGATACAGAGAACAATGGCCATGTTAGTGTCCCCTTTGGGCCATGTAACTTCACAGTATTTATTCCTCATAAAGGAACATGTTGGATGTAGTCTCAGTATATCATCCTTTTGACTTCCCTGATGGCCCAGATGGTAAAGAATCTGCCTGCAATACAGGAGACCTGGATTTGATCACTGGGTTGGGAAGATTCCCTGGAGAAGTGCATGGTCACCCACTCTGCATTCCTGCCTGGAGAGTCCTATGGACAGAGGAGCCTAGTGGGCTACAGTCCATGGGGTCGCAAAGAGTCAGACACGACAGAAGCAACTTAGCACACACCTATCATTAAAGGAGGGATGTTACACAGTGACACAGTCATCCATTAGAGGACCACTTTCCTCAGACCTTCCCATCACAGTACACCCACAAGAGCCCAGCCAGTCTTTATTGATCTAACTCCTTTAAGTTTATTATGTCAGAAGTAGAAGATTAAATCTGATCATTAAAGCACTTTTCTAATTATCATGAGCTCAGTGACTTTATCCTGCTTATCAAGATAACGTTTAGAAATAATAGAAATCAACATATCATGCTGGCAATGTCTTACTAACGAATATAATACTATATTTCATTCACCAAGAATAGTGTTAAACTAACTCAGTATGATTCTTTCTCTACACATGAGGATTTAGTCACAGACATTGTTGCATAACAAATGCAAAATATCTCAAAATCCAGTGACTTAAAGGAGCAATCCTCTAATATTATTCACATGTCAGTGGGCCAGCTGGGGTCAATTGCTCTGGGATATGTCTATCTAGGACCTGGATTCAATCCTTGGGTTGGGAAGATATCCTGGAGAAGTACATGGCCACCCACTCCATTTTCCTGCCTGGAGAATCCCATGGACAGAGGAGCCTGGTGGGCTATAGTCCATGGGGTTCCAAAGAGTCGTCCGTGACTGAGCGACTAAGCACAATATAGCACATGTCCATCTAGACAACTTCACTCAGCATCCTTTTATAATCAACAGGCTACCCAAGGTATATTCTTTTGGCAACGACAACAGTGCAAGTCAGGAAGCAAAGAGAGACATGTGTGAACTTGATTCAGGCATGAAACTAGCAAACTATCACTTGAGCCTATTTATCGTTGGCCAAAACAAGTCACATCTCCAAACTCAAAGTTAAGGAACAGAAAGGTATGCTTATCTATGATGAGGCCATGGCAAAATATTCTGAATCAAGGAGTGAAAAATGAGGTAATAATGAAACCTACCACACATACTGGTGTTCTTTCCCTACCTTCCCTGCCAATTTCTCGTACACGTCCCTGGGAGGGAGCTTCTAGAAAGTTACTCATCCTATTTGTGTATGGATAAACTAAGTTGTTTTTTTCTTGGGTGGGGGTGGTGTTTTTTAAATGGACAATCTGAAGCAAAAGGGTGTCTCTAACATAGACTCACATTACTTTATGAATCCCATTACTTTTAACTAAATCTACATGATTTTGTATCTGTGAGTAAAGTAAAAACAATAGAGAAGAGAATGAACGGTGTAATTAGAAAGACGTGGAGTACAGACCAAGCTTCACCACTTTCCAGCTGACAACTTTACAGGTTAGCCTTTGTAAGTCTTCCTCCTTGTGAAAGGAGAGTATTTCTCTTATTAATTAGAGAATATTTATCTAATTAATACCATTAGGTCTTACCTCTATATATGAGGTTGTTGAAACAAATGCAGTAACACACACATGTCAGGCACAGAATCAATGATCAAGAACAACAGCTCTTACAATATCCTTTGAAGTTGTCACTCAATGTAGAGATACTGGAGTAGTGAATAAACAAATTACTCTTGCAATGAGAGTGAGAATATCGTCAAAGAGGTAATGATATTTGAGACAATTGTTGAAGGATTTTATTAGCCAATGAAATAATTTAAGATAATCAAGGGATTAATCGTTGCTAGATTACAGGAATGAGAATGAATAAACTTCTGAGGAATTTTTACATGTCCTAAACTCCTGCTCATGAAGTATGATATGCATAAGCTTATCACTCTATCCAATGCCCATGTGACATGGCAAGTGGAGTCTTGAGCTGCGACATGGCATGTGGGCTCTTACTTGAGCCATGCAAGATCTAGTTCCCTGACAAAGGATCAAACCCTGACCCTCTGCATTGGGAGCATAATCTTAACCACTCACTCTCCGGGGATTGAAATCATGGTCTACAAAGTATGTTTAAGTATGACAGGGGCATGATACTTGGGTCCTTGGTAACTATCAAAGCTAATAAAATGTTCAGTCACTAGAAAATGAAATGCAGCTGTAAATAGCATTCATTAAATTAAACTACAAAGTAAATTTCCTCAAATGCTATTGCACTATGGGTTTATAGAAAATTATATGTACTATATAGATAGGCACACATTTTTTTGCTAAAGAAACAGTGATTTAAGTTCTAAACCATGAAAATGTTAAGTTACAATAAAAGGCCACTTTCAACTTTGCCATTTAGAGGCTCACTTATTGTTCATAACTCTTATAATTGAAGCCTTATTATGTTATCCTGCTGCACAGCGTGATTTCCTGTTATTTGTCTAATGTTTTTTAAAGAACAGTAATTTAATAACTATAGTGATATTCATCCTCGGCTCCCAACAAATGTGCTATTTCATGAAGACTGTTTATAAAACAGAGTCATAGTCAATATATATTCCAGGCTTGTGGGCTTGCCTTTAGGTGACTGAAAACATCACAAAGCAGAAAAAAATAAATAAATAATAATAATCCCAAGACTCTGTGATGTTATTTTAAAAAAGAAAGGAACTTTAAATTTTAGGGCATTACCGTTTTATTTCTCTTGAAAGCACTTTCAGTTTATATTTGCTCCTAAGAAAATTGATTTTATTCCTTTCTCATAGAAAAGTCTGAACTGTGTATTTCAGTTCCAGGGAAACATTGTTAAGTTTTATTGTCCACACAACACAAATATCCTAGCACTATATTGCTCAACCGAAAACAAACACAAACTCTGAAACTCTAAATAACATATGCATTGTTTTGTTTCATATTATTAAAAATATGGATCAATTAGAATTTTTGTAGAGAATGTTGAGATATTTATCCATTTCAGATCTTTCAGTGGATTTGATGCATTTAAATAACCTTTTAACTTAGTGAAGAATGTATGAGAAGAGATATAAATTAATAGTTTTATATAAACCTTACCTTTACTTATATATACAACCTGAATATGAAGCCTAAGTGATAGCTAGCAGAAGCACATGTCAGAACACTAAAATGACACAATAGTTACATATTGTTCAAATGTCCTTTTTAATCCTAGGGAGCAAAAGTTCATATTTAGGGTGTGCTTTTTTCAATCACTTAATATCTTGAATAATCTAGACACTTTGTATAACCTAGGGCTGTTAGTTCCCAAGACCTCCATCTGTTAGCTCTTATATTTGCATTATGTAATTATGCAAGCAAATAATTTGTTGACAAAACTGAACAGAACGATTTGGTTAGTAGTCAAAATACGATAAAAGATATCAGAGGGAAGAGGTTGTTACCTCTTGTTGAGATAGCAAGAATGGATCTTCCTGAGAATTAAAGTTAACATGATTTATCTTACAGTTTTTGTGTATAAAAAGCACATTCTTATTATTTTAGTCAAAAAAAAAGAAACCCTAGATTTTTCTAAATACATTAAATAAGTCCTTTAAAATCATGCTGTCATTTTAGATCTTAAAAAAAGAATGAGAAATTTTATTGAAATGAATTGTTTATCCTAAAGCCAAAGGAAAAAAAATCACATTTTTAAAATACCAAAATTTCTTCTTCAATGATTAGAATTCAGACATTTCTTTATTATAGCTTATTTTAAGATTATTTTACAATTCTAGTTGACTGAATCTTACTTTGAATGAGTTTCAGAAAAGAATTCATGACATTTAGCTGAACTAAGGTAGATATTTTAAAGTTCACATTTTGAGTCTTAATATCATTCAGGAACCATTTCATTTTGCAGAGTCCAATGTGGTGGCTACAACTTCAAATCTTTTTTTTTTTTTAATTAGAGTATAATTGTTTGCAATGCTGTGTTAGTTTCTACCGTGTGACAGAGTGAATCAGCTGTATGTACACATCTATCCTCTCTTTTTTGAATTTCCTTCCCATTTAGGTCCACACAGAGCCTTGAGTAGAGTTCCCTGTGCTATAGAGTTGGTTCTCATTAGTTATCTGTTTTATGAAAGTGAAAGTGAAAGTCGCTCAGTACTGTCTGACTCTTTGAGACCCTATGGATTGTATATACACAGTTCATGGAATTCTCCAGGCCAGAATACTGGAGTAGGTAACTGTTCCCTTCTCCAGGGGATCTTCCCAACCCAGGGATCGAACCCAGGTCTCCTGCATTGCAGGCAGATGCTTTACTGTCTAACCATGAGGGAAGCCCAAAAGATGATATACTGAGACTAAATCCAACATGTTCCTTTATGAGGAATCAATACTGTGACGTTACATGGCCCAAATGGGACTCTTTACCAGCTTAGCCACCAGGGAAGCTGTATCTATTTCATACAAAGTATCAAATCTTTTAAGACATATTTTCTTGTTTTACTTTGGATGGTTGAAGTCTTTAATTTGTCTCATTCTGTTTTTGTAAAATCTATATGCAAACTCTTTAAAGTTACGTTATTCTATCACGTGAACGCATATAACCAGGTATCAGGACGTACTCATTCAGGTCATTACTAAAGAACACGAAGCAACATTCCGATGCTTGCCAATGCTCTCTCCCTTCTTGAGGAACGCTTGTTCCAGTATTACCTTTGAAGTGAGGAGCATTAGCTGGAGTTGTGGTTTCTGTGGCCTTCACTTGCTGGTAGTGACCAATAGCAGAACAAAAATCAATCTCTGTCAGGCTTGTAATTGAGCACTTCCCTAATTTATGAGACAGCTTTCCCATTAACAACAAAATCTTGAGAATTAAATAAAAACAGACCTTCACAAGTGCTGCAGCCTAGGTGAATGAGGGATAAACATTGATAAATGCGCATGCCTTGTGCAAGCCTGACTTTGAAAAATTCTGTGTCAGAGTTTCAGGTCACATTTTGACAACAATTAGGAACACTGAAATAAATAGTTGGCAATTCTTCTTTGTTATGACAGGGAATGTAAAGCCATCTTTACCACGGAAAAGCCTATTTTATGAATATGAATTGTATTACTGCGGTGCTCAACCATCTTGCTGTGACTGGGAATCTATGGGCACTTCTATTATAAACCAGAATAAAATCCTTTTGAAGATTTGAAAAGTTTGGGTAAGCTGTTTTTACTTGATTATTTGTAAAATTCCTGTGCCACTGCAATTCCATGCTTTATACAGAACACACGAGATAGCTTTAAAAAAGTTAAATGTCTAGTATTTTTAGTATGAAAAAGTTAACTATAATGCTTTGTGAAATGTTCTGGCCAAATCTAAATGACTCAGGAGTGCTGGCTAAATGCTGTCTTTAAAGTTTATTGCAATTTTATCTAACTTATAAACTTCCAGGATTGACCTTTTGGTAGTATAATCATGAGTTAATTTCTTAATTTTAAAATTATATGCATTGATATTTGAAACTGATCTAGCGAATAGAGTCTGCAACAAGAAAGAATGACATATTATAGGTTAGAAGGCTTCTCAGGTGGCACGAGTGGTGAAGAACCCATCTGCAATTGCAGGAGGTGTAAGAGACTTGAGTTTGATCTCTGGGTTGGGAAGATCCTTTGAAAAAGGCAATGGCAACCCGCTCCAGTATTCTCACCTGGAAAATCCTATGAACAGAGGAGTCAGCCAGGCTACAGTCCATAGGTTGCAAAGAGTCAGATACCACTGGAGTGACGTAGGACTCAAAACTGTCAGCCATATCATCAGAAATCTGAACAAGTTCTAATTGAATTTGAACTTGAACTTGATTTTTTGAGCTAAGTTTCCCAATCCATTTAAAAACAGAGAAGTAAACCTATATCCCATATAGTCATTAACTCTGTCTTATCCAGAATTTCTCTGAAGAAAACTAATGAAGCAAGAAACATAAACAAAAATAAAAAGCAGCTTTTAAAAATACACTTAAAAATAAAATAATTGAAAATTTTAGAAACTGAAATGTAATATACATAAACTTTAAAATTATAACCAATAATAAGTATTTACATATATACTTATAAATATATATATATATATATATATATATATATACACACACACACACCCAAACATACATAGCATGTTGTGATAATTTAGATCACCTGGATTACTGTAACAGTTGTACACATCTTGCATTCAGTCATATGGGTGTTTCAGGTTGGTGAAATTGCAAGCTTAGGGAGAATGGTTCTTCTACACAGGATGATTCAAGGACCTTTCTATGGTTCTAGCACCTAATAGAGCCATGCTATCTATCCTAAAGAAGAACAGAAAAAGCATGAACGCATATCAGCATCTCACCCCTTCCTTCTACCTTCTATTGACTTGATGCAAGTCACTAAGCCACAGCTAAGCACAAAACTAGGAAGAGGGAAACATTTGTTCCAGTATATGTGCACAACAACCAAAATTTCAGTTTAAATTTATACTTTACTTACTCTGAAGTAAACTATTTAGTAGCTTCCTCCTATAGCAGGGGGGCTTCCCTTGTAACTTGATGGGTAAAGAATCTGCCTGCAATGCAGGAGACCCAGGTTCAATTCCTGGGTCAGGAAGATCCCCTGGAGAAGGAAATGGCAACCCACTCCAGTATTCTTGCCTGGAGAATCCCCTGAACAGAAGAGCCTGGTGGGCTACAGTCCACAGGGTTATAAGAGTTGGATACGACTTAGTGGCTAAACCACCATCACCCCATAGTTGGAATGCAGCTAAGCCAAGAGATACTAAGAGCATCTAAAATAGATATCATAAAGAACACGTGTCAGAGGATATGTTCTAAGACCCCCAGTGAATGCCTGAAACCACAAATAGTATTGAATACTATCTATCTGTCTGTCTGTCTATCTATCTATCTCTCTCTCTCACATTATTTTCTATTCATAACATACCTAAGAACAAGCTTAATAGAAAAATTAAGCACTGAAAGAGATTAATAACTAATGACAAAATAGAACAATTATAACAATATGCTATAATAAAAGTTGTATGGTCTTTGTATCTCAAAATATCTTATTGTACACATGAAAATGCCTTTTCTGTCTTAATGAGGCACTCATCGTCCAGGATGTTTGTAACTTTTGCAGTTTGGATGGTAGAGCAAAACTTGCACACATTTCTTTTTCTTTCTTCACAATTTCATGACTAGATGATTTGTTCTCACTGAAGATTTTTTGCAACCTCAGCATACGGTTCTCTCCCTTCCCATCTAGGTCAAGAACTTTCACCTTTTCACTTAAAAGCAGCACTTTTTGACTTCTCTTTGGCATATCTGCATTTCCAGCATCACTACTCTTGCGTTTTGAGGGCCATTTTTAAGTAAAATCAGGATAACAAAAACATGCACTGCAATATCTCCTCAGTGGATCTGATAACCTAGAAGGCTAAGTGACTAACGGGGAGGGATATGCTGAGAAAAGGAATGATTCATATCCAAGATGAGAAAGAGCCAGAGGACATGAGTTTTCATCTCACCACTCAGAAAAAGCTACAACTTAAAACTTATGAATTTATCTGGAGATTTACCTTTTTAATATTTTTGGATTTTAGTTGACTGTGGGTACCTGAAGCTGGGGAAAGTAAAACTGCAGATAACGGGAACATTAATGTAACATCCCTTTTAAAGCCTTTCTTGACTCTCTTTTCAGAATTGTCACCATCTCCTCTGGGCTTTAAATCTCTCAATAATTTTTACTTACCTCCACTATGACATTTATAACACTTTTCACTTTTCTAAGCTGTAAGCTTTGTACACAAGGGATGTTTTTAATCTTTTCCCATTTTATGCTTAACAAATATAAAAATAGGTGTAATAGATTAAATAAACCCAATTTCAGTAACATTAAGTGAAATCTTGTATTACAGTAGGGGGAAGTATAATAACTGATGATGTATAACCAATTTAGAAATGAATGTTCAGATTATAACTTCATTTTCTTAGGGAAATAAATTTTACATTATCAGAAAGGTTTATTTATCTACATATATACTGTAGATGGTAAAATGATGTATATATTTTATATATAAATTACAAATCATGTGTAATATGATACTATCAAGTTCTTATGCTATTGGGTATAAAATATAAAAATAATTCCAGTACCAAAGTGGCTGTTATATGAATTTCATTTTACCATAGCCTAATTTGAGTTTGCATGGTATAAATATAGACAGGGAAAATTCAAAGATCATGAATTAACCATATCACAAATTTAACTTTGAATCTTTCACATCATCTTCCAGTACTTCTAAGAATGGTCAGAGAAAACAGATACAATCTAGCAGGGAAGTTTTGGTATTTTCTAGAGTCCAGACTGAGTTCAAAGATCTGAGGACACAATTCCTCAGTAAAATGTTAATTTATAGACCTTACTGCTTAATGTTTCAAATGCACATTCCTAAATTGAATGGGTCATCCATGGCCAGATCACCTAACTCCCAATTCATCGTGATACTTTATAGACAAGACAACTTCATACTTTTAAATCTATGAAAATACAAACCAATCTTCTATCAGTCAATTGTTGAAAATCTTCTGTGTATCTTAAATTGTGCAAAATGAGCAAAATTGTCCTACACAATGTCTCTTTACATACTATGCTATCATATTTAGAAAGAGAAGTCTATTATGAATATTTCAGTAAAAGATCATCTTGATGGTATCTTTCTATTCAAGAAATATTGTTTCTGTCAAATCTCTATCTAGTTAGTGGATCAACATATTTACTTTATCTTTGAAGTCAAGGAATCGTCGTACCTTTTGTAGATGGAAATGTAATCATAGATGCTATTCATAAAATATCTAAGTTATAAAAACCACCTCTCTTGATACCACAACTGAACTCTGTGTCAAATTAGTTGCTATGTCAAAGATCTCAAAGAGTAGAAAATATCATTTGTTTTCTTGAAATGTCAAAAGTGTGGCAAGGATAGAGACTTCAGTTATTTTAACTTTTAAGGGCAGGGATATGTGAATCTTGGATGATACAAAGCCACTTTTTTTTTTCCCTTTGAATAAATTAAAACTGCTAAGATATAAATTCCTGAAAAATGGGTTTTATAATAGAAATAGAAACTGACCCTTAACTATAGGGGCACTACCGGATGCCGTTATAATAAGCTCCCCTAGATGCCATGGTGTAAATGCATTAGCTGTACTAAGAGACCCACTCCTGCTATAATTATGTTAGGAACCAATAAGACAGCTCAGAAATCAATATGCTAAGACAGATAGAGTAAAAGACCATGGCCAGCCCACTGGGAATAGATTAGTCTGGCAGGTCCCTAGCTGAGCCATGAAGAAGGGGAAATCTTTGCTGTTGTAGAAAGCCATTAATTGTAAATTTTCCTGAACAAGGAACTTGAAGGGAAAACTTAGACTGCGTTGTTCATACCACTCAATGAAAACTGCAACTCTTATTGATCAAAAGTTAAGCTTTTTATTCTTATTTCAAAATCCAACAGTGCAAAAATCTGAATGTTCAGAGGGATTTTTTCAAGCTTTTCCCATGGTGCATCTGAAAGTCTTCTTTGGTTACCAATTTGTTTTAATATGTTTAAAACTTCTAGATGAGATGAATAAAATCACATTTAAACAGTGGCCCTCCACACTGACAAGTTTCCTGGTATGACATCAGTTGTTAATTCAATTAATATTCACATGTCATATAATATGATAAGAGAAGAGATACATTCTTTGCATTATTTTCTTTGAACTCACCTGACTATTAAATATTACTGAGTGTAATACTAATGAGTAAGAAAAGATGCTGCAGCTTATTTTAAGTATATCTAATTGAGTTTTCTTAATATTGTTAGTCTAATTTGAGTAAGTTGTTTACTAGAGTGAAGCAGTAGAATCCAGTAATTTTTCTAAGAAAGAAAAAGAAAGAAAAAAGAAGGAAGAAACAAAGAAAGGAAGGAAGGAAGAAGGAAGAAAGAAATGAGAAGAAAACAAAAGGCCGACCTTTTGTGGTTACAGTTTGGCACATCTGCTCGTGTCCAATCAAGCTTTCAAACAGAGTAGTAAACAAAAGCAGCGATCAAGCAAGGACAAAGTCAGAGACATAAGTGGTTTGAATGAGTGTGCAATTTCTGCCCATATGACCATCCTGACACAATTGCTCTAATTTTCTTTCCAGAAATGACTGATAAAAGATTTAGGTAATTGCTATGGAGACAGACTTCCTTCCATCACTAGGTATCTTGAATAATACAGCCTCAGGGTCATAAGATGGAGTGTCAGTTTCTGCAGAGTCCTAAATTAATACTTGTCCCTGCTTTAGCTACACTTCCTGTACATCTAATGAAGTGAATGTAATTTATTTTGACAATGTATTGAAAATCACTTGATCAAATGACTATTCTGTAATGAACACAAAAAGCAATATAGGCCCAGGGACTATAAACTACAAAATAACATAAATACACATCAATTTTTCAAAGTGTGTTTTTTCCTCCTAAAAACTATGTATGTAGTATGGATAAATATGAAACAACATAATTTCCAAAAGGACAATAATTCATGCAAATGTACATTTAAAAAGTGTGTGTATGTGTGTTTTTTTGCTCTGATGCCTGAGATTGACCTATCTTCATTCAGCACATGACCTTGTCCTCTCTAATCAAACTTAATTTATCTGCCTGATCTTTGCATTTCTAACTATTAAATAGCACACAGAAAGAAGAGCAGAGAGCCATGAGCAAGCTAGTATTCAGGAGGAAATTCTGAAAATATTGTAGATTTTTCTTTCAGACAAAGTTCTGAAATCTGAATGTCACAACATTTTTTCAATAATTAATAAAATCAGCTGTGTGCACATGAAAACTTCCTGTACTGACATCATAAACGACCTGCAGGTTACATAATTTGTCCAAAGAGGTATACATGCAAGATGACTGTACAGGATAATCTTTTTCAACATGAAAAACTTTCTTAGGTCTTGTAGTGAGATTTTTTATTTTCTCCACTAGTCAAACACAATCCCTGAGATTTAAAAATACTCAACACTTGAATTACACATATATTCGATTGTACCAGAAACAACGGCATGATTTTCTTCCTTCAGAAAGCCAGCAGGAAGGACATCTTGGAAGCTGATAGAGGCAGTATAATTGAAATATTTAGTTTGTGCTCAAAGAAGTACACTTGATGCCATCTTGGCAAGTGGGCCAAAGCAAGGCACGTGTCTGTACGGTGGCACTGTGAAAGGACAATGTAGTGTTTAAATACAGCCAGGCAGAAGCCAGTGGATAATGCTCAGTAATGGGTTAATCAATACTTATTATGGTTTTATTGGTTCACTAAAGAGAGAACAGAATCTAGTGAGCACAGAGTCGAAAAAAATCACTGCATCTGATCTAGATAACATCTACTCTCCCTAAGGGATTTCCCTATTCAAGAATCCAATTTACCATGCCTGATTGACAAGGATTGGATCCTAGGGAATCACATAACTCTTTTTAGGACCCAATAAAATCCTAATGGATTTGTCTGACTGGCCAGGAGACTTCTAGTTTTACTAAACTGAGGTGGTTTGTTGCAATTAGCCTTTATTCCACTTGCAGTTGAAAAACTAGGCTATTAGGAGTCATCCTTGCTCTGTAAATGCTGGAGTCATGCTGGGATGTGCCCGCTGGAAGGAAGTACGGGGCTGTATGAAAAGAAAGTCCTTACGATAAATTATAAACATTTGAAAGCTTCTGAAAAATGGTAATCAAAACAGGATTCAAATAAAAAGCGGGGAAAGCACAACTAAATTGCATGCTTAAAAACCATTTATTGGTCAGTTAGCCTTTACAATTTATTTTTCATTCAGGTAACAGTAACAGAAAGAAACCTCTGTTTGAAAGCAGCTTTGAACTATGTAACACTTGCTATCTGAGCTTCCCCTTTAATACTTGAAGTTTGAAAAAAAATATCATTCACCCACAACAAAAATCTTGTAGATAGTTGTCTCTGGACCAGTTCTTTTCTTCCTAGAAGATAATGCTTTTACAAAGCAGTTAGCTTGTTTGAGCACACTGGGATGTGATCATGGCACCATCTTGGCAGCTCTTAAGTCAGAAAACAGTGGGAGTGTGATGAGGGTCTGAAGTCAGGGTTGAATCATAGCTGAAAAAGAACTTTTAAATAATACAAGTTGCATTTTGAAGCAAATATCCCTTTAATGTAAGAATCATTGGTGCATCCCTCTAGAATCATGTCTGCTCTTCCAATAAGGCACAAATGACACTTCAAAAATGTTTAAATTGAATGGATTTCACAATCAGAAATATGTTTACTTATGAATTATCTTTGAGTAGACCTCATGATTTCCTCTTTTTTCTTAGACTTGGAGAGAACTTAGTGATGTACAGAGTGCTCACATAAACCCCCATAACCAGCATGCTAAGATTAAAGTTTCCAAAATCTCTAGCTAAAGTGCTGTGCTAACTGAGTGCAAAAATTCATTTCCAGTAAGACTATCTATGATAACAGATGTTTAAATATATGAAATGGACACATAAACTTCCTATGTTAAATGATTTTTATGAAAGTATTTAAATATAGGTATAGGATATTATCACATTTAACTATCTATAAATTTTTCAATCATGACATTCTAGCTCAGTGATTGTTAAGAAGACAAAAAGTGCTGTGTATGACAATTACAGAGAAAAAACTGGAAAAAAGGCAAAAATAGAGAGATGGAAGCAAGTAGAAGAATAAGGAGGCAACTGAAAAGAAGGATATTGATAAAAATTATAGCATGATTACTTCTTTAAGTGAAATTATAAGTAACTCTATTTTGTTTGGCTTTAGTCGAAATGAAAACACTTTTGCTGTGCAATTAGAAAAACACAAATTTTATTAAAAATTAAAAATGTTACATGGTGAAGTATGATAATGCAGGAATTATATTTGTAAACATGATAATTCTAAGGAAACTCCAGATAACCTCAGAAGTGTTAGAGTGATGGTACAGATGAGTGAAGTTCATCTTTCTGCATTTACCAGGCTAGATTTACATAGGGCTCAAGGTTATTTTGCAAGTATGTTGTTTGAGTTTGTAGGGTAAGTTCCATATAATTCTGACACTCTAATAGTGAAATATCTTATCTAGAACTGACATATTTACTTCACCTTAGCACCCATTGGAGAAGGCAATGGCAGCCCACTCTGGTACTCTTGCCTGGAAAATTCCATGGATGGAGGAGCCTGGTAGGCTGCAGTCCATGGGGTCGCTAAGAGCCGGGCACGACTGAGCGACTTCACTTTCACTTTTCACTTTCATGCATTGGAGAAGGAAATGGCAACCCACTCCAGTGTTCTTGCCTAGTGAATCCCAAGGACTGGGGGGCCTGGTGGGCTGCCGTCTATGGGGTCACACAGAGTCAGACACGACTGAAACGACTTAGCAGCACACAGTGAGGTGCTTCCCAGGTGGCGCTAGTAGTAAAGAACATGCCTGCCAATGCAGGAGACATAAGAGACCTGGGTACAGTCCCTGGGTTAGGAAGACCTCCTGGAAGAGGGCATGGCAACCCACTCCAGTATTCTTACCTGGAGAATTCCATGGACAAAGGAGCCTGACGGGCTACAGTCAACAGTACATATTGAATTGTTTTGTTTCCAAGGACAAAGGAATACATTTAAAGATGTCATTAGAAGTTACTGGGTTTATTTTAATTAGCATATAGATGAAATATTATTGAAATATTATCATAATAGAGAATTACTTGGTAGATAATTAAAAGATCCTTCATATGATTTTTAACATTTGTTTATAATTGTTTATAATTTGTTTATAATTATTTTTGTTGCTCTAAGACTTTAAATGATTTTTTTGCTTTTAGTTAAGAATTTAGTAAGAATTTTCTCATCTTCGGTAATATTGCTTATTCATGTATGATTTGCTAATTAATATTTAATTTTTTATTTGCTGCTAATTTTATTTCATTTATAGCACAACTAACAGTATCTCACCCACATATTATATAATTTTCACTTTTAACATAAACTTTTAATTTTAGAAGGCTAAAGATTTTTATTCAAAATCAATATATCTCTTTAGAAATTAAATAAAAAGTAAACTTCCTGTTTAAAATTATTATCTCACTCATTTGTTTACCTTATCTTGTAAAACTCAACTCAGGCTAGATCATAAAAGGTGATCAGTCTTCTGTCCAGCTCTCTTCTTAGGATGATTGCCCATAGAAACTATCCCTCCTATTGTGAGGAGGACTGAGTCAAACAGAGAGGCTGTGTGTAGGTGTTCTAGTCACCATCCCTAGCTAAGGTCTCAGCTGACAACCAGCATCTACTGGCAGATATATGAATGCACAGGTCTTCAAGAGAGAACAATCCCTAACCTTTGCCCCAGTTGATGTCAAATGAAACAGACATGAGCTATTTTTAAGCCTTCACCTAATGGGAAAATCATGATCAAAACTAACATTACTTTTCTTTTAAGTCATCAGATTTTGGAATAGATTTCTGGTAGCAATAGAAAACCACAATAAATTTTGTTAATTAGAAGTAGGATGCTATCACAGCAAAATAAAAACATGCTTCTTGGGGGCTGGGTAATGGGTGGAAGCTGGAAGGACTTTGAAGAAGGTGTCAAGGAAATATTAAAGAGTCTTGAAGAGGTTATTAACACATCTTTGATGGCACTCAAGGATGTTAGTGATGACTTAAAGATTAAGAGGAAGACATTATTGGAAGCTGGAAGAAAGGAGACCCTTGTTACATAGTGACAGAGAGTGTAACCACACTTCGCCTTTGACAATGCAGAAGACAGAACAGGTACCTAATGAACCGAATGATCTAGTTAGAGATTACTGGGCAGACTACTGAAATTTCTACCCAATTCCTTCTCACAGATGACTTTGACAAAATTGAAACTGTGAACCTCAGACTGGGACTTGGACCTACGTGCTAGGACTTAAACCTGGCCAAAGCCCAATTAGGACTTGAACTCAAAATCTTTTAATTAGAACCACTCACGTGGAGTTTGGGTTTACTGAGGATCAGGTCCTTTGTGTCTCAGCACAGAAGGAATTCAGCAAGAGGCAAATGATAAGCAAGAATTAGATTATTAACATAGGATGCTATTGAAAGATGCAAGTGGGTTGACGAGGAACCCTGCCCTCCAGGATTAAGTGGGCTACAATTTTATAGTCAAAGGAAAGTGGAGGAGTGGGGAAAGACTGCCTTCTTCAGATAGCCATCAGGCTTACATCACCAGCTCCCCTTTCATGTTGGGCAGGAGGTTGTGTGACCTTATGAAGTCAGTCTAGGATCATGATAGCTCTTATTCAAGTCAGTGAAAGAGTGGTGACAATCTTCTTCCACCTAATGGCCTGAGACATATCTTGTGCTTTTATTTATGACTTTATAGTTAAACAAACATGCTTCATTCTACGCTGTTCTGATTGCTTTCTTAAGCAATTATTAACTTACAGTGGTCTCCCAAAGTTTCCTAGTTTTCCCTGTCTATCTATAGTCCACTACTGGAGAAGGAAATGGCAACCCACTCCAGTATTCTTGCCTGGAGAATCCCATGGATGGAGGAGCCTGGTGGGCTATAGTCCACGGGGTTGCAAAGAGTTAGATACGACTGAGCGACTTCACTGGGACTTAAACAGGTGTCAGTATAACTATCCTATAGTTAAATGAGAGAGAAAAGAAATGAGTTTTAAAAGTATTGTTTAGTTTTCAAGTGAATTTAAAGGAGAGATAAATGGTCAGGTCTTGTGAAATTTAAAAAAAAAAAAAAGCTTTTCATATTACTGGCCTCTCCAAGGTTCTCAAATGAGAATGGACTTCAGAGCAGGTATCAAACCCAAGGTGGGAATATGGCATCATTTTTAAAATCTCTGAAGATTTAAGGATGGCCTTAGAAATTCACTCAGTCATATCAAGTCCTCTAAGGACCTTAAGAGTACAGCACACAGCTCTTCTCCATTAAACAACAGGGCTAAAATTCTTAAGAGAGCTGCATGTCAGTAGTCTTACAAGAAGACAAAAATGGAGAAGGACTTACCTAAATAGATTGTTGACCATGACTTTGGTTAGATGAACAGGAATAAATAATTTTAAAAGCTACTGAATTTTACATAAATTTTGTGGTTGCAAACAGTCATGCCTTGTGTTAACATGGACAGTGACAGTACAAATGAAAATTTTAAAAAAATGAAAAGTGACCTTTAGATTTCTGAACCACTATAAGATAAAGCGGCCTGATGAAATTACTCAGGGGCAAACAATCATTCCTTATGGAAAAGAAAGGATGACTTAGAAGGTAAAACCAAGAGCCTAAAGGTCAGAACAACAACCTAAGGAGAGTCATTCCTAGGCAGTAGTACTAAGCCCTAATAAATGAACTGGAATATGGACCTGTATAGATTTCAGAATTTCATGGAACAGTAAAGATAGTGTGCCTTCCACTCCCCACTTTCTTGGTGACATACAGCACAAATTGCCAGCCATGTGAGGGAATACATCTTGGAGGTGGATCCTCAGCCCCAGCTGAGCCACTTCAGCTGATATATATCAGAAATTAGCCAATAGATACCAAAATCCACAGACACTCAAATCCTGATATAATATGGTGTCGTATTTGCATATAACCTACACAATCCTCCAGTAGACTTTAAACCATCTCAGTGTTACTCATAATGCCTAAGATAACATAAGTTCTATGTAAATAGTTATAAATACAATGTAAATGCTATGTAAATAGTTGCTGGCATCAAGCATATGTAAATTTTGCTTTTGGGAATTTTCTGGAATTTTTTACAGAATATTTTCTATCTATAGTTGGTTGAGTCCACAAACGCAAAACCCAACAATAGGAAGGGCTGACTGTATACTCTTTTTCATGCACATATGCGCATGCCCTGTCACTCAGTCATGCCCAACTTTTTGATACTTCATGGACTGCAGCCCACCGGTCTCCCTTAGTCCATGTGATTTCCCAGGCAAGAATCTGGAGCAAGTTGCCATTTCCTCCTCCAGGGGATCTTCCTGACCCAAGGATAGAACCCACATCTCCTACGTCTCCTGCATTAGCTGGCAGATTCTCTTACCACTGAGCCACCTAGGAAGCCCTGTATACTCTCTTTGGAGAAATGTAAATAATTTTGGTGAAAAAAATTTTTTTTCCATAATTGATTAGGTAAGGGAGGGATGAATTAGCACAGGTAGAAAACCATGTACATTTTGATGGTACATACTTATCTGAATGTCTTCCTTTAAAGGAAACTAATTCAAGTAATAACATGTTAGACATAGTAAATTAATTTGTCATTTTACCACATCAAAGATATATTTCTTTTCCTTTGGCATCTTGTTAGTCCAATGAGGTATGGATTTTTCAAAACCATCCTATCTCTTTCATAGTATTTTCCTTACACATTATAGTACTATGCTATTTAAAAAAAAAAAAAGAAATTGATGAGGGATAAAGTGAGGATGGTGATTAGTATTAGAGAGGGAGTAGAATTCCCTCAGACTAAATTCTCTTGCCTACTTACCATGCTTTTGATTGCTCAGAAAATGACACTAAACATGGCATCCCTATCAATGTTGCAGAAAGATAGCTCATTTTTGAGCTTTACTTTTGGTTAACTAAAGCACAACTGCCTGAAATACATCTAATTTCAGCAGTAATTAAAGTTCTTACCTTACCTGTGTAGTCGAGGACACAGAACTTGTAATGGGAACAAATCTAGATATAAAGGCTTACTGTCAATTAACCCTGATAGTTTGAAAATATAATGAAGGAGAATGAGGGTTGAGTTACAAGCTCTGCACAATAATAAATATAGTAATTCAGCACCTCTCTCTTTTCCTGGATCCTACCCAAGAATTTGGGAGAAGAAAGACACGAAGATTATCTGGGTAATTCAATCTTATGACTATCGGTGGATAATGGTCTCATCCATCAACTTTGTGCTACCGCTTACCTCTAACAAAAGATGGGACTGCTACAAATATGAGCCCTTCCATCTGGGAACAACACAACTGTTCAGTTTCTTGTCACAGATTCTGTCAATAGAATGCAGGCCAAAAAAGGAGAAAAGGTATTTGACTACTGTGGACAGAGTTTTATGCTCAGTCTTGTCCCAGCACAACGGTTTTTCCTCCTGAGCCTAACTTTCACAGGCTGAAAATATTTTGAGCATGTCTTTTGTGTGTGTGTGTATGTGTGTGTGTGTGTTTAAATCATTGTTTTTCTCTTCTGATAAGGAAATAACTATATTAAGTTGTGTGAGAGCTAAATTATGCTCTGGGAATTGTTCCTAGGGAAAAACAAAGAAAAAGAAAAAGGAGTCTTAGAAAACTTTTCATCCTTAGAACATATGCTGAGAGGATTGTGTATTGATCTAAAAAACACAGATATGATATGTATTTTTTGGAATGTTGTTACTTCTATAGCTTCTCAAGCTTTCTGTTTGATCTGAAGGTAATCTGCATACCTGTCCTCTCTTCTAGTTTGTAAAGTCATTGAGACTATAATACAGACAAATTCCAGAGCCTTTGTGAAGAGCAAAATGCATGGCTCAATCTGTGTCTCGATCTGAACTGAACTTTGAAGAGCAAAATGCATGGCTCAATCTGTGTCTCGATCTGAACTGAACTTGAACTTTGCATTAATTATGTTAAACTCTCATTCCATTAATTATAATGAATGCCAAACATTCCATTGGGAACAACCATTTCCACTTCATGTGTTGTTCTTTTTCTCATTTTCTCACTTTTATCATACAAGGGAAAATGCATAACGGTTAGTTTTGTGTTATCAGCTTGGCTAGAGAACCCAGTTTTCTAATCAAACACTAAACTAGGTGTTGCTCTGAAGGTATTTTATAAATATGATTGAAATTTGCAATCAACTGACTTTCACTTCAGTTCAATTCTGTTGCTCAGTCATGTCTGACTCTGTGACCCTATGGACTGCAGCTCACCAGGCTTCACTGTCCATACCAACTATGGAGCTTACTAAACTCATGTCCATCGAATCAGTGATGCCATCCAACCATCCCATCCTCTGTCGTCCCCTTCTCCTCCCGCCTTCAATCTTTCCTAGCATCAGGGTCTTTTCCAACGAGTCACTAAAGGAAATTGTCCTTGATAACTTGGGTGGGTCTTCATCCAAGCATTTTAAGAACTTAAGGGCAAAAAACAGGATTCCCAGAGAAGAAAATTCTGCTTCAAAACTACAGTGTTAAATCCTGCTTTAGTTTACAACCTTCTAGCATGTTCTAAGCCCATGGATGAAGCACAAGTTGGAATCAAGATTGCCGGGAGAAATATCAATAACTTAAGATACGCAGATGACTCCACCCTTACAGCAGAAAGTGAAGAACTAAAGGGCCTCTTGATGAAAGTGAAAGAGGAGAGTGAAAAAGTTGGCTTAAAACTCAACATTCAGAAAACTAAGATCATGGCATCTGGTGCCATTACTTCATGGCAAATTGATGGGGAAACCGTGGAAACAGTGACATACTTTATTTTGGGGGCTCCAAAATCACTGCAAATGGTGATTGCAGCCATGAAATTAAAGGACCCTTGCTCCTTGGAAGAAAAGCTATGACCAACCTAGACAGCATATTAAAAAGCAGAGGTGCACTGGGAAGACCCAGAGGGACTGGGTAGAGAGGGAGGTGGGAGGGGGGATCAGGATGGGGAATACATGTAAATCCATGGCTGATTTATGTCAATGTATGGCAAAACCCACTACAATATCGTAAAGTAATTAGCCTCCAACTAATAAAAATAAATGAAAAAAAATTAAAAAAAATAAATAAAAAGCAGAGACCAAAAAAAAAAAGCAGAGACATTACTTTGCCATCAAAGGCCTGTCTAGTCAAAGCTATGGTTTTTTCCAGTAGTCATGTATGGATGTGAGAGTTGGACCATAAAGAAGGCTGAGCGCCTAAGAATTGCTCCTTTTGAACTCTGGTGTTGGAGAAGACTCTTGAGAGTCCCTTGGACTGCAGGGACATCCAGCCAGTCCATCCTAAAGGAAATCAGACCTTTAGGAAATCATTGAAAGGACTGATGCTGAAGCTGAAACTCCAAAACTTTGGCCACCTGATACGAAGAACTGACTCATTTGAAAAGACCCTGATCCTGGGAAAGATTGAAGGCAGGAGGAAAAGGGGATGACAGAGGATGAGATGGTTGGATGGCATCACTGACTCAATGGACATGAGTTTGAGTAATCTCCAGGAGTTGGTGATGGACAGGGAGGCCTAGAATGCTGCAATCCATGAGGTCACAAAGAGTTGGGCATGATTGAACGACTAAACCGAAACATGTTCTAAAGATTTCAGTTTGCCAGCCTCCCTTGTCTCAAGAGCCAATTTCGTAAAACAAATCTGTGTGTGTGTGTGTGTGTGTGTGTGTGTGTGTGTGTGTGATGTGTTTTTTCTGGGCAATTCTGACAGATCTATATCCTTGATGGATACCTATATTTAAGACACATGGAACTTTATCATTTCAGGTAATATCATGGGAGTTTCTCTCTCCATGTTTGCCTTTTCTTGTAGTCACATCTCTGTGATCACTAATAGAAATGCAAGCATGTATTTACAAAAAAAAAAAAAAATCTATTTAAGTATTTTAAAAGAGCAGTATGAAAACCCCACAAATTATACATTTGTTGCAACTTAACCCAGAAGTTACTGAGTTTGAAAGAGTATGAAGGATGTTTATTTTGTATCTTAAGAGAAATTTTTTCCCCACCAAATTATTATGAGTAAATAAACAGAACAAATTCATAAAGCATTTGTAAATCTCAGTATTTACACAGATCTTCCAGTTGTAATTTTCAACTTATATGAAATAATCTTAGGACTCCAAATAACATATCAATATATCATCTAATTTGAAAAGAGAAGTTCTATTTCATCTCTAATGCCAGCTTAATGGATTGAGAGAAAAAGTGGTGGATCACTGTATTGAAAAGAATTCTGAAGCTTAATCCAGCATTAGTTGGAAATGATTAATATATCTGATGTAGACGTGGGTAGGAAGATTGGATAATTGTACCTGATTAAGATATTTGTCAGCACTTATCAAATCTGTCCTACTCCAATCATCAAAATAATTTAATACTTTTCCTAAATTATCTAAAAATGTTGTATTCTTATCCAAATTGAAACATCCAAAATAACCAAATACTGTAACTTATTTGGAAAGTCATTTCTACTATTTTGTTAGTCTTCTACATTGAAAAATAAGAAGAAATGTATTTTATAAATTCTAAAGCCACAGAATTAGGCCTTTTATTATTGATATAGCTTTAAATACCTTTACTATGATTAAAACATAGTTTGGGGTAAAAGACTATTCACATCACTGTAATTTTTGGTATTGAAATTCATTAAGCTAACACAAAAATAGTAATATGTAAAATAATTTTAGAAATATACTGATTTTAAGACTATATAAAATGCATACGTAAACTTGGAGAGTGTGTATATGTTTATATTTGGTAGATCAAAATTATTTGAAGACAACAGTAGCTGAACTGGTGATTCTAAAGAGATGGAGCTTGAACTTTCCCAGGGGTCCAGTGGTTAAGTCTCCATGCTCCCAATGGGTTCATCAAGGAATTAAGATCCTACATGCCACATAGTGTGGCCAAAAATTTTTTAAAAAATAAAGAGAGCTTCACAAGTAACACCTTTGATGACGCTGTGGAATAGTACATCTTTAGTAGGTTATAAAATATAATGTTCTTATTATTTTATGTTCTTATTTAAATTTAATTAAAATTTATTTAATTTTAGTTTCATAAAAGATAGATAAGAAGTAAAATAGGGGAGGAACATGCGTTTTCCTAAAACTTCTCCTTTTGTCCAGTGAATTCTACAGTATACAAGTCTGCTGGTTTCCTATTACCCAATAACTTATGTTCAGACCTTACTGATAACCTTCTGGATTCCAGTAGCATGTCCAACTTGACTTCATCCTGGTTTATGATAATATTCTTCTTCATTTTCAAGCAGGATTCCCCCTGTTGGTTTCCTGATCTTTTTGTTATTGTTGCTGTTTTACCTTTCTTCTACGTGTAAAGCCTACATATATTCTACATATATTCACTCCTCTCCTGCTACCCATATCTCTCCATATCATCTGTATTCTTCCAGACCAGCCCTAAACTTTACCTAAACACAGAGCACAGTCAGTAAATAATTGTTGATTGCTTGCATATTTGAAAGAAGAAAACTATAAAACAAAATGATCTCAGGCTAGAAAATAAAGCCAAGTTAAGTGACGGATGACAAGGTGTATATGGAATGTGAGTCAATTATAAAGTATGACATAAAACCTTTCACAAATATTAGGTATATTTATCCTCCTTATTGTTAAACTCTCATATCTCATAATAAAACCAATAATGGTCTAATAATTTAAAAAAATAAGGAAAGTTGCAGTTTTATAATGAAAGCAATAGAGAGTGTTTGCATGCTAAGTCACTAGCAATTTGAAGATGTAAACTATAGACACATATTCTTAATTGCATAGAGAGACCTGGGAGAGTTGTTAAAATAAAACATATAATAGGTATAGATATTTTTAATAGAAAAGGTATAAAAAATAAGAGAACTAGTCATTTTAAGGAGGAACATCTGACATAGAGGTTTATAAAGCTCAGTGGATACTTGGGTTTTTCCCTATCATTTTCTGATTCTTTGCTGAAGTTTTCACTTTGCTCTTCTGTGCTTCTCCAGAGTTTGGCGAGCATTTTTAAGATCATTGTTTTGAACTCTTTGTTAGGCAAACTTTGTATCTCCAAATCATTAGCATGTCTTCCCTCACCCTAAGGTTTAATCTTTTTAAAAAAAGTTTATTGCAATATGGCTGATTTACAATGCTGTATTAGTTTACAATAGAGCAAATTGAATCAGTTACATATATACATGTATTCACTCTTTTCTAAGATTCCTTTCCCATACAGGTCATTATGGAGTATTCAGTAGAGTTCCCTATGCTATACCACAAGTTCTTATTAATTATCCTTTTTTTATATAATACTGTGTATATGTCAGTCTCAATTCCCCAATTTATCCTCCTCCACCCCCTTATCTCCAGGAAACCATAAGCTTGTTTTCTACATCCACGACTCTACTTCTGTTTTCTAAGTAAGTTCATTTGTACCCTCTCATTCTTTCGTTTGGAAAAAAAAAAAAAATCCTCTGTCTTCTCATTTTGTTTGAATTTCTACACTTATTTTTAAAATTAGGTGATGAAACAGTTACCTCTTCTTGTCTTAAAGGTATGTTCTTGTGTGGGCATGTCCATACGCTAACTGCCTGTGCCCCGTGGCTTTGATAGGGAGATAGAGCTGAACTATATACAGCTTTTCCTGTGCATACATGCCAAGGACCACTGCCTCGGCAGTAAGGATGGAGCCAGAAGTGATGCAGGCTGGGGCTTCTCCAGGGGCACTACAGCAGACCACAGCTTTGGAGGGAGGACTGGAGCTGAAGCCTGGTGTGAGCTGGGGCTTCTCCGAGGGTGTGCTGGAGAGCATCAGTTTGGCTGGGGAGGCTGCAGCCCAATCACTTTATCTTCTCTAGCATTGCTTCTGCCCAATTTGTTTCCTTCCCTGCTTTATACAACTCCTAGTCCATGTTTGAAAGCCTTTTCAGTGTATCCCCCCTCTGTCTCTCTCTCATACTTTTGAAAATGAACTTTTCATCCTTTTTTTTTAAGTGCTTCTACCAGATTTTTTTCTGTCCTGTGTTCTATGCAATTCTGTATGTATCTGTGTCAAATCTAATGTTAAACACACTCAGAAATTTCAATTTTACTTACTGAACTTTTGATTTCTCTGTCAAAATTCTCATTTTCTTGGAAACCCTTAAGCATAGCCATTACAATTCTGTATCTCATAACTCCATTTCTGGATTAACTGAGACCCACTCCAGTATTCTTCCCTGCGAAATTCCTTGGACAGAGGGGCCTGGTGGGTCAGACACAACTTAGCGACTAAACAACAATAACAAGCAATAGCAACATATTTCTATTTTAATTGATTTTCTATGTTCTAAAATATCTTATTTTAGATATTTAATATCTTATTAACAAGGTATAATCTTATCTACACCTTGTTACTTTGACAAAGCGCCAGACATTATAGTATTTAGAAATAATTTGAAGTCTAGAACGACTATATCTTCCTTCAGAGAGGATATACTTCTGCTTTTGCAGATGGCTAGAGACATTCCCTTGTGACTCAGCTGGTAAGAATCTGCCTGCAGTGCAGAGAACCTGGGTTCGATCCCTGGGTTGGGCAGATCCCCTGGAGAGGGGAAAGGCTACCCATTCCAGTATTCTGGCCTGGAGAATTCCATGGACTGTATATATATAATCCATGGGGTCTCAAAGAGTCAGACACGACTGAGCGACTTTCAGTTCACTTCACTTCAGAGACATTTGCAATTTCAGGTCACATAATCCACCTCCGAGGAGATGAGTTGAAGCTGTGCTTCAGTCCCTACAATGACTAAATAATTTCTGATTTATTCTTTCTTCTAACAAGCAGACTTTTAGGATCTAACATAAAGCCTAAGAGCCCTTGATCCAATATTCACCCTCAAGCCCTGTAAGGCTTTTAAAAGTTGATTTAGTGTCTCAAAACTTCAGCCACCTCTATAATTGTGCAGCCGCTCAGTCACGTCTGACTCTGCAACCCCATGGACTGCAGCATACCATGCTTCCTGTCCTT
This sequence comes from Odocoileus virginianus, assembly GCF_023699985.2. Taxonomy (NCBI): domain Eukaryota; kingdom Metazoa; phylum Chordata; class Mammalia; order Artiodactyla; family Cervidae; genus Odocoileus; species Odocoileus virginianus. The sequence goes on from NC_069688.1 coordinate 26,555,495, forward strand.
CATATCTCCCAAAGTTCACTCAGACTCATGTCCATTCAGTCGATGATGCCATCTAACCATCTCATCATCTGTTGCCCTCTTCTTTGGCTTCAGTCTTTCCCAGCATCAGGGTCTTTTCCAGTGAGTCAGCTCTTCACATCAGGTGGCTAAAATATTGGGGCTTCAGGTTTATCATCAGTCCTTCCAATGTTTATTCTCTCTTATCTCACCTCTACAATAGTCGACAAAATCCTCTAAGTAAAAAAATCCATAAATGAGAGCAATGCAAAATTCTGGCCTCACCATTAAGGGTTCCCTTCCTCTCTAAATCTCCTAAGTCTTGACCCCATAATTCCTTATTAGCTTTTTAACTTTCCAGTGTCTCTAGAATCATTTTTCTAGCTTTTCTTTTTAGTGTGAGAGTTATTTCCTTAGTTTTTGTTGCTGAAAGTGGCACCACTCAAAAGACATTTTTAAGCAGGCAAATCATCAAATAAATAGAAAAATAAATGACAATACAAGTGCAATAAAAATATAAGCTAAAAATATGAGTCTTACTGATTGCAAACCCACCACTCATAAAGTGTGTAATAATTTTTAGCTGTTCAGTAAATCACTTCTGTTATTTAATGATGATTTTCCTATGAAAAAAAGTTAAAATGGACAAATAAGCTTCTCCTAATATAATTTAAGCTGTAGTTTGTTGAAAGGTCAATTAAAAAAAAAAATGCTAGTGTGCACGTCTAGCTGCTGAGTTGCATCCAACTCTTTTGCGACTCCAGGGACTGGAGCCTGCCAGGCTCCTCTGTCCTTGGGAACTTCCAGGCAAGAATACTGGAGGAGGAGGTGCCATTTCCTTCTCCAGGAGATCTTCCTGACCCAGGGATCTAACTTGCGTTTCCTGCATTGACAGGCAAATTCTTTACCACTGAGTTATGTGAAAGGTGAAAAAAAAAATACTGAAAGAGAAATGTTTGCTTCCTTGAAGATTTTATCCATGAAGATTTTATAGAATTGTTTTTGTTCAGTGGCTAAGTTGTGTCTGACTCTTTGCAACCCCATGGACTGTAGCACATCAAGCTCCTCTGTCCTCCACTATCTCCAGGAGTTTGCCCAAATTCATGACCACTGAGTCAGTGATGCCATCTAACCATTTCATCCTCTGCAGCCCCCTTCTCCTTTTACTTTCAGTCTTTCCCAGCATCAGAGTCTTTTACAATAGAGTACCCAATTTCAAATTTTCTTTTTAGATAAGCCACCAAAATGTTAAATAAACTAATGGTGGACATATAATCATTATAAGACAAACTGAAAGAATAATCAAAGGGATAACTGAAATTGAAAGTAATCTCTCTAAGAGCCTTGAAAGACCTCAAGGATGAAATTATTGAAATGGCTAAAATAAGTTATATGCTAAAATAAAATAAATGGCCATTCTTTTAAAGTATTAACTGACTAACTTCCTGTAGATAAGAGTTTTAAAAGATGACCTCTAGACCAAATCATTTCAGCTTCAAAGATGGCAAATTTTCTGGGGTTATAGTAAGTAGTATTCTTCCCAGGTGGTGCTAATGGTAAAGACTCCACCTGCCAATGCAGGAGACACAAGAGACTTGGGTTCAGTCCCTGGGTCGGGAAGATTTCCTGGAGTAGGAAATGGCAACCTACTCCAGTATTCTTGCCTGGATAATTTCATCAACAGTGGAGGCTGGCGGGCTGCGGTCTGGAGCTTTGCAAAGAGCTGGACATGACTGAGTGCACACACATGCGCACACACACACACACTTGAATGCACACATGCATGCGTATATTATGTAATAGGGTCTTTCATTTAAAAAAGAAAAAGAAAAAAACCAAGTCAATCTATTGGCACATTACAGGGTTAATATAAGAGAAAATCAATACTTGCTAGAATTACTTAAGAAAGAGAGTGTGTATATAAGGAAAGACTCATTTATCTTGGCTCCCTAAGAATTAAAAATATAACACTTATTACAATTTTCTCTATGATGTGATCTTTATAAACAAATATAAAGGCGAGTTGAATAGCAAGTGTGTATGGGTATTTTCCTAACCGTATGATATCAGGGCATTTCTTATAGCACACTATCTTGGTGTCATGAAGAACTTGTCAATAAGTAAGTATATATCTAGTAGTTCAGGTATGTTTATATCTAATAGTTCAATGAGAATATATGAGCTTTGACTTACATTCAATAGGCAGTTTCCTTTTTGGACTCTCAAAAGTAGATACTCATGTTTTATGTATCAGCTTAGGATGCAAGCTGGAAAGAGCACCACTCTTATCTGTTTAACAAAGTAATGATGGAGACTGTAAATTGAGATTTTCTTAATCTCATCAGAGAACAAAAGGTACAAGTTAAATAACTAACCCCAAATATAAGGAAACATGTATGCATCTAAGAAGAGGCATGATGAGCACTCTTGTTTACCAGTGGCCCCATACAAGTAAGAATTCATTCATTTAATTTTTTAAAAATAAATTACTAAATGGGCTAGCATAAGAAAATAAAAGCCCTTAAAACTGCAGACATAAGAGAAATTCCACCCCACTCCACAGGAGCAAGTAATAGCAGACTACTTCTGATAGAAGGCCAGACGCATGGAGAAATCCTCTTTGAGGTATGTGCACAAAGGGAAGACTTAGATCTAAGAGTGAAGTAAACATTGAGAAAAATCCTTTGACAAACCAGCCTCCTCTCTAAACACAAATAATGTAGAGTAATTTAAAGCCTGTGATGCACTAAGGGTAACTATAGCAACAGCAAAAACCACATCTAGCTGGAGTAGCTGTTTCAATTTCAGAAAGACTTCAAAACAAGGAATATTGCCAGAGATAAAAGAAGAACATTATATAATAGCAAAAGGTCAATTTTCCAAGATGATACAACAATACTAAATGTATATGCAACCAATAAAAGAGCTTCAAAATATAACATGTGAAATCTGATAGAACTGAAAATAGAAATAGAACTCTACAGTTGTAGTCAGAAACTTGAACATTCTTTTCTCAGTAACTTGTAGTACAAGTGGCCAGAAAATCAATAAAGATATAGACAACCTGAACAACCTCATCAACCAATTTGACCTAACACTCTATCCAACACCAGAACAACATGTTTATTTCAAGTGTACATGAAACAGTACAAAGTTAAATAATATTCTGGGAGTAAATTAAACCTTAACAAAGTTATAAGAATTGAAATTATACAAAGTTCCATTATTTGACTTGAGTGCTCATTTTGCAAGCTGACTTTTTGATTTGTGCACAATAAACTTTTAATAATTGCTACAAAAAATAAAATAAAATTGAAACGGGAAAACAGTAGAGAAAATTCATGAAGCCAAAATCTGGTTTGTTATAAAGGTCAAATACACTTGATAAATTTCTAGCCAGACTGACAAAGGTGAAAACAAGAAAATCACACATCATATTATATGGAATGAAGGAGGAGACATTAGTATAGACCCTATGGACATTGAAGGGGTAATCAAAGAATACTATGAACAATACTATGCCCATGAATTTAGCAACTTAGATGGAAAGCACTGATGGCTTGAAATAAGCAAATTTTGCTATCTCTATTGAAGAAAATAAATTGATAATTGCAAACTTTCTAGCAGCCAGATAAAATTTCACATAGGATGACTTCACCTATCAAGTAAAACAAAGCATGAAAAAGAAGTAAAAGGCACTGGGAATTAAAAAGATGAAATGTAACTATCTCTATCATCAGACAACTTAATTGTCTATATAGAAAATCCCCAAAAGATCCACTAAAAGCTCCCAGTATTAATAGGGAAGTTTAATAAGATCGCAGCATACAAGGTCAATATTCAAAAGAACATACTTATTTTTCCTCAAGATAGGTATTTATGCATTTCCCTAATTAATATAGAATTATGAAAGGAAATTATTAATATGGAAAGGAAATTTAGTTGCCCTTCAACATTTTGCATTTCTCTCCTAAATTTCCAAGTAAATCCCATCATGAGCTTTTATTCTCACATTTAATCCATTAACAAATCCACAGTTTCACCTTCAAAAGAGTCTATCTTTTTTCTCATATTTCACAGTCAACCGCTCACACTAAGTCACACAGTTTTCAAAGTATGTTTTATAGTTTATTAGAGAATATTAACAGAGAATATATCTCTCTATTAGAGAATATTCCTAGGTGGTGCTAGTGATAAAGAACCCACCTGGCAATATAGGAGATGCAGATTTGATCCCAGGACTGGGAATATCCCATGGAGAAAGGCATGGTAACCACTCCAGTATTCTTGCCTGAAGAATCCCATGGACAGAGGAGCCTGGTGGGCCACAGTCCATGGGCTAACAAAGAGTGGGATTCAGTTGAAATGACTTACCATAGCACACACTCACAAACACACAGACAACATTAAGAGACACTTTCAGGGGTCTGCAATGTCAAATGATCTTATTAATATTGCTAAGATGTTCACATTTCACTGATGTAGTAAAACAATGGTGAGTTAAAGTCAAAACCTGATTCCTAATTCATAATAATTTTTGTAATAAGAGGTGATGATATTAACGAATATCATACAAAAAATTCAGTCAACACTTGAGGGATGTGCAAAACTAAGTAGTTGTTATTTCCAAATGACCAATGCATAATTGCATAATATAATGCATGGATAAGATCCATTCAAAGTGCAAGAGAGACTAGTGGATTTTAGTGAAATAGAGCAAGAAAATCTCACTGGTGTAGTTTCAAATTCCACACTGCAACTAAACTTTAAGGAACTGCAACTTGGTTTTCCAAAAATACTAAAAATAATGCCAATCTTTTCAGCAGTTTTGTTCTGGAAACCACAGATTTTTAAAGTAAAAATACCTTATCTGTGGTAGTATATTATGGGCTTATTATTGTGGTTTCTGAAATTAATAAGTAGTTATTTATAAAATTCAAAGTTCTAATTTATCATATGGCAAATATATGTATAATCCACTTACTCAAAATTTTTAAGATGCTCCATTTTTAAGAGTACTAAGAGCTTCTAAATCCAACAAATTTGAAGGCTGATCTCATAGTGAAATCTATCACCTTAGTATTTGTGAACATTGTATAATCATAATCTAATTCCAATGGATAAAATACTTAAAAACATATTTTGTTGTTGCTTAGTTGCTAAGTTGTATCCAACTTTTTTGCAAGCCTACGGACTGTAGCCCACCAGGCTCCTCCATCCATGAGATTTCCCAGGCAAGAATACTGGAGTGGGTTGCCATTTCTTTCTCCAGGGGCTCTTACCAATCCAGGGATTGCAACTGCATCTCCTGCACTGGCAAGAAGATTCCTTACCACTGAGCCATCAGGATAGCCAAAAAAAAAAATGTATATACTGGTTCCAAAATGTTTAAGCACTCTTTGGGCTTGCTTTAATTCCTAAATTTAGGGAGAAAAGATAATCATATCAAAAAATGTCTTTTTAAAGAAAAGTTGTGATACTTATTGCTGATCTTTGGAATAGTAGGGATTTTTTTCACAAATTATAAAACGTGATTAAAATCATTGCTCCCTTTTAAAGCAGAGTCTCCAATCCCCCATACCATGGACCAGTACAGGTCTGTGGGCTGTTAGCAACCAGGTCACACAGCAGAAGGTGAGTGGCAGGCAACCATTCACCTATTACAGCTCGCCTTCATCACTCCTATTACCTCCTGAGCTCTGCCTTCTGTCAGACCCGTGGTGGGATTATGAGTGCAAGCACTACTGCACTTGAATCATCCCCAAACTATCTCCCTCCCTCTCCTGGTCCATGGAAAAATTTTTTTTCCGTGAAATTGGTCCCTGGTGCCAAAAATGTTGGGGACCAGTGCTTTAAGGGACAGGATAAGACAGAAAGGGTTGAAACAGATACACACTCACACACCAGTTTACCCTCTTCTCTTGTACCATCTTTTCCTGTATGATCTTGTTCATAAAACATCTAAAAGTTCACACATTTGTAATACAGATCATTAGTTTTTTCCTAGTCATATGAGTTGTAATTCTATTTCAGTACCTTTATTAAACTGAAGAGGCTGTCTTGGACCATTCCAGACTCAATTGAATTCTATTGTGTTCTTTGACTATTCTTAAGACCGTAGGATTTGGCTTCTGCATATCTTTCCAGTCCTCCTCTCTATGCTTTCCATTAATTATTGCATATTGGCTTCTCTTTCTATTTCCTGATGAACTGAACTCTTTCTTTTAATCACATAGGACAAGCTGTTTACTACCAGAGAAATTTTGACCTTTCTATTTCTGCTGCATGGTACAACATCCCCCAGCTCTGCAGACTGCCTTCTTCTCATTTTTCATTTCTAAAGCAATATATTATCTCTTAAAAGACACTATCCTTGACAATTCTGTCTATAATAGTGAAAACCTTCTCCCCTGATTCCCGTGGTATCTATGGCATCATTCTACTTTTTTTTTTTTCTTCTATTTTGAAATGTTCTGGTTTGTTTGCTCCCTGACTTATTATCTTGTTCCTATACCACAATGCATATTCTCATGAAGAAAGAGATTTGAAAACCTTTCTTGTTAAACATATCTCACTAAACAATCATGGAATAACTTAACTAGTAAATTAAGATTAAATTTGAAAGTGGTATATTTAAATTATGAAAGCATATTTTCCTTTAATTACACCAAATAATCTTATGTTATTATTCCGCGTATGCACAACCTGAGAAATATACATAAGGCTAATAATAAAAATTCACAATAAATTAGAAAGTCATGACTTTTCCATGAGCATAAAAATAATATGTGACTATAGAAAGAACTCACTAAGATAAAATGGATTATTTTATTTTATTTTTAAAAATATTTTAGCTGTGAGTTATGTGGGATCTTAGTTCTCTGACGAACCCTTGTCTCTTGCAATGGAAGGGCTGATTCTTAATCACTGCACTGCCAGGGAAGTCCCAAAAGGAGCTATTTTAAACAGTGGCTTTCCAGTAATCACTGGTACACACCTTTCATCATTTTGCCTTTTAAAAGGCAACTATTCTATATTCCAACCTTCTTTTTGAAACTAAAATATACATTTTTTACTTATTCTATGGCTCACAACCAACAATAATATAATAATTGCTATATATGCAAAGAAAACAAGTCTTGAGAAATATTAAGAGGTCCATTATCCACTACAAGCATACTTGCAATTCTTTTAAGTTTTCAATTGAAAGAAAAAGACAGTCTCAAAAAAGCATTATTTGTTGACTTAACATTCATTCTGAAATGAGAAAGCAAAGTGAATCAGGTTAAAATGATTAATTTAGTTTCTCACCAAGAAATTCCCAGTACTACATTCCTTTCTTATTCAGGAAAGCAATTTGAAATTCTTATTTCAATGCTTTAAAGAGAAGGGAGGAAGACTTGCAAGATTACCCAAATTGAAAGAGAGTTTAGCAATCATTCAGTGAGATGGTTCCTACCTGGGATTCCATGGCCTCTAAAAGATCTCTTAACTTATCTTTGAAATACTTTAAAGTAACAGATGTCTGAAGAGAAACAGACATTTACCCACAGTAAGCCAACCAGGGCATTGATTCTTTCCATTTGGTTATAAATGTATCAATTGAGCCTATATGTCATGTGGCACTTATATTTAAAATATGAAAGTACATAAATTATGTTTTCATAATGTGCTATGCCTTAAGAGATGGTGGCTAAAGAATTTTTCAAAACATCAAATTTGTATTAAGGGCATTTTAACAAATAGTTCTAGGAAATCAGTTGGAGACAAATTATCTAATTCCATTCTCTCCTTCTACAAATAAAGTATTGAAAACCCCAAGTGCAAATAAGTGGCCCAAGGTTATTCAGTTTCTGATTTCTATGTATATAAATGCAAATGTTGTTATGTGAAACTGGTGCATATTTGTGTCCACTAAAGTGAAGCATCACTCATACTGCTATGCTTGACTTGAGAAAGATGCAGATCAAATCACATTTCTTTCTAGCCATCCTAAACTAGAAAACCCAAATGGCTACTTTATTATATGGGAGAGGATATCATTTTGCAAGACAAAAATCAGAGTAAATAGTTGACAAAAATGAAGAGGAGTTAGTGATATTCATGAGGTCAGTGTTTGAAATCAAGACACACAACTGAAAATGTTAAAGCTTAATCTTTATAGAAAAAGTCACATTATTTGATTATAAGAACATAGATTTAATTAATATTTTATCTTAAAATCATTTTGATTTTTATATCGATGAATCAGTCTAAAATATTTTTAATCTGTCACTTTGAATTACCTTGAACAGTGTCCCTTTATCAGAAAAATAAGTGAAACATTACAATAAGTGAAAATAAACATTTTCAAAAGTAGTTTAAAAAGGGGCAGAGCTGAGGCTTGGGAATCAAATGTGTCTGAATTTGAATCTAAATTCTGCCATCAACTACTAATAGCTCTTGTTCAAATTGCTAGCCCCAATTTCCTCATTTGTGAAATGGGCATCAATAGCACCTAATTAATGGGGGTACCCACAGAATTGCTTTATAAGCTTTTTACCCAACTAATCGCAAGCATTATGAGAATATTAAAACAGCCTCAGTTACCTGCCCTTTTAAAATATTTGTTGAATCAATAAGATAAAGAATGAAAATAAATGCTTAATAAATAAGTAAATTGAGTGCCTTGAATAAAGTGGTGGCTTTAATTGCAACTACAATTTATAAGAAAAATTGCTAAGCATTATTATTGCCCACTATGACATTTTTATCTATGCTATCCACGATGAAATTGAATAGATTAAAAGAAAACAATCATTAGAAACTTTCCTCATAAAGTATTTAATTATGGTTCTAGTAGTTATTAAATCTAATCAGAAACTCTTCCTATCTCCATCACTTTTAAGACACATATTCAGTAATGTACTGGTTAAAAGTTTTTAGGGGGATATTCTTAATATTTAGAAGAATGAAATTAATTTCAAAATATAATATCTCATTTCAAAATCTGAAGCCTTCTTTTATTTATTGGGTAAAAATAGGTAATATGAATTTCCCTGACTTTTTTGGTATCCTTAAATATATAATCAGGTAGTCATATCAACTTTTATGTAAATGTTGATTGATTGATAACAACGAGAACAGACACATTATCCCAACTCTTGAAGTTGGGATATCTTACTAATTCATAATATTGTAATCAGTTTGAAAGTAAGTAATACATGAGCCCCCTACTTGTATACTAAGCATGAAGATTCAAATACAAAGATTATCAAACATGATTTCCTAAACCATTACTTTCTGATGCCTATTGATGTCTCAAGCTCTTTTCCTCTAATTTTGAGCCCTTTTAAAATTCTGGACTCTTAAATTAGATATGGTCTAGTTGATCTTTGTAGGTGTTAATATGTGCTTTCCATAAATTAATAAAATATTCTAGATAAGATTTAACTACAGTAGATTAAAAAAAAACAACAACAACTATATTACTACTTCCCTTGTTCTTGATGAAGGGCTTTCAAAGTTCTAGCTCAAGAGTCACATCAGTAAGATGGCAAGCCAGAAACTACAGACCATCCTAACTCCACAGAGACATACAATTAACAGCAATATATGGACTAAGACACTTTTGTGATAACTCTAGACATTAGCATTTAGGCCATTATAAAATCAAGAAAGTATTCCAGTAAAAGACAGAGAGAAAAATTCACAACATTTGTCATGCCCATCTACATCCCTCCCCCTACAATGTATAGGGCAGAGCACCATGAGGAAACCCCCTATATAAGGTAAAGTTAATGAAAAACTGCTATAAAAGATGAAGAAAGTCATATTATAATGAAAAAGGGACAATTCAATAAGAAGATATAACACTGAGTATTTACATACCCAAGTTCAGAACCCCTAAATAAATGAAGTAAACTTTAACAGATCTGAAGGGAGAATAGACAACAACATGGTAAAATGGGCATTTCAATACTTCACTTTCTATAATGGAGGGAACAACAAACCAGAAGATCAATAATAAAAGAGGACTTAAACAATACTACATACCAACTGGATCCAACATACATATAGAACATTTCATACAAAAACAGAAAAATTTATATTCTTTGCAGATGCACATGGAACAGTACTCATGATAGACCACCTGGTAGGCCACAAAATTAATGTAAAATATTTTAAAAGATTGAAATCATACAAAGTATCTTTTCTAATCACAATGTAATGAAACTAAAATCAATAGCAAAAGAAAAACTAAAAAATTCACATACATATGGAAACTAAAATCGACACTCTTAAATAAGTAATGAGTCAAAGAAATCACAAGGGACTGAAAAAAATACCTTGAAACAAATGAAAAGGAAAATACAACATACCTAAACATGAGATACAGGAAAAGCAGTTCTAAGAAGGAATTTTATAACTATAAAGAATGTATTTTTGTAAATATATATATTAAATCAATACCCTAACCATACATCTTAAAAAATTAGAAAAGAACAGATCAAAAGCAGCAGAAACAAGGAAATAATAAAGATAAGTGAAGGGATTAATAAAACAGAGAATAGATAATAAAGTCAATAGAAGAAAAAACAATCAAAATAAGAATTTTGTTATTTTGAAAATGTCAACAAAATTGGCAAGCTCTTGGTTGGATTAACTAAGAAAAAGAGAAAAACTGAACTAGCTAAAATCAGAAATGTAAGGTCATTACAAATAATGCCAGAGAAACAAAAAGATTGTAAGAGAACATTGTGAACAACTGTATGCCAACAGATTAAATAACCTAGAAGAAATTTAAAAACCTCTAGAACACACACCCCACCAAAACTGGATCATAAATACATAGAAAAATTGGTCATATTCCAATAATGAGTAAGGAGATTGAATTAATAGCAAAAGCCACCCAACAAAAACATCCAAAACTAGGTGGTTTCACTGAAGAATTTCACCAGACACTTAAAGAAAAATTAACAACTATCTTCCTGATACTCTTCCAAAAAACTTGAGAGGAGGAAATACTTTGGGTCACATTCTGTAAACTCAACATTATCCTAATACCAAAGCCAAAGACACTACAAGAAAACAGCTGCCTAATAGTACTGATGAATATTAATGTTAAAATAGTCAATAAAATACTAGTAAACTGACTTCAATAGCATATTAAAATGATTATGCACCATGACCACATGGAATTTAATCCTGGAATGTGAAACAGAGCAGCATGCAAAAATCAATCAGAGTAGTACAAAAACAAGATGTAGGACAGAAAACACAAAATCAATAGATAGAGAGAAAGCATTTGACAAGATATATACCCTTTCATGATAAAAACACTTAACAAACTTAGAAGAAAATTACTTTCATTTATGAAAAGCCAACAGCTAACATAATACTCAACGGTAAAAAAATGGAAAGTTTTTCCTCTGAGATTAGGAACAAGGCATAAACAACTGTTCTGCCCATTTCTATTCAACATATCAGAAGTTCTAGCCAAAGCAATTAAGCAAGAAAAAGAAATAAAAGACATTCAAATTGAAAAAGAAGATGTGAAATAATCTCTATTCATAGATGACATGATCTTATACGCAGAAAACCTTAATGATTCCACAAAAAATGTTAGGACTAATAAATATATTTGGAAAATCTGGAGAATACAAAACTAACATATACATACAGAGGGAAACATTTACATTTCTAGACATTTTAGATAAATAATACAAAAAGAAAATAAAGAAAACAATTCATTTTATGATAGTGTCAAAATGAACACAGTTTTTAGGAATAAATCTGACCAAGGAAGTGAAAGACTTGTACACTGAAAACTACACAGCATTGTTGAAAGAACTAAAGGACATGAATAAATATAATCAATCTTATGTTAATGAATTGGAAGATTTAATATTATCAAGGTGCCAATACTACCCAAATCAATATAGAAATTCATTTAAATCTCTATTGATATCACTACGGTGTGTTTTTTTTTTTTAATCAGAAATAGAACTCAGATGTATAGAACAGACTTGTGGACTCTGTGGGAGAAGGCGAGGGTGGGATGTTTCAAGAGAACAGCATCGAAACATGTATATTATCTAGGGTGAAACAGATCACCAGCCCAGGTTGGATGCATGAGACAAGTGCTCGGGGCTGGTGCACTGGGAAGACCCAGAGGGATTGGGTGGAGAGGGAGGTGGGAGTGGGGACCGGGATGGGGAATACATGTAAATCCATGGCTAATTCATTTCAATGTATGACAAAAACCACTGCAATGTTGTAAAGTAATTAGTCTCCAATTAATAAAAATAAATGGAAAAAAAAAGAAATAGAAAATTTCATCCTAAAATTCGCATGGAATCTCGAGAAAGTCTAAATTACTCAAACGATTTTTAAAAAGAACAGAGTTGGAGGACCTGAACTTTCTGATTTCAAGCCATATTACAAAGCTACTGTTATGATTAATTTTATGTGTGAATCTGACTGGGCCACATGATGAACAGAGGTTTGACCAAACATTATTTTGGATGTGTTTGTGAGTTTTTCTGGATGAAATTTACAACTGAATCTGTGTTGATTAAAGTAGATTGCCTGCACAAATGTGGATGGTGAGCCTCATTCCATCAGTTGGTAAGGACAAAAAGGCTAAATCATAGGGATCTCTTCCTGCCTGACAGTTTGAGCCATGATCTTAGTCTTTCCTGTACTTCACATGCAGACTGAAATATTGGATCTTCTGGGATCTCAAGCTTCCTGGATTATATACATATATTATGTTATAATATATATACATAGATGCTTTTTGGTTCTATATCTCTGGAGAACCCTAACAGTTTTTGTCATCAAAATAAGATGGTAGTAGCATAAAGCAGACAAACAGACCAATGAAATACAATAGAAAGTCCAGAAATATATTCCTGCAGATATTGTTAAGTGATCTTCAACAAGAGTGCCAAGATTACTAATGCGTAGAGGATAGACACTTCAGTAATGGTTTTGGGGAAACTGTATCTCCAAGCGCAAAGAATTAAGTTGAATTATTATCTTATGACTAACACATTCACATTATCTTATGCTACATACAGAAAAATAATCCAAACTAAAGACTTAAATGTATGACCTAAAACTACGAGACTACTAGACAAATACAAAGGGTGAAATCTTCATTGCATTGAACTCAGCAATGATTTCCAAGAAATCACAAAAAACAAAAACAAAAGAAAAAAAAATACATCTATTGGGCATCAAACCAAAAAGTTTCTGCACAATAAAAACACAGTCAGCAGAGTGGAAAGGTAAACTATGGTATGAGCGAAAGCTTTGCAAATCTTATATCTGATAAGAGGATAATATCCAGAATGTAGAAAGAACTCCTACAATTCAACAAGAAAAAAATCAAGTAACCTGACTGCACAATTAAACATTGGTCAAAGGTTTGAAAAGAAGCTCAACATCACAGATCATCAGAGAAATTGTAAATAGTACAACTGCTATGGAAACATTTTCATTTTTAGAAACAATTAAAAATTGAGTCACAATATTCTGGGTATATATCAAAATAACTGAAATAGTGATTCAGAAAGACATTTCTATGCCTCTGCACATGGTAGTACTATTCATAGCCAAAGGTAGAAGCAACCCAAATCTGCATCAGGAGAGAAGTGGATAAACAAAACGTGACATATATACAATGAAATATTTTTCATTCTAAAAAAGAAAGGAAATCTTATCACATGCTACAACATGGATGAACCTTTAAGATTATGCTGTGTGAAATAACCTGGTCACAGGACAACAAATACTGCAATATTCCACTTATATGAAATGTTTAAAGGAGTCAAATTCATAGAAACATAAAGTAGAAAAGTGGGTACCAGGGGCTGGGAGTAAGACAAAAAGTTATTTAACAGGCATAAAGTTTCAGATTGCAAGATGAAATATTTTTGGAAATCTGTTTCATAGCAATGTGAATACACTTAACCCTACTACACTAGACAAAAATGGTTAAGATGGTACATTTTATGTTTTGTGTTTCTTACCACAATAAACAACATATAGATAAAACTTTATCTCTGCAAAGCCTGAAAGCCCATGGTATTTAAAAATAACTCAGATTCAGTAGAAATTTTTTTCCCAATCATATTCTGAACCTTGAAATTAGTACTTTGGGAATTTCGCATTGATTCTGTACACAGTTATGTATGTGGGTTTAGTTGCTAAGTTGTGTCCAACTCTTTTGCAACCCTGTGGACTATAGCATACCAGGCTCTTCCATCCATGGGATTTCCCAGGCAAGAATACTGGAGTGGGTTGTCGTTTCTTTCCCCAGGGGATCTTCCCAACCCAGGGCTCTAACCCATATCTCCTGCACTGGCAAGAGAATTCCATATAACTGAACCACCAGGGTAGCTTCTGTACACTTATCTCCAACTTGATTTCCGTGGTTACAGTGTCAATCTGGTTCTTGTTCTCAACTGTCTCAAGAATGTTTTAAACTAAAATATCTTCCCTATGACTAACTTCCTGTAGTCTTTGATCTTAAACTGTATTGACCACCTTAAACATTTTCCATTGGTGCATCAGTTGTGTCATCCCTAAGTCTGTAAATCTTAAGTTCTTTCCAAGACCATAAAAAGATTCTATGTCTTCCTTTGCTGTAACTGTCTACCTGTGGAGCAGCTATTTTTTGATCTTATAAAGGCCACATATTCTTAGTTTATCTCTAATCCACTTCCATACTTGAAAGTATATAAAATCCTCACTGCTTGGACTCATGACATGAAATTTAAAACACCTACCATTGCAGTCACCTAAACATTTCTTCCTTACTACTGGAAAAAAAATGAAGATAGTTTTATATCTATTCAAGATGATGTAACTTTAGTAATTAATGTTCATTTATTGGGTCATTTAAATAGTAATGAGTCTGCCTACCACCATTATTATCCAGTTCATGTAATTCCATCTTGTATAAGAGAAAAATAAAAACATTTTGTTAATACAGATGACTTATTTCTATATCAGTACTCTAGAACACCAACCAAGTCATTATGTCAAAAAGAGGGAATGGAGACAGTCTACCATATTTTATTCTTGGTGAACACATGCTGACTGCTGCTAATCATGACCTTTCTCAGTACTCAAAGACCATTCACTCATTTAGTATTCCCTTCAAATATTTTACTGAGCATAAATGTCAAGATCCCTGGCCTATAGTTTTAAGACACTGCCTAACCTTTTCAGAAACTTGGGGCATTTGCTTTTCTTTATTCTCATGGCAGTTCCCCTATTTTCAATAACTCCTCAAAGATTACTGGCATTGATCTTATCTTTGGAATTACTCAGCACCCTAAATTAGATACCTCCTGAACCATAAAAGTGAAGTCTTTGGAGATTTGTTTCACTTTTTCTTTTCCTATCTCTTCAACTATTCTGAATTTTATTTCTCATCACCATTTTAGTTTCATCCTTCCAACATGAAGATTATTCTCCTTGACACACAAAATGGAAACAAAATTGAAGTTAAGAAGGTAATCTTTCCCTCTTTTGCTGTCTATTATTGTAGCATTTGGCTCAAGAATAAGAATTTCCACAATCTTGTTCACTATATAACTAAAAGGCTTTGTTGCTTAAAGGGTTTGAAAATGATAATATGTTTTCAGAATCAGTCTTCTAATTTCTTTTCTTTGGTGTATTTTTATTTTTAATCTGTGCTCATTAAAAGACCCATAGAAAGCACTTTGATTTTCATGGACAGCTCCCCATGTTCATTTTCACCAACATCATTCTTTATTTTATAGCTAACCATTTTGAGAGTTTTTTGTGGAACTGTTTCCAAAATTCACTTATTCACTTATAATAGGTGAATAAGTGAGAATATAACTTGGAACAGCCCATATAACCATATACGATGTGACATCTCTCTTAAAGTCACATCATTATCATCTCATAAAACAGATTCTCTATATTCATTAATTTATATCCATATTAACAATCCTTATTATTTTTTTCCTTTATCTCCTGGGATAGAATTTGTCAGCAAGGGGAAAAATTAGCATTTTCTTTTAGTACCCTGTAGATATTTAAAATTCCCCATGGTAAAGAATCTGCCTGCCAATAGAGGGGACATTGGATTGGTCCCCGAGTTGGGACGATCCCATGGAAAAGGAAATGGCAACCCACTCCAGTATTCTTGCCTGGAAAATTCAATGGACAGAAAAGCCCGCCAGATAATAGTCCACGGGATTCCAAATAGTTGGACAATACTGAGCACACGCGCACACGCACACACAAACACACACACACACACACACACACACTAAATACTTTGAAAACAGGGATGAATAAGTTATATCCCTTCTTTAATGGAAGATACCATTCAGAACTTTTTTTAAAGTTAAACTTTGGTTTTCTATGTTAACACATAGTGAATGTGTGTCATGCTGCCACTCTTCTCTCTAATGTCTGTGGCAGACAGCACTGAACAGTCAGGACAATCTTCACGCTGACCCTGAATACAGGCAAGAATCTTCAGCACATTACTTTAGGCACCCAATGTTAATTGCTCAGAGTTGAAACTCAATTTTAAATATGTGCTTTTCTAACTCTTTCACATTTATAGCCTCTCAAAATATATCATTTCTACATTTTAAAGTAAAGGCATTGATCTGCTGGTTGTGTAAAGTTTACAATAATAGTTTAGTATAAGTTGGCTTAAAGCTTAACATTCAGAAAACTAAGATCATGGCATCTGGTCCCATCACTTCATGGGAAATAGATGGGGGAACAGAGGAAACAGTGTCAGACTTTACTTTTTGGGCTCTAAAATCACTGCAGATGGTTATTGCAGCCATGAAATTTAAAGATGCTTACTCATTGGAAGGAAAGTTATTACCAACCTAGACAGCATATTTAAAAGCAGAGACATTACTTTGCCAACAAAGGTCTGTCTAGTCAAGTCTATGGTTTTTCCAGTGGTCATGTATAGATGTGAGAGTTGGATGGTGAAGAAAGCTGAGCACTGAAAAATTGATGCTTTTGAACTGTGGTGTTGGAGAAGACTCTTGAGAGTCCTTTGGACTGCAAGGAGATCCAACCAGTCCATCCTAAAGGAGATCAGTCCTGGGTGTTCATTGGAAGGACTGATGTTGAAGCTGAAACTCCAATACTTTGGCCACCTCATGTGAAGAGTTGACTCATTGGAAAAGACCCTGATGCTGGGAGGGATTGGGGGCAGGAGGAGAATGGGACGACAGAGGATGAGATGGCTGGATGGCATCACCGACTCGATGGGCATGAGTTTGAGTAGACTCTGGGAGTTGGTGATGGACAGGGAGGCCTGGCGTGCTGCGATTCATGGGGTCGCAAAGAGTCGGACACAACTGAGCGACTGAACTGAACTGAACTGATAGTTTACAATAATCATTTAATTATTTTTCTATAGCAACACTGTTTTCCTACAACACTTGAGATTTAGTAGAATGCTTTCTAAAAACATGGTCATTTTTGTGGCACAAACCAACCTATTTGTGAAAGATCATTGTTGAAATATAGACAAGAACAATATAAAAAAATTTAGAGGCAGCATTTTATTTATAACTAAGGATTCTCATTTCTCTGGGCTTCCCAGTTAACGCTAGTGGTAAAGAATCCACCGCCAATGCAGCAGACACAAGAGATTCAGGTTTGATCCCTGGATAAGGAAGATCCCCCAGAATAGGAAATGGCAACCTGTTCCAGTATTTTTGCCTGGAAAATTCAATGGACAGAGGAACATGGTGGGCTACAGCCCACGGGGTCACAAAGAGTCAGACACCTCTGAGCACACCGTATAGTCTCATTTCTAGTCATGTTTCATATATAAATTTTTACAAATGTATATTGATCTGTTTCCTGATTTTGAACCAAAATATCACAAAATATAAAGCATCACATCAAAGCCTAAATGAAAACTTAAAACAATAATGAAAAGTACCTAATATATTTTTAATACAATGGAAGACATTAACCAGTTATTTTAAAGAATACACTGACAGAACTTACTAAGAAATTGAATGTAGAATGTTTGAGATCAGGGACAAAGTCTTGGCTGCATTATTTGGGATTGAGAAATACAAACTGAATGGAACATAATCAAATAAGATGGGTAATTCTAGGGGAGGATCTAAATGTTAAGAAGTCAAAAGCAAATCTGATATCACTGTTTAGATGGTGCATTTGTTGTGTAGTAAAAGAATGTGTATTCTAGTTAATATATTTGATTAGTCAGAATACTAATACTGACTAATGTTGTGCACAATGCACAACCAAAAGGAGGTGATGTATAAGAAGGGGGAAGCCAAGAGGGATCGTCAGGATGACTCCTTTGGGGTTAGCCTGCTCCCGTGTCTTGGGTATATCTGTTTAATAAAAAATATGTCTTCTTGAGCTATAACAGAGCTGTACCTTGTCTGTTGTTTTAAACCCTTTAATCCATTGTTCCAAATTTTTGTTGTGATGAGACAAGAACCCAGGGAGATAAATAAATCAACCTGACATATCCATTATGCCATTCTACTTAATATCAGTTTATAAACACTATTGATTAAAGCAATGCACATCATGTATTCATTTTAAAAATCCAGAACCACAGAGAACTCCCTTTATTCATTCCTTTTTCAGCTAAGGGCAGTGAAAGCTAAAGAATAATCACACTTTGTATAAAAAATAGCCATAGTGCTAATAAGAATTCTTTTTAATTTTAAATTTATGTGTCTTTTAATTGAAGGATAATTGCTTTACAGTATTGTATTGGTTTCTGCCATACATCAACATGAATCAGCCATAGGTGTACATATACGCCCTCCCTCTTGAACTTCCCTCCCATTTCCCTCCCCAAGGAATAATTGGCATAAATAAAGGCAAGTATAACTTTATTGCCATTCACAAAATAAATGACTTGCCAATTTCCTCATATTAATGTCCTTCAGAAATGCCACATTCATCATATTCACGTTTAAAGAAAATGTACATAAGCCTAGACTTTTTGAGTTTTTAATTTTAGATTCATGCATCATCACTTTTCATTATTATTTGAGAACAATTTGCACAATGAATTTTTATATTCCATTCTGGTTCATCAGACTAAAAAAACAGACTAATTTATTTCCAGTTATTAAATGATCAAGAAAAGTTTTGTGCGTGTATTTGAATTAACTAGGACTTACTGATTATTGTCAAGTCTATGTTTTTATACTCTGTGAGAAGAGAATGTAATTAAGATGGAAAGAACTCAAGGAAGGATAGAACTGATTTTTTAAAAATAAACAATGCAAATGCACACACAGCCACGTCCACATATGTAGTCAAAAATATGAGGTAACAAAAGTTGAGGCTTATTTAATTAAAAGATGTCTATTAAATAGACATTTTTCTTTATTTTTCCTAAGACACACTTGGGTCTCTGTAATCATAATAAATAAGAATCTATGCCATTCATAAACACTGATTGCCTCACATTCCACTTTACTGTTTTTTCCTGAAAAAGTCTGTGGTAAATTAGGAAGATATCAATTTTCATCCAGAAACAAGGAAAACTCAAGTTTCTTAATTAAGCACCCTGCCCTAGCACTTGATATTTGTTATTTTTGACAACCTTTGATTTAGAATTAATTAGATCAGACTACATCAAAGTTAATAAATAAGCCAACCTAAATGTAAACTGCTCAAAATAACATTTGACTTCTTTTTTTGTCTCTTTAGAAAGTAATGGTGAAAACCAAAATAAAGTATATTTTTTTAAGAGAGAAAATTTACCTTTGAAGGAGCAACATTCTTCTTACTTGGTCCTTAGTCATAGATTTTTAAATGTCCTCACTTATTTGTGTATTTTCTGTCAAAATGTCATCATTACACTACCTCTGATAAAATTTGTTTTATTCTATAAAAATTTATTTTATTCTATAAGGGGAATTTAAAATATAGACATAAAATTAAAAGTGCCTTATAGTTTACTACATAGCCCAGAACTACATCTGAAAGATATAGAGGGAAAGACCTCTGATTTTTCCAGACAACACTGCCTGTCAGACTGTTAGGTAGTTTGAACTGCATAGCATACGGCTTTAATTTGTGAGTATACCAAAAATTACAATAGCTCATTTTTTACCAATTACCTAGTAAATCTAAGATACATCAATCACTCTTTGTTATACATAAGTGCTATTTTTCTGGAGGATAATGATGAGTAGATGGTAAATACATTGCCCTTTTGAGTTGGAGATATTGGTTACTAATGATCTAGAGATGAAAGGCTTTGGAACCCAATTATCATTTCTTTTCCTATCCAAATCTTTTATACATAACTTTTTAAATAATAAAACATATTTTCATGTATATTATAGAATCATGAAGTGAATATAAAATGAACAAGATACCTTTCCCAAACTGCATATATATTTTATGAGATCCTTCAGTGGTTTTTGAGTGGATTTATTATACAGTCTTTGGACATTCTTAAACTCACAGCCTGAAAAGAGGAAATGACCTAAACACTAAAATGAAATACAAAAATAGTACACTTTTAAAGGGTCTGAAGAAGATTTTACATCTTCTTCCTTCGGCTCAATGCAACCAGAATCTCTAATATTCTAAACAAGTGATATTACGTGATGAGAGTAGCTGCAGGAATACCATCTGAAACATCTTAGAGGAAGTCTGCTCAAAGGAAGTGTTTTAATGCTGTTGATGGTCTCCCCACTCTTTAAAACTTGATCTCTGTTGCTATTACAATTTTTAAAGCACATGAAAAAATTTACAGTAAAAAATTTTTCAAAACAAAACATGCTCAGTATTACTGTTAATGGCTTCTCCTTTCCCTTAGTTTATAGAATATTATTTTATTGGTTAGAATAGAGCATTGATTCCATGTGTTAAGTTCTCAAATTTATCTTTTTAGATAAAGGTTACTCTAAACATAGCCAACTATTTCTGGATTCTCAAATTATAAAAATGAATAGTGTCATCTGCACATTACACTAAATAAAGAGATATTTCAAATGATAGTTTTACATCCATAATATGTTCTTATAAGATGCATGCTCTTGATTAAAAAAAAAAAAAAAGATTCCTTGAGCAGAGTGATGATTAGTCTTGATGGTAGAGTATTTTAACAGAAATCGCTAAAGTATCAGCATATGCCTCATGCTATAAGAGACAATAAATTTAATGGCTCTTTCAGTCTTTCAATTTTTATTATTATTATTATTTTGTAGTCAAGTTTAGATGAAAAGAATTTGTATACAGATATTATTTTTTACTTTTGTGTTTCAAAAATAGGCCATACATGGGTACATTTAACCAGTTACTGAACTTTTTCAATGACTTTCCATTTAGGGGTAAAATAGTATTACCACTTAATACCAGATTACAAAGAAAAGACTATTTCTGAAAGAATTTTGGCTTTATGAGAGCAGCAGGGTCTGGGAATTACATGAATGGGGTTCATTCTCCCTTTCAGGTCTGAGTGGATGAGAACAAGACATTTCATGTATGAAAGAAATGTTTCCCTCTGCTCATCTCCAACTCAAAATGACCTGGAATAGAGTGAAGTATGGTTTGTCTCAAAGAAGATACATAGTTTTAGAAGTATTTCTGTTATACTTGTTGGATGAATAGGCATGTATTCAAATTTTCTGCATTTTTGGATAAACATTTTATTGTGGAAATTTTCAAACATATAACATTAAAGCTTTGAATGATAAAATAACCTCCACACACATACCTATCCCTCACCTACCGCACAGCTTCAATAATTACGAACATCTACCCCAAAAGATTTTATCTATAACCCCCACACATCCTCTCTCTAATTATGTAGAATAAAACTCCAGACCATATATTTTTGATCCATAAATATACCAATGAGTATTTCTTAAATGGAAGGGCTGTTTGAATCATATATCAAATCATTCTATACCCCAAATCAATTCCCTGATGCCATGAAATATCCATCAGTTTGCATGATTGTCCTATAATAGCTTAAACAGTTAGAAATCATATCCAAATTAACTTTGCATGTTGTAATGAAGCAATATGTTTCATAAGACTCACTTAATTTATAGGATCCTTTGCATATTTTGATTTTTTCCCCATTCCCTTACAATTTATACATTTAAGAAACTGGGAATCTGGCCTATAGTTTCCTGTAGTCTGAACTTTGCTAATCACCTCCTTCGAGAATTATTTAACATGTTTCTTCCTCCCTTGTATGTTTTGTAAACTGGTGATTAGAAAAGATAGAAAGATAATAATAAACTTCATAAAGTCTAAGTTTCTGGCAAAAATATTTCATAAGTGACATGATATGATTCCAGTAAAAATGAGGTACTATCTGTCCATCTCCCTTATTGATGATCATCACCTAGATTCATTTATCAAACAGACGTTGAAAAACTATCGATTTTAGAAGTTCTATCAATATTTATATATTAGTTAGCTACAATACTTTATCAAGAAAACCTCTGTCTCAGGAAACTTCCCTGGTGATTCAGTGATGAAGACTTTGCCTTCCAGTGCAAGAGATGTAGATTCCACCCCTGATCAGGTAGCTAAGATCTCACATGCTTTGTGGCCAAAAAACCAAACATAGAACAGAAGCAATATTGTAACAAATTTAATAAAGACTTTAAAAATGGTCCAATTAAAAAAAATCTTATAAAGGAAAGAAAATCTCTGTCTAAATTACTAGTTATGCTGAAGTAAGTGCCTGTTAAGTTACTTCAGTTGTGCCCAACTCTTTGCTAACCCATGGACTGTAGCCCACCAGGCTCCTCTGTCCATGAGATTCTCCAGGCAAGAATATCAAAGTGGCTGCCATGCCCTCCTCCAAGGGATCTTCCCAACCCAGGGATCCAATACGTGTTTGTTGTATCTGTCTCCTGCATCGGCAGGCAGGTTCTTTACCACTAGCGCCACCTGTGCCGAAGTACAGTGTTCTTTAAACAAAAAAGTCAAAATAAAACACTTTTTTTGCCACCTCTATTTGCCATTTTTAAATTTAATATGTTGGCCCTCTGACATCCTACAATGGTCAATTGAATATACATTTATTGTCCAAACCAGTACATTTTTTAAATAAAAAGACACTATTTAATAATTATGCTGGAAAAGCAGAAAAAGCCAGGCTGCCTGCCTTTGATAAACTAGGATGAACAGTCACATTGTTCAAAGTTAACCAATGAGTTTTTAGTGTTTGATTTCTTTTTGCCTTTTACATTATATTATAATCATGTGTATTCAAAAATATTTAACATTCATTAAATGTAAAAATTCTCCAATGTAGTTTGAGGCAGAGTTCTCTGGCCATGAGCCTAGAAGTGCTTATAATCTTATTGTCTTTCTAATCTAACACAGGTTTCAGGATCATCTTGTATATTTCATGCCCCAAATTTTGAATCAGCCTCTTTTCCAGAGAGCCCTGGTCCTTTACTTTGAAAATTTCATTTTGACACCAAAACCTGGGTATTAGAAGGCTTATTATTACTGATTTAGTTACTGTTTCTAGCCTTTTTCTGGACAGAGTTAGAAAATAGTTTTCATAACATAAAATGGACTATAAAATCTTACTTCCATATTTTATTCATTAAAGATAAAAGAGGTTTTACTTAATCTTGCTAAACTTATTTTTATATTGTTTCTCCTGAATAAAAATCCACTTTTCTATGACACCAGCATAGTTAGTCATTTATTTTAACCTGCAATACACTTATAATAATTTCTGAATTGCAATAGTAATACTACCTCTAATTACTGAGAGAGTTCAAATTTTTGCTTTTGTGTTTTATTTGTAGCTATTTTTCCCTAGAGTATATAGACTATGGAAACTAACCAAATTACTGGGTTTTAAACTGTCTTGAAATAATTCTCCTTGGTGGTTAATGGCTATGTCATCAATTTGACATAGTATTAGGTTTGTTTACTTCCCTTTAGATTTTTATGAATGAATTTTTAGAAAGTATCTTTTTAACTTATTTTAATTGAAGGTTAATTACTTTACAATATTGTGGTGGTTTTAGCCATACATTGACATGAGCAAGCCACAGGTATACTATACATGATTTCAAAGTCAAATCTGCAAAACAGACATATGCAGAGAGGTTTAGTTTCTATTGCTTACACCCACACACATTTTATTTCCCACTTACATGGATAATTATTTCATGAATACTGTAGTTACCCTTTCCCCTTTGTAAAATTTTGACATAAGCAAAGGTGTCTTTTATATCTGTATCCACCGAAATTTCTTGGAAAAACAGTGGCATGCTACTATTTGCACTTTTCTTCTCCTTGTTTTTATTTGTTTGTTTGTTTGTTTTAAACATTATACCCTGAAATTACTTGTTCATATAGAGCTATTTCTTTAACTAGTTAGTATTCCATTGTGTTACAGTATTTTTAAATACCACTGTCAACTCTGGATGGACAGTAAACTATTTTCAGTGTTTAGTTCTTTTAAATCAAACTGCAATGATAGTATTCTACATATGCTTTCATAAATTTGTCAGTGTAAAAAGATATTCATAAAAGTGAGAGCACCGTTTCAAAGAATTAATGTATAAGGATTTACCTTATATAGTATCACTAGATATTACCTAAATAACTCTACATTGAAGTTGTTTAATTCTTCATGGCCATAATAAGAATGTTAATTTTCACCATAAACTTACCAACTTTTTCTATTGTCAAACTTGTAAATGTCAGGGAGATAATAAATTAGTGAACTTCTAACTTGTATTTTGTCATTATCAGTGAGTTGAACATTTATTAACATAGTTTGGGGACATTTATTTTTTGTAATGTTCAAGCATTTCCATACAGATGTGTTAAAAGTTGTCAATTTTTCTTTATTGTTTACAAGTTTTAAAAATAGTTGTGAAATAGTTCCCCATACTCATGGTATATAGAAATACACTGATGCATTCTCCTAAAAGCTTCATGTTCTCATATTTTACATGGAAATTAATGATAAATTTGGTATTTTTCTCATGTCTTATTACAAATGATACAACCTTTTTTTTTGTGACTATCCATTTATGTTGCATTCACTGATTTTTAGAAATCACATTTTAATACACTACTGAGAATATTTCTGAATTTTATTTTTTCCACATTGATTTTTCAGGCTAGACATATGCCACTATTATACAGATTAAATTGATGTGGTAAATAATATTTTATCATACCAAATAGAGCTCCCTGATTCAATCCATATCAGGATTTTCTTGGTTGTCCTTTTTCTTACCTGTTCTTGCAAATGAGCTTGATTTAAAAGGAAAATGTTGAGGGAGAACATGATGGTGGATGAATAGGTGGATGTGGAGTACATCTCTCTCCACGGATGCATCAGGAATACACCTTCAGACACAGAAGTGCATGCAGAACACCAGCTGAGACCAGACAGGAGTACCTGACCAGCAGAAAAGAATATATAGAACCAGGCAAAACTCAGTAGGATAAAGGAACTAGCGAAAAACAGGCGCGTTAGTAGGACTGGACCTGCCCTCAGCCGGTGGGGGAACTGAAGTAGGGGTCCGACCACATTGGGGCAATTGTCTGAGTCAGAGGAGAAACATTTAAGGCTGAGAGTGAAACAGCTGATCTGTGGCAGCCTAAACGGAATGAGAATCAGACAGTGCTTGCCGCTGTGAAACATACCTGGACCGGGATGCAGGTCCCCTGGAAGGGCAACAGCTGGGAGCTGGCGTTTAGGGATTGTGGAGCATGCCGAGGGCGAGGGGTGCTGTTGACTGTGGAGAGACAGATCAAGGGGACATGAGGGAGGGGATTGTGGTGGGAAATGCCTGTGGAGGAAAACCGGGCAGCCGCGGAAGCAAGGCGAAACTGCTGAGTCACGCGTAGACGGTGGAGCCATCACCTTAGCCTCTCTCTTCCCCCGCCAGCCAGCACTGACAGCTGAACAATAGAGAGACTGGCCCATCAAATGCCTGATGCACTGAACTATGGAGTAGGACCCCACCCAGGGTGCCCCTTTAAGTGCCTGACACGCCAATCTACAGAGTAGGACCCCAACCAGGGGGGGGCCCCTCTATGTGCCTGACGTGCAGAACAGCGGAGAAGGATCCCAGGTAAGGGAGCCCTCTAAGTGCCTGAACGGGTGGAGCTATGGAGAAGACTGACCAAAGAGGCTTTGATCGCCAGCTACAAGAGGCTCAAAAACAGACTCTGATAGGGACATTAACTCCAGGGCAGAGACAGTCACTGTCCCTGCACACTTTGCGCCACCAGGGTCCCTGCAAACCAAGCAGCTTCACCACCTTCATGCTCAACTCTCACAAGGGCAGAACTGCCACAGGCAAAAAAATAAAAAAAATCTAACCCTGTCTAAGCAGGCAGGGTTGCTTCCGTCTTGTCCAACTCTTTGCGATCCTATAGACAGTGGCCTGCCAGGCTTCTCTGTCAGAGGGGTTCTCCAGACAAGAATACTGGAGTGCATTGGCCAACACTGGTTGCCATCCCCTTCTAGAGCACTGTATTTCCTGCTGCCCTAGCCGCCAACTCCCCTGAGGACCTGGTGCTGCCAGAACCCCTGCGACCCAGGCAGCTGCACCACCTCCACACTGGCCCTCACAGGGGCAAACCCAGTCCTCCAGGGCAGCCTCAGGAGCAAACCCCAGTGGACAACCCACATACAGAAGTGGAAATAAAACCACAATTGAGACTCAGGGGTACTGTGGCTAAGGAAAAGGACCCAATACCTTCCCATGAGCTATACAAGTTGCAGATTAAATCACACGATCAGCTAGGCAGACTCTGTGTCTATGGAATATATAAAAGGCCAATGAGAGCTCCCACAAAAGAAAACGCACTAGTTCTGACAGCTGTGGACATTGGAGGCAAGAATACACAGGAGTAGGACCAGATTAGAATCTGAGCTGCCCCCACGGCAGGTCCAGAGATCGGCACAGTGTCGGAGGGCAGCCTAGGGAGGGAGGTGGACTGTGACTCCCAGGAAGGGAAAGGACTCTGACAGCAGTGACTCAAGAAAAATATCTATTATTCTTATGTTTTGACTTGTTCTGTAGATTGTTTTCCTTCCCCCCCCCCCACCTTTTCCCCCTCTTTGTTGCAGTTACAGATTTTATTGGCACTATGAAATCCAATTAAGATTTTGAGCTTTTTTTTTCCCCCTCAGTCACATATTTTATTGTTGTTATAAACCTCTGCAAACAGACAAAAATTCCACACAAATCTCACCTTGTACGAAGCCAACACAAACCACTGGACCAACCCTAGAGGGGCAGAAACCAAAAGGAGGAAAGAATCCAACCTTGAAGCCTGGGAAAAGGAAAGCTCAAACACAATAAGCTAATAATAATAATAATAATGAAAAGGCAGAGAAATACTACACAAATGAAGGAATAAATTAAAGACACAGAAATCCAAATATATGAAAAGGAAATAGGCAAACTACCTGAAAAAGAATTTAGAATAATGATAGTAAAGATGATCAAAAACCTTGAAAACAAAATGGAGGAAATGCAAGAATTCAAGTAACAAAGACCTAGAAGAATTAAAGAATAAACATACAGAGACAAACAACACAAATACTAAAATTAAAAATACTCTGGAAGGAATCAATAGCAGAATATCTGGAGCAGAAGAATGAATCAGTGAGTTGGAATATAAAATGGAAATAACTTCTGAAGAGCAGAATACAGTAAAAGAATGAAAAGAATTGAGGATAGTCTAAGAGACCTCTGGGACAATATCAAATTCACCAACATTCAAATTATAGAGGTCCCAGAAGAAGAAGAGAAAAACAAAGGGTAAGAGAAAATTTTTGAAGAGATTATAGTTGAAAATTTCCCCAACATGGAAAAGGAAATAGTCAATCAATTCCAAGAAGCACAAAGAGCTCCATGCAGGAAAATAAACCCAAGGAGAAACACACCAAGACACATACCAGTCAAACTAACAAAGAGTAAACACGAAGATAGACTATTAAAAGCAGCAAGGGAGAAGCAACAAGTAACATACAAGGGACAACCCATACACTTAACAGCTGATCTTTCAGCAAAAACTCTGCAGGCCAGAAGGGAATGGCAGAATATATTTAAATTACTGAAAGGGAAAAATCTACAACCAAGATTACTGTACCTGGCAAGGATCTCATTCAAAATTGATGGAGAAATAAGAAGCTTTTCAGACAAGCAAAAGTTTAAGAGAATTCAGTACCACCAAACCAGCTTTACAACACATGTTAAATGGACTTAAATAGTCAAGAAATAGAAGAGAAGAAAAAAGATCTACAAAATCAACCCCAAACAATTAAGAAAATGGCAATAGGAACATATATGTCAATAATTATTTTAAATATAAATGAGTGAAATGCTCCAGCCAAAAGAAACAGACTGGCTGAATGGATACAAAAACAAGACTCACATATATGCTGTCTGCAAGAAACCCACTTCAGACCTCAAGACACATATAGACTAAAGTGAGAAGATGGAAAAATATATTCCATGCAAATGGGAAGCAAAAGAAAACTGGAATAGCAATCCTCATATCAGACAAAATATACCTTAAAATAAAGAAGATTACAAGAGATAAGGAAGGGCACTACATAATGATTAAGGGATCAATGTAAGAGGAAGACATAACAATTATAAATATCTATGCACCCAACATAGGAGCACCTCAATACATAAGACAAACAAAAAACTGACAGACATAAAAGGAGAAATTGACAGTAACACAATAATAGTAGGAGACTTTAACACCCCACTCACACCAATGGACAGATCGTCAACCCAGAAAATTAATAAGGAAACACAAGTCTTAAATGATACATTAGATGAGATGGATCTCGCTGATATCTTCAGGACATTCCATCCAAATGCAAAAGTACATACCTTCTTCTTAAGTACACATGGAACATTCTCTAGGATAGACCACATCTTGAGTCACAAATCAAACCTCAGTAAATTTAAGAAAATTGAAATTGTATCAAGTATCTTCTCTGACCACAACACTATGAGACTAGATATCAATTACAAGAAAAAAAAAAACTGTAAGAAACACAAACACATGGAGATTAAACAATGTGTTCCTAAATAACCAACAGGTTACTGAAGAAATCAAAAGGGAAGTAAAAAAATTTCTAGAAACAAATGACAATGAAAACATAACTCAAAGCCTATGCAATGCAGCAAAAGCAGTTCTAAGAGGAAAGTTTATAGCAATATAATCCTACCTCAAGTAATAAGATAAACATTGAATAGACAACCTAATTTACCTAAATTAAACCTAGATTTAATTTAAATTTAGTTTTTGAGGAATAAAAACCAAATTTACACCTAGAACAACTGGAAAAAGAACAAAAAAAAAATACCCAAAACTAGTAGAAGGAAAGAAGTCATAAAGATCTGAGCAGAAATAAATGAAAAAGAAATGAAAGAAAAGAAATGAAAAGAAGCACTAGTAAAGATTAATAAAACTAAAAGCTGATTCTTTGAGAAGACTAACAAAATTGACAAACCTTTAGCCAGACTCATCAAGAAAAAAGAGAAAAGAATTTGTGGTACATAAATGCAATGGAATATTACTCAGTCATAAAAAGGAACACCTTTGAGTCAGTTGTGATGATGTGGATGAACCTAAAACCTATTATACAGTGTGAAGTAAGTCAGAAGGAGAAAGATGAATATCATATTCTAACACATATATACAGAATCTAGAAAAATGTTACTGAAGAATTTACTTACAGTACAGCAAAGGAGAAACAGACATAGAGAATAGACTTGTGGACATGCTTTTCCCTTTCAGTAATTTAAAAATGTTCTGCCATTCCCTTCTGGCCTGCAGAGTTTCTGCTGAAAGATCAGCTGTTAAGCGTATGGGGTGTCCCTTGTATGTTACTTGTTGCTTCTCTGGGGAGGAGAGGGTGAGATTTATAAAAAGAGGAACATGTAAACTTACATTACCATGTGTAAAACAGATAGCCAATGGGAATTTGCTGTGTGGCTCAGGAAGCTCAAACAGGGGCTCTGTATTAACCTAGAGGAGTGGGATGGGGAGAGAGCTGGGAGGGAAGTTCAAAAGGGAGGGGATATATGTACACCTATGGCTGATTCATGTTGAGGTTTGACAGAAAGCAACAAAATTCTGTAAAGCAATTATCCTTCAATAAAAAAATAAATAAATTTTTAAAATGTTTCTTTAGTTTTTGAGGAATAAAAAAGCATGATTGTTTTATTGTGCATTTATTTGTCCTTGTTATTGTTCAGACACTAAGTCACGTTTGAATCTTTGTGACTCCAAGGACTGCAGCACACTTGCCTGTCCTTCACTGTCTCCTGGCGTTTACCCAAATTTATGTCCATAGAATTGGTGATGCTATCTAATCATCTCATCCTCTGCCACCTTCTCCTTTTGCCTTCAACCTTTCCCAGCATCAGAGTCCTTTCCATTGAGTTGGTTCTTCACATCAGGTGACCAAAGCATTGGAGCTTCAGCTTCGGCATTAGTCCTTCAAATGAATATTCAGAGTTTTGTATTTATTAGGATTGTGCAAAATTTATAAAGGTTACAAAACTAATTGATGATTGATAGAAAAATGTACTGTTCAAAAATGTTAATTCTTTATGCTTTCTCAAATATATATTTGCATGTGTCAAGTATTTTGAGTTTCACTTATATAGGGTTTGCACATTTCATGTGAAATTCATTCTTTATGTATTCATCTATCTCTATCTATTCAGTAACATAAAAGATGTCTCTTCCATTATGGATTTTTATACTTTTTTAGTAATATACATGAAGAGTATTGATTTCCTATACTGAATTTATAAGCTGCAACTTAATCTAATTATCTTAGTTGTTGCAATAGTTTCCCCCATGGATTCTTTAGTACTTGTCCACTGTATTATCCTATCATGTGAAAATAGATAAAGTGTTTCCTCTCTTTTCAATTCTTATGCCCCAAATTCATTCCTATTTTCTAACTGCACTAATTAATATTTACAGTACTTATCCCGAATTGCTGACCTCTTTGTCTTATTCTTCATTCTTCACTGTAGCAGAAAAACCTCTTGAGTTTCCACATTAAGTAAGATGCTGGCTTTAAGTCTAGTTGTTGCATGTGTGATTAATCATGTCCAACTCTTCACAAGCTGATAGACTGTAGCCCTCCAGGCTTCCCTGTCCATGAGATTTCCCAGGCAAGAATACTGGACTGGGTTACCATTTCCTTCTCCAGGAGATCTTACTGACCCAAGGATCAGACCTGTGTTTCTTTTGTCTCCTGCCTTGCTGGTGGATCTTCACCTGCAGAGCCATCTGGAAAGTCTAAGGTATGTATTATTGTACTGAGAGTTTTTAAACATAAAAGGGTATTAAATTTTGTCAAATATATTTTTGCAATTTTAGAGATGATCATACAGTATTCTTGTTTTGCTAATGTAACAAACAATACAGATAGGTTTGCTAACATTAAACTATATATGCATCTCTGAAATAAATGCCATTTTAACATCAAATATAATCTTTTTAATGGATTTTGTTTCTGATTGGCATTTTATTTGAGATATTTATATTGATAATCACAAGTAGAATTGGTCTATAATTTTCTTTTTTGGAAATTTTGTCTCTGACAGATCAAAGCTGGTATACAATATAAGTAAATTGATATGCAACTTAAAATAAATGTGGAAATTGTATTACTTGCACAGTATAAAATAAAATACAATTGTGATTGGTGTTGTGGTTTTTACTTGCTAAGTCATGTCTTGGGACCACATGGACTGCAGCCTGCCAGGCTTCTCTTTCTATGGGATTTCCCAGGCAAGAATACTGGAATGGGTAGTCATGCCCTTCTCTAAGGGATCTTCCCAAACCAGGGATTGAACCTGTGTCTCCTGCCTTGTAGGAAGATTCCTGACAACTGAGCCACCAGGGAAGCCCCACAATTGTGATAACTGACGTTTAAAATTTTGTTACAATTCTCCCATTAATAAATACAGGCCTAGTGCTTTTTTTGTGGTTTATTTTCTATTTTTCGTCTATGTTGATTTAGACCTTTTGTCTATTTTGAAGTAACTTTTGGTAATTTTCCTTTCTTTCGTAGTTTGTGAAGTAGTTGTCTTATTCTATTGAGGATGCTATTATAAATGTGCCAAAGACTGGGTGGCTTATAAAGAGTGAAAGTCACTCAGTTGTGTCCAACTCTTTGGGACCCCATGGACTATACAGTCCAATGAATTCTTCAGTCTAGAATACTGGAGTGTGTAGCCTTTCACATTCCCCTCTAGGGGATCTTCCTAACCCAGAGATCGAACCCAGGTCCCCCCTCATTGCAGGCAGATTCTTTACCAGCTGAGCTACAAGGGAAACCCAGGTGTATAAACAACATAAATTTATTTCTCACAGTGTGGGAAGCTGGAAGTCCAAAATCAGGGTGCCAGCAGAGATTCTGGTAAAGGCTGGAAGAGTTCTACCAGAATTCTTACAGTGTGACAGGGACCTAGGGAAAGGAGTGTGGTAGAAGAGCTAAGGGAGCGCTCTTGGGCCTCTTTGTAAGGCATTCATCCCATTCATGTCCTAATCCCCTCTAGAAGGCCTCACTTACTAATACCTTTACTCTGGGCATTAGGGTTTCAACATATAAATTTTAGGAGAGACATAAATATTGACTATTCATGGATTTATATTGTAACTTTTAATCATCTTAATGAGCTATAATTTGCAGAAAATAAAATACGCCATTCTAAGAGCACAGTTTGATACATTTTGACAAACATTCTCCCCCTCCTTCTCTCTGTCTCTCTTTATTTTTCCACATGTTTAAAAAAATGCCTTTGTTCTTTATGAGAACTGCTGAGTCTACATATACTTTCTTCACTTTTGCCCAAATACTTCTTTCTTTTGCCTTTAATGTCCCTGTCCTCAATTTGGATTGTAGTCTATGCAGTTTTCCCTCAATACAAGTTCTCAATTAAAATAATGTCAAGGTGATGAAATGTGGAAATGTTGCATAAGACTGTAATGCCTGTCTTACTAGTATATTCTCTCCCTTGCTGCCCCATATTCTCATATAACATTTTCCCTGTTGTTAATGTTTTGCCACATGATATAGTCTATCACAAGTGATAAGCCAACATTCATCCATTGCAACTGAACTCTATACTTTATTCAGGTTTATCACAATTTTTCCTAAAGTCCTTTTTTTCTGATCTAGGATATTATCCAAGATACCACATACCATTTAGTCATCATGACTCAGTCACCTCTCATCTGAGAAAATTTCTCATATTTTCCTTGATTTATGACCTTAAGAATATTGAATAATATTTGTAAATTATTTTGTAGAATGTTCTTCCACTGGGGCTTGTCAGTGTTCTTCTAGTGAGTACACTGAGGTGATAGGTTTTGAGAGGAAAACTATAGAAGTGAATTGACATTCTCATTACATCATAGTAAGGGTACTTGCTGTCAATCTGACTCATCACCTGTATAACTTTACTCCTTTGGTCAAGGAATCATTTGTCAGTTTTCTCCATTGCAAAATTAGCATTTTTCCCCTTTCCATCCTCAGATCTCTGAAAACAATTCATGAAGCACTAAGTCGCTCACACGAAAGGGATAGGAAGTTCCTCCTCCCTTAAAGAAGAAATATCTACATAAATTATTTGGAATTTTCTAAAGAGATTTGCCCTCTTATCTTCATTTAAAAATTTTATTCAATTATTTAATTATTTCTGTATTGACTCAAAAGACTTTACTTTATATTTTGGGTCATAACTCAGTATCACATTCTTCGTTTAATTATTTTAAAGTCTTTATTGAATTTGTTACAGCATTGTTTCTGTTTTCTGTTTTCTGTTTTTTGTTTTGCCCACAAGGCATGTGGGATCTTAGCTCCCCGAACAGGGGCTGAACCCACATTCTCTATAATGGAAGGCTGTCTTAACCACTGGACAGCCAGGGAAGTACCCATATTATTTAGGTTTTTTTGCTTAAAATGTCTCACTGTTAGCCACTGTAAGCTCCTTCAGATTGTCTTCTGTGTCCCTCTGACATACTCCAAGCCTTTTGTGTTTTATTGCAGGTTTCCTTATTTTAAGAAGCCAAAAGATGACATTGGTTTATTTACATACTCCATGGCCCCTTCCAAGACAGCTATTTCTTCAAGAACTCCAGTTCCTTTTATAGGCAAATGGTATTAGAAACTAACATCTGGACACTGGGGTTGCTCATTGCTGTTGGAGAGTCCTTGCTTTTATGTCCCTTTCAGTGGACAGAACTAGGAAATATATGTACATATCCTCACTCATGTATATATATGCATATTTATTGTTATAGCTCTATTGGCATTAATCTAAACATAGGTTCGTACTCACATCTTTGACTCAAACTCAGCATAACACAGTTCATTCCGTTTCTCCTTCTTGCCTATCTGGATCTCCTCCTCCAACAGTGAGAAGCTTGCCTTTCACCATTTACCATCTTCTGACTTGTTTTTTCAGCTCTCGTATATGCATCCAGCAGTTTCAGAATTGTTAACCTATACACACATGAGAAACAACTTTACCAACCATAGTGAAGATATTATGTGCAGTTTCTTCTGTCTTTAATCTTATAGTTTCCAGTCAAAGCACCGTTTCCCAAAGTTATTCAAGTCATGTTTGTTTACCTACTCCCCTTCAGTAATATGTGCCAGTTAAGACACTAAGTCTGTGATAGCTTGTTACACAGTGATAAAAAAAAAAAATAGTGCATCTTTTTTAAAAAAATATTTATTTATTTACTCTTGGTTGCAGTGGGTCTTCATTGCTGTGCATGGGCTTTCTCTAGTTGCAGTGAATGGGGGCTACTCTCTAGTTGTGGTGTATGGTGTTCTCATAGCCGTGGCTTCTCTTGTTGCACAGCGTGGGCTCTAGGGCAAGCAGGCTTCAGTAGTTGCAGCTCATGGGCTCTAGACTGCAAGCTGATTAGTTGTGGTGCATGGACTTAGTTGCTTGACAGCATGTGGGATCTTCCTGGACCAGGGATTGAACCTGTATCCCCTGCATTGGCAGACAAATTCTCAACCACTGGACCACCACAGAAGTCTAGAAAACTAATGCATTTTTATCCTGAGAAGTTTTCAACGCCTATTTTTGATGTCTCAGGGTCTCCAGACCACTTCATAATTATTCCACTTTCCTGTAGTTTCCTTGTCCTCACCACACACTGAGGCTTGTGAAACCCACCTCCTTTAACCCCTGCTGTAACTAGCCCAGTGGACTTCTCAGGGAAACTCTTGTTGAATGTTTGGCCTGCCACTCTTCATGGTCTATCCTCTTGCATTAGTATTAATATGGGGGTTCAAAGAGATACTTTCCTATCTACATTTTCTGTTAGAGCTTTGTAGGTTTTGATTTTTCTATCTACTTTCCTGTTTCTATGGGTTCTTGGGGTTGGGGGACGTTCCAAAACTACACTACCACCTCTGCCATTTTTCCACATTTTTTGTATTTTTTATCGGAATTGTTTATTTTTCACTGTTGTCCTTAACAGGGGTTTTGTCATCATCAAAAAGATGGCAAGAAATAACTGAGGTCACAGAAAATGCCAAGGTACATAGTTAGTTAAATAAACAGGGACTCTAGTTTAGTACTCTTACTATTTTCAGCACACTCTGCTCCCTCTCCTTTATCATCCTGAAGTTTCCTTCTCTTCTGGTGAAAGAGTAGGATTGTTGCCGTCAAGATGTATCCTATTGTTTTAGGAAAATAAGCATTCCAAGAGTAGAATTTCAAATGCAAAGACACATAAATATGGCCACTCTTTGCTTTTCATTATTCTGCTTATATGATATTTTGATCATTGATAGAAACAGTGCTTTCACAATGTTTAGAACAGTCTTTCGAAAACTTTAATGTTTATGGATCATTTGAGATCTTTTTAGCATTCCAGTCCACTAAGATGGAATTGGTACCTGCGAATCTGCGTTTTTAACAAGTCCCAGGTAATACCAGCGGATTTCACTTCGAGTAGCAAGGGCTTGGAGACCTGAACAATGGGCTTCTGGTACCTATGAATTCCCTAATTTTAAAGAAAAGTTTGATGGAGAGAGACAGAGGCAGAGATTTCATAGTTTTCATATAATATAAAAGAAATTATGCACTAAACAAATTAAGAATCTTTAACATACAAGATGGAATTCAAAACTCCTTAGGATACAATCTAATATCCTTTGAAATTTTTCTTTTTGATTTTCTGTCACAGTCCTATAAGTATATTGCAACCTAGTCATGTCAGAACTTATCATAAGGTCTAAAATTATATGTTTCCTAACACCTACCACTTAAAATTACAGTCAGTAATTATCACAAATTGCTTTCCTGATACTTCCATTTATTCTTCAGCTAACATTTACTAAATACTTTACTATATATTACATGGCATACTAAGATTGTATTATATATTACATGTTGTAATAAGACTAAGTCTTAAAATATGCAATAGTCTTTATCTATGACATTACTGTAATTATTTGTTAAAAGATAATTTACCCTAGTAAATTATGTTTCCTTGCATGAGAATTTACCAAGTGTCAATTGGTAAAGAAATAGGAAGAAAAGAAGGAAGGAAGGAGGTAAGGAGGATAGAAGGAAGAAAAGAAGGACAGAAGAAAAAAGAAAAGGAGAAAGAAGAAAGAAAACATGAAAAAAAAAGAAGGAAAAAGAAAAGAAAGAGAAAGAGAAGATGTAAAGGAAGACGGAAGGTGATGAGGGTGGCAGGTATGAAAGGACTGGATAAAAAAGTCTGAGGAATAATGTAATTAGGACTAACACAACTTGTTTTGAATGAATTTATTATATGTTATTTAAAAATATTATGATATATTGTATATTATTTAAAAAAATTTTGGAAGTGATGATCCATAGATTCAGAAGTCTATGTAAAAATCTTATTGGGAAGTATCACGACACTGAGCGTTTTCTTCTGTCATATACACAAGAGAACTTTAAAAATAAAAATTAGCATTGATCTTTCTCCAAATTTATGATTTGGAAGGACACTCTCCAATAGAATGGATAGTCAATAAAACATGTTCATCGTGGTTAAGTGGGATTGTCAATATTTTGTTGATACAGAAGTTCTGATCTAACAGAACTATTGGTATATCTAACAGACCTATTGATACAAAAGTATTGATCTAACAATCAATAATGATTTTATTGGTACAAACAATTTGGTTACTAGAGATCAGATGTCACTAAAGATGTCTGGTCACTAGGTTTATAGGAGTGTCGGATAGGGTTTATAAATATTGCCTTATACCTTGTAGCACCAGGGTTTCCCTCGTGGCTCAGTGGTAGAGAATCCACCTGCAATGAAGGAGCCTCTGGAGACATGGCTTGGCTCCTTGGGCCAGGGAAATTCCCTGGAGGGGGGCATGGCAGCCCACTTCAGTATTCTTGCATGGGCAATCCCATGGACAGCGGAGCTTGGCGGGCATGGGGTTGCAAAGAGCTGGACATGACTGAGCGACTGAGCACGCACTCGCCTTGTAACAAGTTATTTACATGAAGCAGTGATATCGAGGGAGTTGCTGCTAGACATATGCCTTTATTGCTAGGATCCTCATGCAGATAGAAGGAATGGAGGCAAACCTTAAGAAACTGACGGAAGACTTTGCAATTTGATCCACCAGTGGAAGAGGCCCCTTTGCTGCGGGAAACCCTGTAGTGGGTATTCCATTCTGCTGCTGCTGCTGCTGCGGCTGTTGCTGCTTAAATCGCTTCAGTCGCGTCCGACTCTGTGCGACCCCAAGGAAGGCAGCCCACCAGGCTCTCCCATCCCTGGGATTCTCCAGGCAAGAACACTGGAGTGGGTTGCCATTTCCTTCTCCAGTGCATGAAAGTGAAGAGTGAAAGTGAAGTCGCTCAGTCGTGTCCGACGCTTCGCGACCCCATGGACTGTAGCCTACCAGGCTCCTCTGTCCATGGAATTTTCCAGGCAAGAGTACTGGAGTGGGTCGCCAGTGCCTTCTCCGGGGTATTCCATGGACACACTTAAAAATCGGTAATAGGACATCATGCTCAACCATGTGAGGAAGTGTGAAAAGCAGATTAATAAATAAGAGCAAATAATACCTTCAATAATTTACCAATGGTTGACAAAATAATTCACACAGTAAACATTTGAAGTTTCCAGTAAAGAATATGCCTACAATGCAGGAGACACAGGTGTGATCTCTGGGTCAGAAAGAGCCCCTGGAGAAGGAAATGGCAACCCACTTCAGTATTCTTGCCTGAAAAATCCCATGGACAGAGAAACCCAGTGGGCTACAGTCCATGGGGTCTCAAAGAGTCAGATGGACATGACTGAGTGACTAAGCATGCACTTAGGTGGGAGGTTGTGGAGAATGTTCCTTGCCCACCACTGTTGAATTTCCTTCTGCTCTTTGTACCAATGCCTGGCCTCATCAGATGCATGCTATCCCCTCTGAACTGAAAAGAACCTGCAAAGATATCTTGCCATTATTAATCACTGCCTCTATTGTCAAAAGCTATTTGCAGATATTTTATCTCATTCTATCTAAAAATTATTCTGATGTATTTATGGTTTGCTCTTCTTTTGTACTACAATTTGGCAGATGAAAATGGTGCTCTGCAAATCAGGGAGCAGTGAAAGTAATAATTTGTCCACACAAATTAGACTCTGATGTACTACTATCCTTTAATGTCTCTCATATTCGCCTTTGTATCTCCCACCACTGTGGATTTTTTTTTTTTAGATGTGCAAAGAAAATTGCAGCTATTTAAAATAACCCAGAGAGGAAGAACGATAGGCAACATCCTAACTACCTTAGCCCTTTACATTTCAGCAGCCCTGTTGCCAAGGAAACCACTTGGGACTTTAGGGAAATTTGTGGATATTTAAAATGGATTGCGCCTGTATATAGATAGACATTTGCACAATTCATATTGCAGAATAAAAAAGCTTCCAGTCCTGCAATATTAAGCCTGGAACTTCAAGGACTGAAGACGGGAAACAGAATGCAAAAGCTTATTCACTTATATGCCAAAGAATATGCCGCATATACTTTTTCAGATTAGTGTTCAGACTAGGCTGTTTTAAAAAATGTAGACCCTAGCTGGAAAAATAAAGAGTGCAATATAAACCTTGCATTTTCATTTGTATTTGTGATTTGCAGTTTTAACACCACAGCATCATTTTGACAATTAATTCTCAAGATATATTTCAGTTTCTAAAATCTTAAAAGGAAAGTCAATGCATTCATTCATTGCTGGGGCTCTGATCTAAGCTGACTGAATTCTACATAAATGTGAACATGAATCCCTACCCACAATACTGTGAATAAAGAGCAGACATCAGAAGAGAATAGAGACAGGCTGACATATCAAAATCCTTGAGCTAGTTTTTCAGTTTCTGTATGCTTGTGTCTGTCCTATTTTTTATTCATTTACAAATTTCTGCTGAAGATGTGATATTCCTGGTGAGACAACTGGCTGCAGAGTAGAAAGCAGGTATACAAATTAAAACTTTCAAGTGCCATTTGCACATCTATCTCTGGCTCCTTCTTGACATATCG
The DNA here is from genome assembly GCF_023699985.2 of Odocoileus virginianus. Classification (NCBI taxonomy): domain Eukaryota; kingdom Metazoa; phylum Chordata; class Mammalia; order Artiodactyla; family Cervidae; genus Odocoileus; species Odocoileus virginianus. Next base: position 26,595,072 of record NC_069688.1, read on the forward strand.
CTGATTTTTACATACACTCTATACATAACTGTCATGTGGCGTTTCTGCTTTACCCTGCATGCATAAGGAATACCCCAAGCCCAGTCAGTTCATCCCAATGGAGTCTAGAACATCTGTACAAGAGGTCTTCAAAGGAGAAAGCTTTGCCCAGACAATGCATGGGCTTTGTTTTAACAAAGATTTAGCTGATGGATGGTGACATGGAGCTCCTATCTTTCACAGTTTTGGAGTGTAAGTAGCTAACATTTGTAAAGTCAGAAGTGTGGGACGAGATACAACAACTCAAATATATATGGTTTCTCTACCACCTGATAATTTAATGTTTTGGAGGGATTACAATCATTCCTAGACATGTGCTTTCAATGAAAAATAAGTGATTATATAAGCATCACTTTTATATACAAGATGAAGATTAGTGATGAGTCCAGGTGGATAACTTTCTTGTGCCAAACTCCTTCTAAAATCATTAAAATGGTACAAAAATTGGGAGCACCATGCTTCAGTACCAGACGTTAATGAAAAGTACCATTTACCTACAAATCACACAGAGGAATTTCAGTTGGGTATTTTCTACTTGGAGTTCTGCAAACAAACAAACAAAAAGAATGTAATGAGGAGAGCAGAAAGACAAGGGACAAGTATTTGGATTCTGCAGAAGCCACGTCCAAGGTCAGTAGTGGTGGCTGCACTTTGCTGAGCCAGCCGTGAGGAGATACCCCATGTCCAAGGTCAGAGAAATCCCAGTAAGACGGTAGGCACTGGAACAGCTGTGAGGAGATACCCTATGTCCAAGGGCAAAGGAGAAACCCCAGCAGTACAGTAGGAGGGGCGCATTAGAGTTTAGAATCAAACCCCATTCTTGCCAGAGGTGCTAAGAGGACTCAAACAAACCTTGTGTGCACCAGGCCCCAGGGACCCCACAGAGACTGAGACAGAACTGTGTTTGAGCATCTCCTGTGGAGGTGCAGGTCAGCAGGGGACTGCCGCAGGGACAGGGGCTCTGGGTGCAGCAGACTTGGGTATGGCATAAGCCGTCCTGGAGGAGGTAGCCATTAAGAAATAAATTCTTGGAAGGCACAAATAGAACCTTGTGCACCAAGACCCAGGAGAAAGGAACACTGACCCACAGGAGACTGACCCAGACTTGCCTGCGAGTGTCCAGGAGTCTCTGGTGGAGGCGTGGGTTGGTGGTGGCCTGCTGCAGGGTTGGGGCACTGAGTGTGGCAGTGCTGCATGGGACCTTTTGAAGAAGGTTGCCATTATCTTCATTACCTCCACCATAGTTTGGCCCCAGGTAAATAGCAGGGAGGGAAAACAGCTCCACCCATCAACAGAAAATTGAATTAAAGATTTACTGAGCAGGGTCCCATCCATCAGAACAAGACCATTTCCCCCTCAGTCAGTCTCTCCCATCAGGAAGCTTCCATAAACCTCTTATCCTTCTCCATCAGAGGGCAGGCAGACTGAAAACCACAACCCCAGAAAACTAACCAATCTAATCATATGGACCACAACCTTGTCTAACTCAATTAAACTATGAGCCATGCTGTGTAGGGCCAGCTAAATGGATGGGTCATGATGGAGAGTTCTGACAAAATGTGGTCCACTGGAGAAGAGAATAGCAAGACACTTCAGTATTCTTGCCTTGAGAACCCCATGAACAGTATAAAAAGGCAAAAAGATAGGACACTGAAAGATGAACTCTCCAGGTCGGTAGGTGCCCAATATGCTACTGGAGATCAGCGAAGAAATAACGCCAGAAAGAATGAAGAGATGGAGCCAAAGCAAAAGCAACAACCAGTTGTGGATGTGACTAGATATGGAAGAAAGGTCTGATGCTGTTAACAGCAATACTGCAAAGGAACTTGAAATGTTAGGTCCATGAATCAAGGCAAATTGGAAGTGGTCAAAGAGGAGATGGCAAGAGTGAACGTCGACATTCTAAGAATCAGCAAACTAAAATGGACTGGAATAGGTGAATTTAACTCAGATGACCATTATATCTACCCTTGTGAGCAAGAATCCCTTTGAAGAAATGGAGTAGCCATCATAGTCAACAAAAGAGTCTGAAATGCAGTACTTCGATGCAATCTCAAAAATGACAGAACGGTCTCTGTTCATTTCCAAGGCAAACCATTCAATATAATGGTAATCCAAGTAATGTTGAAGAAGCTGAGGTGGAATGGTTCTATGAAGACCTACAAGATCTTTTAGAACGAATACCCCCCAAAAGATGTCCTTTTCATTATAGGGGACAGGAATGCAAAAGTAGGAAATCAATAAACACCTGGAGTAAAAAGCAAATTTGGCCTTGGAGTACAGAATGAAGCAGGGCAAAGGCTAATAGAGTTTTACTAAGAGAACGCACTTTCATAACAAACACCCTCTTCCAACAACACAAGATAAGACTCTACATATGGACATCACCAGATGGTCAACACCAAAATCAGATTGATTATATTCTTTGATTGATTATATTCTTTGCAACCAAAGATGGAGAAGCTCTAAACAGTCAGCAAAAACAAGACAAGGAGCTGATTGTGGCTCAGATCATGAACTCTTTATTGCCAAATTCAGACTTAAATTGAAAAAAGTAGGGAAGGTACGTCAAACCACAGGTATGACCTAAATCAAATCCCTTATGATTATACAACAGAAGTGAGAAAATGATTTTAGGGACTAGATCTGATGGACAGAGTGCCTGATGAACTATGGACAGAGGTTCATGACATTGTACAGGAGACAGGCATCAAGACCATCCCCAAGAAAAAGAAATTCAAAAAAGCAAAATGGCTGTCTGAAGAGGCCTTACAAATAGCTGTGAAAAGAAGAGAAGCAAAAAGCAAAGGAAAAAAGGAAAGATATTTCCATCTGAATGCAGAGTTCCAAAGAATAGCAATGAGAGATTAGAAAGCCTTCCTCGGCGATCAATGAAAAGAAATAGAGGAAAACAATGGAATAGCAAAGTCTAGAGATCTCTTAGAAAATTAGAGATATCAAGGGAACATTTCATGCAAAGGTGGGCTCAATAAAGGACAGAAATGGTATGGACCTAAAAGAAGCAGAAGATATTAAGAAGAAGTGTCAAGAATACACAGAAGAACTGTACAAAAAAGATCTTCACGACCCAGATAATCACGATGGTGTGATCACTCACCTAGAGCCAGACATCCTGGAATGTGAAGTCAAGTAGGCCTTAGGAAGCATCACTACGAACAAAGCTACTGGAGGTAATCCTAAAAGATGATGCTGTGAAAGTGCTGCACTCAATATGCCAGCAAATTTTGAAAACTCAACAGTAGCCACAGGACTGGAAAAGGTCAGTTTTCATTCCAATCCCTAAGAAAGGCAATGCCAAAGAATGCTCAAACTACCATACAATTGCACTCATCTCACACATTAGCAAAGTAATGCTCAAAATTTTCCATGTCGGGCTTCAAACAATAAGTGAACCGTGAACTTCCAGATGTTCAAGCTGGTTTTAAAAAAGGCAGAGGAACCAGAGATCAAATTGACAACATCCGCTGGATCATTGAAAAAGCAACAGAGTTCCAGAAAAATATCTAACTGCTTTATTGACTATGCCAAAGCCTTTGATTGTTGGATCACAATAAACTGTGGAAAATTCTTCAAGAGATGGGAATACCATACCACCTGACCTGCCTCATGAGAAATCTGTAAGCAGGTCAGGAAGCAACAACTAGAACTGGACATGGAACAACAGAGTGGTTCCAAATAGGAAAAGGAGTATGTCAAGACTGTGTATTGTCACTCTGCTTATTTAACTTATATGCAGAGTACATCATAAGAAACGCTAGGCTGGAGGAAGCACAAGCTGGAATCAAGATTGCCAGGAGAATCATCAATAACCTCAGATATCCAGATGACACCACCTTTATGGCAGAAAGTGTAGAACTAAACAGCCCCTTGATGAAAGTAAAAGAGGAGAGTGAAAAAGTTGGCTTAAAGCTCAACATTCAGAAAACTAAGATCATGGCATCCAGTCCCATCACTTCATGACAAATAAATGGGGAAACAGTGGAAACAGTGAGAAATTTTAATTTTTTGGGCTCCAAAATCACTGCAGATGGTGACTGCAGCCATGAAATTAAAAGATGCTTATTCCTTGGAAGGAAAGTTATGACCAACCTAGACAGCATATTAAAAAGCAGAGACATTACTTTGCCAACAAAGGTCCATCTAGTCAAGGCTATGGTTTTTCCAGTGGTCACGTATGGATGTAAGAGTAGGATTATAAAGACAGCTGAGCACCAAAGACTTGGTGCTTTTAAGCTGTGGTATTGGACAAGACTCTTGAGAGGCTCTTGGACAGGAAGGAGATCCAACCAGTCCATCCTAAAGGAAATCAGTCCTGAATATTCATTGAAATGACTGGTGCTGAAGCTGAAACTCCAATACTTTTGGCCAGCTGATATAAAGAACTGACTCATTGGAAAAGACCCTGATGTTGGGAAAGATTGAAGGCAGGAGGAGAAAGGGTCGACAGAGGATGAGATGGTTAGATGCTGTTACTGACTCAATGGACATGAGTTTGTGTAAACTCTGGGAGTTGGTGATGGACTGGGAGGCCTGGAGTTCTGCAGTTCATAGGGTCTCAAAGAGTCAGACACGATTTAGCAACTGAACTGAACTGAAGCTAACCAATGGGGCACAGAGGTAGATTCAAGGCTGACCCAGGGTAAATTCAGGGAGTATTTGCCTTTGGATCTTTTCCTCTAGTAAGGAAAAGGAGCTTTAGAAAATAATTCCATAGGCATGCCTAGGGTACCTCTAAAAAATTAATGAGCTTTAGCAGCTGTTTTTCCCCCAACTAACATAACTGGGTTTTTCTCTGCCTGATTTGTTAACAATACAGTGGGCAATGACACCACATAGAGAAAAGAAGTTAGTATACCCACACAATTTTGGGGAAATGTTGATTATTGATAATATCTCATCATTTAAGGTTGGTTGGAAAAAAATTTTAAAAAATCATAAAAGATATTATATAACAAGATTATGTATAATAAGGTGAGAGGAGCACAGTACCTCAAAAATCAGATGGAAAAACTTTAAAAATAAAATAAATGCTGCAGAATAAAGAAGGAGATTTTAGAAAGTCTCTGCTTTGTCTTGGCATAAAAAGTAAAAGAAATGAAAACCATGAAACAAGAGATGAAAGATGAGAGGATAAGACAATAGACTGAGATATAAAAAGGAACGAGCTGGGAGCCAGACAGAAGGGCAGAAGGAGCTGAATGAGATAAGGAGAAAATGAAAGGAAACAGAAGATACAATAACTAATTTTAAAACTGCTTTGAAAGCAGTAAAGAATCCATAATGTAAAAATTGAATCAATGGTGTGAAAGCTGAAATTTTGAACTTCTTAAAGAATCTATTATTCAGCAACAATAAATTACATCGAGATTGTTTTAATCATTATAAATAAAAGATTGATAGAGGGAAAAATGAATGAAGACTATAGCAGAATGTGATATATTTTTAAAAAATCTATAAAATAAGTTTAAAAATAATCATCCCATTAAAAACAATAGAAAAGCCTGATATAGTTGAGAAGCTCTTAAATATAATGAAGAAAAAAATGAAAGTACATAAAATAAGCTAAATATGAGCAAGAAGAAATTGCTCATTTAAGACCATAAGAAAGGATGTCTAAGCAAACGCTTTTGAAAAGCTTACTGAAATGCATAATGTTCTAGGAAAATATAAATTAATAAAAATTAATAAAAGCAATTTAAACATTCTACGATTTAAAAAAAAAAAACAATTATCACAAAAGACACTTAATAGCCAATGTTTCAGATTCCCTGTAAAGATTTTGCAGGTTCATTTGGTATTATAGTTTCTTTGAAATTTATAGGAAACAAATAATTATCTCCTAGAAATAGTTCCAGGGCATAGAAAATGAAGAAAGTCACATTAATTTGTTTCTAGAAGATAACAAAAATCTTTAGCAAAAACTGAAAGAGAAACTTAAGATAGAACTCATTTAAAAATATTAATGAAATACTAGCAAAACAAATCCAGAATGTTACTAGTCAAGTAGTAACAGCATATCCACCTGGGGTCAATTCCAGTAAGATTATAAAAATTCAGTATTAGGAAATCCATAAATATGGAATTATATATGAGAAACAAAGTACAAAAATTTTATAATCATCACAGGAGTTGTTACCATCTGAGCCACCCTCAGGGAAACCCTGAAAAGACATTGGAAAATGTTTAATAGTCATTCCTGAAATACAGTTATTTCAGGTAACAGAAAAATAAGATTTTTTAATACAAAAATTATATAAAGCCCTAAAAAGTGTAGTAGTATCAATAGTAGTATCAATATCTTGAAATTATCTACAGATTCAACTGAATCCCAACAGTTGTGTGTCTGTGTGTTGCAGAAACTTATAAGCTAATTCTAAGTATAAAAAAGAATAAAGCTAAGCCAATATGGAAGAACAAAATTTGTGAGTTTTACACTAGTGGATATCCAAGGCTGTATAAAGAAAAGAAAGTGAAAGTGTCAGTCGCTCAGTCATGTACAAGTTTTTGCAACGTTATGGAGTATAGCCCTCCCAGGCTCCACGGTCCGTGGAATTCTCCAGACTAGAATGCTGAAGTGGATAGCCATTCCCTTTGCCGGGGGATCTTCCCAACCCAGGGACTGAATCAGGGTCTCCCAACTTTGCAAGCAGATTCTTTACTGTCTGCGCCACCAGGGAAGACCAAGACTATATAAACTTGCAGTAAAAAGACAGCACAGTATTTGCAATAACATAGACAAATCAATAAACATAACTGAATATGGAGTCCAGAAGTCAGGAGGAGAAGAGCGGTGAACTCAAAAAGTAATTAGGAGCCAAATCTTCTGGGATATTGTGAGCATTTCAAGGCTTTGCCTTCACTCTGAGTGAGATAGGAAGCCTGCGGAGTACTTTGAATATAGTGACAAAATCTTATTCATATTTTAAAATTATCACTATCTCTGTGTAACTGTAAGAAAAAGACAAGTTTTAAACTCTATTTGGCATATTTTACTACCTTGAAATTGTGACTCCTTTGAAATAACTGGGAGTACATTGGGTGTTTTTAAGTTAAATAATAATTTAGAATATTCACATTCTTAATATCTTATAAAGTAAGTTTGAAAATACTTTTTCCCCTTTGTGTAGGAGAAGAGTGACATGATTATTTAATGGCTGCATCTCTGAAGATGGTTGGTTGGTTTAGTCGCTAAGTCATGTCTGACTCTTGCAAACCCAAGGACTGTAGCCTGCCAGGCTCCTCTGCCCTAGGCATTCTCCAGGCAAGAACACTGGAATGGGTTGCCATTTCCTTCTCCAAAGGATCTTCCTGACCCAAGAATCGAACCAGGGTCTCCTGCATTGTAGGCAGATTCTTTACCAATTGAGCTATGAGGAAAGTCCAACCTCTGAAGATACATAGAACTAAAACAAGGAAAATTTTAGAAACTAAAACTAGAAAAATATGTTTATTTAAAATGTGGCTCAGGAATCTTCCTGCAATTCAGGAGACCTGGGTTCGATCTCTGGGTTGGGAAGATCTCCTGGATAAGGGAAAGGCTATCCACTCCAGTATTCTGACCTGAAGAATCCCATGGACTCCATGGGATCGCAAAGAGATGGACATGACTGAGTGACTTTCATTTTCAAAATGAATTTTGTCATGTGTTTAATTTAAATGTAAGTAATTTAACAATAGCTTTGTTTATATTTCAAAAGTTTAATGAAAAATCTCAAAAACACAGCAAAACTATTGAACAAATGGAATTAAGACGTTACATGTTTCATATTTTCTAGAGTTTTGGGGGACCTTTTGTATTTAATTAGCCACTTTAATTTTGTTTCACTTTATTTTATTTTCAGTTGATTTCTATGAGGTCCTTATAGTTCAGGATATACTTTGAATATCTAAGGATGCTGAATAAAGCTAAAGAGTGTCTTTGTGGCCTATTTAATCTAGGTCAAGCTGGGAAAACTACAAAAGTGAAGTATCAATTTGGCAATTCCTGTTTTTTTGAGGTACATAGAAATCTACCTGTTTAAGCACTAAGCCTTCGAAGAATGAGACAACTAAAGCCTGATATTACCATGTGTAATACTGGCCTATCAGTTTCCACAAGGGTTTGCATGGCAGTCATTAACTCATGGACATTTTGCAAATGGATAGTTTTAGTTTTTATTTATTAACAAATTTATTCATAACTTAGTAATTCTTTATATGCTAAGACCCAGGACAAACGCATCATCTTCTTAAAAGTCACAGTCTCGTGGGATAATAAAGTTGTTGTTCAATTGCTACGTCATCTCCTACTCTTTGCAACCCTACAGACTGTAGCCTGCCAGGCACGTCTGTCCTCCACTGTCTCCAGGAGTTTGTTCAGATTCATGTCCATTGAGTTGGTTATGCTACCTAACCATCTCATCCTCTGTCATACCATTCTCCTTTTGCCTTTGGTCTTTCCCAGCACCAGGGTCTTTTCCAAGTAGTCATTTCTTCACATCAGGTGGCCAAAGTATTGGAGCTTCAGTTTCAAAAACAATCCTTCCAGTGAATATTTAAAGTTGGTTTCCTTTAGAATTGAATGATTTGCTCTCTTTGCAGTCCATGGGACTCTAAAGGTTCTTCTTAGCACCACAATTTTAAAGTATTAGGTTTTCAGAGTTCAGCCTTCTTTATGGTCCAACTCTCATCCTTAAATGACTACTGGAAAAAACATAGCTTTGACTAGACAAACCTTTGTTGGCAAAGTCATGTCTCTGCTTTTTAAATATGATATCTAGGTTTGTCATAGCTTTCCTTCCAAGGAGCAAGTGTCTTTTAATTTCATGGCTGCAGTCACCATCCACAGTAATTTTGGAGCCCAAGAAAAGAAAATCTGTCACTACTTCCACTTTTTCCCCTTCTATTTGCCATGAAGTGATGGGACTGAATGCCATGATCTTAGTTTTTTGATTGTTGAGTTTCAAGCCAATTTTTTCACTTTCCTATTTCATCCTCATCAAGAGACTTTTTGGTTTCTCGTCACTTTCTGACATTAGAGTGATATCATCTGCATACCTGGGTTGTTGGCATTTCTCCCAGCAATCTTGATTCCAGCTTGTGATTCATCCAGCTCATGCATTCTGCATATAAGTTAAATAAACAGGGTGACAATATTCAGCCTTGTTATGTGCCTTTCCCAATTTGGAACCAGTCCATAGTTCAGGTGGGCCTGAGGAAGCGTTACTAAGAAGAAAGCTAGTGGAAGTGATGGAATTCCAGCTGAGCTATTTCGAATCTTAAAAGATGAAACTGTTAAAGTGCTGTACTCAATATGCCAGCAAATTTGGAAAACTCAGCAGTGTCCAGAGGACTGGAAAAGGTCAGTTTTCATCCCAATCCCAATAAGGGAAAGAATGTTCAAATTACTGCACAATTGTACTCATTTCTCATGCTAACAAGGTAATGCTCAAAATCCTTCAAGCTAGGCTTCAATAGTATTTGTATTGAGAAGTCCCAGATGTACAAACTGGATTTGGAAAAGGCAGAGGAAACAGAGATCAAATTGATAGATAATGTGAATGAGTAACCCAGTAGATTTTCTAAAATAAGCTTTCTGGCATAGAGAAGAGGAGTTGGAATTGTTTCTTAATCAGGAATGATTTTAACATGTTCCAGAATAGTGAAAAGCTTGATGACTTTAGGAACTTGTTACATTTGAGGAACGGTGAAAGCTTTTCATATATGTTGTATATATATATATATGGATATAAGATATAGATATAGATATATATACCTTATTGTTTCTATCTCTTTGAAGAACTTTGACTAATACGGTACTTTTATATTAAGCCAAAAGTTCCAGACAAAAAGATATCCATACTGTAATGATTCTACAAACCTCTGAATACAATAAAAATGCATATCAAAGTAGCCAGAAAAAAAAATAACTACAGATGAACAGTAATTAGTGTGATATCTGATTTCTCCAAGGCAACAAGTAAATTGAAAATAAATAAAATTTCCAAATAAGTAAATAAGAAATGTAAATCATTAAAGTTTCTTGAAAGTCCTAAAGAAAATAGCAGTAAACACAAGACTGCATATTTCAAAACTACATTCTGAGAAAAAAAGCCATTATCAGAGAAAAAAATCCTGAATGAGTTCATTATCAACAGACTTTCACTTAAGAAGAGTCTGAAGAATATACCTTAGAAAAATAGAGAAGGGGGGGATGGCAAAAATTGTCATAAAGGGAAAATTGCAACATATTAGAAGAAATGGTGACAAAAGTGTAAACTTGTTAACAAGCACAAATATAGCTAACTTAACAGTAACAATGATACCTAATATGCAAGCTTAAAAAGTTAAAAAAGAATAATCTTTGATAGCCTCAGCAAATGAATCAGAAGAAGATTGTTAAGAGCAAAACTATTTTTCAGAATGAGAGTAAAGATATTGATGAGACTACAGGAAGATCCCATGGAAGAGGAAATGGCAATCCACTCCAGTTGCCTACTAGGGACTACAGTTGACCCTTGAACAACATAGGATTACAGGCGAGTACACTGCACATGGTCTAAAATCCACCTGGAGTATAATCTGCCCCCATATCCTCCATATCAGCAGTTCCACACTTGCGACTTCAATAAACTGCAGATTCTGTAGTAATTTATGACGTAAATCACAGAACACAGGACTTTTAGGGCACTGATAAAACTCTGTAGCATGTGATAGCTATAGATACATGTTATTATACCTTTGTCCAAACAAATGGAATATAAAACACCTAGAGAGAACTCTTATTTAAACTATGGACTTTAGGTGACTGCTGTGTCAATGTAGGTGCATCAGTTGTAACAAACACCCCACTTGGATGAAGAATACTGTGCATATGGGGAGGGGGGAGAGGGACAGGGCATCAATAGGCAAATCTTTGTACCTTCCCCTCAGTTTTACTGTGAACCCAGAAACTGCTCTGAAGTTTAAATAAAAACCAAATCAACTCCCCTAAAAAAAAACCTAAGAAATTAACATTGCTACAACACTGCTATCTCAACCATAACAACAACAACAAAATTCTGCACTTACATAGAACAGTAAGAACAGGCTTCCTGCATGGCTCAACAGTATAGAACTTGCCTGCAATTCAGGAGACACCAGTTCGATCCCTGGATCAGGAAGATCTTCTGGGAGAGGAAATGGTAACCCACTCCAGTAGTCCTGCCTGGAGAATCCCATGGGCAGAGGAGCCTGGCGAGCTACAGTCCATAGGGTCACAGAGTCAGATATGACTGAGCACACATGCATGTATAATACAACAAGAACTACAAATAAATGCTATAAATATGTAGTATTGACTATTGAAAAAGATCCACATGTAGGCGGGTCCAGGCAGATCAAAACTATGTTGTTCATGAATCAAATGTACATTGATTTATACGTGTATACAGACATTTCTAAGAAAAGAGACTACAGCATGTACATTCCTAAACACAGGGAAAAGAAAAGAAGAAAGAAAGGGAGAAAAAGAGAGCACAAAATAAAGAGATGGAAATCTAGAATTAATAGTAATTATAATCAACTAAAAAGGATACAATATTTCATTTGAAAGATCAAAAAACAAACAAAAGCCAGTGATGTACTGTGTACAAGAAACATGTCTTCAAAATAAGTATTCAGAAGAAACAAAAATATGAAAATTAAAATCTGATGGGGTCACAAAGAATCGGACACAACTGAGTGACTGAACTGAACTGAACAGTTAAGAAAATGAACAACACAGAAGATTAATATAATGGATAATTAAATTATGATAAAGCAACAACTGTAAAGATATAGTGAGAACTCTAAAGGGTAGCCAAGGGCAGAAGAAGAATATGTGAGGAAGAGCTGGTTTGAAAGATGAAAGAGCACCCCAAGGCTGGATATCAGACCTCACTGAAGGTGTGCATGCAGCCCATGGATTGTGCAGGATTTCTGGAGCCAGAACTGGATTGCCATGGTGCCGAGTTCCCAGAATGTCTATTTCACTTAATGCAAACACTGTTGGAGCAGAAGGAGTCAGTTGCAGGAGATGCAGTTATGACTGTGTTGATAGGTAGATAGTGTCCTTGCACCCATGGAACTTACAGTTTGATGTTTGGCCCTCTTATAAGAGTAACAGTGTAACACACAGACATAATATTCTCCCCTTTAGTGAAGACAATATTTCAATTATCCCCTAACTTTTCTCTTATTTAGTTTAAACATTATAACTTTTCCTTTCCACTGAATCAACTATCTCCCTTTAAACACCTCTGCTTCTCTCCTGTGAATCATCTCTAGGATCGTTCATGTATCTTCAGAGCACTGGATGTGACACAACACTCAATTAAAAGAAGATTGGCATGCTTATCATGCCCATTCTTGAATGACTCATCCTTTAATGTATTTAGAAGTATGTTAACTTCTGTCCAAGAAGTCTACATTTGTTCTGGAGTTTGTGCTTTTTAATCCTACTCTATCCTATACATGTAATTTTAATTGGAGAATTCTCATTTTCTCCGCTAATCGAAATTCTAAGTAGAACAACTCCAAAGACGCTTAATGTGGGGGACAGACTTAAACTAGCATATATGCTAGCCCAAGGTGATTGTCAGCTGTTGCCTGTTGCTTTAGCCTTCAAGCTATGCATATGAAACTAAGAATGGGAAATATTCAAAAGGTGGTCTGGTTAATCAGAATGTCACATGGAAAAGAATTGAAAGCCTTCCTAAAATCAAATCTATTACTTCTTTTATGTCCCTTTGTCTACATAAACTATCTCTGAGATTACAACACATTTTTTGGAATTATATGTTCTGTCTCAGACTCTTCTGTGATCACTACATTGTGTGCTAATCATTCTGTTATTTTCAGTCATCACACTGAAACTGCTCTCAATATAACTTAGAGAACCAATTTTTCCTTCCTTTTAAAAGAATGAAAGCAACATTCTGTTTCCTAATTCTTTCATGAACTAGTGAAACAATGGGCTTTTATCATTTTCCATCTTTCAAATTATTTTTAGGGGAAACTGCTAATAAAAGCAGTTTGGAGCTTCTCTAGGGGCACAGTGGTAAAAACTCCACCTGCCAACGCAGGAGACTCAAGAGACTCGGATTTGATCCCTGGGTCAGGAAGATCCCCTTGAGTAGGAAATGGTAACCCACTCAAGTATTCTTGTCTGGGAAATCCCATGAACAGAGAACCCCGGCGAGCTACAGTCCATAGCGGCAAAAACAGATACTAACAGAAGTGATATAGCACACACTTGACATTGCATATAAGTATTATCATACTCATTTTAAAGTAAGGAAATTGAAGTTCATAAGTTCAAGAAACTTGTAAGGGATGGAGCTACAGAGTCACGTGCTTTCTGTCTTCCAGATTTCCATTTTCATATTACTGTTACTAATTTTTCCTCACACCTTTTTACTACTTTCACTTAAAATATTGGAAGAATGTGTAAAATGTTTGTCACAGCTTCTGAATTAATTGTACATAGACAACACCTATATTATTTTTATTCTTAAACTTAAAACACTTAAAATATTCTTTAGAATTAATTTAATATTTTTATGTTATAGAGAGGAATATTTCATTCACCTTCAAGAAATATCTGTCAATAGAGATGCAGATATTGAGAATGACTTGTGGACACAGGATGGGGAAGGAGAGGGTGGGATGAATTGGAAGAGGGGTGTTGACATATACACAGCACTATGTGTAAAACAGATAGCTAGTTGTAAACTTCTGTATAATAAAAGGAGATCAGCTTGCTTCTCTGTGTTGACCTAGAAGGGTGGTATGGATGGGAAGGTGGACGCTAAAGAGGGAGAGGATATATGTATACATATAGCTGATTCACATTACTATAGAGCAGAAACTAACACAACATTTTAAAGCAATTATAGTCAAATTTTAAAAATAAATAAAATTTTAAAAAGAGACATTCATTAAACAGTTATTCAGCATTTTGCATATCTTGCATGCACACATGTGTGAATGCTGTGACTTCAGCTGTGTCTGACTCTTTGCGACCCTGACTGTAGCCCACCACGGTCCTCTGTCCCTGGGATTCTCCAGGGAAGTTCTGCAGTGGGTTGTCACACCCTCCTCCAGGGGATCTTCCTGACCCAGGGATTGAAATGCATCTCTTATGTCTCCTGAATTGGCAGGTGGGTTCTTTACTATTAGTGCCACCTGGGAAGCCCAGAAATAAGTAAGTGTAATACATGGGAAGGCTCTAACTTGCCTCTAATATTTCTTACTTAAGTGACTCTGGTTAAGTCATCTGCATTTTCTCTGAGCCTCAGTTTCCTCCTCTGTCAATCAGAGGAAGTGGGCTGAACAATCAGAAATCCATTGCAGCTCTAGGGTTCTGTATTGTTTCCTACTTCCTTCATTTAGACCAGTGAGTTATTTTCATTACAGCCATAAAATGTGGTTTAGTTGGGCTTGATCTAGCCCAGCCAAACCACTGGATTTGTATGTCTGTGTTGACACAGCCAGATGGAGGTCAAGGACGCCAGTAACCGCCAGCAATACAGGACCTTTATGCTGATCTTTGCCTTTCTCACAGCGTGTGGGCCAGTGGAAAAGGTGTATTCTGTATTTGATCAGTCTGAGCAGAGCTATGTTTGGGGCTCTCATTGCTCTACTTAAGATTCTCTTAAGTTTTTGTCAAAAACAGTGACCTGTTCTATTTCATATATGAAAGCTTCACATTAAAAGAATATGAGGTAGCAAATATCTTTACTGAAGCTCTGTTGGCAGCTGAAATCACTGACAACTTCCTGGCTGTGATTCATAATCTATATCGGTGCCTTTGAGACAGCAGGCTATTGATTTTTCCCTGTCTATAATCCAAGACCATATACAGAGCTTGTTAGACATCTGTGGGAATATAAACTGAGTTTTGATACAAGTTAGGAAGGTTCTCTTAGTGGGGCACTTAAATTTTTGTCTTAAAGAAAATCCTTACACAACTGTAATCTTGGTGAACTTTTTAAAAATAAACAATTCAATGTGTTAGCTTGCAGGCTTTGGGATAGAGGACACAGTGAGATTTGAACATTTATTTTCTTTTTTTTTTTTTGCCCAGAGTTTAAATAAAATAATTTTCTCCAGTGGTTAAGACACCAGCTATTAAATAATGATTGGGCTTTTCCCCTTCTTTATACCTAAAAATACCTTTTATTTGATGAAACTTATTAAGATGAATTTCAAGTGCGTTAGGGAGATAAATGTAGGGCATGGACCTAAATAAACTGCTAAAACAATCATACAGGATGAACTATAAAGACACTTCTGAAAAAAGTGAATAAGGCTTATACATATCAAAAACTATGTGTCTATTTCCCTGAAAAATACATAATTATTTCTAATTCATTGCATATGTGTCTTACCAAAAAAAGCAAATGGATTTCTTTTTTTAAGTAGACATCTCAGAGAGAACAAAGGAAAGTATTAGGTTTTTCCATAAGGTATTTTCTTAAGTAGCAGAGTAAATAATGCTTATATAATCCTATCACTTTTAAAAGAGAAGCCATATTACAAAGTAAAGTATATACACATAGAAATTGAAAGAAAGAGAAGGTATTCAATGTATACAACTAATACTTATCCAAAGTTTATAATTTCTAGGCAAAATTCACCTGAAATGAGATGAAAATTCACCTTGCACTTTTTATATAGTACTCATTCTATTTTTTGTCAAATGTTTTATTTTAATAAAAATAACACCTGATATTTACAGATGATACATTATGTGCTAAAAGCACTTTTAAACACTTGACATGGGCAACTCACTGACCCTCACAATAATCCTGAGGGAGGGATAATGATACTATTATATTAATAAATATTGTACTATTAATATGCTATAACAATAAAACTATTATTATCTCCATTTCTCATGCAGACACTGGAGGTACAGAGATGTTAAATAGCCCTAGTTCAGACAGCCAGTAAAAGTTGAAGTCAAGAGTCAAACCCAAGCAGCAGAAATCAGGAGATTACACTCAAACTGCTTGTCTATCTTCTCTTGGAATATTTTGAGTTACTTTAGGGCAAAAATTATTAATTCATTTTTGTATCATCTGCAGTACCTAACATATTGCCTTGTACATACATTATCTATAAATAATTATAGAATAAATTGAATCATAGATAAAACACAAAAGTAAAATAAAATTAATTTAGATAAAAATTAATCCATATGAGGACCCTGCACTTAGAATAAAACACAGCACTAAGAATAATGTTTTTCACTATTTTTTTTAACCAACGCTGTATTTCAGTCAAGCCTTCCTTGTTAATTTGTCTGGTTTCTGCAAATCCCCTAGATTATATTAATAATACATTTTTTGAAGTTGAAATAAAAGGAAAAATGGGAATTGTATCCCAAATATTTTTGTGTTACTTTATCTTATACCCTGACCTCAAGTCACTTACTTAGCTTCTCCACACATACATCCTCATATGTATACTTTAGTTTTACTAATATATTTATAAATCTTTTACAACTATAAACGATCTATAAATTATCTGTTGAGAATAATAGCACACAAAATATCTTAATGCCTAAAATCCATTTTGTATTTAAAAAAATTGTGAGTGCCATAAAGTAAAAAGCTAGCAGACAGTTGAAATTCATCAAAAGACTGAACAGAACAATTGGGCCTTCATCTAAAAAGATAATTCTCTTAATGCAAGAAAAGAGTGAACAAAGGGAAATAATAACAACAACAGCAACAATTGCACAGCAGCAGAAAGAAAATGAATGCTTCTAATTAAAAGCCAATCTCTGAAAATCATTCACCACTGGGACCAGGAAAAATAATTTTAGAAAACTATTTTAAACTCTCTGCAGGACTTAGGAAAGCTCAATGAAATAGATGTGTAAAGCTGTAATAAAAGGATGAATTAAAATGAAAAGACCAGTTGATGTCATGAGGAGAAATAAATGTGAAATTTAAAAATATATGTATATATATGTATCTGAATGAAGAGAAAAAATATAGAAGCAGAATTAAAATCTTAACTTGAGGCAATGAAGACAGAAATAGACATATAAAAATAATGATAAAATATATTTTGTAATCTAGTTGAAATAAATTTGAAAAACCTACCTAAATTAAACATATTGAAATATATGAAATTCCCAAAGTGACAAAAATAAAAAGGAAATCACAAATAAGTTACAATAAAAAGATTGAAGTAAAGAAATAAAAATCCTAGGGTACCATGAATTTTTAGGTGAGTGTTACAAATTGTTAAGAAATAAATAATCCCTGTTTTATGTAGCTACAAAAAAGGCATAAAAATCATAAAAAAAATTTTTAGCTAATAACCCTCTAGTGTTGATGGGGGAAAAGGCATGATAAAACAGTAGTTATCCCAGAATTAGAACCAGTTGAACATCAGAAAGCTATCATTGGGATTCATCAAACTACGAACAAAATTTATATCAATAAATACTATAATTACTATATTAAAATACTAAGTATGTATAACTTGAAAATCTATACTTTTAAAAATTATAGTTTTGTAAACTTTAAAACCTAGTTATGATTTAAAATAGCATAGCACATGAAGACTGCAAAAAATGATAGAGAATTTCCTCAAGGTCATTCCACCAAAATTTGCAGCAAATACATTTAATGAGGAAATTTTAGTCACATTCCATTTAAGATGAGGGTGAAGGCAATGGTGAAAACGATGACTATTCTTTCATTATAGCATTGGAGATTCTGTCTACAGCAACAAGGAGAGAGAGAGGTTAAATAAGTGGAATTCGAAGTGAGAACCACCAGTTCTTTTCAGTTCGTACCAAGTTTGTGAAAGAGAATGGGCTGCTTATTCTCTGAATGCTGGAGAACTATTAAGGAAAATATGGAACTAAGGAAACAGCAACTATAAATCTTTGAGGTCGTAGATGGCTCCTCTGAACTGGTAGAATTGGGGAGGGTTTACAGTTGTTGGATGTGGCCATGAAGTCTGTACAATGCACAACTCCAGAAGAAGTTATTTGCATAAGCTAGCTTTAAGTATCCTAGAGGCCCCAGGGGAATGGCTGCAACTTGGAGCAGAGGCAAGAGGCTGGATGACAATGCTCTGGTAGTATCAGTTAGAGAGAAATTGTCTGATTATTTTTTTCTTTCACCCACCTTTGGCTTATGCCAACAATTGACTTCTCCATTCCTACAGCAATATTTGATAATGGTGTATACCCCTTGTGCATCTATGGGGGAAAAAACAATTTACCAGGGTGAGAAGTTGGGCAGAACAAGATTTTGAGCCAATTTCTTGGGCATTCATTCCTTTACCCCTCACTTCCAGGAAGACAAGGTGGATAAAATGTGATTGTTCTTCCCAGTGTTATTCTCTTCAGGTAACAAGAATATTAACTGGAATTCTGTCATGCGTAGACATTGCCACACTGCAGGTCAACTCTTTCCTTCTGGACTCACCAGAGACTAGGATATGGCCTTCTAACTTCCTTCAAACACTTTCAAGGACAGAGAAGCCTACAGCCTGCAAAGAATCTACCCCCACAAGCCAAGTATTGAGACACAACAAGCCAAGCAAAATGTAGGATCGAAAGCAGAGTCACTGCAATAGATGGACCAAGGATATAAAAGAAATTAAAAGTTTACTAAAGTAGATATAAAAATTAACAAAATAAATCTTTTTTTTAATTAAATAAACATTAACAAAAATTTTAAATTTAAGACAAAAATAAATAAACCAATAGGTATGAAAATTAGGTATAAAATATTAGGCAGTTGATATGATCGGTCCAAACTGTTCTTATTTGCAGAGGATATGACTGTCTACTTAGAAAGTCCAAGAGAATAAAGGAACTAATAAAACAAATAAGAGATTTCATCAAAGTTGTCAGGTACAAACTCAGCCTACAAAAATTAACCATCTAGAAATTATAACAGATAACAAGATTTTTTAGAAAAAAACCTAACCACAAATTCACATGTCCTTGATGATGAATATGTTAAGATTATTAAAGGACATTAAAGAAGAACTAAATAAATGAAAAGAGACATGATGTTCATGGTTGGCAAAACATAACATAATATAGACATCAATTCACCCCAATTAGTCTATAAATTAAATTAAATGACAATAAATACCCTAACTTGGTTTTACTTCACAAGCTGATTCTAAAATTTATGTGAAGAATAAACTTCATCAATAGAAGAGATGAGCCAATAACTAAATTAAAGGAATATAGTTTGCTTATTGGATATTAAAATACATTGAAAAGTTAAAACAATAAAAGATGAGGAAGCTACTTGTGTTGGAAGAAATAAATATATCATTGAAAGAGAAACTGATATTACATGATAAATTCTGCAGAAACATACAAATTACTTAGTAGATGGTATGGGAAAAACTGGCTCACTAAAGAAAAATAAAGATGATCTATACTTAGATAAAGTTAAATATTTCAGGTGAATCCATGACTTCTATATGGTAGATAAATGGAGGTCCCTTTGACCATGGAATAAGAAAAGATTTCTTAATCAAGACTCAAAAATCACAAATCAGTTGGGTAGATGTATTGTTACTTCTCAAAATGCATGGCTTTAGTTTCAGAACTTGGATCATAGGTAAATTTAAAGAACAACTAAAAGTAAACAAATATCTTTTTGTGATGCCTAAAACTTACAGACAGGTATGGCCCAGTCTCTGTAGGGTCACTGCTCCTTTCCCCTGGGTACTGGTGCACACAAGGTTTTGTTTATGCCCTCTAAGTCTCTGGAAGGTATGAGGTTTGTCTTTAATGTGATTGTGCCCCTCCTATCATCTTGTTGGAGAAAGAAATGGCAACCCACTCCAGTATTCTTGCCTAGAAAATCCCATGGATGGAAGAGTTTGGTGCAGGCTACTGTCCATGGGGTTGCAAAGAGTCGGACATGACTGAACGACTTCCTTTTCCTTTCCTTTATCATCTTTTTAAAGATTCTTTTGTTCTTGGATGTGGGGTATCTTTTTTTGGTGGGTTCCAACATCCTCTTGTCAATGGTTGTTCGTCAGCTAGTTGTGATTTTGTTGTTCTCACAGGAGGAGATGAATGCATATTTTCCAACTCCACCATCTTGGAGTCTATTCTCTAAAGCATTGATACCAGGTTTGGCATATGGAGATGGCTGATTTGATTGAAGCTAAGAGTGCATGGCTGCATTGAGAAGCAGATAGATTTAAAAAAAGAGAGAAAGAGAAATAGCAAGAATACACAGAAGAACTGTACAAGAAAGGTCTTAATGGTCTGGATAACCGTGATGGTATAGTCACTCACCTAGAGCTAGACATCCTAGAGTGTGAAGTCAAGTGGGCCTTAGGAAGCCTCACTATGAGCAGAGCTAGTGGAGGTCATGGAATTGTAGATGAACCATTTAAAATCCTAAAAGGTGATGCTAATAAAGTGCTGCACGCAGTATGCCAGCAAACTTGGAAAACTCAGCAGTGGTCACAGGACTGGAAAAGGTCAGTTTTCATTCCAATCACAAAGAAAGGCAATGCCAAAGAATGCTCAAACTACTACCCAATTGTGCTCATTTCACATGCTAACAAGGTAATGGTCCAAATTCATCAAGCTAGACTTCAACAGTACATGAACTGAGGACTTCCAGATGTACAAACTGGATGTACAAAAGGCAGAGGAACCAGAGATCAAATTGCAAGCATCTGTTGGATCATGGAAAAAAGCAAGAGAATTCCAGAAAAAAAGAAAAAAATCTACTTCTGCTTCACTGACTATGCTAAAACCTCTGACTGTGTGGATCACAATAAGCTGTGGAAAATTTTTAAAGAGATGGGAATACCAGACCACCTACCTGAGAATCCTGTATGCAGGTCAAGAAACAATAGTTAGAACCAGACATGGAACAATGGACTTGTTCAAAATTGAGTATGTCAGGCTATATATTGTCACCCTGCTTATTTAACTTCTACACAAAGTATATCATGTGAGATGCAGGGCTAGATGAATCACAAACTGAAATCAAGTTTGCCAGGAGAAATATCAATAACCTCAGATATGCAGATGACACCACCCTGACAGCAGAAAGCAAAGAGGAACTAAAGAGCCTATTGATGAAGGTAAAAAAGGATAGTGAAAAACCTGGCTTAAAACTCAACATTTCAAAAAACTAAGATCATGGCATCCAGTCCCATCACTTCATGGCAAATAGATGGGGAAAAATGGAAACAATGACACAGACTTTATTTTCTTGGGCTCCAAAATCACTGCAGAGGATGACTGCAGCCATAAAATTAAAAGACACTTACTCCTTGAAATGAAAGCTATGGCAAACCTAGACAGCATATAAAAAAGCAGAGACATGAAAAAGCAGAGCTATGGTTTTTCCAGTAGTCATGTGTGGATGTGAAAGTTGGATCATAAAGAAGGCTGAGCGCCTAAGATTTGATTCGAACTGTGGTGCTGGAGAAGACTCTTGAGAGTCCTTTGGACTGCAGGGAGATCAAACCAGTCAATCTTAAAGGAAATCAACCCTGAGTATTTGGAAGGACTGATGCTGAAGCTGAAGTTCCAACACTTTGGCCACTTGATGCGAAGAGCTGACTCATTGGAAAAGACCCTGATGCTGGGAAAAATTGAAGGCAACAGGAAAAGGAAGTGGCAGAAGATGAGATGGTTATCATTGATTCAATGGAAATGAATCTGAGCAAACACTGGGAGATACTGGAGGATAGGGGAGCCTGGTGTGCTACAGGCCATCGGGTCACAGTAGGACACGTTTTAGTGACTGGACAACAACAAATATTAATGCAACTTTATTCAGATTACTGATATTAGATTAATCTCAATTCTGTCCTCAAAGAAACCTTTCTTTTTGAAATAATTTAAAGTACTATTCAGAGGGATTGAATGTTCTAGAATGAACTGTAGTCATCTGTAGGTAATGTCATCTTTACATAATGGGTAGAGAAGAATCTTTGTGTCTTGGATGCAGTTCTGGGATAGAAGGAGGCTGAAGGATACAGTAGGTTTCAAATAGAACATGATAGAAACCATTACTTATTTTCAGCTAGTAAAATATTTTAAAACCATTTTTTTTTTTCTTGTATGAAGAGCTCGAGATAAGCCAGTGAAGATATATTTATTTTCATCCTCAAACATGATGGAAAGAGATCCCTTGACTAAAATCCCAGTGTTTTCCTCTTTTTTAGAGAAAACATTTATTGGGCTCACACGAAAAGTTTGCATGAAATCATACACATTTTTCTGCTCATCAGGGGATTTAGTCTCAATTTTTTCACAGTCTTTTTCAATGCAGTTGCTGACTAATAAATCTGTATCTAGGCTTGCTGGTCAGAGATTTTAGTTTTTCTTTATTATTCAAAAATTCTAGAACACCATGTATTATGAAAACAATTGCATTTAGTCACTGATATAATTAATTTGTGCAAGCAGAGAACTTCAATTATAAGAAAGCTCCATATGAAAAATATGACAATGTGGCAGGGGAACAGGAAGAAAGAATAAAATTTAAAAATACTCCTCTGTTGAAAGTTAATTCCCCATTTAAATTATTTAAGAATCTGAAAAATGTTTAAAGTACCAGTTCTTAGAAAAGATGTTGGCTTACCTAAAGATATAAAAATAAAGTGAAATTAATTCTCACTCTATATTTAAAATAATTAATATTAGTTGTCTCTCTTAACTTGGAACTATACTTATTAATATGTGAATAACCAGACATTTTTCACAAAGTTAACAGAGAATCAGTATCCGATGAACTCTGGATTCTTTTATCTTCAAGTGGAATTACTGGAATCTTTAGCCATTTTATAGTATGAATAACAAGAACCAATTCTGGAATATTATCCTAAGATCATATATTTCTTTAATGGTCACTATGAAACAGTACCATTCACATCCAAGTCATAAATGTGGGCTATTTCTGAATTTGTCTGCTTCACTAGACACCAATGAGCAGAGTAGAGGGATTCAGAAAAGTTTCTATTCTTCAGAGATTAAAAAGATATGCTTTGTTTTTTCTCCTCCAGTTAAAGCAAAACATTCTCTTTTTTCTTTTATTTTTTTAATTATTACTTTTTGATACACTTGAGAAATTTTTTTTTTCAAAACTGAGATTCACTAAATGGCAGTGTTTCTCTATCCACTTCCTATCATATATATATATGATATCTAACACCTAATCTCTTTATAGATAGATGAATAGATAGATCTTAAATGTTTATATATATATATGATATATCATATATATACATATATATTTTCACTCACATGAAAGTGAACGTTTCTCATTCGTGTCCAACTCTTTCTAAGTGTAGCCTGCTAGGCTCCTCGGTCCATGGAGTTGTATAGGCCAGAATACTGGAGTAGGTTGCCATTTCCTTCTCCAGGGGATCTTCGTGACCCAGAGATCAAACCCAAGTCTCCCACATTGCAGGTGGTTGATTCTTTACCAGTTGACCTACCAGGTAGATATATACTAAATGTAGACATATTTGTACAGAGAGAGTGAAAAACAGACAGAAAGACAGAAGAGAAACAAAGAATCAAAGAATGCTGGTTCTTTCTCTTTTGTGGTCTTGATCTGCTTTAGATATCTGTGAATGCATTACTACTGCTTATTGGCAACTTAAGTTTGGGTGCTACTCCATAAACTGCTACCTCATTCACATTAAAAATCAATCTAATGAATTATTGATCCTTTGCTGCTTATCTAGGGCTATGCTGCTCGCCTGTTAAAGAAGTCACAGAAGGATTACATGTGGTACATATGACATAACTTCCCATATCAAGAGGCTGTGATCATGAAGATGTAAGTCTTATGTGCAAACACTATAACGAATAGCGCATTATGGAGTAATGAGTAAGATAATGAGAGCTAAATGAACCTCCTTCTATTCTCATTTCACTGATTCCTCTTTTCATTTATCTCTCTTGGATGCTGCTGATCTATTTTTCTCTTTCCTCATTTCTCTTTTACTTTGCATACAATGAAATTCCATTAGTGACTTCAAAGGACTTTATACTAAAAGTACCATGTGCACCCTACTGCCTCCAGTAGTTAAAACTAAAAAGGCTCAGACTTCCCTGGTGGTCCAGTGGTTAAGAATCTGCCTTCCAATGCAGGGGACATGGGTTTGATCCCTGGTCTGTGAAGATTCAACAAGCCTTGGAGCAGCTAAGCGTGTTCCCCACAACTACTAAGCTTGAGTGTTATAACTACTGAAGCCCACATTCTAGAGCCTGTGCTCTGCAACTAGAGAAAGCCCGAACAGAGCAATGAAGGCTGGCACAGCAAAAATAAAAATAAATAAATGAATAAGTAAATAAAAATTTAAAAAACTCTAGAAACACTCACATTAATTAACACCCCTAGTCTTATCCCAAGGCTCTTCCCTACATCTTAGTCAGTATCCTCTGTTGTTTTCCTGACATCCAAACCCCATCACCATCTTCCTGGTTTCACTTTTGTTCTGTTCAATGTGGCAGCTTGTGCACTCTTAGCTTGGGGCAATTGTATAATCATGGCATTACTGTAGAATAAACACTACAGAATTTGTCCCACAATAAAATTATTTGTATATTTCTGCCTTCATATTGGGATATCATTACATAGATTAGCTTGTATTGTTTTAACTATCTCATATATTTAAGAACTATACTTTATATGTTTATTGATGTAAGAATTGGGAATTTTACTGTCTTATGTTAATGCATATTTGCTTTTTTGATACCAACAAGAATGGTGCAGTGTAAGACACTGTAATGGGAACCAGGAGAAAGGGAGTCAATTTACCTCGCTCACATTTCTGTTTCCTCTCATATGAACCAGGATCTAGACTGATGATGAGGTCTTCTTGCTCTTATGTTCAGTGATCTCATGTGTGTTGTACCTTCCCCGGGGAGGCTTCCAGACTGAGTTAATTCTTCCAGACTGAGTTAATCTGACATTTCAGTATTATTTTCTCTGCCTTGGAATAGAAGTCTCTGCGTTCTCTCTTTATGGAAATACGGTTAATTGGACCCTGCCCCTCCCCAACTGGGGTATAAATAGAGTTAATAGCACATGAGATCATTTAAGCAGATTTTTTTATTTTAATTTTTTTCTACTTTAAAATTTTACTCATACACCATATATATGAAAACCTATCACAGCAAACACTTGATTTCATACAAGTTAACATTTAGGTTGAAGCTAAATTTACTTAAGGTTGCAAAGTGAGTAAATGCAAGAAAAATTATTGAATAAATATGTTCCTGAGTTCAAGTTCATACTGCTTGACTCAGGGCAGGCCAATAAATTGAGGGATGACTTGTTGAGGCAAGAAATAGTGACTTTACTTGGAAAGCCAGCAGACAGAGGAGCTGGTGGGCTAGTGTCCCGAACTGTCTTGTCCAGATTTGAATGCTAATTTCTTTTGTAGAACAAAATGAAGAAAAGTGAGGAGGTAAAATTAAAAAGTGGTAAGTTCCTGGTTCAGGCCAGACTCCAGAAAAGTGTTAATTTCTTTTTTCCTACAGCCATTCACAAGTGGGTCTGACCAGAATGTTTCCTGTGAGCTAAGCAAAGGTAGTTTAGTTTAATGTTTAAGCATGAGAGTCAGGGTTGCTAGAGATGGGCCATCGTGTAGACTTTAAGCTCTAGGCAACATCTCTTTACTGATTATCTTGTAGCAAAAGGCATAGAACACAAATGTCAAAGTAAAAGAAACCAATGCAATGCAGAGTAGGATTAGTTCTTTCCTATGACAAATTCACTTTATATACTCAATCTCAGTGATAGTTGTATATGGCTAAAGCTGAAGGCACTTCACAAAAATCTGTAGACTTGGAAACTTGGCTACATTAGTCCTAAAAGGCCCAAGCAGATCATAGCCAGTTGGCTTTTTGTAATTTTGCACTTTCTTCCATAGGTATCCCAAGGTGGCTTAGTGGCAAAGTACCCACTTGCCAAGCAGGAGACCTGGGTTTGATCCCTGGGTCAGAGAGATTCCCTGGAGAAGGAAATAGCAACCGACTCTGGTATTCTTGCCTGGGAAATCCCATGACAGAGAAGCCTAGAGGGCTACAGTCCATGGGGTGGCAAGAGAGTCAGATACAACTTAGTGACTAAACAACAACAATAACAACTTCCTCTTACATCCCTCTAATGCTACTTTCCAAAGTCTTAGAGACCATGTTTGCTCTTTAATGTTCACCAATCTTTCACCAAGACACAGAAGAGTGTGTTGATGATGTTTGTTTTGCCTGTTTGTATGTTTGAATTTATCATTATTAATATTCCTGCTAGCTTTGCTTCTTTGGAGAATATAGCATTCATAGTCCCTTCAACATTAATGGGTTTTCTACCCTACTGAATTTTACTATGACTTTGCCCTATTTCTAAAAATTGATCTGACAACATAGGCAACACCACCACACAGGAACTGACAGTCAGTGACAGTTATTGGGAGGAAGTAGGGGCAATGGAATGTAACACTAAATAAAAATCTTTCTCAGAAAAGCATCTGCAAGGCTACAAAAGCCTTCATTGTTTTAGGAAACATTGCTTCATTAATAGACTGGAGGTTTGAAGTTGAATTCAGCAATATTTTGAAAAATTCAAGTTCTCTTCATTAAATTATTTGTATCTGAGTTTTAAGAGATTTTTTTTTAAAGGGCCATTTCACCACAACTTTTGTAGATAGGGTAACTGAAATTCATTATCTTCTCAGCTCTATTCCCAGGCCTAACTTTAATCAAAGGGAGTTTTATACTGAAGACATACAATTTCTATTTAATTAGATGGTCTAGGGCATATAGATGAGCTAATATTTCTAGAGGCATCTCTAAGGCTCTTTACAAGGGCCATTGTGTTTTACAGTGTCACAAAAAAAAGGGAAGTTAAATCATGATTTTTACTAGGGCTTTAGAAAAAAAAAAAAAAAAGCAATTGTCTTGCATTGTAAACAGGATGATTCAACTCCTTCTGCCTTAAGCAAAAAGTATAAGGGAAGCTTTTAATCAGGTTATTACCTAAAGGTTCAGAATATTCTCAGTTTTTGAAAGATGGAAATCTAATGCATTATACAGGTAAGTTTAAAAATAATGTGTAGATGCTTAAGGAGTATTATAAAGCAAAAGGATCAATCTGATTTCAACGGTGGCTAAAGACAGTTGAGCAATTTGGTTGAGTTTCTCAATTTTTACACTTGTGGGTTATCTATTTATGATTCTCTGTTTAAGGTAATCTTACTAGTAAAATATTTAGAACATACTAAATCAATATTAAATGGAGTTTGATAAATGAGGCTCTCTGCATTCCTCAAACAGTTTCCTGGACTTCCTTAAAATGCCCTACTGTTACTGTCATATGGGGGATGCTCACAAAACCAATAATAAACATGGATGTTTCCTGTGAATGTTACTTGTTATCTGTCTTGATATTTTAATCCAACTGTTACTCTGATCATAATCATTTTGGAATTCTCTCTGACTTCTAAAGTTATGAGAATAAATCCAAAACAATGTTTATGAATGGGAGACCAATTGAATGTCTTCAGATTTCATTAAATTGGCCCTCAAGCATATTTCTTTTTCTTTCTTTATGTCTGACCTAAGATGTAATTTTGCTTTGATGGGAGAGCAAATGCAACATTTTTGGTACTATAATAGCCTCTATTGTATTGTTATGCTCAGCATTGTCTTAATTTTGCTAGAGATAAACTCAATCTTTTAGCCCAACAGTCTTGCTAACTTTAATCTTAAAAAAAAAAAATGTGGAATCTTTATTATGAAAAGAAAATTGGCTTTTTTTCCTTATTTAATACTAGCATAAAATATGGAGGAAAACTCACCATGTTGTATTAGCCAATAAATCAAGTCCAATTTTTGGGCACTTAGTATGTATCAACAGCCATACTACAAGAAACATATACAATATTTTCAGCTGTTAGCAAGCCACTTTTTGGTTTCAGATATAGCAGTAAAGTATAATAAGATAAATTTTTAATATTCTAAAACAATTTATTACTGAAAATTAGATCACCTGGACAAAAGTGACCAAAGCTTTGAAATTAAGAATATATCAAGAACAGGTGGAGGCAACTTACATAGGGAAAGGAAATATACAAGAAAAGTAAAGAAAGAGGAATGGAGGTTTTCCCACAGTAAAGGTAGTAGAGCTGAGTTAGGGAGTCTCTCAAATGCTAAACTGACAACCACATCACTAAAAATGAATGTAAATTCCTTAGCACATGCCGGAAAAACTGCAGAACCACTACGAGGTAGTTATTACTGGAATTTGAATTTGCTTCCACTTGATGGTGCTATTTTATTACCCAAGATTTGCTAGCTAAAATTAATTGATTACATTTAGAAATAGTCCAAAGTAAATTGTCTTATTTCACAAATAAAATAAATATTAACACTAACATATTGGCAAATCATCAGAATACTTAAAACTATAAAAATAGTGAAAGAGATACCAATTGAGTATGAAAGGATGAGATATAAAATATAGAACTAATTACATCTGTTACATCTACATTTGTTCCTAAAACAGACCTATAATATCTTCCCTATTTTTCTATAAAATTTCCCTTCCTATCATTTTTTCCCTTTGTGTTTCCTCTAGAAAAGCAAAGTTCATACCATTGATTTGGCTGCCTTCATTTTTATCCAACTCGTCATCTTAAATGGCAAATCATCTTTATTTTATTTTCCTTTAAATTTTTACTTTTGTTTGACTTGTAGTCAAAAATGCATATTCATATCTGAAAATTTGGATAATGCAAAGGAATAAAAAGGACCAGAAAAGTCAAAACTGGTTAATTGATTCACTTTTCAAATATTTACCCAACACTTTCCTCAGCACTGGCAACTCAACAGCCATTCAAATGCCCTAGCTAACCTCAAGTCACCAGCAGTCTAGCCAAGGAGCAAACACACAAGCTGGTATTTCAAAGTGGAGTAATATGGACACCGCAGGAGCACAGAGACCTGTGCAAGCTGAGTAAAGGGAAGGTTTTCAACAAGAGGCAACATACAAACTGAATCTATCAGTTTTATCTCTTTTTCTCTTCTTTCCTCTGTTGGTTTATAGGAAGGAGGGAGTCAAGTCGGTGTTTTGATTGAAAGTCAGGTGAAAGGAAATATTTAAGTAGGAGGTTGGAGCCCAGGGCTTGAAACACTTGTGAAGGGGTTGGGCTTGACTAGGCAGAGGTGTAGATCCCTCCTTTTCAGAGATGATAATCAATCTTTTTGATGTAGGAGAAGGCAAGGTGGAAAGAATGGAGATAAATGTTGGATAATGACTCCTTGAGAAGAGTAATAAAGATCTGAAGTAATTCTCAAAAGAAATAGGGGAGTGGGTCAATCAAGAATTATCACAAAGAATTATCCTGGAAGTTGGCGGTCTAACTGAGATTTTAAAAGATTAGTTTGCAGTGATCCTTGTTCTTGTCTTGTTTAGTCGCTTGTTTAGTTGCTAAGTCATGTCTGATTCTTTGTGACCCATGAACTGCAGCATTGATCCTGATAATTATTGTTACCATGTTTCATTAGGAATATTGGTTCAAGAAAAAGATACATAGTTGGCATGTGAAACCTGGTAGCCTTTACTATTATCATAGTAGTATTAATTCATTTTTTTGGCTTTAACAAGTTAATCCAAAAGTGTGAAAAATCAAGAGAGTGGAAAATTTACTTTTCTCAATTATAAATTGGAATGGTAGTAGAAGAGTTGACTGTCTACCTTATTTTTAACAACTCTGGAATTAATGTGAGCTAAGATATGCTCTTTTAGGGCATTTTCTCATTAATACAATATTTCTTCATCACATTATCTTCCCAAAATGTTCATAATAAAAATGCCATTCATCAATTCTACATTTTCAAGATCTACCTATCAAGTTTAAATCTAGCTCATACCCCCTGCATGAAGGATTCCTACTCTTCAGTTACTGCTCGAAATCCCAATTCAGACAAAATAACTCTTTCTCACATAAAAATTCAGAATTTTATTGTATTTAGTTAATTTCAAGATGGAATATGGTAGTGAGGTTAGTAGTGAACAGACCTAATTTCCTCTGCTATCTATAGACACATTTAGGATTAAGTGCTAGTCTATCCAGCTTTATACTGCCCAGTTCAAAGCATGTAAACAAGCCCTTTTAAATCAATCAAAACTTTTAAAATATTGGGGCTTTCTTGGTAGCTCAGCTGGTAAAGAATCTACCTGCAGTTCAGGAGACCCTGGTTAGATTCCCAGGTTGGGAAGATCCATTGGAGACGGGTTAGGCTACGCACTCCAGTACTCTTGGGCTTCCTGCTGGCTTAGCTGGTAAAGAATCCACCTGCAATGATAGAGACCTCAGTCTGATTCCTAGGTTTGGAAGATCCTCCGGAGAAGGGAAAAGCTACCCACTCCACTATTGTGGCCTGGAAAATTCCTTGGAGAATTCTATACAGTCCACGGGGTCACAAAAAGTTGGACGTGGCTGAGCGACTTTCACTTAAAAATATTGTGAACAGACTAACTTGAGTAACTACTTGTTTTTGTTCCTAAAAGTTCTGGGGCTGATGGTAAGAGGCTGAGTAGAAATTTGGGGTTTAAGGAAGGAGTTCAATCAAAGTGTAGAGAAACATACATTCTATGAAATACTGTGTCAATTTCCAACCATCCACACAGTAAAACTGTGGTTGTCAACATAGCTCTCTGTGAGTTTTGAGACTGGTTAATAATATTCTAATGTATGGGAAGTACACACTACAAAACATGTTTGTTATTAATTCACTGCATTTGAAAAAGTAGAGTCTTAGTGCCTTCAGGGGACAGTTAAAATCTATCTTAAGACTATTATGTTTCCTCTTGGCACTAAAGTTGTTTATGTGATATCAAATTGAACTGTACTTTTTTATTCTTGCTCAAGTGTCTAGGAATAATCTGCAATTTCATACAAAACGAGGTCAATCAGTTCTGATCCATCCATTTCCAACTGATTGATTTTTCCTTAGTAGTTTTATTATGATAACAGGTGTATCTTATATCAAATGTGAATATTTGGTCCAACAAATGCACTTCAATTTCAAAAATTAGGAAAGACTATAAAAGGAAATTTCAAATATCTTTATCATTAAAGAAAATTTAAATTGATTTCAACTATAATGTCAAAAGACAAAACCCAAAACACAAAAACCTGAATTTAAACATGGAGTTTTATATATTAGAATAGAAAAGATTTTTTTTTTTCATTTTATCTTTTCATATCCTTGGATTGTAATTTTACCATATTACCAAAGAATCTTTGCCTTTGGGTTTCTACCTGCTTTCCACAACTGGAGCCAACTTATCAGTCATATTTTTTAGATTGGAATAAGCAGACTGTGGAAAACAACAGGGATATTTTGAATAATCACTGTGGCACATTGGAAGAATTGTTTGGGTAAATTGGCACAGCATTCACCAGTTCTGTTTATATTATTTGCCCGCTGATTTCGTTACTGTATTTCTTTTTGTTTAATATACAGAAACAAGCTCAGGCACCTGCAGAGAACCTCAGAATCAAGCAGACCTCCAACTACAGAGAAGCAATTTGTTTGCATTTTCTTAATTCAAATAAAAATTTATTTTCTCTGGTTTTTCAAGGTATAAGGCACAGCATGCTCAATTTCTACAAAATTTCATCGAAATAGTGTTGCAGTGACAGCGTTGGTTTTTCAAGTAAGATTGCTCTGAGAAGAAGAAAAAAAAGCAGCATTCTTTTCCTTGAAAACATGCATCTCCCATGCCACCCAGGTGGGTCTGACTTTAGCTTCCTGAGTAACAGCAGCATAACCTAGTGGAAAGACCCTGGACAAGAGCCCAAACATTCAAGTTCTCAAGTCTAATCTTGAGACTGCTAATAACTCATTCGGGCTGTCTCTCTAGTACAGGGTGAACCAACGAACTGGTGTAATCAACTCACTGAGAGAAACTAGAAATTGCTTTTTGTCATTAAGAAGTGTAGATATCAGAAGAAACTTGAAAACAAACAAACATGATCTGGGTAACATAGTCAAGTGAAATTATAAGTTTAATCATATTTTAAACATTTGGCTTTTCACCTCAGAAAAATATTGTTCATCTCTATCTGAGAAACTTAAAACTGTGGATAAATGGCAAATATAGATTTAAGTGAATTTTATTTGTCATAATAACTCATGCTATATATATAACTTCTTTCATATTTTATTTTCTAACTATTTTCAGTGTGTATGCATATGTATGTGTGTGTAATATATATAACCATAAGTGCACATTAAGTCACACAGTACATTTTCTCAAATTTAAACCTTCAAACTTTATTAGGTTAATAATTAGGGATATCTTTTAAATCTGTCACTTAACACACATTATAATTCTTAGTAAATAATTTAATTTTATGTGATCTAGAAATTTAGCTATATAAGTTATTGCAAAATATTTATCTGCATTGGGTAGTACAGAAAAAAAAATGCAACACAAGCGAGGGGGAAAAAAGAAAAAAATATATATGTATATTCTAAAGCTCCTTTTTAAACAAGAAAATAGATTTAGAACATTTATTTTTAATTGTATGCCATTAGAATTATTTTATAAATGCAAGACAAAAGTATAAGGACATTGGAGATTGAAAATGAAATTGGGTTGCTGTTCCAAATCTCAAATCCTACCTATATATATTGAGAAAAATAAACAGCAACATTAGCAATCATGAATATTCTATATTTAATCTATGAATCTAATTGAGATATATTGGCTATCTCATTTCTGGATGAAGAATTTAGGAGTAAAACATGTTACAGTATCAGCTAACAAATACAGCATGAATAAAAAAAGTACCTTTCAAATTACAGCAATCACCCTTGCCACTTTTATCCCTTTTGGATGGATCTTTAGTCCGTGGTTCTTAATTTCACTGGGATTAATTTGCCAGCATTCTGAGGACACTTATCTTATTTTCTGAAATTCAGAAAGAGATCAGCCTCCACACAATCTATTTCACTTATCTTTCAGAACAGCAGCACATGATGAAAGGAGATTCATGTTGAATGAATATATTTGTCATTGTCCGTGGTGCCTAGATTATATGAATATGACCTAGATGATTTCTTTTTCTTAACACAATGAGACATAGTTATGCATAAATAAATCCTATGCAATATAAGAACTATCTTACTAATTGCCATTTTAGTCATAATTGATATCCTCACCGAGATCATAAGTTATTTGCTTTATAAGAACATTTTCTTAATTATGAAAGAAAAAGTTGAGCTTCATACAAACATTTTTTAAGTAAGCCATTAAAGTATCCATTTGAATTCATTTATTTTTGAATCCAGATTATAATTACAAACTGCCTTGCTCATTCAGTATTTTTAGTTGTGAAAATTAGTGTTATTGTGTGTGTACATATATATATATATATATATGAAATTTATATGGTAGAAAACTAAAGGTAAGGTAAATATTTCTAAGTATTTATGTACTTCTTTTCACATAAATGAACCTGGTTTCATTGGGTTTTCTTCATTTTCTAGATAAAAAGGAATAGAGCAAGTCAGAAACAAGCAGACTCAATAAAATATAAATCAGGGCTAAACTTGGGAAATCTTGATAGATGCAACTTCTCAGGAGTGACAATACAGGGAACACATTTCACTTTTAAACTTTTTTCCATTAGTTTTTTGACAGGAGTACACTAGTTCAGCTTTAATGAGATTCTAGTGTAAAAACTTCAGGGCTAAATAAAAGAAACAAATCAAAAGGACCGAATGATTGCCATTTAATGTGAGAGAATGAAAGTGCAAACAATCATTGTGTGACATCTAGCTGTGCTAGTCACGGCAGAATGACAGGTAGAACAATTCAAAGTTACTGATCTAAAGACGGAATAACAGCTTATATGTTTGAAGTGCTTAGAAGATGAAGAAATAAAACAGACTCTGAGATAAGACATGGTTAAACCTTTTAAATTCCATGCCCTGTTGTCAGTATCATTTGAATGGTTTTGCACACATTTTTTTTTTCTGAAATCATGTGATTGAAGGAATTAATTTTAGAGCTTATTTTATGGTTTTATGCTCTAGGCTTCAGACAATTTTTAAACTAAATATAATATCACATATAATATGCTTGAATAATCAAAAATATATTTTTCTGGTTTTCTAGTCTGTGCTGTAAGAATTCACTTTTGGGGTTATACTCATAGGTAAACTTAATGCAGCTTTGATTTAAAAGCAGTCTGACTATTTCCACACTTAAAAATAGTATTAATTTCATCTTTTACTTATTTTTATTTTAGAAAATAAAGAAAATCACCAGTTCTTTCTTGCGATAAGCCTTTTTATCAGTGAAATAACCCATTCTAGTTACTGCTGGAAACAATAATCTGTAATTGCTGCTTTCAGTCCTAATTTGGCCTGTCCTTACTTTTTCATCTCAATCTAATCTAAACCTATTTGAGCAAATAAAATGATATTTACCTCATCCTCTGTTACAAGCTTTCAAGATTACAGGCTTCAGGAAAAATCAATACAAAATACCATCTTAGCAGCAGGTTTGTGCTCAGTAAGAATGCTAACTTTTTTCCCCAGTATTTCTGACTCTCAGCTATCCTGGAGTGAAAGCAGAACTCATACCATTAAAAAGAGAAAAAAGATTAAAAAAAAAAAGAGAGGAAGAAAGAAAAACAAAACCGCTTCAGTGATACACTTGGTGCTGGGTTAGTGGCAACTTTCAGCTTACAAGCCAAAGTGGAGTGTGTGGTCAAGCTCGCAACCTTTAACTTCTGTTTCTGCATGACACATCTTACAGAGTTCACAAAAAGGAGGTTCTTGACCTTGCAGAAGGTTTTTTCAGACTCAAATACCATCTTCATTTATTATTTATTTGCTTCAAGCAGTTGGGACTTGGGGTATCATCATACCTGACTGGTTGATTTAAGGAAGTGGCCACCTCTCTGTGGGGGAATCTCATGAGAATAAAATCCTATTACTTTCCAAAAAGATTACTTCATTTACTTCCCAGAATAAGCTTTTGATGAAAACATTAGAATGTTGAGTTTGTAAACAACCAGGAATTCTCAGAAGTATTGCCCTTTTTTTGATGTTTCAAATGGAAGCTTATTTTGGGTTTTTTTTTGGGGGGAGGGGCAGAATGTGGTACAAGGGAGGTATGTGTTTTTTTTTTTTTTTTTAAACTTAGGACTTAGTGAACACAAACTTGCTGGAATATTGAATTGTGGCACATGATGTTCTTTAGTGGTCTAAAAAGTAGGACTTTTTCCTCCTTTTCAAACTTCTGAAAGAAATTTGCTCTTGCTTCTAGTAATTTCTCTTGATTTTTGAATAGACTCTGTTTTGAAGAACTATAGAGAAAGTTTAGTTTGTCTCTATAGGGCCTTAAGAGGCATGATTAGAATACTTTAAAAAAGAAAAAACTGTAGACAAAAATTGTTGAAAAAATAACATCATCCTTTTCCTCCATCCTTTATTCCAATAAGACAAGTGGATAAATATGTCTGGTAAATATTTTTCCCTAGGTATTATAACAGAGTGGTAAACACTATAGAATTCTCAACAAATTTTTGAATAAGGAATATATGCTATGTCTTCCATGCTTAACTGGTATTACTTTTAAGAATATCATGTTGGATACAATTAAATAAACTACTACTTTAAAGGTTAGTAGTGAAAATACTATTCATTTTCATAATATAGACAAATTCCATTGTAACAAATACCATTATGGAACTGTTCCTGATTCAACAGTATTTGATATTAGAAGACACATTTTTCAAGATGTTTTTATTGAGAATTACTACTCCTTTTATAAAAATGATTTTAAAACTTCAAATTGTATAATTATATAGTGTCATTAGATTTTATGACTACTTAATTGATATTTATTTATAAAATTGACTAAATGCCATTTTCTGGTGACATATTATTTTATGTTAAGAAAAACATGTTTTCAGTGATAATCTCAGGTTAAAAATGTTTCAGCCTTAATTTGTTGCATAGTTAGTTTCAGGAATATTCAGTTCAGCAAAATAATGCAGTAAAGCAAAATAATCTTGATTATCCATTGGTTCTTGCCGTAATGTAGTTTTACATGTGCATTTATTATCTAATTTCTAGGCAAATACATTAAAGCATTTTCAAAATTCTCCAATATGAATTTCTGTATCATCACTGAATAATCATATCTGAAAATATTCATAATGTAAAATCATATACAAAATGTTGGTTAAACATACAATATATCCATATTGAAAATTCTGAATCTAATATATGGAAATTTTAAAAATTACTTAAGAGAGAGAAAATATTATGAGTTTATAATTATTGTCAACCATTATATTCTCATTATTAGAATCCAATGGTAAGCAGAATAGCAAATATAAACACACATATACATTTTTTTATTTTATTCTACTGTGTATACACAGTGTAATCTCTTATTGAAATGCAGAGTCTTAATATAAATCTAAATGCAGAATAGTAATTTCTGTGATTCTTTCTGAAGTCTTGATCTCATTTGACAAGTTTCATCCCTGCATTATTTGAAGCAATCAATAAAATGGTTAAATCACAGGAACTTTTGGTAAAAATGCTGCAAGTAATACATACGAATTTTTCACATACCATAGTTTAACTATAAAGTCAACCATTACTTTGAAGGCCATCATTTCTAAATTTAGTTGATCACCATATCACATAGGCATAAAAAGTAGCTTTATATATTAAGGAAAATAACTATCATTTGAAAGACGTTTTAGTGCTTCTGCATTTACTCTGTGCCATGATTTTGCTGTTGTTACAGAACTTACTCATCAAATGTGGAAAGCAGACAAAAACATAATAAAACCTGACTTTTTATTTCCTTTTTTTTTGGTAAAAGGAATGATCATTTCCTTTTCTTTTATGTGCTTTGATGGTAAAGCACATAAATAATATGTATGGACATATATGTGTATATGCATACATATTGTACACACTTACGGCTGCAGACACACCGTACATGATCAAAGTTCAGTGGAATGTGTCCCATGTTTAGCCATTGCAGTGTGTACATAATCACCATGTGAAGATCATGTGAGTGTTACACATTATTTAATAGATGACACTGAAAGGTAGTTCACGGCTGTTCACATAACATTATCCATTTTGGGATCATTGTAAACTAAAGCTTAGAGTTTCTATTGCATGGGATATCAAACTCTTAATATCTGTTAGAATTTAATTTTTGTCCACAACAATATTTTTAAGAACTGACTCCATTTCAGAATATTTATTTCCTTAGGAAAAGAAAATATTCTTTTTAAGAGTTTCTTTTCTTGAGTTAATCCCAATGGTGGTCCAGTTAGTAAAGAATCTGCCTGCAAGGCAGGAGACCTAGGTTGGATCTCTGGGTTGGGAAGATCCCCTAGAGGAGGGCATGGCAACCCACTCCTCTTGCCTGGAGAAGCACCATGGACAGAGGACCCTGGCAGGCTACAGTCCATGGGGGTACAAAGAGTCGGACATGACTAAGTGACTAAGCACACACATATATAACAGCTTTAAGACTATTTTTAAGCATAATTATCATGGCTTTGTGTACTAACTAAATTATTAATTCTTTAATTTCCATTCCATATTTACACTTCCTTGATTGTCTCATTTTTTTCTTAAAAATGGTTGATTTAAATAAGTACTCAACACCCACTTGCAGCTTTCAGCCAATTTAATTTTTTACCAGTTTTATTGAGAAATAATTGACATACAGCACTTACTTTTAAGGTGCACTAGCTGATATATTTCTAAAGTATATTTTATTCTTTAGGTCTTCTATTTTTCTATTTTTTTTTCATTTTTTCCTTTTTTGGTCTTATTTTGGTAAAATAGAGTCACTTGACTTGTGGAATATTCAACTGTTTCTTTGTGGCATTGTTTAACTTGTTCTTTTGTTCTCAGCATTTGAATGGATTAGATTAAGATGCAATTATTTTAAGAAAGAACAATTTGTAGGTTGTGTTACATTTTTTCTATTGCATCACAACATGAAGTGTGTAGTGTTAGTTCATCTCATTTTGTGTCAGTGAACTATTACCACAAGAATGTTACGAAACATTTTTTTATGAAGAAAGAAGTCATGAAATCTCAGTGGTACACAATGAGAAGCATTTATTCTCATGGGTCTGTGAGTCACCTGTGCTTCAGCTAATCTATACATCAGAAGAGTGGTTATATATCAAACTCTGATGTCTGTGAAAGCTCAGCTTGAAATGATTCTCATCTAACTTGGAATATCAGGCTTAATTCTTCTCAACAGAATGGAAAAGACAAAGGATGAGGTGGGGAAATCCATTAAATTTCTTGAAGCCTACATTTGGAACTGGCATAGTGTTTCCACAAATATGCCATTGATCAGAGCAAGTCATATCACCAAGTCAAGTGAAACTTGACAATAAAAGTGAAAACAAAGAGGGTTAAAGAATTGAGACCATTCATTCAATCTACCAAATACAGTATGATATGTATTTATTAATATTTTACATCAGTTCAATTCAGTTCAGTCACTAAGTTGTGTCTGACTCTTTGCGACCCCATGAACCACAACACACCAGGCCTCCCTGTCCATCATCAACTCTCAGAGTTTACTCAAACTCATGTCCATTGAGTCAGTGATGCCATCCAGCCATCTCATCTTCTGTCGTCCCCGTCTCCTCCTGCCTCCAATCCCTCCCAGCATCAGGGTCTTTTCAAATGAATCAGTTCTTCACATCAGGTGGCCAAAGTATTGGAGTTTCAGCTTGAACATCAGTCCTTCCAATGAACACCCAGGACTGATCTCCTTTAGGATGGACTGGTTGGATCTCCTTGCAGTCCAAGGGACTCTCAAGAGTCTTATCCAACACCATAGTTCAAAAGCATCAATTTTTCGGCGCTCAGCTTTCTTCACAGTCCAACTCTTACATCCATACAAGACCACTGGAAAAACCATAGCCTTAACTAGACGGACCTTTGTTGGCAAAGTAATGTCTCTGCTTTTTAATATGCTGTCTAGGTTGGTCATAACTTTCCTTCCAAGGAGTAAGCATCTTTTAATTTCATTACTGCAATCACCATCTGCAGTGATTTTGGAGCCCCAAAAAAGAAAGTCTGACACTGTTTCCACCATTTCCCCATCTATTTCCCATGAAGTGATGCCATGATCTTAGTTTTCTGAATGTTCAGCTTTAAGT
Organism: Odocoileus virginianus; assembly: GCF_023699985.2. NCBI lineage: Eukaryota > Metazoa > Chordata > Mammalia > Artiodactyla > Cervidae > Odocoileus > Odocoileus virginianus. Next base: position 26,634,369 of record NC_069688.1, read on the forward strand.
GAACTTTTTAACTCTCCTCTTTCACTTTCATCAAGAGGCTTTTTAGCTCTAGTTTGCTTTCTGCCATAAGGGTGGTGTCATCTGCATATCTGAGGTTATTGATATTTCTCCTGGCAAAGTTGATTCCAGCTTGTGTTTCTTCCAGCCCAGCATTTCTCATGATGTACTCTGCACATAAGTTAAATAAGCAGGGTGACAATACAGAGCCTTGACATACTCCTTTTCCTATTTGGAACCAGTCTGTTGTTCCATGTCCAGTTCTAACTGTTGCTTCCTGACCTGCATACAGGTTTCCCAAGAGGCAGGTCAGGTGGTCTGGTATTCCCATCTCTTGAAGAATTTTCCACAGTTTATTGTGATCCATACAGTCAGCTTTGGCACAGTCAATAAAGCAGAAATAGATGTTTTTCTGGAACTCTCTTGCTTTTTCAATAATCCAGCAGATGTTGGCAATTTGATCTCTGGTTCTTATGCCTTTTCTAAAACCAGCTTGAACATCTGGAAATTCATGGTTCATGTATTGCTGAAGCCTGGCTTGGAGAATTTTGAGCACTACTTTACTAGCATGTGAGATGAGTGCAATCGTGTGGTAGTTTGAGCATTCTTTGGGATTGCCTTTCTTTGGGATTGGAATGAAAACTGACCTTTTCCAGTCCTGTGACCATTGCTGAGTTTTCCAAATTTGCTGGCATATTGAGTGTAGCACTTTCACAGCATTATCTTTCAGGATTTGAAATAGCTCAACTGGAGTTCCATCACCTCCACTAGCTTTGTTCATAGTTAACTTCCCTGGTGGCTCAAATGGTAAAGCATCTGCCTACAATGCGGGAGACCCGGGTTCAACCCCTGGGTTGGGAAGATCTCCTGAGAAGTTCCCTTCTCCAGTGGGGAATGACAATCCACTCCAGTATTCTTGCCCCCCCCCCCAAAAGGGGCTCAAAGAAATATTTTACATATCAATATGATAATGTAGGTATGCACTAAATGCATAGTAGTTTATATTTAAAAGGAGTATTTTAATTCCAATTGGGGCTTCTCTGATAGCTCAGTTGGTAAAGAATCCACCTACAGTGCAGCAGACACTGGTTCCATTCCTGGGTGGGGAAGATCTTCTGGAGAAGGGATAGGCCACCCACTCCAGTAGTCTTGGGCTTCCCTTGTGGCTCAGCTGATAAAGAATCTGCCTGCAATGCAGGAGACCTGGGTTCAGTCTTTGGGTTGGAGAGATACCCTGGAGAAAGCAAAGGCTATCCACTCCAGTATTCTGGCCTGGAGAATTCCATGGGCCATGGGGTTGCAAAAAGTTGGACAGGACTGAGCCACTTTCACTTTCACTTAATTCTAATAGAGTACTCAATGATTTTGTACATGTCCTGTAGCAAATTTCAGGGAAGAGTTTAAGTAGAATTTCAGATTTGGGTGCTGATAGTGGAACTCGAGCTTCTACCTTGAGTCTTGGGGAGATGTATTATTTTTGTCTAGTTTACAAGACTAGGGTAATGTATATATTACAGAGACTTCATTTATTTCTAAAGATGCTAATTACTGCCATTTGTACTAGAACTAGAAAAAGCATAAAACAGAGGCTAGTTGTCCAATGATAATGAAGAGGTGTTCTGCAAGTTGTCTGCCGATTCATCTTAGTGTTAATAGATCTGCTACTGGTACTCAGAATAGACACTACCTAGGGGGCAGGAGACTGAGCTTCCCCGATACCTCAGACGGTAGAGAATCTGTTGCAGTGCAAGAGACCCAGGTTTGATCCCTGGATGCGGAAGATCACCTAACGAAGGAAATGACAGCCGACTCCAGTATTCTGTGCAAAGAGTTAAACATGGCTGAGCGACTAACACCTTTAACACTTAATAAGGGACAGAAGACAATCCCTGGGTCAGGAAGATCCCTCGAAGAAGGAACTGGCAACCTACTTCAGTATTCTTGCCTGGAGATATCCATGGACAGAGGAGCCTGGTGGGCTACAGTCCACAGGGTCTCAAAAAAGTCAGACACGAATGAGCAACTAAAAGACAACAAGGAGTTGGAAGGTTATGCTTCACTGTTTGGTTGTGCAGAGAATTGGGGTAAATGCTAAAGTTAAAATTGAAAGGACTAGGGCTAATAGTCCTCCTAATTTGTTGGAGATTGATCATAGGATTGCATATGCATTCAGGAAATATCACCCTGGTTCAACATATGGTGACGTGTTTGAGGGAATTTGCTGGGATATTGCTATTGGGATCTTCCAATATATTGGGTAAGAATAAAACTAATGTTATTAGTGCTATAACTAGGAATAAAACACCTAAGATATCTTTCCAGGTGGTACAGTGGTAAAGAATCCATCTACTAATGCAGGAGGCATGGGTTTGAGCCCTGGGTCAGGAAGATACCTTAAAACAGGAAACAGCAACCCACTCTGGTATTTTTGCCTGGAAAATTTCATAGGCAGAGGAGCCTGGCAGGCTATAGTCTAGGGGGTTGCAAAGAGTCGGACACAGCTGAACACGGCACAGGTTGTCAAGATATTTTTAATTGTATAGCTGGGGTGAAATGGAATTTTGTTTATATCATATGAGATTCCTGAGGGGCTGTTAGATCCTATTTCATGAAGGAATAGTAAGTAGACAGCTGCTAGTATTGCAATAATGAGGGAGAGGATGAAATGGAAGGCACATAATCATGTAAGAGTTCAGTGATTAAAAAAAAAAAAGAGTTCAGTGATGCTAAAGATGAATCATCAGGTTCACACAGTGTTAGGCTTCTTTCTCTAATAAAAATTTCTCCATAAGCTTTTTTCTCCCATAAATTTATCATCTATGAATGGTTATTATCTAGACACATTTTTCTAATACTTCAGAGATTATAAAATGCTTAGTTTCTGTTTTATCATTCCTAATTTCCTTCTGCATTCAGCAACTAGAATTATTTTTTAAAATTTCCCTCATTGTTGGAAATTTAATGTCTGTGCCACAGCAAAACCCATATGTTGAATCCCTAACCACCAATGTGCTGGTACCTGGATATGGGGCCTTTGGCGGTAGGGGGTATTTTGGGTTAGAGAAAGTCATGAGGGTGGGGCCCCATGATGATATTAGTGTCCTTAGAAGAGAAGAGCAGAGAACTTATTCTCCTCTTCACTAAGGAAAGGACACGTGAAGACATAGCATGGAGGCCACCATCTGTAAGCTGGGAAGAGAGTTCTCACCAGGAACCAAATTATCCAGCACTTTGATCTTGGTATTCCTAGCCTCTAGACTGTGACAGATATATTTCTGTTGTTTTATTCACACAGTCTGTGAGATTAGCAGGCTACTATATGCATCAACTATTTCATTACCCAGTGTTCATTGGAAGGACTGATGCTGAAACTTAAACTCCAGTACTTTGGCCACCTCATGCAAAGAGTTGACTCATTGGAAAAGACCCTGATGCTAGGAGGGATTGAGGGCAGGAGGAGAAGGGGACGACAGAGGATGAGATGGCTGGATGGCATCACCGACTCAATGAGCATGAGTTTGAGTAAACTCTGGGAGTTGGTGATGGACAGGGAGGCCTGGCATGCTGCGATTCGTGGGGTCGCAAAGAGTCGGACACGACTGAGGGACTGAACTGAACTGAACTGAAACTATATTGACACCAGGGCTTCCCTGGTAGCTCAGCTCGTGAAGAATCTGCCTGCAATGCAGAAAACCCCATTTCAATTCCTGGGACGGGAAGATTCCCTGGAGAAAGGATAGGCTAACCACTTCAGTACTCATGGGCTTCCCTGGTGGTTCAGATGGTAAAGAATCCGCCTGCAATGTGGGAGACCTGTGTTCGATCCCAGGGTTGGGAAGATCCTGTAGAAGAAGGTCTGGCAACCCACTCCAGTTTTGTTGCCTGGAGAATCCACATGAACAGAGGAGCCTGGCGGACTACAGTCCATGGGGTGGCGAAGAGTCAGACACAACTGAACCACTAAGAACACACACCACGGAAAACTATACTGCATGCAAGAAAAGCAAAATAGATTCCTGATTATTCCTTGTATTTACCCATTTTCAGAATAACTAGTTGATGTTCTAGTAACACTCAAAATGAGCAATATTATTTTTTAATCAAGTATTTTTAAGTTTTCATTTTTTAATGTATATTTGGTGTGTTTCGATTTATTGCACCCATTAAAAAAAAAAAAAACTCTTACTGTTGCAGGTTAGGCTATATAAACTCACTAAACTACCCATTTCTTTTGCCATGAACTTGTTAGAATTTGGTACTTTTTCTCTCTTTTGAAAAAGTGAGATATCTCCATCTCAACTTGTATATTTCCTAACTTATATCTGGAACTAGCCATTTTTCAAGGTTTCCGGATTCCTTTCATTGGGAAACAGTGTTTCAAGACCACAATCTGAGTTTTAAATCTAGGAAATACCTTTGTAAGAGAATAAGAAAACACAAGTTATTACCAATTACAAAATTAAAAGTAGAAAGATTTTATTTCTTAGATTTGTAGCAAATAACATTTTTACTGAAATATTTCGATGATGCTACTACTATCATTAATACAACATGAAAGTATGTTTATCTTTTTGGTGATTTAATAAGACTTTCTTGCTGGTATTTGTATTTGTGTGTATAACTAAGATTACCTACCACTACAACTATTCGTGGTAAGACTAAGACTACCAACCTGGATTATAGTTGCTATCTATGGCCATGTTGATCCATGCAATAACCAAATTCATTACATAAATATCATTAAATCCTAAAAAATTTGAGTTGGAAATCACCTAAGAGAACATGTAGTTTAATAAACAAATTAAAATATGCAGGGAAGAGAAATAAGAGGTATGTGCAGAGCAGGAACAGAGAACATATGAATCAAAATTCAATGAAGACTGGGGATAGAGGAAGAATTGATTACACAGCATCCTGAGGGAACTGTCAAGTGATAAAAATGTTCTAAATGTTGATTGAGGTGATGGCTACATGCCTATGTGCTTTTATGATCTCACCAGGTACATTTAAAATGAACTAGCATTATGGTATGACAATTATATCTCAATAAAATTGATTTCAAAAATTCCTAAGGAGAAATCAAAATTCTTATGCCAAACATTGCCTTCTCAGACATGGTATCTCCAAACAGGGATCTTCAAGCAATTCTGCTGAAAACTCTGCTGATGAAGTAAGTGGAAATAGGGGAAATTCAGGGAACATTGTCATAAAAGCAGAAGCTAATCAAGACTAAGATGAGTCTCCTGACTCCAGTTCAGTGCTTTGCCTACAATGAAAGCAAATTGAGCTCACACTGGTTTCCATGTTTATAACTAGAGTTGTTTTTCAGCATTATAATAATAAAATTGTTCAGAAACTGTTGTGAAGGGCAAGAAACCAATCTGGAACTATTGTCAAAGTTAACTGTTTTTTAAATCTATTTTTTATAGGAATCCATGGTTAATATATTTTTTAAACAGATCTTCATTTCTAGGTTGTTATAGAGTAAAAAGTTCCAAGTATCAAGTATCTTTCATGCATTTGGAAACATTATGCTGGCTTTGTCAGGAGGGGAAATACTTTCAAGAGCTATTAGAATGTTTTGGCTAAAGTAAATGGATTTAGAGAAGATTGTTAAATGGAGAGGAGATGAGGTGATAAATTAAATGTGAATGAGAGTACTGTGACTCAGTCTGAGAGAAGCACAAAATAATAAATGTTTAAACAGAACATCACTGTGCTTGATATATATATAAATGTGATTTTAAAATACGGATAATGACAAGTTGAAGAAAATATGCATTCCATGACAATAGAACCAATAACATAGTGGAATTATCTACATTTGTTTAACTGCTATTCATAATTAACAGTATTATACTATTAAATTTGCCAAAGCTGTTCCATAATTGTTAATTTGTAATAATATCAACAAAAATATATTATCCCCAGAAAATTTCTCAGGACAATCCTAAGTATATGCACGTTGTTGCTTAGTCGCTAAGCCGTGTCCCACTTTTTGAGACCTGTTTTTAAGTTCTTTACACGCTGAGGGTCAGGTGCCCTTACTTCACCCTGACCTGCACCAGGTGGCACTCTGGCACCCATGGGGGCATAAACTAACCAGTTGCTTTGATAGGTTGGTGGAATTGGGACGTTATCAGCTACCCCCTTAACAAACTGAACATTTTTTCGCCAGAATATAACCATGGAAATAGTTAATGACTTCAAGCTGTCTTGAATCATCTCTTCAAACTACTTTACAATTTTTTATTGTGGTTCATACTAAAAACACTCTTATCCTGGTACTTAGCTTTGATTAGGGATAAAATCTGGCTACATTTTTAGAGATGAAGTAGTTTCCACTTAGTTCAAGTGTCTCAAACAGACTGGGACTTTTGCCAAACTTGTTCCACAGTAGTTAATTTGTAATGATATCAACAAAATATGTTATCCACAGAAAATTTCTCAGGACAGTCCTAAGTATATGCATGTTGTTGTTTAGTCACTAAGTCGTGTCCCACTTTTTGTGATGCCCAAGAACTGTTGCCCGCCAGCCTCCTCTGTCCATGGGATTTCCCAGGTGAGAATACTGGAGCAGGTTGCCATTTCCTTCTCCAGAGCATCTTCCCAGTCCAGCGACTGAACGTGAGTCTCCTGCACTGGCATGCAGATTCTTTACCACGGAGCCATCATGGAAGCCCCAAGTGTCTGCAAACGCAAATCTAAAAGAAGCACTTATTTTTAACACAGTCTTCAAAATATTTCTGAAATTATCTCAGTAAATATTCCTGATATTTATTGTCTGTTAATATATCTATTTGTTTTATTACATTGAGCATCAGTCTTTCTAGATATCATTATTTCAAACTATGTTGAAAATTAAAAAAAAAAAACTTACCTCAATAGCCTATTGCATCAAGACAACTGCATTTTTCACCTGATTGAATAGCAGTTTAAATTTTACCATTTTTTTCCTTATTAAAGGCTTATGTTAAAAGAGTCTTATCTCTGGCACCTCTCCAAATCTTTTACAAATTCAATTATATAACTCAAAGTATGGGGACTTCTGTTGCCCCTTAGAACTTGTGATATTTGTTTTCACCTTTCAGGGAAAGTGGATCAGAGATCAGCCTGGTAACTTGTGCTTTGTACAGTCTTTTATATCATAACCGAGATTCACTTTTTAAATATGAAAATAATGCAATTAATACAGTATGATTAAAATCAGCAAAATTTATCAAAGCTAGAGGTGTTTTGTGCTCTTTGAAAAACATTCTCCTTGGTAATAAGAGATTCTATCTCTCAAAAACAAACATAGGCAATGACAGAAAATACCATAGGTCCCACACTGCCTCTGGCCAGTGGGTTATCAGAGCAAACCATTTTCATGAGAAAATTATTTAAACTAAAGAAGGCTAAATGTTTGGGGAATTTTATGCATACTAGCCCAAACAGTATTCCAAGTAAATATTTCAAGTGGAAAAAAATTGAATTGAAAACTTGTTAGTAAATTAGTCAAATCAAATTTCTGCTTTGGTATGTGGGGATTGGGCTTCCAGGTGGCTCAGCGGTAAAGATTCTGCCTGCCAATGAAGGAGACCTAAGAGATGCTGGTTCAGTCCCTGGGACAGGAAGATACTCTGGAGAAGGAAATGGTAGCCACTCCAGTATTCTTGCCAGGAGAACCCTGTGGATAGAGGAACCTGGCGGGCTACAGTCCATGGGGTTGCAAAGAGTCAAACACGACAGAGAAACTGAGTGAGCACATACAATGTAGGGATTACTGCACCAGAATTTCATCTAAGGTTATGGCTGTATTGTAGTCTAAAAGAAATGAATAGTTTGGCTTCAATCTTAATTCTTGGAATGGTAGGACAGGACTTTAGGGGGGATATATTTATATGTCTCTATACATTGTCTGTAAATTTACTGCATCCTAAAGTTATGACTTTAAATGACTTTCTTGCTACCTTATTTAGCAGTAATCACTTTTTTTAGTTTTCTTCCATGTAAAGTATCTAGTGAATTTACAATTCTATTTTGAATTTGCTTTTGGCTTTCTTTTTTATTTTCCATAAAGAGGCTTCTGAAAGTAACTCTTTATAGTACTATATAGCTAAAGTACATTAAAACAAAAGGATGGAAAAAGAATCACTAAAATCTTCCTAAGAAATTCCATAACAATGACAGACATGAAAAACACTAAAGGTAACAGATGTTTCAATGGAAGCAATAGAAAGCCCAGATGTTTGGCATATTCACATAGTGGTAATTGGGCAAGTGAGGGTCATAGTTTCCTTTTTCTAATAATCATTATGCTCCCCTTATTTAAAATAATGATTTTAAATAAGCCATGCTGGTGAGAGGAAGAAAAACAACAATGCAACGACAAGCTTTCTTACTCTTTCTCATAGTTTTGACAATTGAATTCCAGAATAAACAGATATTTATACAACATTGGTCTAAGTGAAAAAACTTTACTGTTTCTGCAGTTATCATTTCAGACTTATATGAAGACTAGGCTATCACAATTAATTGTTCTGTAAAACTTATTCATTTCTATATGCCTAGGTTGGAGAAAACAAGTTTTAGAATTACTTAAAAATATTTAAGTAATATTTCTTACTTATAAAATAATTAACAATTAAATAACTTATTAAAAAACTAAAGTTATTACTAATGTTTCTCTGGAGTGAAATAATAAAAGCCTTAGTCAATGAACAAAGTAATCTATATAAATAAGTTATTTTATAAGGCAAAATTTCTGGCTGCTGTCTTGTATGTTCAGCTGATATAAAAGAAACAGGATTCTATAAACAGCTTCAAGTACTTAGACTATTTCACTTTAAGTTCTCTAGAAAATTTTTACTTACACATTTTTGTTATTATCCACTATTGAATTAGGCTAAAAATACACAGCATTTAAATTTTCCATCCTACTCTGTCCAGAAAGTCATTTTTTAACAAAATAATTTTCAAGAGATTATTGAATACATTTCATATGTAATCCTTGATTTTTAAATGACTATTCTTGATGTTTAAAAAAGAAAGAACCATTCATTATAATATTGTGTGAACCAAAAAATTACACTTATTTAAATGGAGCCAATATCAGGTTCTGAAATAGAATTTATTTTCTTTATGGGGTGAAAAATAAAGTTTTTACTTTTATAGAATATGTATCCCAGGATAATTTCAAAGTATTTTCACTTAGAAAAGCTAGCTGCTATTACATATGAATTTTCAAAGCTTGCCAAAGCTTTGGAAAGAATGATGAAAATTACTATTGCACGACCTTCAGATTTTTTTTGTTTCATAAAGGGCTAAGATAGCATTTTTGTCATTTTTCTTTCAACTCTGGTCTTTCATCATAAATATCAAAGCATGCAATTATGCTTTCTTGTATCCTACAATATTCTGTCTATATTTCTATGCATGGTGAGGGTGTTTTCTCTCTTTTTCACGGCTTTTATTTTGTTTATGAAACTCTGAAAACAATCTCATAATTTGTTGAGTAAAATAAATAGAACATTAGATGTATAAAATATTATTAAAACAATAATAATATTTTTATGAAAGACTACATTAGAAGCTGAGAGGTTGTTTTATGAGGCTAAGTGTCACATGCACCAAATTCATACTAAAATGATTTGACCTACAGGGGGAATTTTATGACTAATGTTTATTATGAGGAATAAGTTTGTCTAACCTCATGCAGTCTTGAATTTTCCTACCTTTGCTTTACTTCTCATATTCAATCTATCTTCTAAATGAGTCTTATTCCATCTCAACATATATTCCAGATAATTATCTGGATCTATGGTTCCCAAAGGTTTATTTATTATACTTATCTTAAATTAGAACTATCCTAAATAGGTCAATGTGATAAATTGGCAATAACTATTTACTTCTAATAGCATACAAGATAGATTAAGGCAAGAGGCACAATAATAGTTTTGCATGCAGGGTGTTCTCTAGCCAAGCACTGATAAAATCCTGAAAAGTTACAAGTCAGGTAGGTATATATGTTGGGATTTATTTCTATATGTGCTTCCATTAATATTCAAATTACATATATTAGAAAGGTAAGTTTCACTTTATATTATGGAAATCAGACTTAAGCATCTGGTTATTCACCTAAAGGAGGAATAATTGATAATTGGATGCTGGAGCCAGACAGATCTGAGTTGAAATCCCTGTTTCTTTTCATATAAATGTACATCTTTTGCCACATTATTTAACCTATAAAATGGACACAATAATGGTGATTAACTATAAAGACATTGGAAGAATTAAATGAGAATATGCAAGTGAAGAACTGGGCACAAGACCAGGCAAGTAATGAGTTCAACTTATTATTACCATCAGTTACTGTGACTTTGTTGATTTTGTCACTTTGTCATATTTAGTTTGTGCATATGAGTAAATTTTATATATAATTATGTGTAAAGGGTGCATTTAATAAAGCAGAATGATCATCCCTACTTTACTGGGTAAGAAATCTGGCTTTAGAAAGCTGCACTGAGAAGAGAGAACAGGTGGCTGCTTTGATCTAAGGTGGAGAGATCCTACAAACAAGGATGAGGAAGACAAGTGCAGAGAAATCAAGCCAAATGTACCACAAAAACGAAATAGTTAGAGATTACAAAAAGCAATGAGAAAGCATGCTGAGCTTGGTAAAAAGTGAACAACATTCAAACATGAAATAAAGGAAACATCAAAGTCATGTTGGAGTTTGAGAATAACTAGAAGAAAAATGTCAGATTTTCTTCCAGTGGCTACGAGCAATTTGTTGTTGCTGAGTTAGAGCATTTAAAATGACATTTTATAATGCATAAGATGCCCAAAGGCAAAATTTGCATGGGAACAAAACTAGGTTTGAAATCTGGGCTTGCATTCAAGTTTACCCTCCCCTTTACCAACAAAGTCTGTTTCAACAAATCAATATCCTCTCTGATCTTGTTTCATTGTAAAAACCGATGATGTCCAAGGATGTGGTGAGGACAGCCAGGGTCAAGAAAAAGCACTAGAGGGATAGTACATAAAAAGGATCAATAGCATTATTTGCAAGAGTAAAGAATCCAAGACACCAAACATGCCCATCATTGGAGGAACATTAAAAGAGAGAATTTGTTGTGTCACTGTTTAATCTCAGAGATCTGTCTGACTCTTGTGACCCCATGGACTATAGCCTGCTAGACTCTTCTGTCCATGAGATTTCCTAGGCTAGAATACTGAAGTGGGTTGCCATTTCCTTCTCCAGGGGATCTTCTTGATACAGGGATCGACCTCATGTCTCTTGCATTGACAGACAGATTCTTTACTACTGGACCATCTAGGAAGCCCAGAGAATTTGATATCCATGCTATTAAATATTATGTGGCCATTGAAATCAGCTCGTCATAGCTATAGTTCCCAAAGTGAAATGCTTATGTTGAAAGAAAAGAGCAAGATATAGGAGAGCATGTATACAAAGTCCCCATCTTTATTAATAAAAAGTTCTAGAAGGATACATAGCAAAATCTTTACAGTATCTAAGCCTGGGGTTGAAAAATGAAGAAAAAGTGGGAGATACAAAAAAATTTTCACTTTTTTCCCTAACATACTTCTATATTTTCTATTTTCTAACAAAAAGAATTAAGTTTCTGCTAACTTAATAGCTAAGTTAGCTAACAGTTAGTTAGATAACTAACAGTTTATCTACATCTTCATTGACATTATTTATCTATAGCTATATGTGAGTTGTTTAGTCATGTCTGACTCTTTGCAACCCCATGGATTGAAGCCCACAAGGCTCCTCTGTCCATAGGATTTCCCAGGCAAGAATACTAGAGTAAGTCGCCATTCCCTTCTCCAGGGGATCTTCCCAACCCAGGGATCAAACCAAAGTCTCCTGCATTGCGTGCATGCATGCATGTTATGTTTCCTCTTGACCCTATGGACTGTAGCCCACCACGCTCCTTTGTCCATGGGATTCTCCAAGCAAGAATACTGGAGTGAGTTGCCATGTTCTCCTCCAAGGGGTCTTCCCGACCCATGGATTGAACCTGAGTGTCTTATGTCTCCCGCATTTGCTGTTGAGTTCCTTACCACTAGAACCACTTGGAAAGACCCTCCTGCATTATAGGCAGATTCTTTACCATCTGAGCCACCATGGAAACCTTGCTCTATCATTATCTATAGGATAGCAAGCTTTGAAAAAGCTGGCATTCAATTTAAATGTCAGAACTAAAAAAGCTGCTAAATATTACTAAATCAATTAACAATTAAATATAATATATGACCAATTATATGGCCAAAGATGGCTATGATTGGTAATGCTCAGCACTGAATAATATAAATCTATTTAGAGGTCAATCTGCCAATATGCATCAAATTTTAAAAAGACCATACCAGTTTATTTCACTTATAGAACTTCATTCCATGGAAATGAATCATACCGTGTGCTCTATGAATAATTATTGGATGAAACATTTTTTCTAATTTGGAGAAAATCTACATTTTCTTCTGTAGAGGATTTTGTGTACATTATGTATATTCAGTACAAGTGAATACTTCATAGAAATTAAAAGTAATATGATAATTCTCTATGCCTTAATAAAGAAACATGCCCACAATAATTTTGAGGTGGAAAAGTCTGACTACAAATGAAATTTATGGTACAAGAACTTGTTGATATGGGTTTTGGAGGCAAAGATTTACAGAAATGGCCAAACTTTAATAATGATTACCTCTTTTATATGAGATTCTGGGAATGATAGAAGAGGAGAGGGAGTAGTTTTGAAATAAAGTGTGTCTCATTTTATAATTTCAAAATAATAAAATAAGTAAACTTTGGAGGAACAAAAACCAAAGTAATACGTTTTCGTGGAAACGTATAGAATAGGGAAATTAATCATCTGAGATTAATGTGTTTGTTGTCGGACTAGAGAGTAGATGGCAATGTAACAGCTGGAAGGAGAGACAACAGGCCAAGATCCCAGAGAATGCAAAAGCCAATCTTAAAACAGTGGAATAAGACTAGGGTTTAGTGATGAAAAGATACATGACATGGATATATCTTATACAGTTATATATATATTTACACACACTTATATATGTAAAGACACAGATATATGAGTTTAATTTAATTTTAAAACCAATGCCCAGTCTTCAGGAGAAACGGCAGGTGGATCATAACGCCATCAAACAAAAGGAAAAACTAGGTTCCAGGTAAGTGGGGTATTTCTCCACTAGAGGTAGTGATGTTATAGGGGAGCGGGAAATGCCCACAGAAAAGGTCATTGGTGAAGAACATGGCATCTAATTGTCAACAACAGAGACTCTTATGGTTGCCAGTGATGGAGCATGGGGTGGGAATAGCGTTAAGGATGTTAAAGCGACTTGAGTACCATGGGTGTTTGCCACACTCAGCAAAGTAAAGTCTTGGCTTTCTAGGGCTGCATTCATAGGATGGAAGACTTGGGGTTTGCATGTGATGGAGAGCTAGAAATACGACTTTGTTCTTAAATCAGGATCCTTGGAGAACCATACTTTACTTCGAGTGAGCTAGAGAAGAAAAAAAAAAAATCTATTTTCTGACCAAGGATGGCAATAAGAAAATACAGTTATTTTGGCCTGTGCTCTGGATTGGAAAAAAAAAAAGAAAAAAAAGAACCTTGCTCCTCTCTGCCTCCAATCCTCTCTACAGGACTCCTTGAGAATTTATAACCACAGGTCTAGCAATGCCTACATAGACTAGGAGACTTCAAACTGCAAAATTAACTTGTAGTGGATTCTTGCTTTCCCTTAACCTAGAAAGAGCCATGTATTCTCTGAAGGAGAATACCTTCAACCCCAACCTCACAGAATTCCCACAGATTTAGATCAGTCAAATATCAGCTCAGACACCTAATTAGAAGACACCAAGAAATAGTCACCATGATCAAGAGAAAGCAAGACAAAGAGAAAAATTAGATGCCAACTAGAATGATAGATCCTAGACTCTTCCTATAGAATTTAAGATGAGTATGCTTAAAATGTTTATAAAATTAAAAATAAAATTACAAATGAGTTATTATGGAAGACTTCTAAAAAGGGAAATAATTACAAAAAATACCAAGTAGAATTTCTAGCAATCAACAAAGTACATTTTTGCATATCGTTCATTAGACACAGTAGATAAATTAAACAGTCCACCAGACACACCTAAAGAAAGAATTATGAATTAGAGAATAGATGTGCCTACCTTGGATGACTCCATTTTATACCCATTGTAAGACTCCATTTTATATCCATTTTAGTTTGGTTCTTCATCTGAACCAATCTATTGTGGGGAGGCACCCAATAGGAAGCTTCAGAGTATACACCTACACTTTGAAGAGCATGCAAAACAGATTAAACTTGAATTCTGTGATTCAGAATTCACTACATGCTTTTTTTCCTCATAATATATTAGAAAAATTGACAAGGTAGAGGGAACTCAGATGTATATCTCTAAAGACAGTGCACTATTTTTATTATTTTTAAAAGCAGATATACCAGTGGCTAATATTTTTAACTTGTAGCCAAAGTTATTCAAACATGATATTTTGAATTTTTTGCTCTTTGAATTTTTTGAAAATTTTTTGAAATTTTGAATTTCATACAGTAGTTCTATTTATTGAATTCCTAATTGTTATCAAATTTATTCTGACATAGAAATGCAATGCTTTCATGAATGTGAACATTGATGTGACAAGAATGTCTGAAAACAAATATTTTCCTCACAAAATAAACTTTTTTCTGTAATCTCTGTTAAAGGAAAAAGAGTACTAGAAAAGAAGATGATGTCATTGACCCTTCTTTAAAAGCAGGGTTCTTAGATTCCAGCAGCATTTTATTTTTTGACATAAGAAACAATATTTCCAACATGCTTATTTACCTAGAGTTCTAGTCTACTGAAACAAGACATCATTAGATGATTCATTTAAAATGCTTCATTGTGATATTACTCAGCCATAAGAAGGAGCAAATTCAGGTCAGTGGTAGTGAAGTGGATGAACCTAGAGCCTGTTATACAGAGTGAAATAAATCAGAAAGAGAAAAACAAATACTGCATATTAACACATATATATGGTATGGTATCTCAAAAAAGTGGTACTGATGAATCTATCTGAAGGGAAGAAATGAACATGCAGGCATAGAGAATGCACTTGTGGACACAGCAGAGGATGAACAGGATGGAATGAATTAAGACACTAATACTGACATATATAAAATATCATGTGTAAAATAGCTAGCTGGTGGGAAGCTGTTGTATAACACAGGGAGCCAAACTGGCATTCCGTGAAGACCTAGAGGGCTGGGATGGGAGGCAGGAGGGAGGCATATATATACACCCTCCCTCTTGTGTCTATATATATATACACATATATATACAGACATACATATATATATATGTACCTATATATACATATATATGTATGTATATATAGCTATGACTAACAATGTTGTACAGCAGAAATCAATATAACATTGTAAAGCAATTATCCTCCAATTAAAAATAAATTTTAGAAGTTGGAAAGAAATGCTCCGTTGTGTATAGAAAATATAATAGTTCAGTGTATTGTAGATGAAAGAGAAAACTAAAACACTGTGGGTAAATTTTTAACGGACTTACTTTGTTTTAAACATAGAATAGTAACTCACATAGAAAGTAATCACAAAATATAATGTAAAAGCACGATTGTAAATACATGAAGAATCACAAGGTCTTTATCAGAAATCAGACTGACATTCAAAGTAATTCTTCAAAAGAAATTGTAAAAATTTTAAAATAGGGGTAGAACTTTTAATTGATAATAAAATTTATTACCATTTAAGCTTTTGTAAATGAAAATGTTCTCTTAATTTCTTTTTCTGATGATTTGTTGTTAGTTTTAGAAATACAGCTGAGTTTTATAAATTGATTTTTGTGCCCTGGAACTTTACTGAATTCATTTGTTAGTTCTAACAGTATTTTGGTGGAGTTTAATGGTTTTCTACACATGACATCATGTCACTGCAAACAGAAAATTTTACTTCTTCCCATCCAATTCTAATGTCTTTTTCTTTATCTTGCTTAATTGATCCATTTAGGACTTTCAGTACCACAGTGAAGGAAAGTAGAAAGAATGGGCATGCGTGTGTGCTAAGTCATTTCAGTAGTGTCTGTCTCTTGGCGACCATATGGACTCTAGCCTACCAGGCTCCTCTGTCCATGGGACTCTCCAGGCAAAAATACTGGAGTGGGTTGCCATTTTCTTCTATAGGGGATCTTCCAGACCCAGCGATCAAACCCGCATTCTCTTATGTCTCTTGATAGTGAATTCTTTACCACTAGTGTTACCTGGGAAGCCCAAAGAATGGACATACTTGTCTTATACTTGATCTTAGCATAACTTAGCTATAGGTTTGTCACATATGACCTTTATTAAGTTGAGGTACCTTCTTTCTTAAAGGATGCTGTTTATATTTTTTATCATAAAAGTGTGCTGAATTTCATAACATGTTTTTTCCTACTTCTATTGAGCTGATTGGGCTTCCCAGGTGGTGCTAGTGGTCAAGAATCCACCTGCAAATGCAGGAGACGTAAGAGAGGCAGGTTCAATCTCTGGGTTGGAATGATTCCCTGGTGGAGGGCATGGCAACCCACTCCAGCATTCTTCCCTGGAAAGTACCATGGACAGAGGAGTCTGGAGTGATGTAGTTTATAGGGTTGCAAAGAGCTGGACACAACTTAGGGGATGAATGATGAGGATTGAGTTGATCATATGATTTTATCCTTCATTTTATTAATGTGGCATATCCTATTTACTTTTTTGCCTGTGGTGAACCATCCTTGAATCCCTGAAATAAATCCATCATGATCCTTTTAATATACTATTGAATTTGGTTTGCTAATATTTTATTTAGGATTCAAATCTTATGCTATAAGTAATTCAGTTTATGGTACAGTAAGTCCCCTCCACAAGAATGAGTTCTGTTCTAAGAGTACATTCATAAGTCCAATTTGTTCCTAAGTCCAAAAAAATTAACCTAAGTACCCAACTAACACAATCAGCTATAGGGTACCACACTGTAATAGGTTTATAGTACTTTTCACACAAATAATACATACAAAATAAACACCAAAAATAAAGAAAATATTTTAAATCTTATTACATAGCACCCCGTATTACTACCTTGTAGTACAGTACAAGAGCTGGCATACAAGTGTATGTTCCCATTTTGAAAGTTTCCAACTTGAAGATTTTTATGCAGGGGATTTATTGTATATCAATTATATTTCAATAAAGTCACTTGAGAATAAAAAAAGGATCTACTTTCTTACTACTTTCAGTTTTTTCTCAATTTAAGATAGTCAAAATTGGACTTCCTTGGTGATCCAGTGGTTAAGAATCACCTGCACACACAGAGGACGTGGGTTTGATCCCTGGGCTGGGAAGATTCCACATGCTGGGGTCAACTAAGCCCGTGCGTCATAACTATTGAGCTCACACTTTAGTGCCCTTGAGCTGCAACTTCTGAAGCCTGTATGCCCTAGAACCTGACTCCACAACAAGAGAAAGCACTGTAATGAGAAGCCTGCACACTGCATCTAGAGAGGACCCACTACTCACCACAACTAGAGCAAGCCCACATGCAGAAACCAAGATCCAGCACAGCCCAAAATAAATAAATGAACAAAAATTTAAAAATAAAATAGTCAAAATGATAATGCCTGCTTCACAGTTGTGCCAGTATGATTAGAGAAAAGAATGGGTGAAATGTGTCTGGTGCTTGTTGTGCCAGAAATAAATACCTCCTTTATTTCTAAAGTATTTTGAAATCTTTTATTACTTTGGTTTTTCTGCTTATAGGAATACCATTCATTACCCCAACATTTAAAAATGTATTATAGTTTTATAAATTCCTAGGTCTTAGATCTCTTTCTCTACAGTTGATTTCAAAAATGTATTTTCTGTTCTTGCTTGCTGAGTTTGTCTTCACTGTCACAAAAAAAGATAACTTTGACATTTCTGCTCATGAATGTTTTCACTGAGATTGTGTTAAACTTCAAATTATTTTGAAGAAAAAATGTTGTCATTATAACTCCTCTGGCATTAAAATTGTAATTACTTTAAGCTGGAAAAAAAATGTTTAACTTTAATTAAATCTTAGGACAATTATTTGTTGATATGATGCCAAACAGCTGGTTTAACTTAATTTTTAACATTTAAATCTAGTCCTGGAAATTACTATACTTGTTGGGATTTAATATACTGATGAAAATACATGCACTAGAATTACCTGTTTTGAATTTAAAATTATTTCCACTGTTGTTCACCATTTTATCCACCCTGCCATTTTAGCCTGCTTTGGAAACATTCTATGGGAAAATGACAAGAATCCTTGAATTTAATTATCAGAAAACAATTTTTTCCCCTAGATTCTTACCAAAGTCAGACAATAGACCAAGCATAAAGCATGGAAAATTTCTCTTCAAAAACAATATATTCTGCTACTCTTGTTCATAGTCCATAACTAAGAGTCAACAGATCAAAAGTTCTTAATAAAGATAACCAATATCTCACTAAAAATTACAGTAAAAATGGGATTTTAAATGTATTTCTGTAACAAAATGATTAGAATACGTGGACTCAGCTTATTATGGAAACTGTTGTGGCTCTGACTGAAATCAAGAGGCTGATAGATGAGCTTTGCCTATTTGGGTCTTAAGGGCCTTGAAGTCACTTAGATGGATGACTGCTTAACCAGAACAACATAACATTTTTATACAAGACAAGAAATCTAGTTTGGCGCCAATAGACTGTGATGCTTGCTAAACTCAATATTCAGATCATGACTATTTAATTTATCTGTCAATGACTTGCTCCTGATTTGCATTCCACCTGTTTGGCTTCTCTATGCAGACAGTACAGCATAGCAGTTTTGTATTCAAGGTGATGGAGAAGGAGTGTTCTGAGCATTTAAGAAACATTATTTTTTTCTCATCCTATTTATATTTCACTGAGACATTTATATTTTAATTGATGTGGCTAGAAATTAGATATGGTGATATATGAAATGAAACCCATAAAGATTCCAATAACTTGGCAGTTGGGAGATGATTTGAATTAAAATATTGGATTCTAATTTTAAGAGCACATCAAACAAAAGAGAGTAAGAAAGAGAAATTATTGCAAAATAGATCTAAAATAAGAGAAAAATAAATTTAAAATTTTTGTATAATAGAATCACATTTGTAACTAAACAGTTTGTAAGGACATATTCTTATAAGGTTTTTGGAATAATGTGCTCCTTTTAAGTTATAGAACTATGTTAAATCATGCACTTATTTATATCAAATAATGTTTGGCAATGGCCTGGATATATAAGGCCTGTTTGGTTTTAATGGTTTATGTTTAAGATAAATTATCATTAACTTGCTTTCTACTGATACCATAGATATGTTTATACCTTTGTAAAAACTTATAACTAACATACAAAATGGTAGTTAAGATAATAAATTCTGATAGATGCAATCTATTAGTTTACTCAGGCTACCAAAACAAAATACCATAGACTGGCTGCCTTGAACAATAGAAACTTATTTCTCACAGTTCTGCAGACTGAGAAGTTCAAGATCAAGTTGTGGAAAGTTAGGTTTTATTCTGAGGTGTCTTCCTTGGCTCATAAACTGCCACCATGTCTTTGTATGATGAAATGACCTCTTCTGTACACACACAAAGAGAGAGACCTCTCTATGATCTCCTCTTATAAGAACGCCAATCCATCAGAATGGGGCCCCACTCACATTACCTCATTTAACCCTAGTTACCTTTCAAGAGCCCCATCTCCTAATACATCACACTGCAGATTAGGGTTTCAAAATATTAATTTGGAGGGACATAAACATTCAGTCTATCACATGTAAGAAGAGATTCATTGACTAAACCATTCCAATACACAAGTTTTTAGTAAGCAGTGTGCCATTTGTATCAATCATTTGTTATAGGTTTCTGTTAGTAATATGAAGATGAATTTCATATAATTCTTGCTTTGTTGACAGTCCAGTAGAGCAGGCAAATCTGTGGACTGATTTTCAAGTGAGTTGAACTAAATTCTATAGCAGGAACCCAAACTAAAAGTTTCCACTGCACAGAAGAGGGAAAGACCAGATTTTCCTGAAACAGTCAGGAAAGGTTTAATATCATGATATCTCCAGTGTTTGCTCCTAAAGAATGAGTGGAAAGGATATAGAACCTGTCCCTAAGAGGATAGACCTAGGCAGCTGAGATTAAATACAGTTTAAAAACACAAAAAGCATTGCATATTCATTCAATTTTTAATATGCCTCACTATTTTTACAATTCTACAAACCAATCAATGTGCATACTAGTGACATACATACTAGTGTATAGTTATGGGTACAACTATATGGTAGAAGGTAGTAGCTTTTGAAAAAGCATTTTATTATTATTTGTGCTTTTATTCTCTTCTCAGAACATATTTGAAGAGATTTTTCAATTTTTCTTGCTGAAATGTTAATATATTAATTATTGATAATTAGATAAGACTGTATGAAGGTTATGTCATATACAACTATGTTTTCACCCTACACATATTGCACATGAGTGGCCTTGACAAATACTATTGATAAGACATTAAGCTGAGACCATGAGCCTATTGCTATAAATATGAAACTGTAAATTTAGTGCTATCTTGGTTTAAGAGAGCAATCTGTTTTTAAAATCCCACTTATCTCCTCAGTTAATATATCTGTTACCAATGAAAATTTAGGGAAAATGAGTCATGTTTCTTGACTAATCGCGCCTGTGCATTTGAACTTTCCTCTCTTTGCAAAATAAATACATCATCATTGCAGAACTATTTTTAGAAAATAAAGCCAAGCAAAAACAGGAAAATTTATATTCCATTAATTCTACTCAGAGTTGTGACTAAGTATTCTCCCAGTCACTTTCTGTGAATGTATATATGTTTAACATGTATAGTCTTTTTTTCTAACACAGATTTTATTACCAGATTTTCTAACAGCTTTATTACCAGATCTTAATATACATGAGCACATTTTCCTGTCAGTATTCTTCTATGTGGGCACTCATTCCCCCGTTTCCATATGCCTTAATTTATTTCATAAATTGCATAAGTTGGACATTTATTTCTATTTTCATCTATTATAAAAATACTCTAATGAGCATTTCTATAATTAAATCTTTCACAGATTATTGTTTAACTTTTCAAAATTTCTGTTAAGTGAAATTGCTGGACATTTCACTATCACATTTGCACATTCACTAAACTCATTTTAGCTCATTCATTAAATCTTTCACAGATTATTGTTTAACTTTTCAAAATTTCTATAAGGGAAATTGCTGGACATTTCACTATCACATTTGCACATTCACTAAGCTCATTTTAGAAGCTTTACTACAGCTCACAGTTAGCCTTTAAAAAGATTGTGTTCATGCACACTATAAACACAGCAGATGAGTGCTTATTTCTCTGAACCTCCACTGGGTTACAGCATGTGTACTCCAGGTGATGTTTGTCTGTTGAAAGAACTAGATGCCAGTCTTAAAGCAAATCCAATAAGTCAAGTATTTGTTGAACTCAATTTCTTTTGGTTTGCTCTCCTTGAATCTGTCTCTTTTCCAACACCAAACCATACAGTCAGTTTATAAAATTAAGGGAGCACATCAAATTTATTAGCAATTTAAGAAAACAGAGGTAACTGATATGATTGTGAAAAGATATTTGCAAAAGTATAAGTTTTAAGTATGAATTCTTATGAACCATGGCAAATAACTTGCCATTTTATCATTAAATACTATTTTTTTTCTTAATCAAAAGAGTTGCCCTTCTGCTGCTGCATACTCACTCAGTCGTGTTCAACTCTTGGTGACCCCATCGACTGTAGCCTGCCAGGCTCTTCTGTCCATGGAATTTTTCAGGCAAGAATACTGGAGTGGGTTGCCATTCCCTTCTCCAGGGGATCTTCCCCAACCCAGGAATCAAACTCAAGTCTCCTGCATTGCAGGCAGATTTTTTACTGGCTGAGTCAACAGGGGAGATTGCGCTTCTATTATAATCTTAATCCTGGCAGAACAAATTTATCTTGTATGGCTGGAAGATAAACAACAACAGTTATTCATGTCCAGTATTCCACCTTTGATAAAAACAAAGCATTTGGTGGTCTTATCATTAAACCCTATTCTGAGTCTTCCCTTTCATACCATGAGTTTAAGTTACTATGCCAGTAGAAATTAATAAACAAATCATGATAGTGGTAAATTGAAAAGTGTCCAGCAGCCTCCTATATAAAATTCTGAACTTAACCACCTGCTAATTTAACCAGTCTTTAAATTTAAAAACCTCTGGAGAAATGTCTTGTATCCTATAGAAAGGATAACAGTATCTGCAGTATTTTAATCTTTGTGATGATCCTTCTATGATTGGTTTAATATGATTTGAGGTGGTCAATTAAATAAGTCCTTCTATTGTTCTGGCTGAATAATGATTTGATTTTCTAAGCTTACTAATCCATTATTTTAATTATCATTAAATTCATAAAAAAAAAAGAGAAAATCTAAATAGGCTTTAAAAGACCTTAAAAACCCTGAAATAAATACCACAAACACAATTATCAGAAGGAAAAACAATAATAGCTCTCTTTTGGGTAATAAAGTAGAACTGCTTTCATAGAAAATAATTAGAGCAATAAAGCTACACTTTAGATCTATTTGGAAGTGTCTGAATGCCAGTTAGATTACTGCTGCGTTAGGAAGATACTTGGGGATATATTTGATAAGAAAGACATTTATTGATTTATTCAGTCCATTCTGCAGAGCTCATGTAGAAGCAGGAATCTAAGGTGAATTAGAAAGCACCAAAAAAGTTCTTACAGACAAAAGGGAAAAAAAAAAAAGAAAGCAAAAACAAAAATGAAATGTCCATCTGAATTTTGAGTAAGGGATTAAAAAGAAATGTCTTAATCTGAAAACGTTACTCCAATGTTGGAGGAATATGAGACACAACACTAGAGTGGTGGAACAGTTTCTTTACATATTAAAACTATATTTACTATAGCTATTTATTATCCACTGGAAAGCATCAGGATGTGGAGATTTTGTGAAAAGAGCAAATGCAACAATAAAGCAGTTATAAGCAAATAATGACAATGTTTGATTTAGGTCATACCTGAATGGTCTAGTGGTTTTCCCTACTTTCTTCAATTTAAATCTGAATTTGGCAGTAAGTAGTTCATGATCTGAGCCACAGTAGGCTCCCCGTCTTGTTTTTGCTGACTGCGTAGAGCTTCTCCATCTTTGGCTGCAAAGAATATACTCAAGCTGATTTCGGTGTTGACCATCTGGCGATGTCCATGTGTAGAGTCTTATCTTGTGTTGTTGGAAGAGGGTGTTTGCTATGACCAGTGCATTCTCTTGGCAAAACTATTAGCCTTTGCCCTACTTAATTCTGTGATCCAAGGTCAAATTTGCCTGTTTCTCCAGGTGTTTCTTGACTTCCTGTTTTTGAATTCCAGTCCCCTATAATGAAAAGGACATCTTTTTGGGGGTGTTGGTTCTAAAAGGTCTTGTAGGTCTTCATAGAACCATTAAACTTCAGCTTCTTCAGCATTACTGGTCGGGGCATAGACTTGGATTACCATGATATTGAATGGTTTGCCTTGGAAATGAACAGAGATCATTCTATTGTTTCTGAGATTGCATCCAAGTACTGTATTTCACACTCTTTTGTTGACTATGAGGTTACTTCATTTCTTCTAAGGGATTCTTGCCCACAGTAGTAGATATAATGGTCATCTGAGTTAAATTCACCCATTCCAGTCCATTTTAGTTTCTGATTCCTGAAATGTCAATGTTCACTCTTGCCATCTCCTGTTTGATCACTTCCAATTTGACTTGATTCATGGACCTAACATTCCAGGTTCCTATGCAGTATTGCTCTTTAGCATTGGACTTTGCTTCTATCACCTGTCACATCCACAACTGGGTGCTGTTTTTGCTATGGTTCTGTCCTTCCTTTCTGGAGTTATTTCTTCACTGATCTCCAGTAGCATATTGGGCACCAACCGACTTGGGGAGTTCATCTTTCAGTGTCCTAACTTTTTGCCTTTTTATACTGTTCATAGGGTTCTCAAGGCAGAATACTGAAGATGTTTGCCATTCCCTTCTCCAGTGAACCAATTTGTCAGAACTCTCTACCATGACCTGTCTGTCTTAGGTGGCCCTACACAACAAGGCTCATAGTTTCAATGAGTTAAACAAGGCTGTGGTCCATGTGATCAGATTGGTTAGTTTTCTGTCATGGTGGCTTTCTGTGATTGTGGTTTCTGTTGGATTATTGAAAAAGCAAGAGAGTTCCAGAAAAACATCTACTTCTGCTTTATTGACTATGCCAAAGCCTTTGACAGTGTGGATCACCACAAACTCTGGAAAATTCTTAAAGGGATGGGAATACCAGACCACCTGACCTGCCTCGTGAGAAATCTGTATTCAGGTCAGGAAGCAACAGTTAGAACTGGACATGGAACAACACACTGGTTCCAAATAGGGAAAGGCTATATATTGTGACCCTGCTTATTTAACTTGTATGCAGAGTACATCATGAGAAATGCTGAACTGGGTGAAGCACAGCTGGAATCAAGATTTCAGGGAGAAATATCAATAACTTGAGATATGCAGATGACACCACCCTAATGGCAGAAAGTGAAGAAAAACTAAAGAGCCTCTTGATGAAAGTGAAAGAGGAGAATGAAAAAGTTGGTTTAAAACTTAGCATTCAGAAAACTAAGATCATGGCATCTGGTCCCAACACTTCATGCAAATAGATGGGTAAGCAGTGGAAACAGTGAAAGACTTTATTTTGGGGAGCTCCAAAATCATTGCAGATGATGACTGCAGCCATGAAGTTAAAAGACACTTACTCCTTGAAAGAAAAGTTATGACCAACCTAGACAACATATTAAAAAGCAGAGACGTTACTTTGCCAACAAAGGTCTGTCTAGTCAAGGCTATCATTTTTCCAGTCATCATGTATGGATGTGAGAGTTGGACTATAAAGAAAGCTGAGGATTGAAGAATTGCTCCTTTTGAACTGTGATATTGGCGAAGACTCTTGAGAGTCCCTTGGACTGCAAGGAGATCCATCCAGTCCATCCTAAAGGAAATCAGTCCTGAATATTCATTGGAAGGACTCACGCTGAAGCTAAAACTCCAATACTTTGACCACCTGATGTGAAGAACTGACTCATTTGAAAAGACCCTGATCCTGGGAAAGATTGAAGGTTGGAGGAGAAAGGGATAACAGAGGATGAGATGGCTGGATGGAATCACCAACTCAATGGACATAAGTTTGAGCGAACTCTGAGAGTTGGTGATGGAGTGCTGCGGTCCATGTGGACACACAGAGTCGGACACAACAGAGTGACTGAACTGATGTAACTGAATAACAGTATTACTTTCTAATGTGTTACCAACATTCATCTCCATTTTATCAATTATTGGCTCACATCAATCCCTTATTTAATTTTTTAATTTATTCTCATTTTTCTATTTTAAAGATACTATGATTAACATTACTTCAACTAAACCTGTATGCTTTTAATTATTTCTTTTATTTTTGCAAATCTCTTAGAATGGTTGGGATGACATTATTGCATAAATTAAGGCATAAATTAGACAGATAAGCTTATAAGAAGAAACAAACCTCAGATTTGGCTTTGAGAATGTCATAGAGTCAAGAGATTGCCATAGAAAGGGTCCCTACTATTGGAACCACCTGAAACAGACTGGTGCGTAATCACATGAAAAAAAAACAATGGTGGGTCATTTTCTCCACCAAAGAGATACTGAGCTGAAGACCCACTTGCAGGAGGTTTATTAGGCAGTGCTCTCAACAATAACACTGAGTGAGGACAAGAGGATCCAGTGGGGAGAGAAGGTGGATTTCCATGCAATTGCACAAAGGCTTAGCTTATCTCACAGGAAGCCCTGGAGTTGGTACTACCCTTCAGAGTTGTCCCGGATTAAAATAAGAAAGCTGATCCTTTGTAGTCCTGCACTGACCAGTTATGGGAATGAATCATAAACTACCTAAGGTCACTCCTTTCAGCCTGAGGGCAACAGCCAGAATTCCACCCAGCTGAGCACCTCTGTCTTTAAGAAGTATTGGATGATGTCTCCACAAACTTCATAGACACCAGTCCTCAACCATCTTTCAGCCAATAAACCTCTGAAGTCTGGTATTTAGTGTTCAAGCATGATTTTTGGGTGGGATACATTTTTCATTCAATACTTCTAAATGATAAATGCTTATTATATTCCTCTCTTCCAACAATCTTCTTTTGTCTCATTGACCAACTTCTGCCTTCTGAGCTCTATGTTGTTGAGTGTTCCAGTATCTGAAAAGCCTCTGTTTCTAAATTCAGATTACTTTGATGAAAAATGTTAAAGTATCCTCAAGTATTATTATTACCCAAGGGTTTCGCTCTTCATTCTTTCTTTTAAAAATTAATTCACTTATTTTAATTGGAGGCTAAGTACAATACTGTGGTGATTTTGGCCATACAGTGACATGAATTAACCATTGGTATACATGTGTCCCCCATCCTGAACCCCCTTTCCACCTCCCTCCCCATCCCATTCCTCTGGGTTGTGCCAGTGCCCTGACTTTGAGTGCCCTGTTTCATGCATCGAACTTAGACTAGTGATCTATTTCACATATGACAATATACATGTTTCAATGCTATTCTCTCAAATCATCCCACCCTCACTTTCTCCCACAGAGCTCAAAAGTCTCTTCTTTATATCTGTGTCTCTTTTGCTGTCTCACATACAGGGTTGTCATTACCATCTTTCTAAATTCCATATATATGTGTTAATATACTGTATTGATGTTTTTCTTTCGGACTTACTTCACTTTGTATAATAGGCTCCAGTTTCATCCGTCTCATTACAACTGATTCAAATCTGTTCTTTTTAATAACTGAGTAATGTTCAAAAGGTCCGTCTGGTCAAGGCTATGGTTTTTCCAGTGGTCATGTATGGATGTGAGAGTTGGACTGTGAAGAAAGCTGAGCACCAAAAAATTGATGCTTTTGAACTGTGGTGTTGGAGAAGACTCTTGAGGGTCCCCTGGCCTGCAAGGAGATCCAACCAGTCCATCCTAAAGGAGATCAGTCCTGGGTGTTCACTGGACGGACTGATGCTGAAGCTGAAACTCCAGTACTTTGGCCACCTCATGCAAAGAGCTGACTCATTGGAAAAGACCCTGATGCTGGGAGGGATTGGGGGCAGGAGGAGAAGAGGACGACAGAGGATGAGATGGCTGGATGGCATCACTGACTCGATGAACATGGGTTTGAGTAGACTCTGGAAGTTGGTGATGGACAGGGAGGCCTGGCGTGCTGCAATTCACAGGATCGCAAAGAGTCAAACACAGCTGAGTGACTGAACCGAACTGAACTGAACTGAATGTTCTGTTGTATATATGTACCACAGCTTTCTTATCCATTCATCTGCCAATGGACGTCTAGGTTGGTTCCAAGGCCTAGCTATTGTAAACCATGCTGTGATGAACATTGGGGTATACGTGTCTCTTTCAATTTTGGTCTCCTCAGTGTGTATGCCCAGCAGTGTGATTTCTGGGTTGTATGGCAGTTCTATTTCCATTTTTTTAAGGAGTCTCCACACTGTTCTCCATAGTGGCTGTACTAGTTTGCATTCCCATGAACAGTGTAAGAGGGTTCTCTATTCTCCTCACCCTCTCCAGCATTTATTGTTTGTAGACTTTTTGATAGCAACCATTCTGACTGGCATGAGATGGTACCTCATTGTTGTTTTACTTTTTATTTTTCTGATAATGAGTGATGTTGAGCATTTTTTCATGTGTTAGCCATCTGGATGTCTTCTTTGGAGAAATGTCTGTTTAGTTCTTTGGTTCATTTTTTGATTGGATCATTTATTTTTCTGGCATTGAACTGCATGAGTTGCTTGTATATTTTTGAGATTAATTCTTTGTCATTTGCTTTGTTTGCTATTATTTTTCTCCCACTCTGAAGGTTGTCTTTTCACCATGCTTATAGTTTCCTTCATTGTGCAAAAGCTTTTAAGTTTAATTAGATCCTATTTTTTTGTTGTTGTTGTTTCTATTTCCATTACTCTGGGAGGTGGGTCATAGAGGATCTTGCTGTGATTTATGTCAGAGTGTTTTGCCTATGCATTCCTCTAGGAGTTTATAGTTTCTGGTCTTACATTTAGATCTTTAAACCATTTTGAAATTATTTTTGTGTATAGTGTTAGAAAGTGTTCTAGTTTCATTCTTTTACAAGTGGTTGAACAGTTTCCCCAGCATCAACTGTTAAAGAGATTGTCTTTCGCCATTGTATATTTTTGCCTCCTTTGTCAAAGGTAAAGTGTCCATATGTGAATGGATTTATCTCTGGGCTTTCTATTCTGTTCCATTGATCTGTATTTCTATCTTTGTGCCAGTACTATACTGTCTTGATGACTGTAGCTTTGTAGTATAGTCTGAAACCAGGCAGGTTGATTCCTCCAATTCCATTCTTCTTTCTCAAGATTGCTTTGGCTATTCGAGGGTTGTGGTTTTTTTTTTTTTTGTTTGTTTGTTTGTTTTGTATTTCCATACAAATTGTGAAATTATTTGTTCTATTTCTGTGGAAAATACCATTGGTATCTTGACAAGGATTGCATTGAATCCACAGATTGCTTTGGGTAGAATACTCATTTCCACTATATTGAATCTTACAACCCATGAACATGATATATTTCTCCATCTATTTGTGTCATCTTTGATTTCTTTCATCAGTGTTTTATAGTTTTCTATATATAGATAGGTCTTTTATGGGTAGATTTATTCCTATTTTATTCTTTTTATCACAATAGTGAATGGAATTGTTTCCTTAATTTCTCTTTCTGTTTTCTCATTGTTAGTGTATAGGAATGCAAGGGATTTCTGTGTATTAGCTTTATATCCTGCAACTTTACTATATTCATTGATCAGCTCTTGTAATTTTCTGGTGCTGTCTTTAGGGTTTTCTATGTAGAGGATCATGTCATCTGCAAACAGCAAGACTTTTACTTCTTTTCCAATCTGGATGCCTTTTATTTCTTTTTCTTCTCTGATTGCTGTGGCTAAAATTTCCAAAACTATGTTGAATAGCAGTGGTGAGAGTGGGCACCCTGATATTGTTCTTGATTTTAGGAGAAATGCTTTCAATTTTTCACCATTGAGGATAATGTTTTCTGTAGGTTTATCATATATGGCTTTTATTATGTTGAGGTATGTTCCTTCTATGCCTGCTTTCTTGAGAGTTTTTATCATAAATAGGTGTTGAATTTTGTCAAAAGCTTTCTCTGAATCTATTGAGATAATCATATGGTTTTTATCTTTCAGTTTGTTAATATGGTATATCACCTTGATTGATTTGTGAACATTGAAGAATCCTTGCACCCCTGGGATAAAACTCACTTGGTCATGATATATTATCTTTTTAATATGTTGTTGGATTCTGTTTGCTAGAATTTTGTTAAGGATTTTTATATCTATGTTCATCAGTGATATTGGCCTATAGTTTTCTTTTTCTGTGACATCTTTGTCTGGTTTTGGTATTAGGCTGATGGTGGCCTCATAGAATGAATTTGGCAGTTTACCTTCCTCTGCAATTTTCTGGAAGAGTTTGAGTAGGATGGATGTTGGTTCTTCTCTAAATTTTTGGTAGAATTCACCTGTGAAGCCATCTGGTCCTGGGCTTTTGTTTGTTGGAAGATTTTTTATTACTGTTTAAATTTCTGTGCTTGTGATGGGCCTGTTAAGATTTTCTATTTCTTCCTGGTTTAGTTTTGGAAAGTTATACTTTTCTAAGAATTGTCCATTTCTTCCAAGTTATCCATTTTATTGGCATGTAGTTGCTGATAGTAGTCTCTTATGCTCCTTTGTATTTCTGTGTTGTCTGTTGTGATTTCTCCATTTTCATTTCTAATTTTGTTGATTTGATACTTCTCCCTTTTTTCTTGATGAGCCTGGCTAATTGTTTATCTATTTTATCTTCCTGAAGAACCAACGTTTTAGTTTTGCTGATTTTTGCTGTAGTCTCCTTTGTTTTTTGTTTTTGTTTTTGTTTTTGCTTTCATTATTTATCCCCTATTTTTATGATTTCTTTCCTTCTACTAACCCTGGGGTTCTTCATTTCTTCTTCTAGTTGCTTTAGGTGTAAAGTTAGGTTTAGGTTATTTATTTGATTTTTCTCTTGCTTCCTGAGGTAAACTTGTATTGCTATGAACCTTCCCTTATCACTGCTTTTACTGAATCCCATAGGTTTTGAGTTGTTGTGTTTTCATTTTCATTTGTTTCTATGCATATTTTGATTTCCTTTTTGATTTCTTCCATGATTTGTTGGTTTTTCAGAAGCATGTTGTTTAGCCTCCATATTTTGTATTTTTAATAGTTTTTTTTCCCTGTAGTTGACATCTAATCTTACTGCACTGTGATCAGAAAAGAGGCTTGAAATGATTTCAATTCTTTTGAATTTACCAAAGCTAGATTTATAGGACCAGGATGTGATCTATCCTGGGGAATGTTTCGTGGGCACTTGGGAAAAAGGTGAAATTCATTGTTTTGGTGTGAAATGTCATTTTGATATCAATTAGGTCTAACTGGTCAATTGTATCATTTAAAATTTGTGTTTCCTTGCTGATTTTCTGTTTGGTAGATCTATCCATAGGTGTGAGTGGGGTATTAAAGTCTCCCACTGTTATTGTGTTACTGTTAATTTCCCCTTTCATACTTGTTAGCATTTGCCTTGTGTATTGAGGTGCTCCTATATTGGGTGCACATATATTTATAATTGTTATATCTTCTTCTTGGATTGATCCTTTGATCATTACATAGTGTCCTTTCTTTGACTCTTTTCATGGCCTTTATTTCAAGGTATATTTTATCTGATATGAGTAATGCTACTCCTGCTTTCTTTTGGTCTCCATTTGCATGAAATATCTTTTTCCAGCCCTTCATTTTCAATCTGTATGTGTCCATGGTTTGGGGTGGGTCTCTTCTAGGCAGCATATATAAGGGTTGTGTTTTTGTATCCATTCAGCCAGTCTTTGTCTTTTGGTTGGGACATTCAACCGACTTACATTTAAGGTAATTATTGATAAGTATGATCCTGTTGCCATTTACTTTGTTGTCTTGGGTTCGAGTTTATAAACCTTTTCTGTGTTTCCTGTCTAGAGAAGATCCTTTAGCATTTGTTGGAGAGGTGGTTTGGTGGTGCTGAATTCTCTCAGCTTTTGCTTGTCTGTAAAGTTTTTAATTTCTCTTTCATATTTGAATGAGATCCTTTCTGAGTATAGAAATCTGGGTTGTAGATTTTTCTCTTTCATCATTTTAAGTATGTCCTGTCATTCCCTTCTGGCCTGAAGAGTTTCTGTTGAAAAATTAACTGTTATCCTTATGAGGATCCCCTTCTGTGTTATTTGTTACTTTTCCCTTGCTGCTTTTAATATTTTCTCTTTGTGTTTGATCTTCATTAGTTTGATGAATATATGTCTTGGGGTGTTTTGCCTTGGATTTACCCTGTTTGGGACTCCCTGGGTTTACTGGACTTGGGTGGTTATTTCCTTCCCCATTTTAGGAAATTTTTCAACTATTATCCCCTCAAGTATTTTCTCATGTACTTTCTTTTGTCTTCTTCTTCTGGGACTCCTATGATTTGAATGTTGGGGTGTTTGACATTGTCCCAGAGGTCTCTGAAGTTGTCCTCATTCCTTTTAATTCTTTATTCCTCTCTGCTTCATTTATTTCCACCATTTTGTCTTCCATCTCACTATCGTATCTTCTGTCTCAGTTATTCTACTGTTGGTTCCCTCCAGAGTGCTTTTGATTTCAGGTATTGCATTATTCATTATTGATTGACTTCTCTATTTCTTCTCGGTCCTTGTTAAACATTCCTTGCATCTTCTCAGTCCTTGTCTCTAGTCTATTTATCTATAACTCCATTTTGTTTCCAAGATTTTGGATCATCTTTACTATCATTATTCTGAATTCTTTATCAGTAGACTTGCTACCTCTTCCTGTTTTGTTTGGTTTGGTGGGCATTTATCATGTTCCTTTACCTGCTGAGTATTTTTCTGCCTTTTCATTTTGTTTAGATTGCTGTGTTTGGGGTGCCCTTTCTGTAGGCTGGAAGTTTGTGGTTCCTCTTTATTGTGGAACCTGCTCCCTGTGGGTGGGGTTAGACTAGTAGCTTGTCAAAGTTCCCTGGTAGGGTAGCTTGCATTTGTGTTCTGGTGGATGGAGATGGAACTCTTTTCTCTGAAGTGCAATGAAGTTTCCAGTAGTGAATTTTGAGGTGTCTATGGGTTTGCATGGTTTTGGGAAGCCTGTCTTTTAATGCTCAGGGCTGTGTTCCTGCTTGGCTGGAGAATTAGTGTGGTACTTCTTGCTCTGGAACTTGTTGGCTCTTGGGTGGAGCTTGGTTTCAGGGTTGGTATGGAGGTTTTGGTTGAGCTCTTGTCTATTAATGTTCCCTGGAATCAGGAGTTCTCTGATGTTCTCAAGGTTTGGAGTTAAGCCTCCTGCCTCTGGCTTTTAGTCTTATTCTTACAGTAGCCTCAAGAGTTCTCCATCCATAGAGCACAGATGATAAAACATCTAGGTTAATGGTGAAAGAATTCTCCACAGCGAGGGACACCCAGAGAGGTTCACAGGGTTACATGGAGGAGAAGAGGGAGGAGGGAGAAAGAGGTGACCAGGAAGAGAAGAGGGGAGTCAAAAGGGGAGAGACCAATTTAGCCAGTAATCAGTTCCCTAAGTGTTCTCCACAGCCCAGAACACCCAGAGAGATTCACAGAGTTAAGCAGAGAAGAGAAGGGGGAGGGAGGAGGTAGAGGTGACCTTGGGGAGAAAAAGGAGAGTCAAAAGAGGAGAGAGCAATCAAGCCAGTAATCACACCCCTAGGAGAAAATGGGTACTGAAGATTAAATTCTTAAAGGTACAAAATTGATAACAAATACCAAAAAGCAAAGATTAAAAATCTAGAGTAGAGTTTAGACTCTCAAAAATACAATATTAAAAATGCAAAACAAAATCAATCACAAAAATTATAAATATATATATGAAATTTGCTTTAAAAATAGGGTAATTTTTGCAAGATAATAGTAGGTTATAAAAGTGAAAATTAAAGGAGCAATAAAGAACTTAAATTAAAAAAATTAAAAAGTGATAATAGTAAAAATATATCTAGGAATTTCTCTGGAGCTGATGTGGACAGTGTGGGGTCAGTTCAGTTTCAGATAGTTCCTTGTTCCAGCTTATACTTGTTCTCAAGGTCTATAGGCCCGCTCCAATGATTAGTAAATGTTAACTACAGGGTTTTAATCTGTTGTACCTGTCACTTCTAGAGCAGTTCCCCCTCTTTTGTTTATTTTGGCTTCCTCTGTTTGCAAGTCTCTTCAGGGTCTAATTTCTGCCCTGACACAACGGGGCTAAGGTGATCACTTATTCAGGCTCATTTGTTCAGTTGTGTTGTGGGGAGGGGGGACACTGCAAACAGATATCGCTGGCCTGTATGGGGCGTGCTCGTAGTGTATGGACCACACTGGTTTGCCCCAGTTCGTGGAGTGTGCTTTGTGGGTCTACACTGCTCAGGCTCCAGGGTGCTCTGCAGGAGCACCGTCCAAAGGGGGCCCTGCATTTCAGCACTTCCCAGGTCTAAGCCACTCAGGTTCAGGTTCTCAGGTACCCCACAAGGGCACAGGCTCAGCTGGGCGTGCCTTTTGTGCCCTTCCCAGGTCCGAGCAGCTCAGGTGACCAGGTGCTTGGTGAGTGCCCTGTCCCAGGCGGACAATGCATCTTAGTCACCTCCCTGGTCCGGCCGTGGGGTTTCCCGGGTGCCTGAGAGGGCACCATCTCAGGTGAGCCATGTGTCTCCTCTGGGGAGCTGACCTCAGGCTGAGACCCTCCTGGCAAAGGTCAACCATCCAGGATCCCAGGAAGACTTGGTTAGCAACCGGGAGCCTGCTCACCATTTAATGGAGGATGCTGGTCTCTGGGGCCGAGATTGCCCCTTGCCTTCCGGCTCTGGCTGTCGCAAGCCTGTCTCTCTGCCTCTGGTAGGGGGAGCGGCCTATACACAGCCGGCTAGCTCTCCTTTGGTATTCACTCATTCCTTTGTTCTGTGAGCGGGCCAGGCTGCACATTAGAGCCTTTCTCCAGAAAGTTCTCTTTTTCTCTCTGGTGATCCCGCAGTTTAGGTTGCTATCCTGCATTAGCGTCCTTAGGTTGTCCTCAGCGCATTCAGGTCAGGTTCTTACCCTAAGCACCGATGATGCAGCCCATGCCTCCCTGCCCATCTCCTGCTTGTTGGTGGTGGACATGAGCCTCTGGGCTACTTCTTTGCTGGCAGTTGCGGTTAGGTGCATAGTCTGTGTTTTTTGTTTTCCCCTCCCGGTGATGTTGTCCTCTGAGATTCCAAAACTCCCCATAGACCTGCCTGTGAGAAGGTTTCCTACTGTTTGGAAACTTCTCCTTCATGACTCCTGCCCCAGGATGGGTTTCCATCCCTAACTCTTTTGTCTCTCTTTTTGTCTTTTATATTTTGTCCTACCTCCTTTTGAAGAGAATGGGCTGCCTTTCTGGATGCCTGGTGTCCTCTGCCAGCATTCAGAAGTTGTTTTGTGAAAGTTTCTTAGCACTCAAATGATCTTTTGATGAATTTGTGGGGGAGAAAGTGGTCACCCCATCCTATTCCTCTGCCATCTTGGGACTGCCCCCTCATTCTTCATCCTTAAACATCACCTTAACTCCTCTATCTCAACTCCTAGAAACTGCCAAAGGGGGAAGTGAGATCTATTATACATTTTGGTGTTTGCTATTGTTATTTTAATTTCTCTAGGAAGATTACTACTACCATGTTTTTTTTAACTCACTGAAATAGAATTTTGTCCACAGTCTTGAGTTTCTGAAATAGCCATGATGAAAATTAGACATCATTTGAAAGTTTGCATGGTGAGTCACTTCAGTCATGTCCAACTCTTTGCGACCCCATGGACTATAGCCCACCAGGCTCCTCTGTTCAAGGGATTCTCCAGGCAAGAATACTGGAGTGGGGTGCCAGGCCCTCTTCCAAGGGATCTTCCTGACCCAGGGATTGAACCAACAACTCTTATGTCTCCTATATTGGCAGGTAGGTTCTTTACCACTAGCACCATGAGGGAAGTCCTATTTGAAAGTTTAATCCTTTCAAATATGTCTAGTGTTTAAAAACAAAACAAATACTTGTGAATACAGTACTGTTTTTTTAGATAGCTCTAAAAAAGGAAACATAAAATTCAGTAACACTTCAAAGGAGAAACAAAAGAATACCATGAAGTAGTTAAATATAAATACCAGTTCCTATTAGCATTCTGCTACATTTAAATAATGATTTCACAAATCTCTTTAAACATTTATTTAAAAGATTTCTAAATTATGAAGTCATTAGTATATAATGCAATGTTCTAAATACCAGCATTCTTTCTAAAGTCATGTCACATTATGGCACACTAATTTATAAAACAGGAGAAAAAATATCATATTACATTCATGACTTTAAACCTTACACATAAATATTAATGAAGAGTCTCTTTGTTTCCTTCCATTCAGAGAAAACCAGTATTTGCTTTAAAGCTACTTACTCAGAAAACAGGACACCATCATGTCACCCTCATCAACCAAAGTGTCTATTAAGCACACATGTGATGCTTTTCTTTGGGGATCATCTGTTTCAAGGCTCAGATTCTCTCACCATGGCAGTGTGCAATGCAGGAAAAATAGCAAAACAGAACCTATCATGCCCCTCATAGGTACTGTGTTTAAGTACTGGCATCTATTACACAATAGGACAATCTACATTTAGAATCTAGACCAGGCCTTTCATTATTAGTATTGTATTAATAGCCAATGATTATGATATTTACATATCCTAAGTTAGTCTTTGAAAAGCTTAGGAATTAATGTTTCCTAGAATAAAGTAGCTAGAAGGGCATTGACCAATATCTGATGAAGTCACCCTCACTTCATGACCACTGATTCACTGTTTTAAAAAATTGAGACATAATTAGCATACATTATATTCATTTCAGATATACAACATAGTGATTTCATATTAGTACATCTTGCAAAATGATCATCACGTCTACCAAACACCCATCATCACGCATAGTTAAAACTATTTTTGTTGTGGTAAGAACTTTTAAGATCCATATAATTTCTAAGTAACTGGCAACTATGCAAAATCATATTATTAACTATAATAATGGTGTACATAACATGTCCAGGTCTTATTATTTTATCACTGGAAGCTTGTACCTTTTGACAACCTTTACCCATTTCATTCCCCTCCTACCTCTGATAATCACTCACTGATTCAGTCTTTAACTTTATCCACTGACCATATCAACTTCTCATTATCTTTCAACTCCTTCTAGGTATCACAATCCTTCTTATCTAACACAGATCTCACAGTCTATCATCTTCACTTTTCCCCCCAAATATCCTCAATTTCCTTGCCTTTTGCTCCCATTATTTTCAATGGAGAATACTCCAACCTGGCATCATTCCTACTGGGCATCTTTTTGACAGCATCACAGAGTTGTCAGAGAAAAATCACACAATCGTCTCTTTAGTTGCTCTCTCATTTAAATGGGCCTTCCCTAGTGGCTCAGATGGTAAAGAATCTGCCTGTAATACAGAATATCACCTTCCACCAATGGGCATTTAATATTTTTTTCTCTTTCTAAGTTTCCCCAAAGCCTAATATTTTGAAGCCCATTTCTCCTCTTTTCTTAAACTCCCCACCCATTCTTCATGTGCACTTAATGATCCATTCTTATATTACATTGAAAAAAATAGCAATCATCAAACATGGGTTCCCTCATTTCACCACCAAATTTAGAAATATACTTACATCCCCAAACATTG
Organism: Odocoileus virginianus; assembly: GCF_023699985.2. Lineage (NCBI taxonomy): Eukaryota > Metazoa > Chordata > Mammalia > Artiodactyla > Cervidae > Odocoileus > Odocoileus virginianus. Next base: position 26,671,353 of record NC_069688.1, read on the forward strand.
TTCTTTTTCTTCATTCTTGTTACAATGGAGGTGATATCCATCTTTATTGTGCCAAATGCCAGCATCTTATGTGCTCTGGGATCTCTTTTCCCACTTTGATCAAAAACTTTACTGCTATTCACTAAAGGATTTCTTTTCTTGAAAGCATGGTCTCTTCTGATTTTCCATCTCTCACTCCCTTCTTGTTGATTCCCATCATTCTCATAAGCATACGTCATGCAATAGTGAACCGTGCTCATTTAAGAAAAAAAAGCAAGTGAGCTGTCTTTTTACCTCTAGTAGCCTTCCTTTTATAAAATCTCATTGGATTATAGTTGATTTACAATGCTGTATTAGTTTCAGATGTACAGAAAAGTGATTCAGTTATACATTTATTCATTGGGAGCGGGGGTTTCTCACATAGGTTATCACAGAAGATTGAATAGAGTTCCCCATGTTATACAGTAGGTCCTTGTTGGTTATCTGTCTTTTTTTTTTTTTTTTAATGTGCAAAAATCAATTGTTCTCTACTTTTTATTTTATTAGAAACAAAAGCAAAAATAAACAAATGGGACCTAATGAAACTTAAAAGCTTTTGCACAACAAAGGAAACTATAAGCAAGGTGAAAAGACAGCCCTCAGATTGGGAGAAAATAATAGCAAATGAAGCAACAGACAAAGGATTAATCTCAAAAATATACAAGCAACTCCTGCAGCTCAATTCCAGAAAAATAAATGACCCAATCAAAAATGGGCCAAAGAACTAAACAGACGGTTCTCCAAGGAAGACATACAGATGGCAAAAAAACACATGAAAAGATGCTCAACATCACTCATTATCAGAGAAATGCAAATCAAAACCACAATGGGGTATCATTAACACGCCAGTCAGGATGGCTGCTATCCAAAAGTCTACAAGCAATAAATGCTGGAGAGGGTGTGGAGAAAAGGGAACCCTCTTACTCTGTTTGTGGGAATGCAAACTAGTATAGCCGCTATGGAGAACAGTGTGGAGATTTCTTTAAAAACTGGAAATAGAACTGCCATATGACCCAGCAATCCCACTTCTGGGCATACACACCGAGGAAACCAGATCTGAAAGAGACACGTGCACCCCAGTGTTCATCACAGCACTGTTCATCATAGCCAGGACATGGAAGCAACCCAGATGCCCATCAGCAGATGAATGGATAAGGAAGCTGTGGTACATATACACCGTGGAATATTACTCAGCCATTAAAAAGAATTCATTTGAATCAGTTCTAATGAGATGGGTGAAACTGGCGCCCATTATACAGAGTGAAGTAAGCCAGAAAGATAAAGACCATTACAGTATACTAACACATATATATGGAATTTAGAAAGATGATAACGATAACCCTATATGCAAAACAGAAAAAGAGACTCATGTATAGAACAGAATTGTGGACTCTGTGGGAGAAGGCGAGGGTGGGATGTTTCAAGAGAACAGCATCGAAACATGTATATTATCTAGGGTGAAACAGATCACCAGCCCAGGTTGGATGCATGAGACAAGTGCTCGGGCCTGGTGCACTGGGAAGACCCAGAGGGATCGGGTGGAGAGGGAGGTGGGAGGGGAGACCGGGATGGGGAAAACATGTAAATCCATGGCTAATTCATTTCAATGTATGACAAAAACCACTGCAATGTTGTAAAGTAATTAGCCTCCAACTAATAAAAATAAATGAAAAATAAAGAAAAATAAAAGAAAAATAAAAATATCTGTCTTACACATAGTAATGTATGCATGTTAATTCCAAGCTCCTGATTCACCTTTGATAACCATGTTTGTTTTAGACATCTGTAAGTCTCTTTCTATTTTGTAAATAATTTCATTCTAACACCATTTCAATTTTCAACTCTGAACCGTGTTCTCTTAATCCCTGATACCATTTCCTCACCTCTTGTCTTTTTGACTCAATGCAATCACCACATTAGCAAACTGCTGTTTCCAAAATACCAATCACCGCTGTATTTCCACAGTGAAAGAGACTTTTTCTATCTTAAATTTACTAAGCTGAGAGTGTTAGTTGCTCAGTCATGTCAGACCCCATGGACTGTGGCCCATTAGGCTCCTCTGTTCATGGAATTCTCCTGGCAAGAATACTGGAGTGGGTAGCCATTCACTTCTTTAGGAGATCTTTCCAACCCAGGGACTGAACCCAGGTCTTCTGCAATGCAGGTAGATTCTTTACCGTGTGAGCACCAGGGAAGCCCTAAATTTATTACATTACTGTGAAAAATTACATGTTGACTGTTATTTTCTTGAAAGACTCCCCACTCTTTGCTTTTATGAAACTACATTTTCCTGTTTTACATCTTTCTTATTTCTGTCTTTCTCTACTTTCTATTTCTCTTTTATCCCATTAATGATAATTTTCCTATGACCATGAGCCTGGGTCCTCTTTTTTTTTTTTTTAATATGTTTACTCTTTCCCAGATTACCTCATCTAATTCCATAGTTTTAAATGCTTCTACATGGTGACAGTTCATAAACTTTTATCTCCATGCAAAATCTTTCTTCTAAGCTCTTGATTAATATATTCAACCTACTATTTAACATTTCCAATTATATATCTCATTGATATCTCAAATGTAGCCTGTTTAAAATTAAACCTATGATTTACTACACTATTCTACAATCCATCCACGTCAAGATCTTCCTTCATTTTAGAAAATGGCAAACATTATAATCTTTCAAGCTGTTGAAGTCAGAAGCCTAGCAGTAACACTTTCTCATAATTCACACATCCAATTAACCAAAATATCTTCAGTTCTACCTTCTCCATAAGCATTAAATCCATCCATTTCTTTTCATCTAGTCTGCCTCCATCCAAGTGTAGTGAACATCCTGACTTATCCCGCTTCACAAGAGTAATCTTTTGTGCCAGATAAATTGGATTGATACTTTCCAGCATAAAGTTTTTCAACAATTTCCCATTGTACCTATAATTATAACCTGATTTTTTTCTTGTTTTCCATAAATATATACTCCCACTTTGAGGGGATTTCAGGTTGACTACATCCAGCAAATAGCCTTCATGACTCCATCTCGAATTCTACCACTTTCTCTGGCTCACTCTGTTCCAACTTCACTGACTTTCATTCATGTCCTCAATTCTCTTTCTTACCTTATGGTATTTTCAAACTGTACAAAGAACATTTCCAACCCCTCAGCCTGTTCTTTTAATCACTTACTCCATCTGACACATGTCTCTGTTTAAATTTTACCTCCCTATATATTCTTTCTGAAATAGATTTCCTCAGCTTATTATCAATCTCAAAAACTCGTTCCATTAAAAATTTAACAAATGTTCAGTTTTGCTTTATGTTTCTTGGTTTTGTTTTATTCCTTTTTAAAAAATCATTTCTCCTTATAGAGAAATAACTAGCCTATTAAGTATTAGATTATAGCAATCATGTCATTTTTTTTCATCACAGTAACCCCAGTTTCATAGCTTCATATCTTATACATATTAGGAGCTTAATATTAGTCAAATAAATGGCTATTATCTGACTATTCTAATTATATATGTTATTATACACTGCTCAGGCTGCTGTAACAAAATACTATAGGTTAGGCAAATTATAAACAACAGAAATTTATTTTTGACAGTTCTGGAGGCTGAGAAGTCCAAGATCAAGGGACTGGCCAATTCAGCGTTTGGTGAAAGCCTGCCTCCTGGTCCGTAGACAGCCATCTTCTCACCGTGCACTCATGTGGCAGGGGGGCATGAAGCTGTCTAGAGCCTCTTTTATAAGGATACTAATCCCACTCACGAGGGCTCTGCCCTTATGACCTAATCACCTCCCCAAAGTCCCACATCTAAATACCATAGTATTGAGAATTAGGTTTCTAATTTGAATTTGCAGGGGGGGGGGGGGGGGGGGGGAATGAAGCATTTAGTATATAGTACTATATACATATGCATCATTAGCACTTCCTATAGGGTAGAATATTTCCACAGTTGGTGGGGTATGGGATATAATATTAGATGACATATGAATAATCGTATCTTATTCTTATTTTAATAAATAAATATAAAATTTTGTATAATTATATTTTATATAATTATTATTTACAGAGTAAATTGTATATTATATAACTAAGTTAAATAATATAATAAATGAATATTTAGAAAAAATATTTAGAAGAAAATAGGGACCACTTCTGAAACCCCTGATTTTCCAGATAAAAGTCATGAGGTATCATTTCTGAAACTTCGCTCTACTTCTTGGCTAACGAATTAGGCTGCCACAATGTTGGCATGCTAGGGAAAAAGACACAAGTCTCCTGGATCAGAGACAAAGGAATTTATTACTCAAAGTAACAACTGTAAGACTATCATTGTTTGCTCAGGTTCCTGCAGCCTCCATTTTCACAGTGATGCAAAGAAGACAGGGATGCTTGCATACCCACTAGGGTATTTGACAGAAGAGGAACCCAAATCATTTTCATGGTGTGACATTCACCACAGAGAAAGAAATTACCTTGTACTCTCCTTTTCTCTGGAGAGATACACATCTCTATTTTCAAGGTTGTTGAGCTATACATTCTTGAAAAGATAGTTCAGAACAAAAACAGTCAGGCCTGTTTCAAGGCATACAAAAATGAATAGACTTGTGGAGAACTGTCACTCAACCTACTCAAGTAGCAATGGATATACAGTACAGCTACAACTTAAATCATTATTACTATGAGTCCCTGAGATCTGGGGGTCATTTGTTACCATAATATAATCTAGACTATTCTGAATAGTTACCACTGGTGGTAAAGAACCTGCATGCCAATTCAGGAGATAAAAGAGATGCAGGTTTGATCCCTGGGTAGGGAAGAACCCCTGGAGGAGGAAATGGCAATCCTCTCCAGTACTCTCACCTGGAAAATCCCATCGACAAAAAGAAACTGGCAGGCTACAGTCCATAGGGTCTCAAAGAGTTGGACACAACTGAGTAACAGTGTGTGTGCGAGCACACACACACACATATGAAATTTTTGAATTCCATAAACTTCCACAAGTTATAAGAAAAAGTTATGTATGACTACATCCAAACACTTTTTCTTTAGGTAGAAAGCTTATAGCATTGATTCGATCTTGGAGTTATGATCCCCTCAAAATTCTAAAATAGGCCAAAAATGTTTTTGACAATTCCCAAAAACAGACATTTTGACTTTTCACTTATGTCTAAACAGAATGTATAATTGTCAACACAGAAAAAACCACAAGGTTAACTCTTTAAAATAAATTGTAAAATCTACATGCCCATGTTTGATTCAATCTTTCGTAACTCATATGTCTTTTAACATAAAAGAATGTATATGGTATATAGATTCTTATATAAGAACTGTATATGGAATAAATACTTCTGAAAAATAAATAAATACATTTAATAGTATAAAAAATGGATTAAATTTCAACCTGACATAAAATAACCAATTTGATTCAAATATAAAAAATATATATACACATCTGTTTCGGGTAACATAAATTTAGAGCTGCATAGGCTGATCTTTTTAATTCTATATTTAACCTACAGGTTGCTTTTAGTGCCATGTCTTGTTAATTCATAGAAATTAGCAGCTTTATAAGAAGCTGCCTTGCTCTGCAAAAATAGACAATTCCTTTAAGACAGACCTCTTCTGAGCTTAATGCTTCATGGACTAAGTCTTATGCTTCACATACGTCAAATAGACATTTCCTAGAGTTGCAAGATCAATTTGACATTCTAATTAAATAATCAATAAAAAAAAAAATCCCAAAGTTCCATGAGCTGAAGCTGATCAGAGAATAGCACAAAACTTTACCTATATTACCTAAGCCCTGAGAAACACACTTTGATGAAAAACTGTGACTCAACCAATAAGTCAGGTCTCTGTCATACCTAATTCTCCATGTTGTTAAATTAAAAATTGTTCCTCAGAAATGCCATGATATGGAGTATTTGCAGGCCGATCTGGCAATCTAAAAGTCATCAAAGAAAGGATGGGAAAAGAACTTTAAGCAAGCATTTGAAACATTTTCCTTCTAAAATTGACAAGATTCAATGTTGTCTGAATGAAAGGCCTCAAATCTGTTAGCAAAGCATGATGGAGTGAAACTCAGTTAATGCATCTAAAATTGTAAAATTGTTTTTAAAAATGCCTTTCTTATTACATCCAAATGCAATTTTCAAGATAGAGTCATAACATGACTCTGTGTGCAGTGCTGTGTGTACAATAAAGCAGCAAAATTAATCCCTTCCCCTGACGACCTCTAGAAATGAAAACCCATTATAGTAATAATATTTGTACTTAGGTCATGATGTTTTTGTGCTGAATTTGAATGTCATGAAATGATTATGTATAGGGGTTGATGGGGACATGTGTGCAGATAATTACATAAATAATCCTCTTTACATAGGTGCAAGGTGACTTTCCAGATCAGGTGGAAACTAGTTGCAACCTAATAAAACTCATAATAATTTTTGTTACTGCTAAGGCATGACTCTAACTCTCCCAAATGGTGCTTAAACATATTTTCCTTTTCACAGGGATCCAATGAGAGAATTTGAGTAGAAGCCCAGTAACTTCAAGGCTCCTGGCTACTGCATTATATGTCAGAACCTGTCCTCAAGATGTAAGTATCCATTTGGCACATGAACATCTTTCATAGGATCAAGGATCCTTCAGTGTTGCCTTGCTCTGAAAAGGAAGGTAACCTATGAGATTATGAAAATGGGCTTTTAGAAATTCATGTTTAAAACCAGGGTGTATTTCTCACACGTAAGAGATTTCCCCCTTTGGAACTGAAATGTGGAACTACTCTAGTTTATCTTCTCAAGCAAGTTTCATTTTCCGTTAGCCATGATAACTTTTAAAAATATTTTCTTTGCCTTCCGCACACCACTGAAGATCCTGGTTGTCGCCATGGGCCGCCGCCCCGCCCGGTGTTACCAGTGTTGTAAGAACAAGCCTACCCAAAGTCCCGCTTCTGCCGAGGTGTCCCTGATGCTAAGATCCGCATCTTCGACTTGGGGCGTAAGAAGGCCAAAGTGGATGAGCTCCCACTCTGTGGACACACGGTGTCAGATGAGTATGAGCAGCTCTCCTCTAAGCCCTGGAGGCTGTCCATATTTGTGCCAACAAGTACATGGTGAAAAGTTGTGGCAAAGATGGTTTTCACATCGGAGTGCGGCTCCACCCCTTCCATGTCATCCGCATCAATAAGATGTTGTCTTGCGCTGAAGCTGATAGACTCCAGACAGGTATGCGCGGTACCTTTGGAAAGCCCCAGGGCACAGTGGCCAGGGTCCACATTGGCCAGGTCATAATGTCCATCCGCACCAAGCTGCAGAACAAGGAGCATGTGATTGAAGCCCTCCGCCAGGCCAAGTTCAAGTTCCCTGGCCGTCAGAAGATCTACATCTCCAAGAAGTGGGGATTTACCAAGTTAAATGCGGATGAATTTGAGAACATGGTGGCAGAAAAGCGACTCATCCTGGACGGCTGTGGGGTCAAATACATCCCTAATCGTGGCCCCCTGGACAAATGGCGGGCCCTGCACTCATGAGCATCAGCTCTGTTCCCTACTTAATCACGCTCACCAATAAATGCTATTTCCTGTCCAAAAAAATATTAATTAATTAAATGGGCTGCACTGAGTCAGCTCTGTCATGTGGGGTCTTTGGTTAGGTGTACTCTATAGTATTGGTGCACAGGGTCAGTAATTCAACACAAGGGCTTAGTTGCTCTGTGGCATGTGGGATCTTAGTTCCCTGACCAGGGATTGAACCCATGTCCCTTGCTTACAAGGTAGGTTCTTAACCACTGGAACCAGGGAAGTCCCACTTTTTTTTTAACCTGTGAAATAAATGCCCCTTAGAGTTCTCAAGGCTTCCCTGATAGCTCACTTGGTAAAGAATCCACCTGCAATGCAGGAGGCCCTGGTTCAATTCCTGGGTCATGAAGATCCACCTGAGAAGGGATAGGCTGCCCATTCCAGTATTCTTGGGCTTCTCTTGTGGCTCAGCTGGTAAAGGATCTGCCTGCAATGTGGGAGATCTGGGTTTGACCCCGTGATTGGGAAGATCCCCCGGAGAAGAGAAAGGCTACCCACTCCAGTTTTCTGGCCTGGAGAATTCCACAGTCTATGGGGTCACAAAGAGTTGCACACTATAGAGCGACTTTCACTTTAGAGTCTTCAAATAACTTACTTGAAAAAAGATGATTCTACCCTGTCATCTTGCTTTCTTAATTGTTCCCATTTTACTTCATTGCAAATTAGCTTTTACACCTTCTACTGACCAAAGCATCTAATTTAAACATAGCCAATTAATTCCTAGTATAATAATTGTACAATAATAAATAAAAAGTGTACAATATTTTTTCTAGTACAATAGTCATTCTCAAGCTTTAGTCTACTTGGCAGTTTTTTAGCTTTTTCCATGTACAACTCTTGCTTTCTTAAAATTCTCACCCTCTCTATGGTTTTTAAATTTATAGAATGTTGTGTTTTTTTTCATTTCATTTTATTTATTTATTCTTTTGGCTTCACTGCACAGCATGTCAGGTCCTAGTTCCCCAACCAGGGATCAAACCTATGCCCCTAGAAGTGGAAGCATGGAGTCCTAACCAAAGACCCCAAGGCAAGTTCCACCCTCTCTACTTTTTCTCTTCTTTCTATTTTTACTTTTTAAATTATGAAAGTATGATAACACATTTACAGGAGACTTGGAAACTATAGGGCAAAGTTACATCTAGTTCCACTATAGATTGTAATTATTTTTAAGTAGATAAATTAAGATTTTTAGTTGGAGTTTCAATATCAAACTCTCCAAAATTAATAGAATAAACAGGCAGAAAAGTAGAAGAATAGTAGTCCTGAAAAGCACTATGAATCAATTCAATATAAATAAGATAATGTAATTTTCACACAACAGAATACTCTATTTTTCATAGGCATTCAACTCAATAGTTATTTGCTGAACAAGTGAATGAAAGCTTATACTCTCCTGCTTTATCTTTCATGTTTTTAAGTACTTCTCTGTCATGTGATGCATGGCCATGGTTTTAATTCCTGCCTTTATAGACTATTCGTAATTATCTTACTCTTTTTTCTCCAAGCATTATTACCCAAATTCCAGATCTTTCCTTTCAAATGCCTGTTAAAAAATTCTCTTTCATCACCAATAAACTAAGTTCAATAGGCCTCATGACCATCAGAACCCCAAATAACTTCTACATTCTCTATTTTTGTTAATGATATTAGAATCTTCTTAGTCATTCAAGTTCCACATCTCAGTTTTACTCTGAACTTCTTTTCTGTTCAGACATGCAGCCTTGAAGAGCCTGTCTCCATATTTTCTCTTCTATTTACTTTCATTACCAACACTATAGTTCAGGTCAATAATAAATTCTCTCTGAGCCTTCTTCTAATCATATGCTTAGTTACTTCCCTGGTAAAACACTGATTTTACCTGTGCCTGGTGCAAAACACTACATATAGCAGACTACAATTGCTCAGTAAAAAGTGTATGAAATTGATGGATTTTTCTATGTGACCTCAGTCTTTTCCAAATCACCTGCAATAATTTTTCTTCCTAAAAAAGCCCTCCTAACTCCAATAAAAATTAATTTTAAAAAGAGAATGAAACAAAACACTTTGAGTGGCATAACTAGTAACCTTTGTATTTTCATACCTAGGGAGCAACTTGTGTTAATGCAGCCTTGAGCTGTATTTAGTTCAGTTCAGTCACTCAGTCATGTCCAACTCTTTGCAACCCCATGGACTGCAGCACACCAGGCTTCCCTGTCCATCACCAAAGATTGAAGGCAAGAGGAGAAGAGGGGAGCAGAGCATGAGATGGTTGGGCAGCATCATCAATGCAATGGACATGAACTTAGGTAAACTCCAGGAGATAGTGAGGGACAAGGAAGCCTGGTGTGCTGCAGTTGACAGGGTCACAAAGAGCTGGTGACTGAACAACAAGAATAAACTCTCTTTTCCAGAGATTAGACCTTTGGTTCTGACTCTAAGGCTGTGAGTTTGAGTTCGTGCAGTTCCTAAGAAAAATGTGTTACTGACTTGGACTCTCTAATTAACACCTGGCAATCCTGCCTCCTCACTCTGTAAATCTATAAATTTACTTCTACTTGATATGTGCCTTGACCAAAAATTGCCGTAAAATTCAAACACCAAAGTGTACTTGCTATCAAATTAAACTTGCTTTCAGCACAAAAGTAAGTTTGTTTCCCCCAAGAGGGTGAATTCAAAGATAGCTTTCTTCCACTAAAAATTGTAGAACGCATTTCTTTTGATTCTTATAACAAATAAAACAAGTCTCCACAAACTCATGGAATTATAAATTTATTAAAGGTAAAGTGCATGATTTGATCTCTATTGTGCCATTAACTGTAATTTTTATATTATCTCATAGGAAAAAGATAGTCAAATATTTATTATCATCTCTTTTTACTTCTGTCCTACCATAGCTTGTTTGGAACTGTCTTTCTGCCTGTTGACATAGAGAGAAATCTGGTTATGATTGGTCCAAGACTGAAAATATGTTCTAAAATAACTTTGATATTAAGGAAAGAAGAATCACAGCTCTTGAAAGTCACAGAGAGGATTAAGAAGTATCAGTGAACTGTAACATTCTGATAAATTTTGAGAAAATTTTGCCTTTCATAAGACATTGTAAAGTTGCTCGAGATTACATTTTAGAGCCATTTTTATGAGTGTGTACAATTATTTGTGTCTATAGATTTAACACATTCTCTTATTTTACCTCTCTTATGATCCCTGGGTTGGGAAGATCCCCCAGAAAAGGAAATGGTAACCCAGTCCAGTATTCTTGTCTAGAGAATCCCTTAGACAGAAGAGCCTGGTGGGCTACAGTCCATATGGTGGCAGAATCGGACACCACTGAGCAACTGGCACACACACTCACACTTCTCTTACTTGAAAAACAAGGCGAATCACAGAATTTTAGAGACAAAATAAAACTTTGCAAAAAGCCAGTTCAAATCCTTCATTTTGTCAAAGAGAAAACTAACACAAAAGTAGAGTGACTTCTAAGGCCAAAAAGAGTTAGAATTTGGATATTAATAAGGAAAAACCTGTGACATGCATGGTCAGAGGAGAGAAAGCACTTTGAGAAGAATCCTTAAAATAGATGTTAATTTCTTCCTGGTTTTCATTCGCTCCTTCTTCCAAGTAGCTGCATGTTCTCATCCACTTAAAAAACCGTCTTTTCAAGGGTCCTTATAATAGGTGTGGCCATGTGATGAAAATGCTTGTGCTTCCCATTTTTTTTTAATTATAAAAGTATGATAACACATTTATAGGAGACTTGAAAAATACAAAGCAAAGTTACGTATAGTTACACTATATATTACAATTTTTTAAGTAGGTAAATTAAGATTTTTAGTTGGAGTTTCAATATCAAACTCAAAAAATTAATAGAATAATATACAGAGAAGTAGAAAGGCATAGTAGACCTAAAAAGCACTATGAACCAATTCAGCATAATTAAGATTTATTCAATTTTCACACAACAGTAGAATACAGTTCTATTCAAGTACCCATAGACTATACACTAGGAGATACTGGAGTATATACAGGACATAAAACAGGGTGCAAACATTTCACAGTCTAAAGTTATTGAACCTTTCTGTTTTCAAACATCCCCACTGACTGGAATCCATACCAGGTTTAAAATGAAAATATTAGAACAGCAAGATGGAAACAGGGAGCCATTCTGAGCTTGTTGAGCTGCTCACTTCTCCTGTACTACCTCTTTATATATGAACTATTCCCTGAGGAATATCTTCTGAAAGTTTGTGCTACTCTATTCTGAATCTCCTTGTTATTACAGCTTAGCCTACAAAAATAGGCTACAATAGTACTATAATAGTCTTCAGGTCAACTCTGTGGACACACAGAACAGCCATTTAGAGGTCAATGGAAACTAAAAGAATTTCTGGTCCAACCACCTATGTGGTGGTTGATAGATGTACAGCTAGGCAGAATGTTTGCTTGAGAACTAGTACCTTACAATTCAAAGAAAACATCAATTATGTTAAAAATCAATTATGTTAAAATTGAATTTCATGCTTTTCTCCACTGAAACGTCTTGATAAAAATTTGTGCCAATGAGAGCAGCAAACTAAAATGTCAGAGAAATGTATGCTTCAGCACTACTTACTGTTCCTCTGAAGCAGTTTCAACTTTACTCCTAAAATTGACTCATTAATGCTGTTCTCAGGACTAATTATTCATTCAACCACTGGTTCACAAATAGTTAATGAATAATTACTACATAGTAGGAACTATGCTTAGTGAATGAGTTAGACAATGCTCCTGTCCTCATGTCTGATTTTTTTTAAAGTCATTAAAATAATTAAATTAGCAAGTCTAGGCATCATTAAGAGGAAAGACAAAGTGGCATTGGAGTGTGAAACAGGAGTAACCTAATGTAGTCTGGTACTGAGAATGTCAAACACTTTGTTTTGAAATTTTTTAGCACTGAATCTGTTGTGTCTGTAAATTTCTCTTCTTTTTCCCTTTGTCTCAGTAAGTCAGTTAAACATTTTTGAAAGCATGGGAAAGAATATAAAGACAAAACATTGTTTTTCATGGTATGTTGAAAAGAACCATAGCTATGGAGAAAAAGAGGAGTTGGAACTCATGCACTCCTTTACGTAGGGCCAGGTGAGAGGTGCAAGGAATAACTGAAGGGAGAGTGAGCAACCCACAGAAGATCCTTTAGGCTGGCTACCCACAGAATAATGCTCAGCTTCCCGCTGGCCCTTCCTGTGTAAATAAGGACAATTGTGCCACAGTCTGAGTGTGTGATTGTCAAAACTTTGAGTTTTAGGGTTACTGAAAAAGTGAAATTTTATGTGGGATACGTATGAATGAATCTTATATACAATGTTGTCATTATAGTAAATTGACTAATTTTATAGATTAAAATTTGATTTCAATACTTTAACTTATGGGTATTATATTTCCAGACATGAGTGAAGACACTAAAGCAAAATGTGACTGAAAACATGGATTGCTTAAATGTTGGCTTGAACTTCTGAACTCTACTTAGTATTCCTGAATCAATAAAAATAATAATTGTTATTATAATACTTTTATATAATTATAGTATTATTATTGTATGATAATAATTGTTATGAGAGAGAAAGGAGAAGACAGTAGTCCTTCATACTCATCCCTTTAAATTCATTACTAGCTCTGAATTGTAGAATGGTCTGTAAGATGAAAGAAAAATAAAAAGACAGATGGTAAAACAGAACCCAACATAAGCTTGGATGGTATCCATGGAGAGGAAAATGCTTTGTAATTGGTAAATATTATAATGAAATATGTTAATTCATATTACCAGGATTTAGGAGTCAAGGCCCATCTGTATGAAACAAATATCACCAATAAAGATGTTTTCCCACCTGGATTATCATAGGATCAAATAGTGATTCTGACCACATTTCAGAAACAAGCCATATGTTGAAAAAAAAAAAAAAAACTCTCACTTTTCAAGGGCACAAGCATGTTATATGGACATATTTTCAGAAAGATTAGATAGGATATTTTCATATAGCTCTTGGTTGGTTCCTAGTATTTTTATCTTTAAAAGTCTTTTCACTGATCTTTTGTGGGTGGCTCTATCTTCTAACTCACCATAGTTTCAAAGATATTGTTGAAACTCTCTAGGATGACATTGTTAGTTCACAGTTTCTGACTTAAAAAGGATTCTAATGGGTTTGACAGTCTTTTTCATGTTAGCCTCTCCCCTCCTTTAATTTCTTTTGAAACATTTCTGGGAAACCTAGGAAATCTACACCTATTTCTTTCTGGGTACCTTGCAACACAACTAAAAGTATATTTTAAAACAGAGCGTTGCTCATGCAAAGACGGTTATTAACAATGCAAAAAACTCTGCCCGCTTCGGTGCACGTTTTGGGCAGAAAATGCTATAGCAGGTGGACCATGTTCTCTACTGATGGAAAAAGTACCTGCTTACAGCTATGAGTCCAAAGGCCCAACTGACTAAAAATTAGCGATCCATCAGATTGATGGGCATAAAGCAATCTGCACTGTTGGCGCCTTGAAATTTCTTGCATCAGTCACCAGATCATGATTTACTAATAGGGTTTCAGGGCTTGCAAAATAGCACAACTCTAACCACATATTAATATTTAATCTGGCATTTTAAGTGCACCTAACAAAAGACCCCAGAGCTGCTGACAGAACCCTAAATTGTGAATTTCTTAAAAAGGAATTGAGCCAGTCCATGGTGATTTCATGAAAAAAAAAAGAAAATAAATGGTCTCCAACATTTCTTACATAGACCTCACCAGCCAGGGCTTCATTTTTCTTAAAAGTATTTATCATGCATTTTTAGAGGCTTTACTAGAGAATCACAAGTCTGTTTCTGGCAGCTGGCTGCAAAATCCACAATTAGATGACAGCAGATGCATTTTGGTTAATAAATTTTATATTAGACAATTTGCTCCTAAAATAATTCATTGACACTTCCCAAATGTTGCTAAATGAGAGAAGATCTAGCCTATAAATCACTTGAATCACCTTATTACATGCTTTTACGCAACTGTATCTGTTCTGAAGTAGTAAGTTGAAGAAGGTACTCAATGGGCAAATGAGTTTGCTTTGCAACCCCATTTTCAAGGCTGAAGATGCCCACTAATGCCAAGTTCTAGAGATATCCAGACCCACTTTAAATGAGAGACAGTGCAAAAGCAGAGGGAATGACTACCTGCTAGTAATACTGACTACATGTAATTGCTATATCTAATGTCTGTGATGAGTATACAAAATAGGTGTTGAATTACTTCCACTTGTGACCAAAAAATGCCATAATTTATGAAAGATGTGCCTATGATAACAGAATGCCACCTGTAATAACAATGTTTATTAGTGTACACATAAGGGTTACAAATGATGTCTCTTATCTATGGAACAAAACACAAAAGACAACTTATTAGCAAAAGATAAATTGCATAGCAAGATCTCAATGAGATGCTAGGTTTGTCATGAAAGAAACAAAAACCTTTTTATTTGCACAGTCCAATGCCTTTATAATCCATTTAAAATAATATACTTTCCACTAGGTGGCTATTTCTGATCAGATCATTTTACCATTTTAATTACATTTTTAATATCCTGGCCGCATAAACAAAGATAAATTACAAACCCCGCACGATCTGGCTGCTAGCTCAGGCATAGTCGGTAATAATATCAGCTTTTGTTTGTGCCTCGTCTAATTAGATTTTGAAATCTAGGCTTTGTCAATCAATAATTTTAATTTTAGAATCGCCTTTTGATCTTGCATTTCATGTTTGTTTGGGAAAATGATCAGTAGGACAAAGCTGATAATTTATGCAGAAACAATCTCTCAGCAGAGCTCCGCACACATCCCTCCCCTGCAGACTACCCTTGACACAGGTCTAATTAGCATGCAGATATGTGTCGCCTCATTGGCAATTCAAATTGCTTTTTTATAATGTACCTCAAATTGTGCTACTCAAACATTGTATTTGATTTCCAAAGCCCCCTGGGCATCCCATCATGTCTCCCTTCGTCCTGGGTCTGAAGCATTTATTGAACAATCTGCGGAGACTGGCTGCCTTTTTGAAAACACCCAAACATCGCATCCTCTGTGGGGGCCAGCTTTTCTTCTTGTCAGAGAGCAACTTGTTCCTCCGAGGAATTCCTTGTGCCCCATTTGTGGGTTTAGAGATGATAGGGTTCCTCGAGAGTTGATTCTCCCACGTGGTTGATCTATAAGGGCTTCACTTCTCTGCCACTCCTTTTTAAAGAGGGGGAGGCTGTCGGGTGAGCCCACATTAATATGCGACACCTAACCACATCTCTGAATGCCAGTCTTCCATTCTTCATTAAACAAAAATGGCTGGATTGCAAGGATTGTTTTGCCTCTCTCCCACATGCAGACGCACACACACATTCGTTTTCTCGGGCATACATATGTGCCCGCAACCTTCTGCCGCGTCTACACACCCACCCAAGGCACACGGAGCATAGCAAGTCAGGATGGAGTTGTGCATGAAAGTTGCCTGCTGGACTCATGAAGAATAAGGAGATTCCAGCACACATACACTGGGGCTTTTTTTTTTTTTTTTTTTTGCCATGCAGCAACAAGTGGCAGAATCAATGGTGTACAGTTATTCAGCAATGTAATTCATTTCACTGGCTTTGGCTCTTAGCCAGATCCGCCATCTGTCTCTGGCTCTCCCTCTCCCCCTCTCTCTCCCTCTCCCTCTCTTTCGCTTGAATTTGTCCTACATTTCGTAATATTACGTGCCTGCCATCCTTATCCTATGCCAGAGGTACGACACCAGTCTCACCCCCATTCCGGCGTGGAGTTCTCTGAGTTCAGCGGCACTTGGGATATTCCACTTCAGTGTCATGGGAAGAAAAGGCTAAGGAAAAATCAAAAAGGATTCATGCAAAAAAAAAAAAAAGACATCTATATAATGTTCTGGGATCCAATTGCTCCTGCTTCAGCCTTTTATCCAAAGCCTTGAGATGGATCTGCCTCATCCAGGAACTTTTCCTGCTTCGTTAGAGCATCTTCGTTTTCTTTATCAGACACTGGCACCCCACGCCAGTGCACGGCTCCATGGAATGCTTGCTGTTGGACCCTTGCAGGGCTCTGCCACCAAACAACCTCCTGCATTGGCAATCGGGGGACTCCTCTAGGATCTTATGCGTGCTTGCTGTTTGAAGCTGCAGAAAAGTGAATAATCAATTAAGTATTGATTTCTTGTAAGATTTGGTAAATTTCAAAGGCAAGACAAAGAGGATGGCTTAAGGAAACACTGCAGGGACTTGGCGTAAATTAGACAACTCACGGAGGCGCAGAATAAAATAACACCTCAACTGAAGATTTCCTTGGAAGAATTAGCACTAGCTATTGGAAGACAATGGTGGATTTAATCAAAACAGCAGGCATGCAAGAATTTTTCCCGTGAACCAGAAAAAGGAGCTAATTATAACCACCTTTTTTAATGGAGCTAATTTGACTGAATGGATGCAAATGTGCTTTATTTATGGATGAAGAAGCAAGCCTTACTGCAATGATCTTGGGATCATCGTATCAGCTCCGGTTACCTTCAGTACATTTTTATTTCCGCAGAAGGTATTTATATGTAAACAACAGCTAACCATACAAAAGATTCATCGGAACAATATACTATGGTAGATGAGATAGAATCATAATTTTGCAGCCTCTCAGGATTTCCCCTAACTTGGGGTTTTGCAAGCTTTGCGTGCCTTGGGTTATGGTAAACAATAAATGAATGATGTTAAACTGTTGTGATTTTTTCAATGTGTAGTTTATTAATTTTAGCTTTCTTGACATGTTGATTCAGAATTATTTGGCAATTAATCCATAAGGAAAGGAAGGGAATTGTTGGGTGGGGTTTTTAAAATGCATTTGCTGTCTTCTTAGAGATCAGAATGTATAGGTCCCACCAGCCCATGAGCTCTATAATTATTTAAAAATGGTAAAATTTTTTGACAATGTGAAGAATTGGTTTTATAATGGGAACAATGTGTTATAATCAGTAAAAAGAGAATTGTTATGTTTTCTCTCTGGTTCGAATGTTCTTGAGTGATTAACTCCTCTGTTGCTGATGAGAAGTAAATATAAGTGGCAAGAAGGAGAGATTGTAATGACAATGCTTTGTTCCTATGTCTCCTCACATTTCAGGCTGAAGTGCATTTTAAGCCTTTCCTTCTATTCCTATTATTTTCTTTCTCTATTTTTCTTCTTTTCATCATTTTTTGCTGTCTTGCAATCTATGTTCCCTGAGCAACCATAGGAACCAAGTTACATTAAGCTTCAACACAAAGACCTTGTAAGAATAATGAATCCTCATTTGCATCGACATTTGTATTCAGATTTGCCAGGCTATAAACTTGGCAGATCAAGCGGAATATTAAGTAGAGGCTTCCATGGTAAATTGTGGCTCTTGAAATTGCTAAGTGGCCCCCCTCCTTTTTTTCCTATCTGTGGTGGCAGGTGAAGTCTTATGACTACATGCTTCTTCAGAAGCGCATTGGCCCCTTCATCTTTCAGTCCATGATGTCAGTTTCAAGCAGAAGAGGAAAAAACCTGTAGTAGGTATTCTGGCTGAAGGTACAATGTGACAAGTCACTGGACAATTAACTCTAGAAGCCAGAGATCATGAGAGAAGTGCCTTTAAGCAATTGAAGGGTGTGAGGAAATTAATTATCATGTGTGGACTAAGGTTTGATTTTCCTGGTATATTCAAAACATATTAATCTTGTAATAGTTCACATTTATTTTTTAAAGTTTTTAAAGGTTATAGGAGGACGTATGTAGCTCTTGACTTATGAAACAATTCAGTTATGCCATTCTGAGTCATTGTCACTGGTCTACTCATAATCATTCTTAAAATACTTGAAATGCCTTATTTTAATATCTCTATGGATTAACTGACTTCAATCCTTCGTTTGATTCTGAAATGATAAAATAGGAAAAGTCATAGTTACTTTTGTAGAAGTTCAGAAATATGACCTATATACAGTATTATATCTATCCTATAGTAATACATCTGTAATATAGTAAACAATTGGGTGAAAAATGTAGGCTTTAATTTCCATGTTTGGTTCAGTCTATGTGATGCCAAACAAGTGAGTAATTGGAAACATTTGTGCATGACTTAATCTTTCATGCATTACCCCAGAATCTTGGGATAAGATTCAGAATCTAGCAAACAGAGGCTACATCTATGACCTATTAACAAACTCTCACTTCTTGCCATCCTTTTTTCTCTGCAGAACCCACACTAGTAGGGAACAACAAAATGTGTTAGAAGATCAGACTTGCAACAAACTTACAATGAACATCTGAACAATGGCTTTTCTTTTTAAATCTGTAGCTTATTTAAATAGTGTAAATGATGACATGTACAGTGGATCTACCATAAAAACATTTTTTTATTGTATATCATGAGGAATTGTGAAATCTTAGTAACTAATATAAGCAACTGATTTAACTCTTTAGGTTGAGGTAAGATTTAATTGTGTGTAAGGAAAATGGGAGCTGTTTCATGAGATGCTGCATTTTTTTAAATGAACTGGTAAGTGTTTAGACAAAAGGATAACATTTCATAAGTTTTCATAAGCTTGTAAAAATATTTATAAGAATCCTGTCCAAATGTGTATGTTAGAATGATTTATTTTAATGTATCACAATATAGTCTGTTCTAAAGCAGGTATTAGATATCTTAATAGTAACTGGGTTTTAGAATCTGAAAAGTAAAATGCAAATCATAATATGTTTTCATTTCACAAACTCATTATTTTTAAGCGAAATGAACTATTAGATAATTTGGGAATCATAACAATACTGAAAAACAAGGGTGTTACCACTAACTGGCAAACATTAATTTTATTAACCCCAAAAGTTAATTTGGGGTTCCCTAGTGGATCAGTGGTAAAGAATCCATCTGCTAATGCAAGAGGTGTGGGTTCTATCCCTGGGTCAGGAAGATTCCCTGAAGAAGGAAAAAGCAACCCACTCCAGTATTCTTGCCTGGGAAATCTCAAGGACAGAGGAACCTGGCAGGGTACCGTTCCATGGGGTCGTAGAAGAGTCAGACACGACTTAGCACACTAACAACAGCAACAACTTTTTATATTTACTCTCTAATGTGAAAAAAAAGAAAGAAAACATGGTAATTATCTTCAAGTTGCCTCGATCTACAGCAATCGAGGAGAAACAACATTTAAATAGAATTCTTCTCAGGGGACTTAAGGATAACTCCTTTTGATGGAGTATAACCATCAACTTTAAAACAAATGTAAGAAACGGTTAGAAACTGATATATTAATTTGAAACAATGTTGTTTATAATGTCAAGCAAAGACATCAGTGCATCTTTAACAGACTTGCTTTTTCTTGTGAATCTGAAATCCAATATAATGTCTTTAACATGGTGTTTTGCCAATGTGGATTGGGGCGTATATATTGATCTATCTTTCATGGAAAATATAAAAATACATTTGTGTTCAAAAATACATTCTGGTTATATATTCAAATCGGATTTCAAAAGGAGGAGATTTATACTTTTATTCAAGACTGCCCATCAATTTGAAACTGTCTTCTTTAATAAATGCTAATGATTTGGTTGATTACATTTTGTGCATGTACTTACTGTGCAGTTTTGGGAATCAACTGCTGATGAATCTTATCAAGAAGAGAAATTACAGCATTAGCTGATTTGCTTTCTAAACAGCAGGAGTGAGAATTCTGTCCAAAATGATATTAGTGACTGCTTTAACTTCCACACAGAAACGTGTGTACTATTTCTTGCCTGCCTTCTCAGTGTAGTTTAGACAAGGTTCTCATTTATTAACTATGGTCTCTTCCTTCTGTGGATGTATATTCTAAACCAGAAAGTCAAAACCGAACCAAGGACAAATTAAAACACGTATTTAAATTTAATTACTTTGTTGAAGTTTGATAAGGGAGAAGTAGAGTTGTGAATTTTTTTATTTTTAACCTACAATAAGAAAACAGCAAAATGATGTGTGCAGGGTAATTACACACTATCTTGTTTCTGTTTACAATGGAGGATTTTTTTTTTTTTTTTTTTTTTGCTACCTGGGAAAAATGCACGTGATTGTGAGGTTTTCTCCACTGTAACTTCTATAGCTGCTGTTACACTAATTCACAAGGTTGGTAGACGCTGGCACGAAGCCCAAAGGTTAGGACTGAGCCCCTCTATCAGGGAGGGATGTAGATTACAATAGTACGGCCTTGTGTGTGTTATTCTGAAAAGCTGGACTTTACTGAGTTTCAAATCAACATCTTTTACTGTTCTGTTTTAGTAGGATGGCTGAGAGCTTTGCCATGTTTACAAAACAGGCAGAACTGTGAGATTGAGACCATATCACAGAATGCGTGTGTGCTTATGACTCGACCTGTAAAGTCAATTCAAGATTTTCACTTCTACTCAAGATGGATACTCATATTCTTCAGGACAAATAGTGAAGGGTAAATTTCTAGAACTAGAGATACAAATGTTGATATAGATAGGTAACGATGATATAGAGTATATAGAGTATATAGATATGTCTATATTTGAAAGAAAGGGTTATGTATATAAATATATGTATATATAGAAATAACAGATATATGTAAGATATATATCACTTTCCTCTCTGATTTTCAAGTGTATGCATTATTGTTACTTAGAGAAATATTAACAGTTCATAACCACAAACTCTCTAAGAATAGAAAATGTGTGTATATGTATTTGTATAGACATATGTAGGAAAAATAAGTTTTGATAGAGTGGATGACAGATGTATTATTATATAGACATCATGAAATTAGCAGATAGGAGAAAAAAGCAACCCAAATGTGTAAGATCAGTGAAGGATTACTCTCACCTGTGGTGCCACTTGACAATCTATTGTTTGTCAGTTGCTCAGTCATGTCCAACTTTGTTGACCCCATGGACTGCAGCACCCCTGGCTTCCCTGTCCTTCACCATCTCCCAGAGTTTGCTCAAACTCATGTCCATTGAGTCGGTGATGTCATCCAACCATCTCATCCTCTGTTGTCCCCTCTCCTCCTGCCCTCAATCTTTCCCAGCAACAGGGTCTTTTCTAATGAGTCGGCTCTTCACATCAGGTAGCCACAGTATTGGAGCTTCAGCATCAGTGCATCCAATGACTGTTCAGGGTTGATTTCCTCTAAGACTGACTGGTTTGATCTCCTTGCAGTCCAAGGGACTGTCAAGAGTTTTCTCCAGCACCACAGTTTGAATGCATCAGTTCCTCAGTGCTCACCTTTTTTATTATCCAGCTCTCACATCCGTATATGACTACGGGAAAAAAACCTAGCCTTGACTATCTCTATACTTAATTTAAAACCTAAGTTTAATTTTATACAAAGTTTAATGTTAAACTTATTTTTCTCCTTTTATAGATGATTCACTTTAGAAGCTATTTCACGAGTGGATAGAAAGGTTTACAAATATTTCTGCAATTTTGCTATTATTTTAATTAATAATACATAATATTTTGTGATGATTCTAATGACATAGGTGAACTAGATTAACATGCATTTAATTCTATGCTTAAGTGTCCCTTTTAATACTATAGTTGCTGCTAAGTCACTTCAGTCGTGTCCAAATCTGTGCGACCCCATAGACGGCAGCCCACCAGGCCTCTCCATCCATGGGATTTTCCAGGCAAGAGTACTGGAGTGGGGTGCCATTGCCTTCTCCAACACTATAGTTACTTACCAGTAAATTGAAGTAAGACTTTATCTGCTTTATATTACCATATGTTAATGTAAAACATTTAAAAACATAATTCAAATTGTCTTTTTTATAATATTACTGTTTCTGACTGTACTAAAAATCGTCAACCATAACACTAATCATGGTGACAGTAAGGAGACAGCCAGAAATTCCTATTTTTGTTATTTTATTGTCTTTTTCAAATTGGACCACAGACATTCTTTCCTGACTACCTCAGCTATAAGGTTAAAAATCTCTCTCCCCTTACATTCCCCATAAAAGCTCACCTAAATTTAATTCAATAAAATAATCATGGATTCACTTCTCTTTCACCTGTTGGATATTCTGACATCAGTAGGCAAGCTTCAGTTTCAGGACCCAACTTGAGCTTTATTGCATCTCAGAAAACCAATTTCCTAATTTTCTTATTTTGATTAACCTCCAAAATATTAGGCTCAGTTACTCAGCTATGATTTAAGAAGTATGGGCTCTAACTTTTAAAATACCATGCAGCCAACTTCATTGCTTCATGGGAATGCTACTGGCTGGTCGCTTTTCTGTCCAGGTAATCATTTCTCGGCTGACTTGGTTGTACATCTTTGAGCATTAGCTGTATTCTTCATCCCTTCGTACTCTCCCTGAATGAATTCACCTTGTTCCTTCTTCACTATAATGACTGTTTAGAATATTATTTCACACTGTCCTTTAGTCTTCTGTTCTTTGTACTGACATTGGTGCTTGAAATTGCTCTTCTTAAAATTTTAAAATTTTTATTTTTTATTTCTGTTTGTTTACTTGACTACATGGGGTCTTAGTTGAGTCATGCGAGATCTTTCATTGGAGCACCTAATTCTCTTGTTGAGGTGCACAGGTTTAGTTGCCCAACAGCCATGTGGGATCATAGTTTCCTGATCAGGGAAGGAACTTGCTTCCCCTGCTTTGCAGGGTGAATTCTTAATCACTGGACCACCAGGCAAGTCCTGAAACCGCCCCTTTTACTTTCAAAACCCTACATCTTTCATGAAGCATTTACTAATCAAGGGGATATGAGGTGACACTATTTTCTCCATTTTCAAACAGCAAAATTTTCAGCAATCATGAGCTAATGTTCAGTTCAGTTCAGTTCAGTTCAGTTCAGTCGCTCAGTCGTGTCTGACTCTTTGTGACCCCATGAATTGCAGGATGCCAGAGCTAATGTTCAAGATATATTTATTCACTTGCATCTACCCACATTGTTTTGATGGTATGAGATTTTCATCTATATCTGATTATAGAGCACCACTTGTGTGAATGTCTGTGTTCATTCAGTCATTCTTCCAAACCAATATGATTCAAGGAGGCTCCTTTTTGTGTTATGTACTTTTGTGGAAGCTATATGATTATAAAGATGAACTAGACATACAAGGTATACAAATTCTTAAAATAGTAAGCAATGGGGCAATGTGCCCAGGAAGATACACTAAAGCTTGTAGTTAGGCATTTTGTACATTCCTAGGTATTTATGAAGGGCCTTTGAGGATCTGAATTACAATTTGAAATATTTCCTAAATGGAATATAAACTATCCATTCCTTTTGATTTGGTAATCCTTCAGTGATACAAACATTCTTACCAATGACAGCTTAGAACAGATGGTCTCAAAACTTTCTGGACTCAAAATCACTATAAAAAATTACCAAGGTGACAACAGCCTCATTTATGTATGTTATAGTCATTGGTATTTGCCGGATTAGAAAGTAAAGCAGAAACTGTTTCTAAACTATTTATTAAGTCATTAAAAATAGTGACTACAAGCCCATTTAAAATGTTGACATATATAATATGCTACGCTAAGATAATCATACATTCCAAGTTTTAAAAGCAAGGAAAAGGGCATTGTATTACAATTTTGTGACTCTCTTGTTATGTGACTTAATAAAAATGCTGAATTATCATATCGGTTTCTATCTAATAAAAAAATACATGTTGCAATATATACCCTGGGTTGAGGATATAAGGAAAATTCACCCTCTCATAAATATATAATTGGAAAAGAGAACATTTTAGTAGCTTTTTTATCTAATTGTGGATATTTTTCTTTGAGACACATCAAATATTGATGTCTCTTAGTTTCCTAAAATTCTGTTGCAGTGTGAAATCTGAAACTATGTCAATGAACTTTTCATTTTATTTTACATTAAAATCCATTATTTATCTTGCATTCTTAATAGATTTTTGACCCATGCATGATTTTATAACACTAAGAATTGGTCTGTTAGAGAATACTGCTTACTGAGTTATGCAGATCTTTCAAATGTTGACACATTTCATTAGACAGTATCAAAAAATAATCACATTCATTAATATCACCATCATGATCTCATCAGAAATTTCATTAGGTATTGGAAATCTGTCAAGTTCATGATAGCAGATATATATTTTACAAAATTCTAATTTTCCATGAAAGCTAAAATTTTATCAACAACAAATACTGTAAATCATTTTCCTTCAGGTAATGGACACACTTTATTTTCTAGGTATCTGTATATACTCAAGTCTGAATAATCATAATTTGTAGGCCATGAAAAATGGGTCTATTATATATAACTCAAATTGAACCATATACAGGCTTTACTTTGAGATAAACATTATAATTTACACTTCAATATGCAACAAAAGTTCTATATGGGTACTTCCCATCTTGCCATGGAAAGTATTAAAAAGACATGTAACTAATAGAAGAAATTTAATGAAAATTGCCTCATCCAAGGGTCAAGGACTTTTTTAGTTTAAGTGTATGACCCCAAAGAATACAATAACTTTCAATACAGTTTAGGGTCACTTGACTTATTCTAAGAAGGCAGAACCCCTAAGGCTCCAGTATTGTGTGCAAATTTCAGTCAAAAAGGAAAAGGAAAATAATAAACTATTATCGTGAAAATAATGTTGACTTCAAGAGATCCCTAAAAGTATCTTAGGTGTCTCAGAGCAATGTTGGGGGAGGAAAAGGACAGAAGGAAATAGTCATGTTTGTTTGCAATTATTGAAATTATAGAAGCAGAGATCTTCCAGAGACAGAAATATAATTACAATTATCTGGCCTGTTAAGAAATTGTTTTTAATTCTGCTCTGAAGGGAGAACAGATTATTGGTATTGGGAACCCTCTTTATAAAGTATCTTCCTTTGCACAGCTATAATTTTTTTAACTTTATTTACAGCAACATTCATCTCCTCTTATCTGATATTGAGATCAGAGACATCCTATGAACACCGAGAGTGTGGTTTAAATCAATTTTGCTCTGGAACCTGGGCTTTGCTGCTTGCATTCCACCTAAGTACAGACAGATGACTCTGCTTGTAAGTATCTGTGGAAGAAGCTGAATCCAGCCTGCTGAAGGCCATGCGAACAGTATATGCAAGCATGGCCAGGTCACTGCTGTGCCCCCAGCATTGCTTGTTTGACTTTTGGATAATGAGAAGTGATAGTGCAAAAAGGGGCTAGCACATAGTTAGTAGGTTATCAATGCACACTGGGTTCTCTGGAGCCTTCACGTCTAGCCTTAAAACTAAATTGCAAACATTTTCATTTACAGAGTAATATGTAAACATGATTATGAAGACCATTAAATAAGGATGGCAAACAGTTTTATGATACAATTTCAATTATATACTTAAACACTGAAGAGAGGCTATTAAATGGCCATCATTAGATGGCTGTTCAAATAAAGGTGTGTTAATAGAATAGAATGTAGCAATTAAAAATAGTAATACATAGCTATAATCTATTCACAAAAAGTGATTTCCAAGATACATAAATTGAAAAAAGCAAGGTGTAAAATGTGTATAATATGGTCCCAGGTGTGTAAAGATTTGTACATACATTTAAATATACAATAACAGAAAGATCACAGACTGATGAAACAGCTTAAGATTTAACAAGAAGGAAACAATTTTCACTGAATATTCTTTTACATAATTTGCTCTCTTTAAACACAAGGGTACACTACATTAGTTTTAAGATAAATGATAGTTAATTTTGAATGTAAAATAGAGATGATTTATAGATTAACAAATCCATGATGTATTATCTACCCCTAAAACAAAAGTTGACAAAGGATCAGTTTTATCATTGATCATGTAACATTCTGTAAAACCAAAGCAAAGCTGTTTTTAGCTATTTCAATCCATGGATGTGTTAGTTCAGAACAGAGTCAAACTATATTGTTAATAGGTGGTCAGATAAAACACAATATTTTTTATTTGCTGAATCTGGCAACCCTAATGGTTGAAAAGAGAAAAAGCTGTTTGAATTCTTAGGATACTATGCATATTCAATACCAATATTAAGTTGTTTGCAGGTAGTCTAGCTTCTACTATTGTTTAGGTAAAATGCATTGCTCTTTTAACTGAATTTTTAAATAATATTTTTGAAAGTAGAAAATAATAAACGGTTCTCCCAAGTTTAAGATAATAAAGTTCATTCAACATGTAAACTGGCTGTAATGTGTCTTTTCAAATTTATATTCCAGTACTTTCATATGATACCATTTTATTACAAGCAAATTAATCCTATTTATTATGCAATGATCATACCTTCTTTCTAAATACTCACTCCAAATCTACTCTTTATCTACCTGCCCATGTTTATGTGTCCATGGATCTAAAATGTCCTCACAAGTTTTCTTCTAGCTGCTTCAGTTGAAAGGCTCTTTTAATTCCCTGATCTCATTTGTACAGTCCTTGTTTTCCAGTCTTCTGTTTTTGTAATGTGTGTACAAATCAATGTAGACAAATAGAAGCACTATGAAAGCAAGACACAACCACTTCATCCATATCTTTAATCTGGAATCATTACACATGCTCCAGGATCTTGGTCTGGTGTCCTAGGCAGAGAATTTATCCAACAGAATCCAATAGATGTGTGGGTAAATGACAATAGGTAATTCAACCCCTCTAAAGATTAAACGCCAGTCAGTTTGGAATCTCAGGGGAAAAAAAAAATAACTACCCCCATTCAACATATTATAATCCCTGTTTATAGTTGAAAATACTTCTTGAAATGACCATTAGCCAAACTTTATCCAAGCTAAAATTATAAAATTCCAAGTCCTTTACTTGAGATTTCCATTTTATTTTCTTATCCATTAATCATCAGGCATTGCTCATCTGAGTCCTCAAGTTCTTCTATTGTTCATTAGACTGCAGAATGGAAAGCTGGGCATTATATTTTAGTGAATCAGAGCCCTGTTGAATGACTTCCTTCTTCAAGTTAAACTTCTTTTGAGTCTCCTCAGTGTAATTTTTTAAAATAGCATACTAATTATTCCTTAGACCTATATGCAGTCATTTCCTATAATATACATGCACAATTTGTTTCTCTTTTAGGTCGTTTTTATTAAATGATCCTTGAAGATTAATTTAGACTCTTTTTTTAAAGCAATAACATTTTGTTAGCTATTCCTAAACTATAAGGGGCTATTTCTCTATTACATTGATGCTATAGTAAAACACCCTGGGTGTGCAATTTGCCCTATCTTTCAGGGCAATGATATTTAAAATAATGATTCTCAAATCCCAGACTGGTTCTATTTCTTGACAAAGTTTCTACTGCTCCATGGTGAAACAGAATAATAAATACATTGCAATGAGTTTTGTATAAAGCCGTCTTTGTTCTCTTTGTGCATCTTAAAATATTTCTCTCGTACACTTGGTAGTAGACTGTAGTAATTATTAATATTTTTCTACTGTCACTAAAATCCTGGATACCTTAAGCCAATTCCCTATCTTTTTCCTTTTTATTATTTTATAGAATACCAACTTTGAGAACCACTAAGTTGGTAGCTCAGCAGTAAAGAATCTGCCTGCAAAGCAGGAGATGAAGGTTTGATCCCTGATTGGGGAAGATACCCTGGAAAAGCAAACGGCAACCTACTCCAGTATTCTTGCCTGGGAAATCCCACTGACAGAGGAGCCTGGAGGGCTATAGTCTATGGGGTCACAAAAGAGACAGGACTTAGAGACTAAACAAAAACAAGTTAATTATAGCTGTAGAAGGTGTAGTAATAATAATAGCCAAAGCAACATGATTTGTTATATGCAAACATTTGTTCTAAGAACTCACTTAATGCAAGAACTCCCTGAGGAACTTACTATTATTGCTCAAAAAATATATATCCAAAGTCATGTAACCAGTGTGTGAGCAGCTGGAATTAACCCAGTGAAGGGCATCTGGAGGTCATGCGCCTATCTGCTATGCCAAAGGGAAGCCAGTGTTAGATTTCAAGCCAACTTTATGTGCGCAGTCACTCTTTAAGACTCTTTAAGACCCCATGGACTGATTGTACCCACCAGGATCCTCTATCCATGAAATTTCCCAGACAAGAATATTGGAGTGGGTTGCCGTTTTCGTACTGCAAGGGATTTTCCAGACGCAGGGATCAAACCCGCATCTCTTGCATCTCCTGCATTGGCAGGTGGATTCTTTATCACTAGCGCCACCTGGGAAGCCCGTATGCCTTCAAAATGTATGGAGAAAGTAACATGGAAATGTATAATACCATATGTAACACAGATAGCCAATGGGAATTTGCCATATGACTCAGGGAACTAAAACAGGAGCTGTGTGACAATCTGGAAGGGTGGGAGGGGGAGGGAGATGGACAGGAGATTCTGGAGGGAGGGGACATGGGTGTGCACCTATGGTTGATTCTTGCTGATGTATGATCGAAAACCACAAAATTCTTAAAAGCAACTATCTTTCAATTAAAAAAATGAAGTGGCAAAAAAAAAAAAAAAAAAAACTGAGCCACTAAAAGCTTAAATCTATTAAAACTATGTAAGCATGTGTTTCTACATAGCTCTTTCATATTTTAAAAAAAGTTTTAAAATGAGAGAAATTCCCTGGTGGTCCAGTGGTTAGAATTCCATGCTCTCATTGCTGATGACCGAGGTTCAATTCTTGGTTAGAAAACTAAGATCCAGAAGCCTCAAGGCATAGCCAAAAGTAAAGAGATTTCCCTGGTAGTCCAGTGGCTAAGACTCTGCACTCCCAACGCAGGCATCCTGAGTTTGATCCCTGGTCAGGGATCTAGATCCCACATGCCACAACTGAAGATCCCTCATGCCATACCTGAGATTTGGCACAGCTAAATAAATAAGATAAAAAATAAATTTAAAAAAATGTTTTAAAAATGAAGTGGGATAGATCCCAAAGTAATACTAGATTTCTATCAATCCTTAATAAGCTTACCTTCTTCACGACATTCAGGTAGAAATCTCTCTCTTCTAGACCTGCTTGTGGTTTTGTAAGATCATGCCTTCAGAAATTTTCTCTGAGTACAAAAAACTACAATTAGTCTGGGGAAGACTAGGCACTTATCCTAGCATTCTAAAATTTAGAGTATATACACTTTTTTAAAAGGAATTTTAAAAAGTTAACGTGTCATTAACAAAGGTTATTAAAAATACAGGAAGCATATAAGAGCCATCTCAAAGATGACTGACTAGATCCACCTCTAGTAGAAGTACATAATATAAAGATGTAATTGACCAAAAAATTTAGGACAGTTAAAAAGGAAAAATCAGAGCTAGAAAATTTAAAAAGTGAATTCCTAGCCAGGGTAACCAGGATATTGCCTGAGTACAAATTTGGAACTGGTGCCTATAGGACTTGGGAAAATTAATCACTTTCATTTTCTTCATCTGTAAAATGGGATTGTAATCATCACAATGCTGACTACAAGGTGTGTTATGGACATGAAGTCAAGCAATATCCGTAAAACACTTAGTTTCTGGCAAACAGTTGGTACTATATAAATATTAGCCATTAATATTACTTTATAAATAGAGGGAATAGTCTAAACTTTATCAGAAATAAAAGTCACCCACTTTATTAGAAATTAGTACTTTATTATAGCTCAGCATTATTTTAAAAAAATTATACATGACAAGACAGGAAATATGCACTTTCACTAAACAATAGTTGGAGGGCTTCCCTGGTGTCTCGGCAGTAAAGAATCCACCTGCATTGTAGGAGACTTGCAAGAGACACAGGTTTGATCCCTGGATTGGGAAGATCCTCTGGAGGAGGAAACAGCAACGCACTCCAGTATTCTTGCCTGGAAAAATCTACGGACAGCAGAGCCTGGCGGGCTATAGGCCATGGGTTTGTAAAAAGTTGGACATGACTGAGCATGCACTCAGGCCAGACACTACCTAGGCTTCCCAAGTGACTCAGGGGTAAAGAATCTGCCTGCCAGTGCAAGAGATGCAGGAGATGTAGGTTCGATCTGAGTGGGGAAGATCCCCTGGAGAAGGGCATGGCAACCCACGCAGTATTCTTGCCTGGAAAATCTCATGAACAGAGAAGCCTGGTGAACTATAGTTCATGGGGTTACAAAGAGTCTGATACGAGTAAGCACATACAAACAATCATTCAAAAGTAAAAACATTTTCACACAAAAGGGTAAAATTTTCTACACAGATCATCACTGAAAAATTATTAAAGTATGTATCTCATTGACTTAAAGGAAATACATGAACACAGAAAGAGGTAGGATACACGAAGCAATGCTGAGGGGGGAAATATAAAGCTAAATAAACATAAAAAATCAGTAAAAATGATAATTAAAAAAATTTAAAAGTAGTTAAATTTGTATAACAATGACCTGAGGAAGGAATATTCCTTGGCATTGCCTTTCTTTGGGATTGTAATGAAAACTGACCTTTTCCAGTCCTGTGGCCACTGCTGAATATTCATTAGAAGGACTGACGCTGAAGCTGAAACTCCAATACTTTGGCCACCTGATGTAAAGAACTGACTCATTGGAAAAGACCCTGATGCTGGGAAAGATTGAAGACAGGAGGAGACAGAGGATGAGATGGTTGGATGGCATCACAGACTCAATAGACATGAGTTGGTGATGGACAGGGAACCCTGGCCTGCTGCAGTCCATGGAGTCACAAAGAGTTGGACATGACTGAGGGACTGAACTGAACTGAAGGAATGAAATTAGAATGGCAGGATTTAACTATGCAGTCCTCGCGGTGTTCACTCTGATTTGGTGTTCATGCTGTACCACTGGTGCCAGGGAAGTAGCAGGTGCTCAATAAATATTTGTTAAATGAATCACAGAATCAAAATCCCATAGCTGATGGTAACCATAGATCTGACCTCCTTCTGCATTCCGCAGATTCCAAAACCACCATGCAGCTTGGTCAGGGACCACCCAAGATGTGCCAAGGAGCTTGGTGACTAAAGTTAGGCACCTGTGCTTCTATGAGGATGGCGGCCGCTGAGGTTCACACTCACTTGTGCCTTTGAGGGAACATGCTGCATTAGCAGAGCCTGCTGATCGACTCCCGCTGCCATCCATCCATCGCCTATGGATTCAACATGGAGGCTACGGCACTACGAGGCCTGCTTCCAGTGATTACTGAGCCCAGCAGACGGAGGTCCTGGAGCAGTCCAGGTTGGCCCAAGACAGGACTACTCAGGGACTTCCCAGGCGGCTCTAGTGGTAAGAACGTGCCTGCCAGTGCAGGGTTCGGCCCCTGGCTCAGGAAGATCCCCTGGAGAAGGAAATGGCAACCCACTCCAGTGTTCTTGCCTGGAGACATCCCATGGACAGAGGAGCCTGGCAGGCTACAGTCCATGGGATTGCAAAGAGGTGGACACAATTGAAGCTACTTTTCACTTGGGACTATTCAACTGGCCACCTGTGCTCTGGGACCTCCCTCTGACCTGGTCAAGATTTTCTGAGCCTCCCTCTAGCCTGAGGTTCATTCTAACCAAGCTTTCTTTCTCTTTCCTAAGGTATCAGACATGCTTTTTACCTTTGCCTCCTCCTTCTCCTTTTAGTCTTACAAGAATTTCCACCAATCTCTTTCCTGTCTAATTTTTAGCGTCTGTCTATATTTTGGAGGAGTCAAATTTACATGTCAAGGCAAGAAGGCAGATACTGAGTCAGGCCTACTAGATAAAAATTGAAAGAACAGCAGTCATGAGTAAATGAATCCACTCAGGAAGCAGACTTTCTTGAGCAGAAAACTTAGGGTGTATGTCTCACACTGGACTAACTTCCTCAAGTTTAGGAGAGCTGAGACATCCTTTTAGGGAACAGAATCTACCTGAGATGAAGTAAAAGTGTTAATTGTTCAGTCCTGACCAACTCTTTGCAACCCCATGGGCTATAACTTTCCAGGTTCCTTTGTCCATGGAATTTTCCAGGCAAGAATACTGGAGTGGATGGTCATTCCCTTCTCTAAGGGATCTTCCCAACCCAGGAACTGAGCCTGGGTCTGCTGCATTGCAGGCAGATTCTTTACCATCTGAGCCACCTGGGATAAGACTTGCTTATTTGTACTTACGTAATCTGTTCTCTAATTTGGGAAATTCATTCAGTCTTGATGACTTTAAAGCCTATTATCCTCCTAGTTTTCTTGGGGGTCCCTGGCAATCGACTGTATCATCTGAACACTATCACATACTAACATTCTTTCACCCATTAAGATTCTGGAGACCGGTCAAATCTTCCGACCCATTCCAAATCTTCCAGACCCTGGTGAAACCATCATATTTGTGAGACATCTGTATAACACATTATCATCTGAATTCCATGCCCTTTATCTCCACTGTGATACAGTCACTCTGTGTTCTAGTTATATCTGGACCATACACTTTCCCTGGTAATTTCAATCCAAATTTTCCAAATAAACTCAATCTCTTATGTCTCACTTGCTAAAATCATTATGTCACAGTAACTTTTTTTGACTCTTTGGTACCTACAGTTATGTACCCTTGTATATTCTTCCTATGTCTTAGTACTCTGTCACCTTTACTTCTTACTCTATCTAGTCTGTATTCTATGATGAATCTTTTCAATCATTTTCAGGTTTTTATATTTTTATATCCATGAAATCTACTATAAATAATATATTGGTTAATAGCAAAATAACAGAATATTAGAGAATAAAAAGCTGAGATATGGGATTTTTAAAAAAAATTTTCCCCCCATTACTATAAGATCCAGCATTTTGAGTGTTTATTTGGATGTAAGAATTACTCATCTTTTATGAAAAACATTTTTTCTGTTGTTCAGTATCCAAAACAACAGTATTTTATTTTGTATCAAGTACACTTATCTTTACTGAAGGCTATTATAGATTATACTATGTCACAATTATAGAGTCAGGTGAAAAGTGCCATGAGCAAGAAATTCTTTAAGATGTTTCAAAGTTGTAACATCCTCAAATATTTTTTTCATTCATTTTCTTTCTTAATTTTCTTCTACCATGTCCAGGGCTTCCCTGGTGACCCAGACGGTTAAGAATCTGCCTGCAATGCAGGAGACCTCTTCTCTATCCACGCATCAGGAAGATTTCCCTGAAGGAGAGGATGGCAACCCACTCCAGTATGCTTGCCTGGAAAATCCCATGGACAGAGGAGCCCGATGGGCTCCAGTCCATGGGGTCGCAAAGAGTCGAGTCGGACATGAGTGAGCGACTAAAACTTAACCATGTCCATAATATACCAGGTTTAGATTTTAATTCTTAACTCAAACTTCAGTAAATACTGAATTAGTTAAAATAAATTACCAAATGCTCAGCCTTTATTTTTTTAATCACCTTTCTTTTACACACTTTGTTAAAGGTTACCAAAAGGTTGGGTTTGTTTTTTTTTTAATATATTTTTGTGATTATGTTTCTCTCTGGTATATTACTGGAACTACAAGGATTGAAATGCTGTGAATAAAGATCTTGCTATGAGTATAAGATCTATTATATCTGTATCAAAGATAAAAACATTGTCCAAAATAATTCCATCTTAATTTAGATACATTTTAATTAGTTCAGGAAAAAAAGAAAAACCTTGAAACTTTGTAGTTGCTAAAGCTGTTCATGTTAGCTTCTTTAAGGCTATTTCATCACATATCCTTGCTGGCTCAGATGGTAAAGAATCTGCCTGCAATGCTGGAGACCTGGGTTCCTATCCCTGGGTTGGGAAGATCCCCTGGAGAAGGGAATGGCTACCCAATTCAGCATTCTTGCCTGGAGAATTTCATGGACAGAGAAACCTAGTCGGCTACAGTCTATGTGGCCACAAAGAGTCAGACACAACTGAGCAACTAACAATTTCACTTTCATTATAGGATTCCCCAGGTGGCACCAGCTGTAAAGAATCTGCCTGCCAATGCAGGAGATGCAAGGTAATTGGGTTTGATTACTGGGCTGGGAGGATCTCTTGAAGAAGGAAATGGCAGCCCACTCCAGTATTCTTGCCTGGGAAGTCCATGGGCAGAGGAGCCTGCTGGGCTACAGTCCATGGGCTCCCACCGAGTTGGACATGACAGCACACACATACACATTGTCACATATAGAAGCATATGACTGACGGGGTTTTTGATGAAAATTCCAGTTTTGTTAGGTCAAGGTAATCTAACAATAGAATATTTTTATAAACATGTTATCCAGAATTCATGAACTATTTAAACTAGCTCTTTCTGCTCTCTCTTTTCTGACTCTTTTAACAAGTAGAGTATCTATTGTTCAATCCCTAATGTCCACTGTCTTCAATAAAACAACTAGCCTTTAGGAGAACAATTTATTTTATATGAATGTCAGAACTTTAAATTTTTTCAACAAATTATAAAGTAAGTCTTATGACCTCCATATAAGTAATTTGGTATCCGTAATATATGCATGGAAGCTTTTTTTTTTTTTAATTCCATAGGTGGCAAGGAGAACTCCTCATATTCTTATAAATATAAGTGATAGCAACAACTGTCATGTCTGTTCTGGTAATAAAGATAATGACATATTTTTCTGCACATCCTCCTCTAATAGAACATTATAATCTATTTGTCTATAGTCTGTTATAGTCTAATAGAACATTAAATAAAATAAAGCTGAGGCTCAAAACTAAAGGTAAAAATCTCTAGATATAGAAGATTACACAACAAATATAAGACTTTCTTCCAAGTTGTTCCACCAATAAGCATATGGACCTCAGTAATTATGAATTACTTCAGATTAGTCTTTGACTTCTATGCCTAAAATCACTCATTTTTAAAGAGAACAAATTATTCTTTCTATTACATTATCTCAGCTATATAATAGATACCTAAAGTAATGTACGAAAAGTAGATGTTATTTGAAAAGTATCACTTGAAATTCAGTTTTATGATGTGCACAACAGCTCAAAGAAAAAACTAAATCCCCAAACCACCCGCACAGTTTAGTGGGCTGTGACTGCTTTGAGGCTAAAGAAGCACACAAAAGCTTTTTCCTGTTTCTGCTACATTTTTATATCTCAAACACACTAAAGTAAATCCTTGCACAGAGAATCACCAATCCAGAGTACACAAAACCCAGACGCACTCACCACATTAACCCAGC
The DNA here is from genome assembly GCF_023699985.2 of Odocoileus virginianus. Taxonomy (NCBI): domain Eukaryota; kingdom Metazoa; phylum Chordata; class Mammalia; order Artiodactyla; family Cervidae; genus Odocoileus; species Odocoileus virginianus. The sequence goes on from NC_069688.1 coordinate 26,707,038, forward strand.
CCCTGACTCCAGACATATTATTGTAAATCACAAAATAAATAAATAAAATGAAAAGTCCCACTATTGCAATAGCTTTACAGAGCCATGTCAGAAGGTCTCAGAAACTACTCACTATATTAAAGAAAAGAACGTGGTTAGATCATGTGGTATGTGGTTAATCTAAGTTACAAATTTCATAGTTTTTATGGGAAATCCTCAGAAACAGAAATTCTAAAAGGAAAAGTGAAAAATGTCATCATGGGCACATGCATTTGTAAAATAAATTACGGTTTCTATTTATACAAAATCTAAACTTATTGACCCAAGCTAATCATATGTTTCCTAGAGGGTTTATTTTTTTTTTAATGTTATAGGGAGACATTTGTGGGAAAATTCTTATGGTTTCTATTTATGTTATTTACTTTAATTCTCTTTTGGATCATTCTTTTGCCTTCTGAAAAACATGATAAATGATGCATTCATTCCATCTTAAACGTGATTAGTTTACAAATATGTGAATATGTGTAGATATTCATGTGCACAAACACCTGTATGTGTAAATATCCAGTTTATCATGCTTGCTATGAATTATACTTATTTCATAAAAATGATTATTCCAAACTGTATAAAACCCAAGCTGGGAAGTCAGAGGTCTCAGTGACCAGGTACTCTCAAAAGCATCCCATCTGGGGACAATGAATATCTTTTTTTCTAAAAAATAGCACTTGGTCTGCTGCCAATTATCAATTCTTCCTAATCTTCACTTTATCATTTGTTTATTTTCTTTATAGTAAATGTGAGCACAGATGGATGGATGAGTGAACTGTCACATTTAGTAGTAAGGCCATACTTTGGGTTGTTGGCTAGATGTGTGGCTTGCTGGTTAGACTTAAGGACATGGTATTAGGTGAATAAGACTGGTAGTGAGGCAGGTTAAAGGCTAGTCCTAGCACAAGTAGCTGCTATGTGAATACTTGTTTTGTGTCATGTCAGTTCCAAATGATCTACAAATATCAACTAATTTAATGCTCAACCATGAGGAATATATTATTACTTTCATGTGCAGATGAGGAAATAGAAAACCAGAGAGATTAAGTAATTTGAGCCAAGACACACAACTAATCAGTGGTGTATCTTGGGTTTGAACTTAGGCAGGTTAACGTGAGAGTCCTCACTTGTAGCTACATTTCAGACTCAGACATTCATGAAGCTTTGCAGAGAAAGTTCCTGTTGGATTTATTGCTCAAAAATATTACAGCAAGTTCTACCTCTGACATCCCTCCCCATCCCATCTCCACATACTAGGCACTATTTTAGCTAGAAGCATGAATCCATAATAAGAAATAAGAAAATGGTTTCTTATTTTAACTAGAAGGTATAGATCTAAAAAATAGGAGGGATTTAAAGAGAATAGTTATTCCTAGATATTAATATACACATAGGACTTTTATTTATAATTTTCAACTCTTCTTAACAATGCTAAATAAACAAGGCAGCTCATATTATACTAGCAACTAAATAAAACAAAGATGCAGTATCTTAATTAGGCCAGGCTGAGTGTGGTGGATGAGGTAGGTGCATAAGTACACAAGCATACCTGTCGGTAGAAAGCAAGGCCATCTAGAAAAGTAATGTATTATATCACAAGCATAGATACCACTCATGCTTCCCAGGTGATGCTAGTGGTAAAGAACCCTCCTGCCAATGCAGGAGACTTAAGAGATGCAGGTTTGATCCCTGAGTCAGGAAGATCCCCTGGAGGAGGACATGGCAATCCACTCTAGTATTCTTGCCTGGAGAATCCCATGGACAGAGGAGACTGGTGGGCTACAGTCCATAGGATTGCAGTGAGCCGGATATGACTGAAGCGACATTGCACACACGCATGAATAGATGCTACTTAGCCCTAAGATTTTGCCACCTAAAAATCTAGGCCCCCTGTTGACTCTTGGTTTCTTAAGGAAGTTGTAAATCCAGATTTTATATGTTAAATCTTATGATTTTAAAATTTTGTTTAAAATTTAAAAATACTAAGTACTATATACATGGTATCTATCAAACAAAAAATGGCCTCTGGTGTTCCACATTTCCGTCTATGAGATGTATATACACATATCCATCTGCCTACCCATGTAACTCTCTATGTGTGTGTGTGTGTGTGTGTGTGTGTGTGCGCATGTGCATGCTCAGTCACTCAGTTGTGTCTGACTCTTTGCTGCCCCATGGACTGTATCTCACTAGACTCCTCTGTCCATGGGATTTTCCAGGCAAGAATAGAGGAGTGGTTTGCCACGACCTCTTCCAGAGATTCTTCCTGACCCAGGGATTGAACCCACATCTCCTACATTGGTGAGTGGATTCTTTACCACTAGCACCACCTGGGAAGCCCCCCATAATACACTTATTGACTAATACGTCTTATTCATTATTTGCACATTGGGAAACATTAATAAATTATAAGGATAGTCAAATGGTTACAGACACATAGAAACCCCATGACATACTTTTAAATAGACAAAACCTATTATTATCAGTTTCCTATTGTTGCTGTAACAAATTACTGCAAATTTAGTGGTTTAAGAACATCATTTCTTACAGTTTTGGAGGTCAAAAGTCTAAAATCAGTCTCTGGGCTAAGATCAGGTTTTGGGATGGCTGCATTCCTTCTGGAAGTTTCTTATGAGAATCCATTTCCTGGCCTTTGTCAGTCTTTAGAGGTCTTTTGGCATTCATAGTCTGTGGCCTCTTCCTCCATCTCCAAATCCATCAGCATAGCACTTTCAAATTATATATATATATACACATACACACACACACATATATATACACACACACATATGTATAGTGAATTGATTATATATATACAATTATATACATGTGTATATAGTCACTCAGTTATTCATTATGGGACAGATTTGAAGAAGTAAAAAAATAATAGAATAGATATAACTCAGCCTTGAAGAACTTTACCAATGCAACATGCTGAATGTGCTTATTCCCCTAAAAATGCATACACTGAAACTCATTCCCCAATGTGATGGCATTTGGAGATGGGACCTTTGGGAGATGATTAAGTCATAATGGTGGAGCCCTCATGAACAGAATTAGTGCTCTTATAAAAGAGTCCCCGGAGAGCTCTCTTGTCCCTTCCACCCTCTGAGGACAAAGTGAGATGACATCTGTGAACCAGGAAGCAGGCTATCATGAGATATAGAATCCACTGAAGCCTTAATCTTCAACTTCCCAGTCTCCATAAGTGTGAGAAATATTTATTGTGTATAAGCCACACAGTCTATGGTGTTTTGTTATAGCAGCCCAAAAGTACTAAGAAACCATCTAATGGAGAAATAATATAAATTAGATATTCTAGAGTGGGAGCAATCAATAGAGATGAGCCAAAATTAGCCTATTATGTTTACTGACCCCACCTAGGTATTCCATCGTGTTGATCACTCAGTCATGTCTGGCTCTGTAGCCCCGTGGACTGTAGCCTGCCAGGCTCCTCTGTCATGGGATTTCCCAGACAAGAATCCTGGAGTGGGTTGCCATTTCCCTCTCCAAAGGATCTTCCTGACACAGGGAGAGAACCCAGCTCTCCTACATTCCAGGCAGATTCTTTACCATCTGAGCCACCAGATTGTAGTCTGCAGGGGCTGCTCTGGTGCATGAAATATATCTCTCTTCTTTTGAGGGCCAAGGTACTCATCTCCTCAGATGCTGGACATGTTGCCTGTCCTTGACATAATAGTTAGTAACTCCTCAGAAATTGTCCAAGTCTTCCCAGGTGACACAAGCGGTTAGGAATCCAACTGCCAATACAGGAGACGTGGGTTCCACTCCTGGATTGGGAAGATCCCCTGGAGAAAGAAATGGCAACCCAGTCCAGTATTCTTGCCGGGAGAATCCCATGGACAGAGAAGTCTGGCAGGCTACAGTCAATGGGGTCACAAAAGAGTCAGACAATCTAACATGTCAAAATCATTGCAATTTAACTTCTGCTTCTGCCCAATTCTGCCTCCTTAACTCCCTCACAGAAGTTATGCTTCAAAGCACTTACTAATAAACATTCTGCCTGCATTTCTCAGAATCTGCTTCTCCACGAATCTGAACTATGGCAGAGGTATTCCTTTATAGAAAAATAAACAAAGAAATAATCAAAATAGTTTCCGGTCTTTGAACACACATTCCGTAAAGAATTTGAATCTTTTTGGAGAGGTTGGATAAATAATCATATTAAAGGCACTGACTTTGAGATTTGGAAACAGACCCAGATCAGAATTCTTTAATCATTGACTCCACCTCTGTCCCAATACACATATGCATACTCCTGTACAGAAATCAAGCCATTAAAAAAAAAAAAAAAAACCCAAAGAATAAATTAGGTCAAAACCATGATTTTCTTTCAGACTTGGCTTCAACTCAGTTTGCAACAATTAGTATTGAGCAGTTGATGATTTAAGAAGAAATTGAGTTGGAACAGATATTTAAATGTCTGGAAATCACTATCCAAATCCATTCCAAACCTATTTTAAGAAAGGAGAAGTTGAAGATTAGAGTTGTATATAGATTCACATTTAACTCAAAGGATGGGAATGCTATAAATTATTTTGCAATATAGTTATATTCCTGTTATTCACTTATCAGTTATGTCCTTCTCTATTCCACTTTTTAATCACTTAACAAACTTTTACCATGTAAATGGTAAAAGCTTATTGGTGAGTTGGCAAGATTCATTTTAATTTTGACCATCTTTCAAAAAGTATGCTGATTGTTCAGAAATCTACAATCCCTGGATATTTTCTATCCTCTTTTTTCCATCTTTTTCATGGAATTTCATATATGTGTGTGTAGTATAAGTACATTATAGTACAAAAAGTAAGGTAATATATTTAACTACAACTACACTTGGTAATGAAGAGAAGCTTTAGGAGATGCTAAGAAGATGACCTTATATAGGAGTTGAAATAAACTTTTGAAAGCTGCTCAGCATGCAGTCAGTTGGATTGCTGTCCAGTTGATCCAGTTGAACAATTAAAATGATCTTAATCAATCAGTCTTGAATTTCAGTGATTTAACAGTGAAATGAGATCAGATATACTGCTCAAATTTTGGTACTTTTATTGATAAGGAGTCAAAAAAGAACAAGAGAAAAAAAAAAACCTTGACCATATCTCAGTTGAAATTTACTAGATAAAGGATGAATGACAAAAATATCAACAGTTGTACCGTTAGAGCAGTACTGATAGAACCACAAACATTTACTAAGTATTTACTATCTGCCAGATACTTTGATAGGCAATGATAGTCAAGAGTCATGTAATATACTATTCTTCACTTAAAAAGCGTAATACCATAAACATTTACAGTACAGTGTATGTGTTGCAACGTCAAGACATCAGAAGGCATAGTGTAAGGGGTTCATAGAGGAGAGACTAAACCTGCCTAGGACAGTTGAGAAGTAGAGACTGAAATAAGTGAGTAGGGCTTTGCCAGATGAGGTAGGAGGATAGGAATTTCAGTCTATAATGTGCTTAAATGGGCAGAGTTTTGGAAATATGTCTGGGTTATAGAAGGCAGGAAATATATTTTGGTATAAACTTATGAAAGGTTTGACAAGCCTGGTTAAGAAATGTTGAGCTTTATCTTGTAAACAAGGTGACTCATAAGAGCTTAACTGAGTTAAGGGATATTTCGTGACTTCCAAGCTATGGCTTCCCTTGTGGTTTAGCTGGTAAAGAATCAGCCTGCAATGCGGGAGACTCCAGTTCGATTCCCAGGTTGGGAAGATCCCCTGAAGAAGGGAAAGGCCTGGAGAATTCCATAGACTGCATAGTCCATGGGGTTGCAAAGACTTGGACATGACTGAGCGACTTTCATTCACAAGCTAGGAGAGAAAGTCAAAAGGTAAGAAATATGTAGACAAAACCTGGCAGGGGCTTCACAGCAAGGACTTTGCATAATAAATACTGATTACTTTTTAAAATAAAAAAGAGAGGAAAAGAATCAGTTAATTGCAGAAGTGTGTAGTTATTACATAAAATTATAGAATGTATACATACTTACACTCTATAGATCAATCCATTGCAGGTATTGTGTAAAATATAGATCAGATGCAGAATACTAGTGTTTGATATTTATATAGACATTTGTAGTTTATAATCTATGTTCACTTAATCATTAGGGTTTCTCTGAAGGAAGTCATTATCTCTAGTAAGAAAAGAAGTCAGAGAACTCACTCAGAGCCTCCCAACAGCTAAGTGACAGAGCTGAATTCTGAACCAAATCTCAAACCAAAATTTCCTTGTTTTTTCTATCAGCACAACAATATATACATAGAGAGATACATTAGGGGAAATTTTAAATGTGTATAAATTCAAGTGTAACTTATGTAAGCAAGGGCTTCCCTGATAGCTCAGTTGGTAAAGAATCCACCTGCAATGCAGGCGGCCCCGGTTCGATTCCTGGGTTGGGAAGATCCCCTGGAGAAGGGAAAGGCTACCCACTCCAGTATTCTGGCCTGGAGAATTCCATGAACTCTAGAGTCCATGGGGTCGCAGAGAGTCGGACAGGACTGAGTGACTTTCACTTTAACTATGTAAGCAAATACCAGACATCCTTAGCACCAAAATATGAATAAAGAACAAAAGGAGACATGGCCACATTAGTAAACAGAGCAAGAAATTCAGAGTTGTGTATATTGATCATTAGAATCTGCCCTGTTTGGGTCAGTAAGGGGCTTCCCAAGTAGCTCTAGTGGTTAAAAAGAAATCTGCCTGCCAATGCGGGAGACACATATGTGTGTTCAGTCCCTGGGTTTGGAAGATCCCCTGGAGAAGAAAACTAGCAACCCACCCCAGTACTCTTGCCGGAAAAATTCCATGGACAAGACCCATTCTTCTTTCTCCTTTTATCTCCTCCATCTCTATTTCCTCCCACCAAGCCTCTATAGTCCAAATTGATGAAGCATCACTTTATAAGCACTGCTTTACAAACAGAACTTGAAGCTGCCAAACACACAGGAAGAGAGAGAAAGAGAATTTTAAAAGTCTCAAATTAACTTACCTAACCCATTCATTTTTATAATAAGAAAAATCCAAGGACACTAATGGCTTGACAAATAAGGCACCCTAATTGGTAGTACAGCTCAGTGTAAACCCCACCCATGCTAACCTTCCACCCAAGGAGGTTTCCACAGCCTGTGGCCAAGAATCATAAGAGATATTCTGCCAAGAACAAAATTGGAAGGAGGAGAGATTCACAGCAGTGCCCTTCTGGGTCTGCAGAGAGAGAATAAGAGGGTCTACTGCAGTGTTTCCTGGACTTTTGAATTTCACAGAGCAGTAAAATTCCGAATAAATACATAAGTTCCATCACTGAGTTGCCAACAATTTAATTTTGCCAAGAAAAGATGCTTAAAAACAAACAAAGGCAAAACAAGTATAAATTACTTTCACCACCTCATACAGGCACAGATACTGCCACACCAAAATTTAAGACACTCTGAAATGAAATGAAGTCAGCTCTATGAGAAATTCACCTTCTTGTGGCTTTTCTTCCTTTAGCTGAGGACAACCACATCCTTCATCACAGACCAGCTCCAGGCTGATGGCCAATATTTAAGAACTATCAGAATGTAGGAATAAGTCCTGAATTGAGTTCAAGGAACTAGGAGTTAGTCTATCATTCAAAGACTGTGTGACATGGACCAAGACGTTCCACATCTCTGGTTTTCAGACTTACCCATGTAGAAAATGAGACCTTCTGACCAGTTCTGTATTGTGAGCATTCTACGAGCAGCCAGCCCCCTGAAACAGACCAACTCAGCTGATGCTCCAAAGAAACTGGGTCCATCAGAAAGCCCCTTTCTCAAGTCTGGGAAAATTGCTGGCAAGTGAGAAACAGCCTAATGTTGCTTCCCTGACACCGAACATTTCACAGAAGTCCTTAGTAGCTTTTTTTTTTTTTAAATTGAAGAATAGCTAATGTACAGTATTATATAATCCCTGGTGGTTCAGTGGTAAAGAATCTGCCTGCAATGCAGGAGATGCAGTTTCAGTCCCTATGTCGGGAAGATCCCCTGGAGAAAGAAATGGCAACCCACTCTAGTATTCTTGCTTAGGAAAGCCCATGGATGGAGGATCTTGGCGGGCTACAGTACATGGGGTCACAAAGAGTCAGACATGACTTAGCAACTAAACAACAAAAACAGTAACAAAACAATTATATGTTATAGGTGTACAGTATAGTGATTCACAATTTTTAAAAGTTATACTCCATTTATAGGTATTATAAAATATTGGCAATATTCCCCATGTTGTATGATAGCTTGTAGCTTATTTTATACATAATAGTGTGTACCTCTTAATCCCCCACTGTCATCACTATGACAGTGATGATTCACTGTCTGATTCACTCACTGGTTACCACTAGTTTGTTCTCTGTATCTGTGAGTCTGCTTGTTTTTTGCTACACTGCCTACATTTAAAAAAATTTTTTTAGATTCTACATTTAAGTGATATCATATAGTATTTGTCTTTCTTTGTCTGACTTAGTTCTCTTAGCATAATGCCCTCCAAGTCAATCCAGTTTGCTACAAGTGACAAAATTTCATTCATTTTTATGGCTGAATAATATTCCATTATATATATATATATATATATACACACATACATATATAATATATATATTTATACCACATCTTTATCTATTCCTCTGTTGATGGAAACTTAGGTTGCCTCCAAATCTTTGCTCACAGTAGGCTTTTAAATTGTCTTTCATGAGAGAAGATGTCAGCTTGTACAGGACTGTGTTTTAAAATTATCAATTAACCTTGTTTTGGGGGTAATAATTATTTCCCAAGCCACTATTGCTACTACTCTCTTTGTATTAAAAAAAATAAAAATAAAAAGCAACAGAAGAAAGGGGGAAAGGAGTGGGGAGAAGGCACTGATGTGTGGAGAAAGGATGAGAAAAGAGAAAAGAAAAGTCAGAGGATGTGAGCCTCATTGAAAAGCATGCCACTGTATTTAAAATGGATAGCCAACAAGGACCTACCGTAGAGCCCACAGAATTCCACTCAATGTGATGTGGCGGCCCAGATGGGAGGGAGGTTGAGGGGAGGCTGGATACATGTCGTTGTATGGCTGAGTCATTCTGCTGGGCACCTGAAACTATGACAATATCTTTAGTCAGCTATATTGCTGTTGTTGTTGTTCTGCGGCCAGTTGTGGCCGACTCTTTGCCACCCTTTGGACTGTGCAGCACACCAGGCCTCCCTGTCCCTCACCATCTCCTGGAGTTTGCCCAAGTTCACGTTCACTGCATCAGTGATGCCATCCAGCCATCTCATCTTCTGAGGCCCTCTTCTCCTTCTGCCGTTGATCTTTCCCAGCATCAGGATACACTTATTTAAAAATATAGCAACTATATTTAAAGTGGATAACCAAAAAGGACCTACTATATAGCACAGGGAACTCTGCTCAATGTTATGTGGCAGCCTGGATGGGCTATATGCCAATATTAAAAAAAAAAGTAAACCACATCAAGCACTGCTCTTTATAAAAAGCCCCAATCTCAGAGTCACTGCTGGTACAGTCAAAGCCTTGTGTGACCATAAATGAAAAAGAAAAAAAAAAAAAAAAAACAGAAGCAGGAGAATAGAGTAGAACTTGACAGTGTATCGTCAGAAGAATGCTATTTCATCCCTACTGTCCTGGGGTCTGCAGAAGGGATTATGAAAACCTGCACATTCAGCTAAACTTTAATGAAGGCTTGTAGAGTTAAGCTATTCTCTCTGGATCAAATGCAGTTTAAAAGTTGAGAGAAGAAACCACAGGAAACCTAGAAACAACAAGGTAGAAGCAGATTTAACTAAGAATTTCCTTCGCTCCGTCTGTTTTAGTCACACCCATAATATAATTATAACCTAGCATTTGCATTTAATTACACAGTGTTGAGAAACACTGGATTTTATAGCAAAGCTGAACCAAAGACAGAGCTTCATTGCCAATGGGTTTTGTACTTCTATCGTGAGGAAAGAATTTCAGAGCAGGCAAATACAAAACCTTGGCTAAATAAGACAGAAAGAAGATGTTTATGGTCTTGCCAAACATAGACATATTTTGACACACACACAAAATGGTACAAATAACCAAATGTTACGAATTTGCTTACGCAAATAGTAAGCTCTCAATAAATGTTAGGTGTTATTATCATCATCATATTTGCAAAAAAACTGATTCAATATTTTTTTAATTTTTGCTTCCAGGCCCATAAAATAAAATCTACAGAAGGGTTAGTGTAAGACCGTCAAGCTACTTTTTTACCAAAAACCCACAGCAATCAGTGCAGCCATATACACCTCCTTTGGTATTATTCCACTTCCTTTTTTTTCTGTCCTAAACTCCAGAGGTGTTAAAAAGAGGGCAAAGTCCTTCGTTGGGGTGGATTTTGTGGTACCAACCACAGGAATTTCGCATAACTTTGGTGCATAAGTAATTGCTATCATGAAAATTCCTGATTTTTCAAAAATAAATGATGCATAAAAGGCACATAAAAGTTCAGTTAATAAGTCCCAACGCGTTCAAGAACACATCTTAGCTCAGCCAATAGAACTAGCTTTTTATTCAGTGGAGACCTCTTAAACGCATTGCCTCAGTGCACAGTAAATCTATTCTTTTAGCAGGTTTATTCCTTTATCTGGTAGTCAATTAAGTGGCCTTTCATGAAATGCAACAATGACATACATTGTGGAGGGAGGTATATTCTTATAACTTGTCTGATTATCTTTCTGCTTTAGCATGTATTATTTATGAGTATTATTTCTTGAGCAGGTTTATGCCTTCATCAAGTAATCATGAACACATTTTAAGTATAAATATGAGTCTATAGCAACTGCAAGCCACCATGGTTTTAACAAGGTTCATTCTTGCACAAATATCTCATTCAATTTGGAAGGAATTGTATTTTGAGAATAAAATTTATTTTGTCATTTTCCCTCCTCACTTTCCAAATTGTAATACCTATACTACAAAGGGAAGCAATCATCTCTGTTGCATGCATTCGACTAAATATTTCTAGCTAGAGAAATGCCATCAGCTTGTTTCATACACCTAAGATGAACTGAGAGAAATGATTTTAAAATGCAACAATGTTGATGATAACTCCTTATCCCACAAGGAACCTCACAGAATAAATGTCAGAAAATGTATTGATACACTTGAGGGAGACAGGTTGTAATCAGCTTTTTAATGTTCTGCATATATGAGTTTTGTTGTTATCTGTTTTTGTTAAACTTGCAATCTGATACGTTTCAGTCATGTTTTCCCTACTGAAAAAATTTTTAAAACAAATAAAAGTAAGTTATCCTATCTTCAGAGGTCAAATCTTTAACTAAATTTTGCACAATTTATTTTGCACACAAACAAATGAGATGTTAGGTAGATCAAAATTGTGTATTTCCCTCTAATCTGGTTATTAAGTTAATTTTTTAAGCAGCCACCTTTGTTTAATCAAATCTTTTTGTTGTCATTAATTTGGAAATAATCAAAGAGGCATTTTGGTTGGATAATATTACCACCTAACATTGCTATCATCTTTATATGTAGTCACCAAGTCCAATCTACAGATGAATTAGCTGTTCTTAAATTAAGGAATATTATCAGTCAGTAATGGTATGACATTCTTTTTTATGACTATAGCTTGGGTTATAATGTGACAAGAAAAAAAATGTAATGTTTCCAAAATGACAGTTTTTTAGATTTGTGTTGCCTGAGGTGGTTCAACTGAACAATAAACTATAATTTGATTGATGGAAAATTGAAGTGGTTCATCTAATCTGCCAGTCTAGCCTACCATAGGCTTTGGTTTTGCATGTATGATGATGTATCACAGTTTTAGAGATAATGTTGTTTGTATTAGACAGGAGATTTTTTTTCCTCCCACATGAAAAAGGAGAACTTTATTACATAGGAATGATCAAAATATGTCATGGATTAGCATGGAATCAAATTTGTTGGGGTATAAATTTGCAAGTTCAACTGTAGAAAGCTAAATGATATACATAAAGCCTTAGAACACAGTTATTTGTTGGAGTAATCCAGCCATCTCCTAGCTGGAGAATTATTCAGGTTGAAGTAGATGACAGTTGCACCTGAGAAAAACAATAAGAAAATAGCTATTTCACTTTTGTTTCAAACAAATGCTGCCTTGATCAAGAGAAATCTTATAAACATCAATTATATTAAAACTCCTAAACTCTAGAGAGAAAAGCACATTTGAAAAAATATAATAAAAGAGTAATAAGCAAAACTAAACACCTTAACATATGCAAATCCAAATACCAAACTGGTAATCAAAGAACACAAGGATATTTATAATTACCTTCTGAATATTGATGATTTCTCAAATTTAACCATAGCAAATTGAAATTAAGATTCCTGAGTTAATTTCAGTGTATAATTTTAAGAAGGCTGGTTCTACTTCATCCTCTGTTATTAGCAGATAGTCAAAATGTTTGAATATTATGTACATAACTCAAGAATAATAAGAAAAGTGTTAAACTATTTTTGTCTTTAAATTAATGCAGAAAATTAAAAGTTTCAAAGTTACTAAAAATTTTACTAAAATAATCCAGGAATGCTAAGCAATGAACTTCAGAATATTCCAGTTAGGAGTACATTTCTAAACAGAGAAAATAAATATTGTTAAAGAAAAATTATAGAATAGGAATGTGAAATTTCATATATAATTTTCTCTTCTATTCAGCAATAAATAGTGATAGAAAACCATCAAAAATTAGGAGTTTGCTATCATTTCTGGCCTATATAATTTATTTAAAGTAAAATAATCACAGAAGCATTTTTTTTTACCTATCAATTAAGAAAATACATTAGATGTTCATTAACATATAAGCAGTCAGGATTAGCCAGTTTATTGCAAAATGAGTGCTCATATAATAGGAATGGAAGTATAAACTATTACTGCCTTTCTGGAAAGTAATGTGAAAATATAAGTATCATTTCTCGAGTGCTTTCAATGTTCTAGGCTCTGTGATATCCATATTTTTGCTTAAGTGTAAATGCTATCATTTATGATTAAGAGCCATAAAAGTGTTCATAGCTTCTGACTCGTTAATTTTAATTTTAAGAATATATCTTAAGAAAATAAAAATAATATGAGACATGTACATATTCATTACAACACTGCTTACATGGGAACATTGAAGATAACTATAATGTTCAGAAATTATGTAATTATGCCCTGTGCTTGATCACATGTTGTATTCATGCAGCTGTTGAAAATTATTTTATGTAAAATGCTTTGTAGTATGGAAATACTTTATCATATGTTGGTTGGGTTAGAAAAGTAGGAAACAAAAATTGTATTCATTGTATATATTAAAAGTAAACTATGCAAAATTAGAACAGCAAAAGAGTAGTGGGTTGAAACATACAGCTTTTCTTTTCTTCTTTACATAACATAGCACGTTCACATTCAGTTGTGTGCAACTCTTTGTGACCCCCACGGACTGCAGCCTACCAGTCCATTGGATTTTCCAGGCAAGAATACTGGAGTGGGTTGCCACTTGCTAGTCCAGGGGATCTTCTCAACCCAGGGGTAGAACCCATGTCTCTTGCATCTCCAGCTTTGCAGGTGGATGCTTTACCACTGTCACACATGGGCAGCCCCAAAGGGCACGTTGCCTCCCTGTCAGGAACATGAACCCTGGGTCTCCTTCGTGTATCAGGCAAAGATACTCACCATAAACTTTTCCGTATTTCCAAATATTTTTCAATCAGTATGCCCCACTTCCATAACTAGACACGAAAATTCTCACAGTCTCCATTAATTTGACTTTATTCTTTTCTACCTGCAAAGTCATATAAGGTACCTCACAAAACAGTGGAAATAGTATAAACTTTGGGATCTGGCAAACTTGGCTTGGAATGCTAGCTCCAATGCATACTAGCTGTTTGGCCCTGGGTGTGTTAGTTAACCTCTCTGAGCCTCAATTTCCTCTTATGTAAAATCAATCAATCAAAAAACATGTGAAAAGGTTAGGGAGTTTTGAATGGACACCTGCACTCTGCTACATTTGAAGTGAATAACCAATAAGGACCTACTCTGTAGCAGGACTGTTCAATATTATGTAGCAATCTAAATGGGAAAAGAATTTGAAAAAGAATGAAAGTGAAAATAAAGTCACTCAGTCGTGTCTGACTCTTTGTGACCCCATGGACTGTAGCCCACCAGGCTCCTCCATCCATGAGATTCTCCAGGCAAGCATACTGAAGTGGGTTGCCATTTCAGGGGATCTTCCCAACTCAGGGATCGAGCCCAGATCTCCCGCATTGCGGGCAGACACTTTAACCTCTGAGCCACCAGGGGAGCCCTGAGAAAGAATAGATACGTGCATATATATAACTGAATCACTTCGTTGTACACCTGAAACTAACACAGCATTGTAAATAAACTATATTCCAGTATAACATGAAAAGTTAAATAAAACAAAAACAAACACAAAAATTAAATTTATATAAAAGATTCAAAGAGGAGAGACTAATCAACATTAGCCTTAATGAGGAAGAGGGTCCTAGGAAAGGTTTCAAGAAAAAGATAATGTTTAACCAGTCCTGAGGATGCTGCTGATGCTAAGTTGATGCAGTCGTGTCCGACTCTGTGATCCCTTAGACAGCAGCCCACCAGGCTCCCCTGTCCCTGGGATTCTCCAGGCAAGAATATTGGAGAGGGTTGCCATTTCCTTCTCCAGTCCTGAGGATGAGCTACCGCTCTATCTTTGACACCAGAAAAAATGATGTCCCAAGCAGAGTGTGAATAGTAGAAACAGACAAAACAGGGAATAGAATGATACAGTCTGGAGCTGGCCTCCAGTCTCTAAGTGCTACAGAGTAAAAGATACAAAAGGGGTACACAAGTGAAAGAATATAATACTTTTTCTTCCTTGGTGGCTCAGATGGTCAAGAGTCCACCTGCAATGCCAGAGACCCAGGTTCAATCCTGGGTCGGGAAGATACCCTGGAGAAGGAAATGCAACCCACTCCAGTATTCTCGCTTGGAGAACCCCATGGACAAAAGAGCCTGGTGGGTTACAGCCATGAGGTCACAAAGAATCGGACACAACTGAGCAACTAACAGTTTTTCATTTTTATGAGGACATGAAGGAAGTTTCCCTAGATTTATATATCACTGCATTCAGACACCAATGTTAAATTATTTTAGTTCTTAAGTATTTATTTCTGTTCAGAAAAACTGTTTGGATTTTTCCCTCTCCTGGGATTTATAAAACCTAATTGAGTCATAGAAATTTACAGATAGAAGAAACATCACACTTCTACCAAGATCATATCAACAGATGAGAGAAATAAGACCTGGAGATTTAGGGTTTGCACAATGCTTGATACTACAGAGAGAGATAGAGTGAGGGAAAGAGAGAGAAAGACAAGACAGAGTTATTCTAACTAACACATGAAGCAGAAGGTCCCAGGCTCTACCTGTCCCATCTTTCTCCCATCCCCAGGGACAAGTTTTGATGTTTGGCAATAGAACTCAGGGCTCTAGAGACTTTGACAAAACACATACAAAACACACAATTTACCATCACTGTGACCCGAGAAATAGCTATCACCCAGTGAGCAGACAGTTTGTTTGATTTTCACTCTTTACAGAGTGCTTCAACTCTTACTTCTCCCCTTGGCCACTCTTTCCCAACCTGCGTACCTCTGGTCTGCTTTACTATTCATAATCACTTAGTAATAATAGACATTTTCAATCAACACCTTCTAACAGCATCTATTAAAATTCAGCCAAAAGCATGGGCCCTTCTCTTCTCTGCTAGCACACCAGTAAACAACATAAAAATTTGTCACATCTATGAAAAGTCCTAACACCAAAAATTTATTGACGAAGAGTTAAAGACTCCCCTTTCAAATAAGTTTCAAGTTATCCTAAGATTGTTATCTGGGACAAATCTATTCTTAGATAGAGCTAATAAAATCTGCATCATTTCAGTTTACTAGCCATATTTTTAAATAAAACCTTATTGACAATTTTCCAGAACACTCTGGGCTGGCATGGTGGGTTGAAAAAAGATGTTTCTTAGAATTTCCTTCAGTGGCTAGATCCTTAGGACACAAAACTGGTTGTTGTGAGGAGGTAAACTTTGAGTGAAGGAGAGATGAAAGGTGTAAGCCCTCCCTTCTCAAAACATTACTTTATTTTAGAACATTTTTTTAAGGAAAATAACAGAAGACAACAGAGCACCATTTTACATTTATAACAATATTGAAGAGTAGAATTAGAAATTCATAGCACTCTTTAAGAATACAGAAGACAGTAACAAATTTGAGTCCGTGGTAGTGAGGTGGATGAACCTAGAGCCTTTATATAGAGTGAAGTAAGTTAGAAAGAGAAAAACAAGTATCATATATTCAAGCATATGGATGCAATCTAGAAAAACAGTTCTGATGAACCTATTTGCAGGGCAAGAATAGAGACATAGAGAATGGACTGGTGGACACAGGGAAAGAAGAGAGAGGTGTAGACTGAGAGAGTAGCATCGACATACGCATACCACCAGGTGTAAAATAGACAGCTGGTGGGAAGCTGCTGGTATAGCAGAGAGGCTCCGCGCACCGCTCTACGGTGACCTAGAGGGATGGGATGGGATGGGTGGGAGGGAGGCCCAGGGGAAGGAATATATTTATACTTCTAGCTGGCTCACATTGCAGTACGGCCGAAGCCAACACAGCATTGTAAAGCTATCATCCTCCATTTAAACATTTTCAAAATGTTAAAAAAAAAAAGAATACACAAGATAGTAAATTGACTCATTTTTTAAATTTAATTTTCAGATTTCCATTGCTAGTGTAAAATAAAATTCAATTTTGTATATTGAAAAATAAAAGAATACACAAGATAAAGGCAAGTTTCATGGACTGCGCTTTGAGCTCTCTGCTTACCTTCTCATCAACTCCTCCCCATTTCCACAAGGCAGTCAGATTTTGATTCAGAACACACCTCAATTAAGGCTTCCCAGGTGGCGCTAGTCTTCAAGACTCACCAGGGACATGGATTCATCTTTAGGTCGGAAAGATACCATGGAGTAGGGAATGGCAACTCAGTGCAGTATTCTTGCCTGAAAAATTCCACAGAGGAATCTGGCAGGCTACAGGCAATGGGCTGCAAGGAATCAGACATTACCGACCACACACACACACACACACTTCAATTTAAAAAAAAAAAAAATTGCAGAGAACATCCAGAGTAAAAGCATTTTGTACATAATGGCAAAATATATTCACTTAAAATATATTCACTGAGATATGTTGAGTGATCCTGGTCAAGTTAGTTAGCTTTTTCACACTTCAATGACCTCATTTCTTAAATGAAAAAAAAAAAAAATGGCGTGACTCTCAAAAGAAGTAAATCATTAAACTGTTATTAAAAGTATGTAAGAAAAATAAAAACAAAACTATGCACTGTCTTGGAGCCCACTCCCGTCCTACCAATAGAAATCGGAATGAAAATTTAGAGAAAGCAGGTTTGGAGTCCAGTAAGCTGGGAATATTGAAATGAACTGAACAGAGGAAAGATAGTGAATAGCATCTAGTCAATTTCTTTATCAGGCTTTCAGTACATACTCATATCTCCCTACCAGAAGCCACTGGTAATTATATACACATGTGAAGATTTAATTTCTAAAGAGAATATACGTGTTCACTGGCATCATATAAAAATAATTTGTGCACATTTTTGTATACTTTAAAAGGCATGCAAAGTCTACCTGCCATATGAGAAAACCAGTGGATGGTGTTAGTTTGATTTGGGTGCAGGTATTTAGATAATCACACCAGTGGTTTTCATCTTTTAAGCACAGAGAGTGACTTCACATCTGGAAGTTTCACAGGGCAGGTATTGAAAGTTGCTGAGTTAGAGAAGAAGTCCCCTTATTATTCAACACAAAATAAGGCTGACACAATAACATTTGGATAAGTGATTTTTTGTTAATTTTAGAAAACTTATGCTCCAAAGCAATTTAGCGTTTCTGTGTTTGTTGATATTACCTTTTAATGTGACAACCATGACACCATTTTCCAAAACAGATGGATTAATGTCATTTTCTAAAAAAATTACTTCACCTAGACAGGTGTTTCCTGTGTATGTTTGACATGAAATTAAACATAGCTCCAGATGTTCTGTTTGTAGCAAAGCCAGTTAATTTTATTAGAACGTTTAATCACAGATCAACGGTGCAATAGAAGGGCAGTGGACATGAAGCAGAGATTTAGCAGAACTTCCTAATGAATTGTGAATTAGCTTATAGAGGGAAATCTACTGAACCTCAATGCTGCTTATGTTAATCCGGTAAATGTATTGATTTGAGCATATTATTTTTTAAATTCTGATACTGTTCACATTGTGAAGCTTCACTTGAATTGTAAAGTCTGTGTATGTGTGTGTGTGTTAAGCTGGCAATGTGATCCACTGTTTAAAATCCAACATCCGTGATATTTTGTAAATACTGCTCCTTAGGCTTGGGATCCACACAGATGCCTCAAAGTACATTCGGGTGTGCCTGATATTCACAAGAACTGCTCTGCCTGCTACGCACATACTCAAAAGATAGCGGCGAAGAGTTCAGCTCTGCCAGGCTTAAACATCATTATATGCCTAGTTATTTTTCCTCTAAGATTAGCTATAGATTTCCCATTAATTATAACATCAGGTTGATTCATCATTAATAAAATAAATCTCAGTGAACTGTCACTGATTTCTTGACTAAAATGAAAACAAATGAAGAAAAACCCGTTCCTGTCTTTGTTACGCTCTTATCAAATTTGTCTTTGCAGCAGCATGGTCATTCCAGAGCTGGAGCAAAATATTCATAATTTTCTACTTTGAAATATTAGTGTGCCCATATGCACTAATAAAAACTTAAAGCCCTGCTATGATTGATGTTTTTTGTTGGCCCGTCACCTCATTGTATAGAAGTTTGTTTTAATGAGTTTCTCTAATGAATATTTTATATTGCTACTTGGATGAATGGCATATGGTAAATGCAAGGTAAATTACAGCTCTTTAAATAAATATTTTTCATAAATTATTTATTTTGTGATGCCTGTATTGGTAAGATGTCATGTCGGATAAAGATTGGAAAGTATTTACTGTAATACTTATTTGTAACTTGAAGAAGTAAAAATTTTTAATTATTAACAAGCTTCCAATATACTCATGAAACTTATGGCAAAATTAGCATAAACTCTATTGCATTACAAATTTGTATGGACAGCTTCTATTTTAAAGTGCAAAAATAAGACAATCTCATATTTATAAAAATTTTTATACAGTACTCTACAAATAAGAAAAAGATCTACTCCACAAGGGTAAAAAAGGGGAACTTGGTAGGAACCAAACTTAAGATAAGATTTAATGTATTGAAACTGATCTCTGAATTATATGGTATTTTAAAAATTATACTGTAATTATTTTAATTGAGTAACCACACATATTTCATGGAGCTTCTTATTCTCTTTGGAGGTATATTTGAGTGAGTAGGTTTTCATCTAATAAATATTAATAGCTAGCATTTGTTGACTGCTTTTATAAACATTATCTCATTAAATTCTCATGATAATCCTGAAAATATGGTAGAATTATCTCTAATTCTACATATAAGAAAATTGAGACTCACAGGTAGGAATTAATAAAGATTTGAATCCACAGTATATTTGCTACCATGCCTATGACTTTCTAGCTAAATTGACAAGGTCTCAAAACTACCTTCTACAAACAGATTTTAGATATGGGAAAAGCAAATATCCTCAATTCCTAAACTATTTTATTATTATTAATAGCAAAATCCAGCACTTAAAGAGCTATTACACTGTGCCTGCTACTAAGTGTTTTGCATATATAAACTTATATAAACTCCCCAGATACTAAGAGATGGATACTATCATGACCCCCACTCTATATATGAAAAAGCTGAGGTACAGACTGTTTGGGAAGTTGCCCAAGGTCACATGGCTTATGGAGAGCAGAGGGGGTGCTCAAACTTAGACACTCGGCCAAAGTCTATGCTCTGAAGAACAAAACTTACTATGTCCTGCTGAAGAACGTTCACGTATCACTTTCTTGCCTGAAATATCCTAAACTTATGAGTGTCTTATTCATTCGGGTAACTGCAGAACCCTCAACATTGCTTAGAAAACAGTAGATGCACAATAAATATTTGTTGAACTGAACTGACTCACTCAATTCTGCTGTTTACAAACACATTTAAAATTGAATGATTCTCAAAGTTTTAGTTTCAAAAAGCAGAAAAATGAGCAACCTCAGATAGCTGTTTTGTGCTGAAATTCAACCAAGAGGGTCCTACCCTTGCTTATCTCAAATTAAATAGTAATAATAATAATATCTTGTGTGTATAGATGCAACAACTATTTGAGACAAAAGAAAAAAAAGAACAGAAGATTTATACCCACTTGCACACTCATACCTTGGTTTTTTTTGTTGTTTGTTTTTTTTCTTAATATATTTGTCCATTTGGCAAATTGTGTTCACACAATCATTGCTCCATGAGCACTTAAGGTTCTATTTCAAATACTTGAAACACATTAAGTTAGAAGATGGAGAGATCCTATGTTAACAAGCAAGATAAGAGGTCAACATTTGGCTCCTTAGAATAGCACTAGCACTATGATAAACATTTTACAGTAGTGGAGTATAAAATCATTTCTTTAAAGTGGCAAATAAGGTGAAGCATCATTATTAACTAAGTTAGGTTAATCCATTTGAAACCACTTTTTTGCAATCATTTTTCACCCATAATAATGGCAATTCCCTGTGGTTTAATCTAGCGAGTAACTGAGAGTTGACTTTCATACCATGCTGTACCTAGACAAACAATTTTAAAATACAGAAAACTGTTCACATTATGCTAAACTCTGCAAAGCACAAATGATCTTTCTTTAATACTTTCAAAAGGAATATGAAGATTTAATGGCCATTTCAAGGATATTACAAAAAATCCATTTGTAAAACTATTATAAGCCCCACGCAATCCAACATTTCTAGTTATACTTAAGTCTTGCTTTTAGAAAATGGAAATTTACTATACATAGCAAGCAGGAGACACAGGTTCAATCCCTAGGTGGAGAAGATTACCCTGGAGAAGGAAATGGCAACCCACTCCAACATTCTTGCCTGGGAAACCCCATGGACAGTGGAGCCTGCTGGGTTACAGTCTATGGGGTAGCAAAAAGTCGGACATGACTGAGTGAGGAAACAGGTATGCAGACTTTATTTTTTATATATAGATTAGTTCCTATACAGTTAAAATTTTATTTCTTATTCTCTGCAAGTTAATTCAGAGGTCCAAATGCAAGCATTGGCAATCAAAATCATCACATAGTTTGGCACCGTGTTCTCAAACAACACATTGATTCCAAAATATCCAGATAAACAACAACAAAAAATTCATCCATATGTTGTTGTTGTTGTTTTTCTTTCTTTCCTGACAGATGGCATGCTTGAGGGTAAATAAAAACAAATGCCTTACATCAGAAAAGTCCTTTTATTTATAAAACAATTCTGGTTAACAATTGAATGTAAAATATTATTTGATTGATGTAAATTTGAAGTAAATTGCAAGTAAAACCATAGAAGATTGTCACTGATTATAAACTGGGGGAAAAGAAGCACAGGATAGTTTGCATTTTAGGACCTGCCTTTTCCCTCCTTGTTCAGTGGCAAGATGTCAGTTGTCTTGTGATGAAAGCCAGCAACAGCCTGGTGGGCAGGTCAGGTTTGAAAAGCCACATTGAGATACTGCCTTCACTTCTCTGGAGACGAAAGTGAAAGTGAAAGTCGCTCAGTCCGACTCTCTGTGACCCATGGAATTCTCCAGGCCAAAATACTGGAGTGGGTAGCCTTTCCCTTCTTCAGGGGATCTTCCCAACCCAGGGACTGAACCCAGGCCTCCCACACTGCAGGTGGATTCTTTACCAGCTGAGCCACCAGGAAAGCCAAGAATGCTGGAGTGGTTAGCCTATCCCTTCTCCAGCAGATCTTCCCGACCCAGGAATCAAAGTGGGATCTCCTGCGTTGCAGGCAGATTTTTTACCAGACAACTTTGCAAATACTTCAGTTTTTGTTGCTGAAATACTATCAGATGTCTTTTTTTCTTATCCTATTTTTATGTGTGTACGTGTGCGTTACTCACTCAGTCATGTCTGAATCTTTGCAACCCCATGAACTGTATAGCCCACCAGACTCCTCTGTCCATGGGGATTTTCCAGGTCAGAATACTGGAGTGGATCGCCATTCCCTTCTCCAGGGGATTTTCCCAACCCCAACCCTTGTCTCCTGCTTTGCAGGCAGATTCTTCACCATCTGAGCCTCCAGGGAAGCCCTTATACTATTTTTATTTAATGTTATTTGAATTTTTGTTCTGATAGCTAGATACCAGATGAAGAGAGAAGAATATAACGAATAGCAAAGCAGTTGATATTTGCAGATGAGATGAAAGTTGCTTGAGAGGCAGGACATGTTTTTCAAAAGACCCAGGAATATTTGGGGTCTTCCCTTCTGGCTCAGCAGGCAAAGAATCTGCCTGCAATGCGGGAGACCTGGGTTTGATCCCTGAGTTAGGAAGATCCTCTGGAGAAGGGTAAAGCTACCCACTCCGGTATTCTGGCCTGGAGAATTCCATGGAGAAGTTCATGGGGGTCGCAAAGAGTTGGACAGGGCTGAGGGAACTTCACTTTCACTTTCAAGGATGTTTTAAAGTGGTTATTTCTGATAATTAGTTTGAAAGTGCTGGCACCATTATACATACATAGACAAGAATGAACACCAGAAGTAGAACTGGAAAAACAAAGACAGCAAGCCCTGAAAGCTTGGGAGAGCAGAAAACAAAGCTATCCAGCAGGGCAGAAACTAGGAGCAACCAGGGCCCGGATCTCTCACCCTCGAATCATGTTCTTCCTTCCCAGAAACACAATCAGCCTTTTCTTTCTGGCCACATTTGAGACCTGGAAGGCTAGTGCTTGGAGAACAACAGAGAACATACCGGCCAGGCTGTGGGGAGCAGCTGTGTTCTGTGGAGGTGATGAGAACTGGTACTTCCAGAGCTGAGCGCTATCTCTGTCTATGACGGTCATCAGATCCCATTTCTGTGTAGGGTTCACTGCAGCCACTGACTGCTTTGAAGTAGGGGTTTGAGTGTGTGTGTGCTAAGTTGCTTCAGCCATGTCCGACTCTCTGTGACCCTGTGGACTGTAGCCTTCCAGGTTCCTCTGTCCACAGGCTTTCCCAGGCAAGAATACTGGAGTGGGTTGACATCACATCTCCAGGAGATCTTCCCCCACCCAGGGGTCGAGCCCACCTCTCTTATGTCTCCTGCATTGGTGAGTGGGTTCTTTACCACTAGTGCCACCGAGAGCATGCCAGAAAGAACTAAAGGAATGTACACCCTCTCTAAGAACAGGAGGAATGAATACATTAATGCTAAGTGAACAAAGACCCAGATTTTAGAAATCGAAAAGTATGGTTTATCCCATATTATCACAGACTAGCAATCTCAAAGTAGATTTTATTTATTTATTTTTTTTTTGGTTGGGGATTTTTTTTTAAATTTCTATTTTATATTGAAATACAGTTGATTAAGGGCTTCCCCAGTGGCTCGGCAGTATAGAATCTGCATGCAATGCAGGAGACTTGCAGGAGATGTGGCTTCGATCCCTGGGTTGGGAAGATCCCCTGGAGAAGGAAATGGCAACCCACTCCAGTATTCTTGCCTGGAGAATCCCATGAACAGAGGAGCCTGGTGGGCTATAGTCCATGGGGTCACAGAGAGTCAGACATGAATGAGTGACTAAACAATAAAAACAGCATAGTTGATTAACAATTGTAGTAGTTTCAGGTGTACATCAGAGAGATTCAGTTATACATATACACAAATCTATTCTTTTCAGAATTCATTTCCCATTTAGGTTATTACAGAATGTTTAGCAGAGTTCCCTGTGCTATACAGTAGGTCCTTGTTGGCTATCTATATACACTAGTATATTCAAAGTTTTAAATAGCATAATAATGTGAAATAAAACTGACTTTCTGAGTCATTCACCCTTGTAAAGGGAGGATTGTTTTGTTCAAGGTCCTAAAGTAATATTAATACCATAGAATTAATTCATATATTTATTTTCTAATTTCTTAGAAAATTGGCATCGTATTTTGGCCACGCTCACTACATGACAGAAGGCACTTTATTTTATAAATAGAAAATCCTTACGTATGACATTGTATATCTTTCCTAAGCAACCATAGAAAATCCTTAGGGAGGAGAAGTGGTGGGGGAGGGATTTAAATCAAAGTACTTTGACAATCACTGTCTTCAGACCTTCTAAATTATAGTGTAACTCAATTGTTGGGAGGAGGGAACAGTATCAAAATCACCTGGGAACGCTTTTCAAATTATAGGCATGCCATCCTGGTCCCCACCCTCCCACACCATTCCTAGAGGACACTATGATTAATAAAAACTATGTTACATCACTCAGGTATTTGGTGTGTGGGCAGAAGGGGGCAGGATGAGGTGTTGAGAAACCCCAGTAGCTCATACTGAAATTCCAAACACTGTGATTTACAGGTTAAGTCATTTTAAAACTTGATTCTAAAGCAAGGTTTCAAGGGACTTTCCTGGTGGTACAGTAGATAGGAGTCAGCCTTCCAATGCAGGGGACACAGCTTTAATCCCTGGTCCAGGAGGACTCTATATGACTCAGAGCAACTAAACTTGTGCACCGCAACTTCCGAGTCTGTGTGCTTCAACGACTGAAGCCAGCGTGTCTAGAGCCTGTGCTCCGAAACAAAGGGAGCCACCGCAAGGAGAAGGCTGCACACCGCAACAAAGACTCATCACAATTAGAGAAAGTCCAGGCACAGCAACAAAGACCCAGCACAGCCACAAAAAAATAATAATAATAAAATAATTTTTTTTTTAAAGCAAGGTTTCTCAAATGTTTCACTACTGACACTTTAGACAAATTGTTCTTTATTGTGGGTGAGCTAACTTATTTACTGAAGGATATTTAGCAGCATCATACTCTTCTATCCTCTAGATGCAGGTAGCTACCCATCCCCCCTTCCACGCAGGCAATACAATAGAGAGGTCTTTGGACTTGTCAAAAGTCCCCTGGGTGGCTGAGCAGAAAGGATTACTACTATTAAGAATCATTGAGCAAAAGATATCTGAAATACAAACAGGGAGAAAAATGCTGGTTTGAATCAAGCAGGAGACCTCTTAATTAAATATATATCATCATAATTAGAGAGTAAGGTAACAGTTGGAAATCAGATTCAGGAACAGAGGGCTCAGTCCAACAGTCATAGTATATTTTGTCAAGACTGGAAAAAAGCAAGCAAGCATAGTTGCCTTAGTCCTACTCTCACTTTGAATGGAAAGTGCTAATTCTAGGACACAAAGTCTGTCTCTCATGAAAGAGAGGAATGTTCACTTTGTCCTGAATTATGTGTTCACTGTTGACCTTACAAACAAAAAGTTTTAGAGACTTCCATAAGGTAGTGGCGAAGACTCAGCTTTCAAAATGCAGGGGGTTCCAGTTTGATTCCTGGTCAGGGAACTGAATCCCATGTGCCTCAACTAAGACCTGGTGTAGCCATTTACATAAATAAATAAAAGAAAATATTAAAAAGGCAGTATCTTCTAAGTTTTAAAAAAATTGAAATAAAATAATAAAAGCAAAATTTTTTAAAGTTCTTTTTCACAACAAGATAGGTATTGTGAAGATGTATATTATCATTTGTGTGGGAACATAGCCCCATAGTGAAAATAGACTTGTCCTAGCAAGACACTGGGTCAAAGTAAATTTCTGCTGGACTAGGTTTTGCAAGGATAGTACACCATGCAGTCTTCCTAAACACTCTGCATCCTTTACTTAACTTCCTTATATTCACCATGACAAAATAAGTTGAGATATGAACAAAGAATTTATAAGAGAAAAATTACATCTGGAAAACATAAAATTGAAATGATGCACAACTTCACTAGAAATCAATACCATAAAACATAAACAGCCTTAAGATCTGATTTTTGCCACCTATTAGATTGGAAAAATAACATATTTTATTGAAACTAAGTTATCATCAGAATCTCACAGACAGAGGAGTCTAGCAGGTTACAGTTCGTGGGGTCACAGAGAATCACCATTAGACTGCTAAGTCATAGAGTATATCTGGCTTTCCTTTGTGGCTCAGTTGGTAAAGAATCAGCCTGCAATGCAGGAGACCTGGGTTCAATTCCTGGGTTGGGAAGATCCACTGGAGAAGGAAATGGCAACCCACTCCAGTATTCTTGCCTAGAGAATCCCCATGGAGCCAGGCGGGCTACAGTCCATGGGGTTGCAAAGAGTCAGACACAACTGAGTGACCCAGCACACACAAGGGGGTCAATGACAAAGCACAATCATGGTTTTATGCATCAAAGAGAAAGTGAAAATGCTCCAATTTACCTATTACATCTCATAGATTATAAAACATTCAAATTTTTGGAGCTGCTAACACTGGAAAAAAGAAAAGCAGCCAAGAATCAATAAATCTATACTTAAAAATTTTATATGGCCTTGTGTCAGTAAGGGTATGGAAATATGCATTCTCCTACAATAATGGTAGCATTGTAAATTGGTACAAATTTTGGAAAGAAATCTGACAGAAGAATCAAAACAATAAATCCATATACACTCTTAAGTGTGCATGTTAGTCACCCAGTTGTGTCCGACTCTTTGCAACCCCATGGACTGTAACCTGCCAGGCTCCTCTGTCCACGGAATTCTCCAGGTAAGAATACTGAGTGGGTAGTCATTCCCTTCTCCAGGAGATCTTCTCTATCCAGGGGTCAAACTTTGTATTGCAGGCAGATTCTTTACCATCTGAGCCACCAGGGGAGCTACCAGGGGAGCCCATATATACTCTATGACTTAGCAATCTAATGTCCAGAAATCTATCTAGCAAAAATACAAGCATAAGAGCATAAGAGTATGAAGATAACATGCACAAACATATTTAATAAAATATTCTTTTAAAAGTGGTTTTGGAAAATTAGAAACAGCTTCAGTGTCCACCAGTACGTGAGGGGATACAAAAATTTTAGCAAAAAACTGTAATTCTAAGCTGTCAAAAGAAAGACGACTCCATGTATATTACTTTGAAAACATATTAATGTTAAATATTAGCATGGTACAGAACAAAATATCATATCCAATCTCATTTTTCTGTAAAGACAATTTTTAATCACGTAATTTTTGTCATCACTTTCTAGAAGATTGAAGGAGATACATTTTTTTATTCTATTTACTTTTACTTTAAAAAATATCACAGTTTTGTAACAAGTAATGTAATAGAATCAAGAGCAGGAGAGGAGGCAGAAGAGTGAATATAGAATAATATCATTAGACTTAGTAGGATGGTATCTACTCATATGTATGTTCCATAGTTTGAAACAGCTCTTGAAGGGACTTAGGAATCTGGTAGCAGTACTGGCCATAGTGGTGGAAAATTAGGGGAAGTGAAAAAAAAAGTGAGATTCTTTATTTTCTTATTTCTATTTTTATGAAAAATAATTTTAAAATATTGTACAGTTTTTCATTTTATCTTGAAATGTTTCCTTATCTCCTTGTATTGATACAAACCTAATAACATAACTTCAGATATCTCACTACTTGCTGTCTGTCTGGCTGAACTTACACTACTGGGTAAGAAGAAAGTATTATAAACAATCTGAGTAACAGCAGTGTTGCAGGGCCTGGACTCTAGCACCTGGGTCCAAATTCAACAAACATTTTTCAGAAGTGTGACCTTGGGCAAGTCACTTCCATGTGCTAGATTTTTTTTTTAATATTTCACATATGTTAGCTTGTTTAATCTTTATTCCATTGGGTAAGCTTGTTATTATTCTCATTTTAAACATGGGGAAATGGAAGCACTGCTAGAAATCAGAGTATCTTGACAAAACTATTAAAAAGTTGGAGGTGTGAGATGAGCGCTAAGTTGCTTCTGTCATGTCCTACCCTCTGCGACCTTATGGACTGTAGCCCCCAGACTCCTCTGTCCCAATCCTCTCCAGGCAAGAATATCTGGAGAATGGAGTGAGTTGCCATTTCCTTCTCCAGGGGATCTTCCCCACCCAGGGATTGAACCCGTGTGTCTTACATCTCCTGCATTGGCAAGCAGGTTCCTTACTGCTAGTGCCACCTGGGAAGCCCCAGGTGTGATGAGGTGTGAGGTGAGGAAAGCAAATTCTCTTTTAATATAGAATGGCTCCCTGTCCACGGAGAGCATGGTTCACTGAGTCCTTTAAGGAGAAAATTTGGAGCCTTGTTGTAGGGGTTGGACGCAGTATGTATGTTGAAAGATTGGTTGCCCAGGGTGTGAGTTCACTTTGAAGCCAAAGGAAAGGGCAAAATTTGGGAAAGTGGCTAATACATGAACAACTAGACTAAGTTTAGGTGTTAGGTTAAGTGTCAAGGTTATCTCAGTACTTACTTTTTTTTTTCCCATCACTTATTTTTTTAACTGAGGATTGATGAGTGTATCTATTCATCTAGGTGGCTTCTAAGGTGCCTTGGAAAGGCCCACAGCCTTTGGGGTGTAGGCGTGGAGAGACAGGAGAGCTCTTTTACCTTCTTAAAAAGTCTATATTAAATCAAGTCCCTGGATTGTGTATTTTAAGACTTTCAGTTGTGTTAGTAGCAAGTAAAGATCACTTGTAGCTTCTCCAGTGGCTCAGTTGTAAAGAATCCGCCTGCAATACAGGAGACGCAGGTTTGATCCCTGGGTTGGAAGATCCCCTGAAGGAAGGGCAGCCCACTCCAGTATTCTTTCCTGGAGAATCCCAAGAAGAAGGAGTCTGGCGGGCTACAGTCCGTGGGGTCACAAAGAGTCGGACACAGCTGAAGCGACTCAGCACATAAGCAGGCAAAGACCACTTGCATTCATTCAACAATTTCATTTATTTCCCAATACTCCTCCAAGGTATGATTTGCTATTTACATGTCACTGTCCATAAAACTGAGGCCCTGAGAGGTTAGATAACCTGCCAAAGTCTATATAGCCAATAAGAATCGGTAACAAAATTCAAATCTTTGCCTGGCTTCAAAGCCAGTGCTGCTATACAAAAGCACGTGACCTGACAGTGATGATCTAAAGTCTAATGTACCTAACCTGGCTCCCCAATTACAGCTAGATCGACTTATATCTAGATCACATAAAACCATATTAGCATAGATTTCAAGCCTCATTTCAAAATTGCCGAATCAATCTTTGGAAGAGAGAGGTCTGTAATCACTGTTTATAGCAACTTGCTCAGGCAAAAACTAGTAAAATGACTGAAACTTCCAGACAACTGTTGCTCTTTTCCCTTGATTTACATACATCAAAGTTATACACATAATATTTTATGTTCATACAAACTTAGGACTGCCATGTTACATGTTATTGTCATGTACACCAATTGTCCTGTACACCAACAAGTTACATTACATGTACATGTTATTGTCATGTACACCAATAGGTATACACTAATTACATTTTTAATCAGAAGTATAGAATTTGTATATTTTATACTTTTCAGTGAATCAAATAATTATATGACAATGTAACATGTCAGGAAAAATGGAGCTGGAAAATACAGAGTTTGATTTAACATTAGGGAGAGCTTGGTCATTTGATTATCTGTATTTGGACCATTCAGTTAGAAAATAATGAATAGATCACACCAACAATATTTTTTTAAAAATAATCTGTGATCCACTGAAATGCATATGATGCTTTGGCAAACGCCAAATTTCCATGTTAGAATGCCGCTTGCTATGACTTGCAAAACACTGCATACTTCTCTCTGAAAAGCTTTACATCATTGACACAACCACCCCTCCAACTCAAAGCTGATCTTTGTGTGTATAAAATTGCAAGTATCACTGAATATTAGATAGTTGCATTGAGTGGTTATAAATTGTGCATTTTTTTTAAAGCCCTATTTTTTAAAAGTATTTTGAGACCAACAATTCCCTTTAACGCCTCTGGACAGTATTTTCAGAACTCATTTGTTTGAGGGGTTTTTAATCTGAGGACACTGAGAAGTTATACCCGCTGTGCTGTCGTCAATCACGCCAGGAGGAAAAATAGTGGCATGATTTGTTATCTGTTATTCCCCTTGCTGTGGTGACTGTCTCCCAGTGCCAGCTCTGTCCTTAAGGCCATCACTTATAGGGACCACTGTCTGTCAAAACCACAGCCAACTTTAAGAGCTGCCTTTGTTGGAGCAGACAAATGAGTATGACCTTTAACAATAAAATAGGCACCTACTGAGAAAGATGAAACAGCAGCTGAAATTAAGAACACCATATAGCCATTTCAAACACTTGAGAAAAGTTAGAAGTTGAACTAAAACTTAATTATAGGAGTAAATGTGGGTAGACGTTGTCAATAATGAAACAGACATGGTCAGAAGTATCGATTTGCAGCCTGAACTAAAACTTCATCCAGGAATCATCTTACCTTTCATTAATAATGAATGGTATTGATGGAGTTTATTTAAAAGGGGGGATTAAATTATGATAGCTAAAGGTTTATCAGGGGGTGATATTTTCTCAGTAGATGCAGAGATATACAATTTGTTGATGAATATTCTAGAAGGGCAAAGGGGAAAAAATAAGAACACACTAAACCTTTGATTTACACTAATAGCTACTTCAAACGATTGGCAGCAAAGTGCCTCCGCCTGGGTAGGTATTGGCTGTGAACTGGCCATTGATATTTCATAGTGTTTCAAAGCTTAGTGTGAGCATTCCAGACATTGCGTCGGAAAGACCACAGCACAGTTTGTGGTTTGAAAGGCTCTTGTTACCCAACCTGGCAAGTGGTCAGTGGAGACTACATTTTACAGAGAACACAAATCAATCTTATTGAACACTTTTCAAGGAATATAATATTCTGTCTGTGACAATAATGAAATTAGTCTATGGATTTTGTTTAAATATTGAAATGCCATTTGAATATTTAATGAAGCAGTACTTTATAAATATGCATATTTGTGTGGTTTTTACAAAAATGTCATTGATTTTTATAGAGAAATCATTGAGAATAATTTCTGAAAATCCCCTTTAATCAAAATTTGGTATATTTATTAATTCAGCAATACCTATTCAAGGTAGTTAAAGAGTTCATGGATTTCCCAACTACAGCTCTATCATCTCCTATGTGGTAGACTTTTGGGTGACTCACGTGTATTTCTTGTTTTCCTCCTTCAGTTTATGGTGGGGATGGGAGGGGTGGTCATTTTAATTCCTCACCCCCAGTGATGCTGTTTGGCCAGTGAAACATGAGTGGAAGTGATGTGTCATTTCCAAATAAATGTATTTATCTAGCCACGTGAGACTGTAAGCTATTTCTTCCCTTGCCATGGAAATAAAGGAGAAAACTTTCATGTTGAGATGTTAAGGAACTTGGATTACTAAGAATGGAAGACTGATTCTTGCAGCTCTCCAGGGCTCCTATGAGAAAGAACTAAACAGTATTTGTTAAAAGTCATTGAGATTTGTAGCT
Source organism: Odocoileus virginianus (assembly GCF_023699985.2). NCBI lineage: Eukaryota > Metazoa > Chordata > Mammalia > Artiodactyla > Cervidae > Odocoileus > Odocoileus virginianus. The sequence continues at coordinate 26,738,658 of NC_069688.1, forward strand.
TTTTGTTACCCTAGGTTTTCCTTAATATATTCTAAGTGGGCTTTTTAATCTCCAAATTATCAAACCATAATTCTACCATGGTTTCTTCTGTACAATCTGTTTATGCATTTACATGCATGTGCATGTGATTTAGTATGAGATACTTTAGATCTTTTCTACATTTTATGGAAGTTCTGTGCCATTTATACATGTACTCCACGAGCTTAACTTGAGTTGGTTTGCCCCATAACTCTTCTAGCCCAAAATAAAATCACAGTACTTTCAAAAAAGAAAGGATCTAAGGTCTGAGTTCTAATCCTAGAATTGGCTGCACCTGTAACAAGTCCAGGGTTCACAATATAACCTCTAGTACAGAGGTGCACGTCCTCAAAAGTACATAGAAATTTTTTATAATCAAAAGCCTGCGCCAATGTAAAGGCCCAAGTTTTTAATAGGTTTGGAGTTTCCATTGTAACCTCACTCTGAAGTGGTTTTCCTTTCAGCGTAGGGTTAAAAAAGCTTTGACAAAGCACTGCAGGGAATACTGGATTGCACTCACCTACATTGTACCTAGCTTGGGATGGATAAATACAGTCTCATTCTCTAATGTTCCCAACTGCCTCTAGGAACACTAAATTTTAAGAGAGAAAAACATGAATCCTGTATTTCAAGAGAGGTAGAACTAAGCCATTGTTAACTCCCCTTAAAAAGGATATTCAGTGGCCAGTTCAGTTTGCCCCTGAGACACCTAAAGCTGCATTAAGTACTTGTGAAAGTGAAAATCCACTGGGAACCCGATTCCAGTGTTTAAACCTCAGCATGAATAGTAGAGTTCCTAGCAGGGTGCACTTTTACATGTCGTTATAAGCAGATTCAAAACTTACTGTATGCGGTTGGGCTACCATATTTTTATTAACCTATCGCTAACCATAGTCCTACATAAAATGAGCAATCTAAATATCAAACATTACATAACCTGTAAAATTCGAGGAAAAAAAGCTGATGAGCAGCTGAAAGTCAAGAGTCTGTATATTATGTGTCACTTAGACAATGTGTGAACAATAAAATGTAATCAATTCAAGCATCTTTAATCTCTAGGTTCTTTCTACCAATACAGCATAATATAAATTCCCTCAATTTTTAAAAATATATATTGATATTTGCTATTGACTGAATCATGTTTCTAATAAATACTTACAACAGATAGGTGCTTTATGAATTCTGCTAGCAAATGCTTAGAAGCATAAAATAGTTGGAAATTCATGAGTTACATGAAATTAGTGAACATATAGTTTTAAATTAAAATCACATGTAGGCATATATCATTGTTTTTTAAAGAGATCAAGTCTAAAGGTAACCAGATTCAAAGATTTATGTTACTTTGCCTGAAAAGTGAAAAAACTCAAGCATTCTCCCTGTTATCCCTATGCTTTAAGTTTTAAGCTTGTACTTGTACAGTCTAACAACTATTTTACTAGAAACTACTGAGAAGTTTGAATTTCCTTCAATATTGCTTAGCAAATGCATTGTTATTCTGCTTTAAAATCAATTTTAAACATAGCATCTTGATTGTTCTTAGACAATAATAGATCAAGCATGGGATCTTTTAGATCCTATTAAAATTTTTCAGTTCTAGCAAAGGGGACAGCAAAAATACCATTACAGGATCTTTATTATATATGATAAAACCACAAATAAACTTTGCATCCCAACTTCCAATGTGCCCAGATGTGACTGAAAGCTAACGTGTAAGATTTTCTATTGATTTTCACATGTAAGCTAACAGGCGAAATTATCTCAATTCATTAAAGGTGCCTGTGTGGTGAATGATTTGGTGTATTTTATATCCTGAAAATAAAAATCAGCTGAATCCAAGACATACACTAAGGTTGTTAATGGCCAAAACAGCACAACTGGAAGTACATAATTCATGGACCCCAGTTTCTTGTCTTTCCCACTCAGTCCATTTATTCTTGCTGTTGTTTAGTCACTAAGTCATGTATAACTCTGTGACCCCATGGGTTGTAGCCCACCAGGCTCCTCTGTCCATGGGATTCACCAAGCAAGAATACTGGAGTGGGTTGCCATGTCCTCCTCTGGGGAATCTTCCTGACTCAGGGATTGAACCCTCCAGCTTTCAGGCAGATTCTTTACCGACTGAGCCACCAAGAAATGAAATCATTCCAAGGATTGCACAAGAGCCCTTGTTTTGAAACACCAAGGATTGTGGTTTGGGATTTGGAAAAAGAACAGAACCTTATCAACCCCTGGATTGACTTTAGAATCCTATCATAATTAAACATGTGCTATAAACTTCCCACTGGGAATTTGTTAATGACTCAGGTCTGACTTAAATATGGAAGAAACATGTTAGCGCATTTAATGAACTCTGCTCCTTTCCAAAAAGGATTTGAATCAGTACTTACAGAACAGCAATTTTTAATCATTTTGATGAGGGGCAGTGGATAATAGACTCCACTGAAAATCTGATGAAATACACATTGACACTCACACACTATCTAGAATTTTTAAAAGTTCATCTTTAAAAAATTTTTTAGATGTTCAACTTTTAAAAATTCATTATCATCTGAAACTCATCCATCAACTACATGTTAGTGACAAGAAGTATGTTTGAAATCTGCTTCCAATGTTAAATAAATGATTGAATAAATATGAATACATGATTTACATATATTTATAGACTTAATCAAGGGGATAATGTATGTAAGATGCTTTCAGAGAACTTGACATATAGGGCTCAATTAAGAATAACTTATTGGTATATTACTATCATTAACAGACCATTTTCCTTTAAGGGTAGAAGAAAATTATTCTCAATAAATACAGAAATTTGTCAAACAGCTGAAAAACAAAGGCATATACATACATTCCCAGCAGTAAATATAGTGTTACTTTCTTAATCAAATACACATAATTAGAAACAAGTGAAGGCGACTGGCCTAGTGGTCCAGTGGTTAAGAATCTGCCTGCTAATGCAGGGGTCACGGGTTCGAATCTTAGCCCAAAACAAAGCCACCTGATGTGGAGCAACTAAGACCATGCAACACAAGTACTGAGCTCACATTCTACAACTACTGAAGCCTGAGTGCTTTCAAGCCTGTGCTCTCCAACAAGAGAAGCCACCATGAATAGCAGCCCACACCCCGCAATGAAAAGTAGACCTCAATCGCCACAACTAGATAAAGCCAGCCAGGAGCAAGGAAGACCCGAGCAGTCAAAAATAAATAAACAAACAAAAATTGGTTTTAAAATGAATAAGAATAATAATGTTCATTGAATTCTTATGGTATGCCAGACTTCATCCTCACAGCAAGCTTATGCCGACTTAATGAAAATTGCACAGAGACCTCCCTGGTGGTCCAGTGGTTAGGAATCTGCCTTGCAATACAGGGGACACAGGTTCGATCTCCGGTCAGGGAACTAAGATCCCACACACCGTAAGGCAACTCAGCCTGTGTGCCACAGCTAGAGAGAAGTCCATGTGATGCAATGAAGATGCCGTGTGACACAACTAAGAAAGACCTGGCGTAGCCAGATGCAAAGATAAATGCAAATTTTTTTTTAATTGCACAATGTGAGAGTTGTGAGCTAAGTTTTATTTGGGGCAAACTGAGGACTGCAGCCTGGGAGAGAACATCTCAGATAGCTCTGAGAAGCTGCTCCAAAGAGCCAATGGGGGAAAGGTCAGTATATGTGTGATTTTGGTGGAGGAGGAGTATATACAATCAAGCATTTATTTTTTTGGAGGATTTCTGCTAGTCTTATGAAGTTTTGTCAGTCATGAGGAACAGTCATCACTATGAAGGATTTTACTGCTTTATAGTTATGGGGAGATTGAAGAATTGGGCTCATAAAATTGGCTCCTGAAAATATCTAACCATCTGAAGACCTGTCTTGCCAGTTTTTGCCTGAGCACAGAGTGCCTTATTTCTGCTCTCCACACTGAACTCCTTTCAGGGAGTACTGAAGTACATGATTTAATACTTGTAAAGGTAGATCACAAATGTCAATTTTCAGTTGACACGAGGAATGTAATACAAATATCTCCATTATACTGGTAAGTGAACTAAATCATAAGTTATTCCCATTATTTATTTATTATTTATCAGGGTCTACTGATAATATATTTTAGGCTTTTTATACAGTTCATGAGGTTCTCATGGCAAATATACTGGGGTGGTTTGCCATTCCCTCCCCCAGTGAAAGAGCTGGCTTAAGACTGAAAAAACAACTAAGATCATGACAATGATCCCATTACTGCATGGCAAGTAGAAAGGGAAAATGTGGCAGCAGTGACAGATTTCCTCTTTTGGGGCTCCAAAATCACTGTGGACGGTGACTGCAGCCATGAAATCAGAAGAGGATTGCTTCTTGGCAGGAAAGCGATGACAAACCTAGACAGTGTGTTGAAAAGCAGAAACATTACTCTGCTGACAAAGGTCCATATAGTCAAGGCTATAGTTTTCCCAGTGGTCACATACAGTTGTGAGAGCAGGACCGTAAAGAAAGTGGAGCGCCAAAGAATTGATGACTTTGAACTGTGAGGCTAGAGAAGACTTCTGAAATTCCCTTGGACAACAAGATCAAACAAGTCAATCTTAAGAGAAATCAACCCTGAATACTCGTTGGAAGGACTGATCCTGAAGCTGAAACTCCAGTATTTTGGTCATCTGATGCCAACAGATGACTCATTGCAAAACCCCCTAATGCTGGGAAAGATTGAGGGCAGAAGGAGAAGAGGGGGTCAGAGGATGATGGCTGGATGGCATCGCCAATGCAGTGAACATGAATTTGGGCAAACTCTGGGAGATGGTGAGGGACAGGGAGACCTGGCATGCTGCAGTCCATAGGATTGCAAAGAGTCAGACACGACTGGGTGACTGAACACCAACAACCGATAGTATGCTAGAGACTTATATTAAAAAATATATATACTAATCCAAAGTAACCATCTATATTCAAAATTTCCTTACCAGTTGTCCTACCAGAGCTCTTAAAATTTCATCATACTTAGCTATAAGGACTCAAATTGTGGTGTGATCTTCAATACTGGTCTCTGTACACCAGGTATGAGGAGGCAGATGTAAAGTGTCTTAAGAGCCAGGACTTAGGCATCAGACTGACCCTAAGTTGAACTTCCCCTCTGTGGATCATAACCTCTGGGAAAGTAGGCAGGTTGTTTAATTCCTCAGAGATCCCATTTTCACTTCTTAAATGAACACAAGTACACCCTATGTTACAGAGTTTAAATTTAACATTAAAAGCTGATAAAGCATGTAGCCTGGAGCACAGTAGATGCTCAATAAAATATAGCTTTCCTACTATTAATTCATTCTCCATAATCTCTTAAAGCTGCTCCTTTCTCTTTCTAGCCATTGCTACCCCTAGTTTCATCCTATAAGATTGTTGTATTATTCTAATCCAGGAAGAAGTTAGATTATTTTGTACCTGAAGATTTGAGGCCTGTGATAATCTTTTCACTAACTGGATATCCTGGGGCAGCTTCACTTTAACCGACTAGGATTCCTCCACCACCAATAGCACGCTTGCCAATAGCCTGCTTTGCTTTGCAGACTGTGGGTTTTCCTGCTGCTACAGTCACCAGATCACTCACCTACTTAGCAAGAATGCTCTGAGTTTGATTCCCTTCAGCTGGAGAGAGCTGGGTGATTGGGGATGGCTTGGAGAAAGAAAGGGCTTTCAACCAGCCCAGTCCCCTCAAGGCCCCTCCTTTTGTTCTTGCCCCCTAGGAAATAGCCATTCTAGATAACACCTAAAAGCATGCATACCTGCCTTCCAGCTATCCCTTTGATTGTAAGGATGTCCGGTTCCCAGCTCTACTGAAACTGGGCTACAGTTTCTTTCACATTCTGGACCTCCCTATTGTCATGAATTAAACTACTCAGGAAGCCATTTATTTCTGAGTTCTTTCACTCACTTAGTGAGCATCTTCCCAGGGGTCAAGGACAGGGTCTGAGGGCTCATTAAGTGAGTGGACAGACAGGCATCTAAATCATTAAGAGAACAAAGTGTAGGAGTAACAATGAGGAAGAAACAATAAGCTGGAAGGTGCATGAGTGGGGAGTTTCGGAAATCTTTCCTAAGGAGTTGGAAACTTCTGGGCTGAGTGTTCAAGATAAACCCGGAGGTTACTATGCTCCCTGAACCCTGGAAAGGCTCCTGACATCCTCCCCTACTGCCAGCTAGCCTGAAACTTACAAAAATGTTAGTGTCTACTCAATGAGCAAGTAAATGAATGAATGCATGAATTCAATTTAATTGAGAGGGGAGCAAGTTAGGTTTTTTTCATTATTATTATACAGAGTAATCAAAATGGGAATGTATATTTAGGGTAGATCATAGAGATAATGAGGGCTTCCCAGGTGGCACAAAGGTAAAGAATCAACCTGGAGACCCAAGAGTGCTGGAGACCCAAGAGACACAGCTTTGATTCCTGGGTCAGGAAGATCCCCTGGAAAAGGAAATGGCAACCACTCCAGTATTCTTGGCATGGAAAATTCCATGGACAGAGGAGCCTGGTGGGCTAGAGCCCGTGTGGTCACAAAGAATTGGATATATCTGAGCAACTGAACACACACACACACACACACACACACACACACACAGGGATAATGAGATACATGAACCCTCTCTCTCTGAATTGTCTGTGGCAGATATCATTTCAGTGGCTCCTGGAGAGATAATATTAGTGAGACTAATTATTTTTCCTGAAGCACACAAACACTGGACTCAGTGTTCTGCATACATTAATAACTCGTCACAGTAGTATTAATCACTCTGCTTTAGATGTAGTTTAAAAGTTGCAGTTCAATAGCATGCTTGAGTGAGGCTTCCCTAGTACCTCAGATGGTAAAGAGATTGCCTGCAATGCAGGAGACATGGGTTCAATCTCTGGGTCAGGAAGATCCCCTGGAGAAGGAAATGGCAACTCACTCCAGTATTCCTGCCTGGGAAATCCCATGGACAGAGGAGCCTAGGGGACTATAATCCATGGGGTCACAATGAGTCAGACACAAATAGCAACTAACATACACACAGCACCCTTGAGTCATAGTAACGTCCACAGCAAGGATGGATTAGAAGATGGGCCACACTTCTGTTTCTCATGCACACAGGAAGGAATTTCCCCACTTGGCCGTTCTGCCTGTCAGAGATAAGATGTGCTCTTCCCCTCCACAGATCTAGAAGAACTGAAGCCATAGAATTTCAATAAATGTGTATAATCTCAAGCAGAAAATGGATAAATAGCCTCATATAAATTAAAAGTGAAGAAATGGTGCTATGGTTCAGCAGGATGTTTAGATCTGTCCCCCTCCACAAAATAAAATTGAGGCTATCATTGAATGCCTTTAGCAAAGCTTTATCTTTCCTTGGCCAATAAGTAATACACTGAAATTGGTTTCAACTTGACACCACAGACAGGATATCTCTGCAAGATCCATGCATGGAAAATGGTGAACTGGGGTTCCCTTCGTAAAGGCAGCTGAACAACTATGTTCACACACGGTTCCATCAAAGGAGGGGGTCTCCCTACTGACCTAGAGACCTGAACAGCCAGAGAGTGATTCTTTCCAACTCAAAGAGAAGAAGAAGCCACAGATGATTAAGAAATAGAGCAGGTAGGATGGTGAAGTGCTTAATCAGTAGCCAAGCAATCAATAAACACCAACAGGTCAAATCAGTTAAATTGAATTAGATTGACCTTATATCTTTGGAGAAAAGCCTAAGGACAGAGAGAAAGAGAACAGGTTAGGGTTGACTGGCACTATAGCAACAAAGGAAGTCCAGGAGTGGAGGAATTTTAGGTTATAGCCTATCTATCGAAGCCTAGTTAGAGATACATGTATCCTCAATGTGGAGGAGCTTCAAATGGGGGGAAAGCAGAATTGTCTACATAATATAATATTTGCTTATATAGGGATTTTTCCGGAGGTTCTCTCTGTAAATATTTAAACCTTTTCTACTTTCCAGCTCCAATGCAAATTCATTCTTTCTTTTCTCAAGCTTTCTTACTTCCCATTCTCTATTTAGGGTAATTCAATATAATTCCTCACTGCCCTACTGAAACTACCCAGCTGACTTCTAACTGCCTGATTTCCTAACTGTAAAGAATAAGAATCTTGAGCAACACACTGTGATACACAAGTAATATCACAATTTAAATGTCATATATAAAACATGTGCACAACTTTTAAAGATATGATAACTAAATATTAGCTTCCAAACCAAAAGTTTGTAAAACCCAGGAAGAATTGGCAGAATGTATTAAATACAAGGTAGCAATGTGTAAAGCATAAAATAAATAGCAAGTAAAGCATGTATGTGTTAAATATAGAAAGGCAAGGAAGCATCATGAGATACTGAATATTCCTGAGGCAACGGAGACAAAATATGCCAGAGGCACTACAATGTAGAGGATACACCAGTAGCAATGTGTGCATGCTCAGCCATTAAGTCATGTCTGCCTGTGACCCCAGACGGTAACCCACCAGATTCCTATGTCTAAGGGATTTACCAAGCAAAAAATACTAAAATGGGTTGTCATTTCCTTCTCCATAATACTAATAATTAATCACTAATAATCAAGATTTAATTGAACCACCCATTAATGAAACCCATTCTGAGCCCATGTTACTCCGGACCAAGAAACATGTGCAATTTATGGATCCTCACCAAACTAATTGGTGATGTATACCTGACCATACAGGTTTGTCCTTCAATCTCTGATAGAGGAAGTGTTTGTGATTGGTCTAGGGTAGCCTCTGTCTGCAAGTTATCTTACTAGAATCTCAACTCTGGTCTTTTCAACCATCAGCAAGGCAAGTCTGATGTGGCAGAAAAAGAGAAATAGGACATATAAACACTGAGTACCCTCAAATTCAGATTTTGTGGTCTTCAACCTTACTTGCTCCTTTTTCTAAGTGCATTAATTTACTTATCACTTTCCAAAAATGCTTCTTGCCTTGTGGTTTAAAATTAACTTAATAATCTACTGGGGCTACTATCCATGGGGTCTCAAAGAGTCAGATATGACTTAGTGACGCATGCACTCACACTCACAGTGTCTCTCCCAGCAGCTACTCTGCCTACTGTCCATTGTAATAAATATAGTTTATTAAATAAGCAAAGATTAGGCAGGTTTTTGCTCATTGCAAAAGGTCTGGGTTCCCCAAGATCATGCTCCTCTCTTGTAACATAACCCACTGTATGGGCAGGTGCCACTTGACGCTGGGAATCAGGGCTCGCAGAACTGACTTAGACTGTGAGTCTGACCACTGTGACTGCTGCTAATAATAAACTCATTTGTCTCTAACCCAGGAGACTTAGGTCTTCTGCCTGCATGCATAAAACTGTGGCAGGTTTCTTATTAGTTTGCAAGCAGAGTGAAATCTCAGACTGTTCAAAGTGAAAGTGAAAGCCACTCAGTCATGTCCAATTCTTTGCGACCCCAGGGACTATATGGTTCTTGGAATTCTTCAGGCCACAATACTGAAGTGGGTAGCTGTTCCCTCTACAGGGCATCTTCCCAACCTAGGGATCGAACCAGATAGCCTATCCCTTCTCCAGGGGATTTGCCCAAACCAGGAATCGAACTGGGGTCTCCTGCACTGTAGGAGGATTCTTTACCAGCTGAGCTACCAGGAAAGCCCTTCAAGACCCTTCAAGGTGCTTCATAAAGATCAGGAAGCCAACTGTTAGTCTGCCTCCTTTTGATTTTTACTGGAAACCAACCAAATGATGAGAGTTCACCTAAAATTGCCAAGGTTGCAGGGAAAAAGGAGATAATTTTCATGTGTTTTCATTCTTGGAACTCATGTATCTTTAATCTATGGAAGAGACTAATAATCAAGAGACCTGAAGCTTAAAGTTATGGACAAAATTCCTTAATGTGTCAAAGGTATTAAGTACCTTCTAAAATCAGCACTTTCCAGTGTGTAGAAAATTAAATTCTGGACTCTGAACATGTATTAATAAAAAAAAATTTCTTAGTCCTATGTTGGTGACAAAATAAGTACATCTTCAGGCTGATATGCATGAATATCAGATCATCTTCTTGTTTTATAAAGAAATAACATATTTTGAAGAAGTAATTTCTTATTTTGAAACCACATAATTTTTTCACTCATCAGCAAGTCGATTAGCAAATCTACAGAAAATGTAAATTTATTTTAGATATAGAAAAGTAGTACAATGCTTATGTTAATAAAATTATGCTCCCACAATAAAAATGTCAAATATGACTTCTTACAAACTTCATCTATACTTCCTGATAGATATAAAATATTGGTTCCATTAAGCTAGAAGAAATGTTTCCCCCTCTTTATTCTATCATTTTTGGTGTATTGTTTAAATGAGTTATCAAAAATTCTTTACTTGCATGAGTTTTAGACTAATATTTATTGCTTTAAATATCAACAAAAGCATGATTTTAACTTTTTACATAGGTATGTTTTATAACCATGAAATTGTTCCAAGGGTAGGAAAGAAATAGTAAACAAACATGAACATAGAATAATATGCTAGTATCAATGCCCACCATGGTCCCAATCCACTAATATACACATACAAGCTGCAAATTAGCAGAAAAATAAAATAAATTAATATATATTTTAAATATTAAATATTTATTAAGATAAATAAAATAACTTTAATAAATAACATTTGTTATTAGTAGATTATATGCACAATATTTAGGCAGTTAATCTCACCTCCTCTAATATACCTCAAAGAATAAATGAGGAAGACTTTCACTTGATTGTCATTTTCCTCATTTCAATATTTCAAAAACTAGTACTAACAGCAGACTACATTTTACTGAATGCACAAAACATTACACATACTATTTCAAATTCCTAAGAAGTCTTAACCAAAACAGGGTTATTAATACCTCCTTTTCCAGAAAACTTTAGCTCATTCATTCACTATCAAAACAAATATGGGAATATAATATTAGTCTTTATATCTAACCCACTTCTACAGTGCTGTGCTCCAAGCTCATTTGTTTAATTTTGAGATTACCAACTATCAACTTCCTTCCTTTATGGACTCAACAAGATATAAATTTTCCTCTAACATTATAATTATAATTTTATTCATTTTTTCTTAAAAAGAAAAATTCTGTAATTTTTGACCTCTTAAAATAGTGGTTTATACTTTACTTAAAAATCATGAGCCTAAATTAAACTGAATCCAAAACTTGCAAAATTCTTTCCTTAACCTGTTAGAAATTTTCACTAGAGGCCATGAGGACTATAACTTGTATACATGCATGCATGCATGCTCAATTATGTCTGATTCTTTGCAACCCCATGGACTCCAGCACAGCAGGCTCCTCTGTCCATGGGATTCTCCAGGCAAGAATACTGGAGTAAGTTGTCATTTCCTCCTCCAGGGGATCTTCCCAACCTGGGAATAGAACCCATGTCTCCTGCGTCTCCTTCATTGCAGGCCGATTCTTTACCTCTGAGCCACCTGGGCCTCCAAAGTAACTTTAAAAGAAATGATCACTAATCATCCTGCATATGAAAATAAATGATTGTCTTATGTGGAAGAGAATAATAGAAAATATTAATTATCAGTGAGTATATCCCTTTGTCCAGAGGAAATTCAGGGCAAAATTAATGTTCAATAAGCAAAAAGAAAAATTAATGTTTCAAAAAGCAATGTGACAGTCATCACACATCTTATTCTTCCTCTATATACCTAAACAAATTGATGGGATATTAAAACAACCATATGAAGATCTAGGGTGAAACCTTTCCTTTAATGAAAGCTTATCTTAGAATACATTTAACCTAATTAGCTAAGCCTGTCCTTTACAAGTAACTTTAACTAATAACTGACATCCTCTAATGTAGACCATACTGAGAATTTGCAGGTTGCTCACAGTGGGCATTGAGCTGGTCTTTAGATATCTTCTTGAGAGGCACACACATTTTGGGGGTCACCATCACTTTCTAGGGTGAACGTGACTGCCTGAAATGTCATGTACGTAGCATGTAACTTGAGGACTAAGAAAATGAAAAATTCTATTATTGTCTTCTGGACTTGAATGATAATTAAAATATATGAATTATTTTTCATGACTTCTCAATTTTATTGTGCTTTTTGTTATGAATGTTCTTTTGTGGTAAAGTCACTGTCTCCATTTTAAGGGTTACCATAGAATTGCATGCATGCATGCATGCCAAGTCACTTCAGTCATGTCAGATTCTTTGCAAACCTATGGACTCTAGCCCACCAGACTCCTCTGTCCATAGGATTCTCCAGGAAAGAATACTGAAGTGGGTTGCCATTCCCTCCTCCAGGGAATCTTCCAGATTCAGGAATCAAACCTGCATCTCCTGTGACTCCTGCATTGCAAGCAGATTCTTTACCATTGAGCCACCAGGGAAGCCCTGCCATAGGATTATTTACTGCTAGTTTCTGAAAGAGACCAGTCATGCATGAAGCAAAAGACCTGTTTATCTAGATAAACTTTTGTTTTGCAAATGGCTTGTGATCAGACATTGTGCTGTTTTTGTTTCTTAAAGAATAAAGGTTAAGGTAGAATGCTCAAATGGTATGAAATGCCTGGTGGGAGTGTTAGATTTCATCTTCTAGCCCAGAAGCATGGCAGGCTCTGCAAAGTGAAGGTGTTGGTCGCTCAGTCTTGTCTGACTCTTTGCTACCCCATGGACTGTAGCCCCTCCAGGATCTGTCGATGCAATTCTCCAGGCAAGAATACTAGCGAGGGTTACCATTTCCTTCTCCAGGGGATCTTCCAGACCCAGAGATTGAACCCAGGTCTTCCGTATTGCAGCAGATTGTTTATCCTCTGAGCCACCAAGAAAGTCCATGGCTTACCTAGTGGCTCTGTTACTTTTTCTTGTTTGCTTTTATTCTGATTATCATTATTATTTATTTTATTTTATGATTATTACTGAAATAATAGAATAGGATATAGAAATAATCTACAAATTCTCTGCCCCATTGCAGCTTTAAGTCCAGAGCTGAAGGTGGTTAGGTGAGATTATAAAAGTCAGTTAAAAGAGAGAAATACTGAGGGATAGAAAAGTACAATCAACGAATTAGAAATGTCAACAAGGGGTGGGAGGATGAGAGAATATGTGTAGTGAAATTTTAAAGAGGTTGCCCAAAGTAGATTTTATCATGAATAGAAATACTCCAAAAAGCCTATATATAAACTGCTTGAATACATTTTTTAAAAATTGATTTATTTATCAAATAATTTTAAATGAACATGCACAATTTTTAGGAAAAGAAGAGATTGTGATTCACTGATTATTGATCTATCATCAGGCTTTGATTATTTAATCTGATGATATCTATGGGGCCAAGCTATATACTAGGGAATCAATTCAAGAGTTTTACTTTTTTTCTTCAAATCCTGTGTCATATTGCTACTGGCCCAGATAAGAAACAACCTTTTTTTCTAAATTAAGATATAATAAAAATCAGAAAAATGGTATCATTACCTTCTAAAAGTTTATACCTAAATAACTTGCCTGGGCTTCCCTGGTGGCTCAGATGGTAAAGAATCTGCCTCCAGTGTTCAATCCCTGGGTCAGGAAGATCCCCTGGAGAAGGGAATGGCAATCCACTCCAGTATTCTTGTCTGGAGAATCCCAGGGACAGAAGAGCCTGACACTCCATGGGGTCGCAAAGAGTCAGACATGACTGAGCGACTAACACACAATACAAAGAGGCAACTTGACTATCTTCCCACCTGCCCTAACAGAGAGGCACAAGGAAGAATATAAAAGCCTTTTCTAGACTGATGAAACTGTTTTATTAATAGTAACTATAGCAATAGGCAACTTAAACATATATGGAGACATTTAGCTAATTATCTTCAGACATCTTCACATAGTCCACCTTAGAAGTAAAGTGCTAAACTTATGCCTTGCATTTGCATTTAATTATTTCATCAAAGAGGGGAAAAAGGATGGGAGAATAGATAAAAAAAGATGGCAAAATACTTAAGCTGAGTGACAGCCACCAATTTTAGGGGGTTCAATATGCCATTCTTCCTACTTCTGGCTTATGTTTCTTCCTACTTATGTTTGAAATGTTTTATAATAACTTATAAAAAATAAGGTCCTCATTTTGAATATTTTGGCTTATCATCAGGTGCTAAAGAAGTCATAAGAAATCACTGCTTTCTCATCCATTGAAGACATAAATTGCAAATCCAATGTTTTAAATATTTCAAAATAAAATAATCTTATAGTCAAATGACTCATTCATAATATCCATCTTTAAATTCTTTGTAAGCCAAAATAAAATACCCCATACTTTTTAAGGTAGTATATCAATATTTCGTTTATATATGTGTCCCTATAGATAAGAAAATCATACTTCCTCAGTTCGGGGTCTGTCCATATATATAACCACAGCCTATATTATGGAAGTGTGATGAGCCTCGGCCTCATCTTAAATATCTCATGTGCCCTAATTTTAGCACTGAATGTCATCTTGAACCTATCTACCTTGGTTTAAGGTATAGGATCTCTCTGTATTCAATCCTGAAGCATGATGATTTAAGGTATTTATCAAAGGGGTCAGCTTTGACCTAATCTATACCCAGCAGAGCACTTCCCTGGTAGCTCAGATGGTAAAGAATCTGCCTGCAATGTAGGAGACCTGAGCTCAATCCCTGGGTTAGGAAGATCCCCTGGAGGAGGGCATGGCAACCCAATCAAGTATGCTTGCCTGGAGAATCGCCATGGACAGAGGAGACTAGTGGGCTACATTCCATGGGGTCATAAAGAGTAGGACGTGACTGAATGACTAAAGACACACACACACATCCAGCAGAAGCATGATAGAAATAGCTTATTTGTTGTTGTTCAGTTGTTAAGTTGTGTCCAACTCTCTGTGACCCCACAGACTGTAGCACTCCAGGCCTCCCTGCAGCTTACTTGAGAGAGCAACTTTCCCAGATTCTCTGGGCTAATGATGACCAGCAATCAAGGTGAAATCATCAGGAACAGAGAGGTGTTCAAACACACACCTATTGCTTAATCAGACACCTGGCCCTAGGTGGCAAATCTCAAGAACCTTTGCTTCTGACAACATCCAGCAACCAAAGACTGCCAACAGCACAAGCAAGTCAAACAAAGTTAGATGTATTCTTGCATCTGAACAAAAGAACATATCAGAGGGAACTGTGGGATGTCTCTGTAAGAATGAGTTGGAAAGGACTCAAGGGTTTGAGCTCACATCAGGTGGTTTTGGGGGACTGTTTAAGGAAGCAGAGTTAGTTCTCAATTGGATGCTCTCAGAAAGGGGACATTACTGTGATTAAGTATCTTAAGAAGGGCGAGGAATAAAGCAGGAATGAAGTTGTGGTTAGTAAAGAAGCAACATTCTGTCCTGTTTGTTAGTAGAGGGGGATATTTGGCAATTTTTGAGGTTTGCGTGGTGACTTGGCATTTGTTTGTGCTCAAACAAATACAAAAGAGGACTTCTTTTTGTCTCAAGTCACCATGTTCACTGAGCAACCTTGTCTGATGATGGTAATCTTTAAGGTAGTTTATATTTTGTAACCCAACTGTAAGAGCCAGGCCATCTCCTAGCAACCTCAAGGTACAAATATTAAGTCTGGCTATTAGGGATTACTTTTCTCCTTTCTCAGAGTTCTGTCCTTCTATTAACAGGAAACATAGTATAACCATTTATGTGCATCAGAAATGATTGATATTGACAATTTCATATAGTTCCACCTACATCAACTTAGATCAAAAGGATGTTATACTTAGTCTACATTAGCTCAAAATACATGAAGTCTTTGTTATATTACAAAATTTAAATTAAGGATGCCCTTTTTAATAAAGAATAAATATACAGCAGGTTTCTATCAAGAACATGATCTATATTCTACAGCCTAACATAGTAGAAAGAACACATGTGAGCTTTGGAAGACAGACCCTGGGTCGGGAAGATCCCCTGGAGAAGGGAATGGCAATCCACTCCAGTGTTCCTGCCTGGAAAATTCCATAGACAGAGAAGTCTGGCAGGCTACAGTCCATGGGGTCACAAAAAGTTGGACACTACTGATCAACTGACACACATATAGCATATTACTTATATAACCTTGGAAAAATTTTGCAACCTCTCTAAATCTCTGTAGGATCATTTGTAAAACATGCTTAAAAATACAAATTATTCAGTCAGTAAAAATTAGTTCTATCCTTTCCCGCCTAGATTTGCAATTTAAGACAAACTCCATTACGTTAGCTTAATGTTCACTATGTAATTAGTTTAATGACCTCTTCCTAAAGAATATGTTTAAGAAATACATTTTTAAAATTTCAAACAAATTAATGATTTCTGGTATCATAAAACTTTCTCATCACTTTATTTCCCTTCAGGGCCTAATGGTCAGGAGTTTCACACTTTCAGAAGGAAATGTAGTGGACAATGAAATAGTTGCTTCACATTTCCATTATACTTTATTATTTGGAAGCTCTCTTTTATCATTATTTCAAGCATCTTCTATGCATGTTTCTAATTTACAATGTTGCCTCATATTGTATTTGAAAATTAGCTGTGTGATTTTTTAATGCCAATCCTGTAAATTTTCCCTCCAAATGCAAATAAACTCAAGAAGGTAAACAAAATGATTGACCATTTCGGTAATCATGTCATGTCTATTGTATTCAGCATATAACCTGAATGAACATATATATATGTCATATATATCAGAGCATAAGTTTGTATGCACTTAACACATTTGTAGGATTTAAAAGATGGAATTTTAATTTCTAACTGGTCAAAATTTGGGGGGGATTTATGAGAGGAGGGTTAGTTGGGCAAATTCCAGCTACTATTGCTCTGGTTGGCCCTGACTTGTGTGTTGACATCAACTGTCCTTTTCATCCTGATTACTTGGCTGTTAGTGTCTCTTCCACAGTGGATTCTCTCTGCTGTAATAAAAAATAAAACACAGTCTGCTCATTCCCATAAGTCTACTTGGATACCATCTTCCCAGACTTCTTTGCATCTTCATCAAGGCCCCTGACTAACTAGCACACCAGGCTTCCCTATCCATCACCAACTCCCGGAGTTTACTCAAACTCATGTCCACTGAGTCAGTGATGCCATCCAAATCATCTCATCCTCTGTCGGCCCTTTCTCCTCCTGCCTTCAATCTTTCCCAGCATCATGGCCTTTTCCAATGAGTCAGTTCTTCACATCAGGTGGTCAAAATATTGGAGTTTCAGCTTCAGCATCAGTCCTTCCAATGAATATCCATGACTGATTTCCTTTAGGATGGACAGGTTGGATCTCTGCAGTCCAAGGGACTCTCAAGAGTCTTCTCCAACACCACATTTCAAAAGCATCAATTCTTTGGCACTCAACTTTCTTTATAGTCCAACTCTCACATCCATACATAACTACTGGAAAAACCATAACTTTGACTAGACAGACCTTTGTTGGCAAAGTAATGTCTCTGCTTTTCAATATGCTCTCTAGGTTGGTCAGAGCTTTTCTTCCAAGGAACAAGTATCTTTTAATTTCATGGCTGCAATCACCATCTGCAGTGATTTGGGAGTCCCCAGAAAAAAAAAAAAGTCTGTCACTGTTTCCATTGTTTCTCCATGTATTTGCCATGAAGTGATGGCACCAGATACCATGATCTTAGTTTTCTGAATGTTGAGTTTTAAGCCAAATTTTTCACTCTCTTCTTTCACTTTCATCAAGAGGCTCTTTAGTTCTTCTTCACTTTCTACCATAAGGGTGGTGTCATATCTGAGGCGTACCTGAAGTTATTTATATTTCTCCCAACAATCCTGATTCCAGCTTGTGATTTATCCAGCCCAGCATTTAGCGTGATGTACTCTACATATAAGTTAAATAAGCAGGGTGACAATATACAGCCTTGACGTACTCCTTTCCCAAATTGGAACCAGTCTGTTGTTCCATGTCCAGTTCTAACTATTGCTTCCTGCATACAGATTTCTCAGGAGGCAAGTAAGGTGAACTGGTTGGAGTAGTCAATAAAACAGAAGTAAATGCTTTTCTAGAATTCCCTTGCTTTTTCAATGATCCAATGTATATTGGAAATTCGATCTCTGGGTCCTCTACCTTTTCTAAATCCAGCTTGAACATCTGGAAGTTCATGGTTCATGTACTGTTGAAGCCTAGCTTGGAGAATTTTGAGCATTACTTTGCTAGCATGTGAGATGAGTGCAATTGTGTGGTAGTTTGGACATTCTTTGGCATTGCCTTTCTTTGGAATTGGAATGAAAGCTGACCTTTTCCAGTCCTGTGGCCACTGTTGAGTTTTCTAAATTTGCTGGCATACTGAATGCAGCACTTTCACATTATCATCTTTTAAGATTTGAAATACTCTAGATGCCAAGCATATAGAGTACTTGCCAATTCTTGCTCAACTTCTCCAGTTGATGTAAATGTCATCAAGGACAAATGTTTTGCTCTGTAGAACGTTTAAATACATTCCAAGTCCCTTTGGGTATGACCATGAAGAAATTCTGTGAATATGAACTGTTTCTGATAAATTCTTGATGTGTATTAAAAAGAACACATTCATATGATTGCTACTTACCATCCACATATCATAGGCTGTGTTCTTCTTTAGTAAAGAGACAGTATCCAGCACAGTAGCTAAAATGATTAAGCTGAAAGCTAATCATTCATTAAGTGGATAGTAGTTCATTGTCATATGAAGTGATTCGTCTTATTTTTGCAGGAGCCAAACTGGTAAATTAAATGGGAATATGATGAGGAGGAACATTCTTGCATCTTTGAGGGCAACAGTGAATTCTGTCATTTCCCCCAGGGTATGATATTTTTCTTTGACTTACCTTCTTGCCTAGGAGAGTTAGAGAAGTTACAGTGATTTTTATGCAGCCTTTCCTACCATAATAGCTTTTATTCTATTGCTATTACTCTGTATTTCTTTATTTATTTCTATATTTCTAACATTTCTATATTACTCTATAGTTCTTACTCCTGAGTCAAAGAACCAATATGAAAATTTTGAAAATTGCTAAGTATGCCTATTTCAATGATGCATTGGGAAGTTGGAAATAGCCACCAAATTTCCTACTGTGAACTGTACCTGGATGAGAACTCCATTTGTTACCTGATTCACACGTGACCCTACTCTAACTGAGGTCTATATTACTACACTGGTACCATGAGTCTCCAGATACTAGAGACAATTTGAACCCATAATCTAACATCCCTTGAAAGATATACACATTTGTCTTCCCTTGTCGCAGAGTCAGACACGACTGAAGTGACTTAGCAGAGTATATGATTACTTAAGTAAATAGCTATAATCTTTGGATCTGAGAATTGACTCAGGTTTGGAAGCTAGACAAGGATTCATAAATAGCCATTGGAATAATTAATTTCAGCCTTTTGCTTTTTTTTCTTAACTCAATATATCTAGTAAGCAATCACTTTGTTAGCTGCTCATCTGTCATGCTACTAGGACACCGTGTTACAATTTCATGTTGTACGAGTGCTCAGTTGTGTCTGACTCTTTGCTACCCCATGGACTATAGCCCATCAGGTTCCTATGTGCATGGAATTTTCCAGGCAAGAATACTGGAGTTGGTTGCCATTTCCTTCTCCAAATATAAATATTACCATGTGTAAAATAAATAGCTAGGCAGAAGCTGCTATGTAACACAGGGAGCTCAACTAGGTGTCTGTGATGACCTAGAGGGGTGGGATGGGGGGAACAGGAGGAAGGCTCAAGAGGGAGGCAACATGTGTATACATGTAGCTGATTCATGTTGTTGTACAGCAAAAACTAATACATCATAAAGAAATTATCCTCCAAATAAAAATTTTTAAAAAATGCACAGTCAGGAAAAATGATCATTCAAGGGTCATCAATTTTGTTAATCATTTCAAGGAATAAAATTTTCAGTTTCTCAATTTTTCTCTTCTGTGCATTTCTTTTCTACTTTATTTTTCTGCTCCATATTGTGCTCTTACTTCTACTTCCTTTAGGTTTCATTTACTTCTCTAGTTTCTTGATATGGTACCATGGATCACTGATTTTTTAGTCTTACTGTTTTAAATATAGACATTTAATACTACAAAATATTCTTCCGAGTATTGCTTTAGCTAAATCTTACAAGATTTGATATGTAATATCTTTGTTGACAATTGGTTCAAAATCTTCTAAAATTTTATTACGATTTCTCATTTGACCTATTAAGTATAGTGGTAATTTACAAACATTGGCAGACCTTTTGATTAAAAAAAAAAAAAAAAGATTTTGTTACCAATTCCTTTTTATTTCTTATTTGCTTTAACTGTGTTCAGAAAACATACTTTGAATTATTTCAGCTTTTGAAATTTTTGTTTTATGTTTAATCTGCATTCAAAAAAAGAGTGTATATATTTTGTCACTTTTGAGTGCTATTTAAATATAATTCATTTAAGTCAAAATTAATTATGTTCTTCAGGTCTCAGTTCTACTGTATTCTCACTGGTATCTGGTGTTTCAACAGCTTTTTGTGAAAATTTAACAGAATATTTAAATGTGGATGTGTTACAGTAACAGCAGTAATTATGAAGAAAAATTTTGGTAGATTTGACTTTGTAATTAAAAACACATTGTAAACAAAGCTAAAAAGAAAACAACAGACAGAAAATATCTACAATGAAGAAACTGTTCATTACTATCCTTAATATGTGTTTGCTGGGTGGCTCAAATGGTAAAGAATCTGCCTGCAATGCAAGAGACCTGAGTTTAATCCCTGAGTTGGGAAGATCCCCTGGAGAAGGGAATGGCTATCCATTGCAATAGTCTTTCCTGGAGAATTCTATGGACAGAGGAGTCTGGAGGGCTACAGTCCACGTGGTGGTAGAGTCAGACTTGACTGAGAGACTAACACTTCCACTTTTCATTTTCATCCTTAAAATGCAAAGAAATAAATGCATACATAACTACAATTTTTAAATGATGAGATATAATTGTTGTTGATGTTTAATTGCTAAATGGTGTCCTACTATTTTACGACCCCAGGCCCCTTTCCCAGGCAAGAATACTGGAATGGGTTGCCATTTTCATCTCCAGGGGATCTTTCTGACTCAGGGATTGAGCCTGTCTCCTGCATTGGCCGGTAGATTCTTCACTGTTAGGCCACCCAGGAAATACAATTAGTAAATAAATATTTGACAAATTATTTACCTCATGAGTAGTCAAATAGATGCAAACAAAATTAGATTTTTTGACCTTTCACTTTGATAAAAAGTATAAAGATAGCCATCATATTGGCAAAGACTTGCAGAAACAAGTTTTGTTTTTAAATTTTTTAACCCTACTGGTGGGAATGCAAATTGCTACAGCGTTTCTGGAAGGCAGTCTTGCATTAAAATCCTTATAAATGTGAGCTCAGTCTGGCAAGAAAATAGAGCTCTATGTCTAAGAGTGTAACCTCTGCAGCCCCTTGGCATAGGTTTGAATGTCAGCTCTGCACTCATGAACTCTCTGATCTTGAGCAATTCAGGAGACTCTATTTAGTTCTAGTGTGCATATTTAAATATTTCTTAGAAATTAATTGGCAACATTTAGTTTCTTTTTAAATTGTATATAATAGTGGTGTTTCCTACAGTTGATGGCCATTCAATCAAATGTGATCTTAACATTTTTATGCATCAGTATTCTGGGTTACTACCTCAGAGAATTGTTCTGAAGATCAGATGAGCAAAAATGTATAAAGCAAGCATTGAGTAAATACATTTAAAGCATTTGTAAACTATTATCATTCTGTCATTATATTGTCAGAAAACTTAGTCTAAGATGTAATTAAAGATCTATGCATATGAGTATTTGCCATAGTGATTTATATAATAGATTTAAAAAAAAAGGAGCAATCAAAATGCACAAAAAGATTGGTTAAATAAATGAAGGCAATAAATGAGGTAATAATATATGTCCCTAATAAACACATTCACTTATTCAGTTATGTTCAGAGTAGATGATTATGTTAAAAATAGCTAAAAACTACATATATACTATAAAATCATTTTGTAAACAAATAGTTAAGATATATATATTCATGTACCTTTTAGGAAAATAAGTGGAATGATAGAGCAAGGTAGAGGTATATTACTAATTATTCACATTTTATGTGACCTTTTTCCTCATCTATAACTGTAAAATTTCCTCCCTTGATCCTGTATTACTGAATCTAATTTTAAAATGATAATTCAAATAAGTATCTTTTACAAGTTACTTTGCATGTGGCAAGAAATATTTTTGACTCAGCTTGGCAAGAAAATGAAGATTTGAAATTCCTTTCATGGATCTGAGCAAGAGAGAAGAAAAGTGACTTTACTCTTTTAGGTATTCTTACCACACCCCACATACCATGTCCCCACAGCACCCAAGTGCCGAATTAATGTTTGTTGGAGGATGAAAGGAAAGAAATAGTTCAAACTCTCTACCTGCAAAACAATTACTATTAACTGATGGCTCAAATGATGGTTAGCATTTTTTGGCAATAAGGTATTTTTTTAAATTAAAGCATATACCTTTATTGTTTTTTTAGACATAATGTTATTGCACACAATAGATTACAGGAAAGCATAAATATAGCTTTTATATTCACTGGGTATAGAGCCTTTTAAAAATGTATGATGCTGTGAAAAATCACAAGGAAGTAGAAGGGTTTCATAGATGAAATGTGTGTAGTTATTTATCAGGACAAAAGGAAAGAGACTTTACCTCTTTTCTCACAACTTTCTGACATATTTTATAGCTTGCATATCTTTGTGTGTAAGCAGTTGAGAATCACTCAACGAACTAAAGGTGGGGAAGATTATTTGATTAACAGGCTTCAAGGAGAAATTTGCTGATTGTTCATTTGAGTTTTTTTCATTTACCAAACACTCATCAATCCTTACCAGGTGCCAAGCGAAGTTCTAGATGGATATACAAGGTGAACAAGACAATGTTCCTGCCTCCGTAGAGATTATGTCTCAGAGGAGCACTGAGACAGTAAACAATACAATTACAGATTGGATGTGTACAATGAAGTATATACCCAACGTGCTCACAAAAGTAACAGCAGGGGCTCAGGGTGAACAGTGAGCTCTAGAAAGAAGGGTCTAGAAGGCCTTTCTGAAGACTCAATATTTAAACTGAAGCCTGAGAAATGAGCACCCTCCCATGCAAACTGCCAGGGGCATGAGTTCAAGGTAGAGACACAGAAAGAGGAAAGAAGAAATTTGTGAAGCTTGCTCTTGGAACCGGCAGAACATATCAAGAGCACAGACCAAAAAAAAAAAAAAAAATTGAAGTGATAACAGATGGAAAGATAAACCTCAAGGCTTTTTGAAGAATAGGTAGTATATTTTGAATTTAAGAAGGATTTTGTTACAAAAAGTGAAACCATATTTTGACATTTATACATTTTCTTATTTAAATTAAGCCTTATCAGATCTCCAAAGTAAATGAAGTTTGAACACAGCAAGATGCAAAACTTCGTGCTATCATCCATCTTTACATATGTAGAATATTCTGGAATGATACATAAGAAACTGGTAACACTCGTTCCCCCAAGGAAGGAAACTGAATAGCTATAGAAGGAAGAACATTTATGATTTTGTAACTTATTAATTTTGCCTCATATTCTTATGTTACATTTAAGAAAAAATTACTAGTTTTTTCAAAATATTTTAAAATTAATTATTTTTAACATGTCATTGTGGAGATTCAGTCCAAACTTGCTTAATTTTGTTCTGATTTCCCACTGGTCTCTTTTAAGATGAAGGCATATTACAGAAAGTCTTCTAGTGCAATATAACTGAGATGTAATCTCCCTTTTAAAAGTGTACTCTTCTATTAAAGATCCTTTAGAATAGTCAGGGTAGTTTTACTGGTTTAAAAGAATTTTTGCTAGTTAGCTTCTGACCAGCTCTTTATTGTGTGATTTTGTAGTAATTTGAGTGGGCAAAGTTGAGAGTCAATCTAAGATGCCAGCTCCAAGCCTCCAAACCAATGTTACTGGCAGTAATAGGGAGTCCAATTCTGGGTCTTGAATCTCCTCTTCACCTTTCTCCTTGCATTCTCTGTCTGAGGTGAAGTGAAAGCCGCTCAGTCGTGCCCAACTCTGTGCGACCCCATGTGCTACACAGTCCATGGAATTCTTCAGGCCACAATACTGAAGTGGGTAGCCTTTCCCTTCTCCAAGGGATTTTCCCAACCCAGGGATCGAACCCAGGTCTCCTGCATTGCAGGAGGATCTTTTACCAGCTGAGCCCCCAGGGAAGCCCAAGAATACTGGAGTGGGTAGCCTATCCCTTCTCCAGGGGACCTTCCAGACCCAGGAATGGAACAAGGGTCTCCTGCATTGCAGGCGGGTTCTTTACCAACTGAGCTACCAGGGAAGCCCTCTGTCTGAAACATAAATGTAATTGCAGAAACTAAATCAACTTCTTGGATAACAGGATGGAAGTGATATTTGAAGGCTGGACAGAGTAAAGCGTGTGTCCCAACATTGTGGAGGTGCCATGTCAATCATGAACTGCTTAAGATCAGATGCATGAGAGAAAACGTATCTTGTTTAAACTATTTTATTTTTGTTAATTTATTTTTTTTTCTCATTTTATTTTTTATTTATTTTTTTTTAATTTTTCCATTTATTTTTATTCGTTGGAGGCTAATTACTTTACATCATTGCAGTGGTTTTTGTCATACATTGAAATGAATTAGCCATGGATTTACATGTATTCCCCATCCCGGTCCCCCCTCCCACCTCCCTCTCCACCCGATCCCTCTGGGTCTTCCCAGTCCACCAGGCCCGAGCACTTGTCTCATGCACCCAACCTGGGCTGGTGATCTGTTTCACCCTAGATAATATACATGTTTCGATGCTGTTCTCTTGAAACATCCCACCCTCACCTTCTCCCAGAGTCCACAAGTCTGTTCTATACATCTGAGTCTCTTTTTCTGTTTTGCATATAGGGTTATCGTTACCATCTTTCTAAATTCCATATATATGTGTTAGTATACTGTAATGGTCTTTATCTTTCTGGCTTACTTCGCTCTGTATAATGGGCTCCAGTTTCATCCATCTCATTAGAACTGATTCAAATGAATTCTTTTTAATGGCTGAGTAATATTCCATGGTGTATATGTACCACAGCTTCCTCATCCATTCATCTGCTGATGGGCATCTAGGTTGTTTCCATGTCCTGGCTATTATAAACAGTGCTGCGATGAACATTGGGGTGCACGTGTCTCTTTCAGATCTGGTCTCCTCGGTGTGTATGCCCAGAAGTGGGATTGCTGGGTCATATGGCAGTTCTATTTCCAGCTTTTTAAGAAATCTCCACACTGTTTTCCATAGTGGCTGTACTAGTTTGCATTCCCACCAACAGTGTAAGAGGGTTCCCTTTTCTCCACACCCTCTCCAGCATTTATTGCTTGTAGACTTTTGGATAGCAGCCATCCTGACTGGTGTGTAATGGTACCTCATTGTGGTTTTGATTTGCATTTCTCTGATAATGAGTGATGTGGAGCATCTTTTCATGTGTTTGTTAGCCATCTGTATGTCTTCTTTGGAGAAATGTCTGTTTAGTTCTTTGGCCCATTTTTTGATTGGGTCATTTATTTTTCTGAAATTGAGCTGCAGGAGTTGCTTGTATATTTTTGAGATTAATCCTTTGTCTGTTGTTTCGTTTGCTATTATTACAGTATGGTACTGGCACAAAGACAGAAATATAGATCAATGGAACAGAATAGAAAGCCCAGAGATAAATCCACGAACCTATGGTCACCTTATCTTCGACAAAGGAGGCAAGGATATAAAATGGAAAAAAACAACCTCTTTAACAAGTGGTGCTGGGAAAACTGGTCAACCACCTGTAAAAGAATGAAACTAGAACACTTTCTAACACCATACACAAAAATAAACTCAAAATGGATTAAAGATCTAAATGTAAGACCAGAAACTATAAAACTCCTAGAGGAGAACATAGGCAAAACACTCTCCGACATAAATCACAGCAGGATCCTCTATGACCCACCTCCCAGAATTTTAGAAATAAAAGCAAAAATAAACAAATGGGACCTAATGAAACTTAGAAGCTTTTGCACAACAAAGGAAACTATAAGCAAGGTGAAAAGACAGCCCTCAGATTGGGAGAAAATAATTTATTTTTTTGTTACAGCAGCTTAATTGTGTCTTAAGTAATAACAGGTTCTCTGTACCCAAGGAAGTCATAATCAAAGAGAGAGAAACAGGCTTATAAATGATTATAATATTATTGACAAGTCCTTTACTTACAGTATATATTTAGTATTCCAGGGAAGAAGGAGCTAGTAACACTGATTAATCAAGAAAATGTTTACAAAAAAAAAAAAAAAAAATACTTTTAATTGTCTTAATGGATAAATAGTATTTTCCTAGATATAAAAGAAGGTAAGAATATTTCTGGAAAGGGAAATCAAATATAAAAATTCCCAAGTCTTGACAAGACATGTCTTGCATTGAAAGTATTGGAAAGCACATTGTGACTGACATTTGAGGTATACAAGGGAAGAATGGTAACAGATACTAAGTTGGGTAAAATTTTAATGGCAAATAAATTAGTTTTTTTTTTTCCTTTAGGTAATGGGGAACCAGCAAGATTCATAAACAGCAGAGTGACACCCTCAGATTTGTTTCTTAGGAAGTTGCCAACTTCCAACTCTGATGGCAATTTGAAAGATAGATGGATTGGAGGAGGAAGAGATGTGTGAGAGCAAGGCTAATTTTAACTTCATGGAGAGCATGTAACTTGAACAAGAAGGCATACATTTTTCATATCGGCTGATTAATTATTAAGTATGTACAAGAAAACTGATCTTAACCATTTTTTGTTCTTATTCTGTATTTACATATTAAAAATATTAATAAAACCCTTATGAAATGTATTAAAATAATTAACAGAAGTAATAAATATGAATGAAAATGATGTATATGTATTTATACACGTACATATATGTACAGAGAGAAAAAAATAGTAGGTAGATATAATGTAAGCTTTGCATGTGTGTTTATATATGGATATCATTAATAAATGAACTTCCAAGAAAAATCTACATGTGTTCTGATCTGTGTGTAGGTAGAAGCAGAACCAACCTAATAATTGATCTGTCCTGTCAGATAAGCATACCAGGAGAAGACCAATTACACCAAGACCAAATTATACTTTTCAATTACACAGGTGAATCAATCCAACTCAACATGTCAAAGCATAAAAAAATGTTTTAGAAAAGACAGGCAACATACTAAATTTCCCTACCCATTACCTAGAAGTAAGTACTACTTGGAAGAGTAAAATGTCATTCTGTCAATATCCGTGAGCTTATGAAGGTTTCCCAACCCCATCCATCAGTGAGCCTTCACTTCACTCTCAAATACTTCCCCAAATATATTACCTTATGAATGATCTTTGAAATGTTTTTGAATTCAAGAAAATAAAGCAATAATAAAATAACAACGTTTAGAGACCCATCAATGTTCCCTCTAAACATACTCTCGTCTTTCTGTTTCTGTGCTTTATGTTTCATTTTTTTTAAACCTTGCCTTCCTGACTTCAGGTGTGTGGTGCATAGGGTGTGGTAATGCATCAAACTATATAATATTCAAGCCAGTAGGGTAAAAAGAAAAAAAAAAAACTTCTCTATGTAGTTATGGTACTGTGACTCAAAAGCTAAAGAGGAGTCAGATGAAACAGGAGTAGTAATTTGGACCAGATCACACAGAAGTTTCAGACCAACTTCAGGTTTTGGTCTTCATTCTGATAATAATGGGATGCCAGTGAAAGGCTGTAAGCTGAAGAGTATAGTAATCAGGGTTGCATCCTTTATAAGATCTGTCTGGCTCCAGTTAGGGAAATGGGTTACATGACAATAAGGAGAGGAAAGGACAGATAAGAAAGGGAGAAAAAGATGGCTTCAATTAGGCTGTAAGGAAAGCAGAGAAATGGACACAAACTAAAGTTATCTCAGAAGTAAAACTGACAGAACTCTGTGAGAGATTAGATAAGGGGAATAGGAATGGGGAGAAGTTGAGGATAATAATTCATATTGTATGTATTCACAAAACATTTTCTATTTATTTCACTTGATCTTGATACTAAAGGAAAAAAATGACAATTGTTATTATTCTCAAGCTTACAGAGGAATAAACAGAGACTAAAAGAAGGTAAGAGACTTAACCAGGGTCTTATGCATCTATTATTATTTGGAGCTTGTACTTGAACTCAGAAATTCTCTCTTCAAATTCAGGATGCTTTCTATTGAAAATCCACCCATCTGTCCTTTTATGAGAAGCTAGTCCCTGAAAAGGCCCTTGGATCACAACTGGGTACCAATTTATCTACTCACCTCTCAATTCTAATCTCTCTGGGCAGGGAGCCCAATCAATTTGGCAAGAACTTCAAAGCAAAGAAAGGCAAGGCCACAGCCACACAGCATTCAAAAATGAGGAGAAAACAAAACAAAGAACAAAAGAAAAGCAGAGAACCCTTTTGCCCCATGATCACCTCTAAAAGAAATCATGGTTGGACCTGGTTAAATGGTGCCTAAATGTTATGTCACCAAAGCTGCGAATAATAACAATAGAAGTTAATTCCTCTCTAAAGGCAGCAAGCTCAAATTGCAGGCACCCAGAGCATTAGTCTCAGGCTGATGTGCTGATGAGTTTCTTATACAGTAAATAATAGTTAAATAATACAAGCCTTTCAACTCTTAGCATAATCTTTGTGAAGCACTGAATTACTGAGAGCAAACTGATGCACTAGAGCTAGCTTGATGGAATTTCGGTGGAAAGATTTCTGTCTTCATGGTTGACTACCTAGTCACATGGAGTGATTGGGGTAAGTTTCAACTCTTGATCAGGAAAGGAAGAAGGCAGTGCATGTTATAACTTCAGTAATTTTGGAAATTTCTCCATCTAATAAATGTATAACCTAACTTTGGAAATAAAATATTACTGGTGTAGTTGAAACTACCAGTAAATTCCTCCCTGATTTGATCTGCCTGCCATCAAATAGAGAGACTTCTACCTTGAATTCTGTGTTATTCATTCTCTTGCCTTTTTATAACTCATACCACAAAGGTATGTATTCCTAAGCCATGTGTTACTTTATTGTTTTTTTCTGAATTGTGTTTTTAAAATTAAATCATAATATAGACTGTTTTCTGTGATTTGTTTTTCAAATTCAAAAATGTTTTATTTATTTTAAAATGTAAGTCATTGGCCAACTTCAGCATTGGATGATTTTATTATTGGTGATATATTACTTGCAAAATACCTCAAAACAAACCTTGACAAAACTAAACACAGTGACATTGAACTTGAGAATTCATCAGCCTGAAGGAATACAACAATCGAAAGAACTATGATCATGCTAAAAAAAACAATTCTTATCCAGTAAGAATAAAAGCTACTCGTCTCATTCCCAATCTAGAACATTCTGCAGCCTGGTCATCTTGTCATTACTAAGGCTCCTGGGGGGGATGAAGGATTCAACTTGGTCTTCATCAAGAAGTGTTGGAAACTGTCTTGAAAGGAACCTGACCTTTAAAAGTCTGAGCAGAGACTGGGAAAAGAAACAGAAGTGCGAAAAAAGTCAAAGTTCAAAGAGATACATGCACCCAATGTTCACTGAGACACTATTTACGTTAGCCAAGGCATGGAAGCAACCTGAATGCCCATTGACAGAGGAATGGATAAAGAAGATAAGAAGATGTGGTACATATATATATACACCATTATATTATAATGGAATATTACTTAGCCATAAAAAAGAATGAAATAATGCTATTTACAACAACATGGATAGACCTAGAGATTGTCATACTGAGCGTGTATTTCAGACAGACAAGCAAATATCATATGATATTGCTTATACATGGAATCTTAAAAAATGGTACAAATGAGCCTATTTACAAAATGAAATAGAGTCACAGATGTAGAAAACAAGCATGGTTATCAGCGGGGAAGGGGGAGGATGGATAAATTGGGAGATTGGGATTGACATATACACACTGCTATATATAAAATAGTTAACTAAAAAGAACCTACTGTATAGCACAAGCAATTCTCTTTGATATTCTGTAACGAACTATACAGAAAAAGGACCTTAAAAAGAGTGAAGGTATATATACATATATATGTATATATAACTGATTCACTTTTCAGTTTTTCAGCAAAAACTAACAGAACATTGTAAGCCAACCATTCCCCAATAAAAATTAATAATAAAAAAAGAAGAGTTGGAAGGAACTTGACCTCTGAAAACCTGAGCAAAGACTGGGAGAAGAAACACGTGACCTGCTTCTCCAAGGGCTCCTGGGAGCTATCCCTGGTGCTGGCCCAGAATCAATGCCTCTTAACACCAATTGTGGGTGCTTTGTCCCCAGCAAGAGTTCACTAATGACTTGTGTTAGATGACGTCTCAGTTGGTGGAGCCGCTGGAGCTGACCAAAGCCCTCGTTTCAGCTCTGCATGATTGCCCTGTGTTCTGGGCCCCGGATCACTGCCACCCTCTCCCTTTTCCTCATGGGTACCACATCCCTCCTTGGGTACAACCAATAACAGTCCCATAGCCATATCTTGAAGGGCTACTATCGCTAGGCACTGGCTAATTATTGATATTAATCTCGCTCTCATCTAGTAAAAAAAAAAAAAAGCCCTGTATGAGAGTATTTATTTTACAGATGAAGAAGTCTTAAGAACAGATGAACTCAAAGTTACATATCTCTAAAGAGGCAAGTATTGACAATATTTGCCTGACTTCAGAGTGATAATCATTTCCCTACTTCTTTCACTAGATGCTGCCTGAACTGTACTTTTTTTTCCCCTGGAATCCCTGAAACTCCTACTCTTTCATGAGACATGATTACTTTAGGCTGAATTATAATACCACCATTCAGATACATCTTTCTTGAAAACATAGCTAACACATATTGAATATTTTATATTTGCCAGGCACTGTTCTAAGCATTTGCCTATCATCCTCACATCCACACTATGAAAGAAGATTTTATACTTTTCCCCACTTTATAGATCAGAAAACTGAAGCACAGAGATGCCAGGATTTGAATGCAGACATTTGAGTCCAGAGCCCATATTATTAAGTAGTGAGCCACATTGCTTTCCTTTATCTTTAAACATCATCTTCGGTTAAATTGTTTCATGGAGAATCCTGTCTAAGTACTTCTAATTTTATTTTTAAAAATAATAAGGTCATGTTATTACTGTAAGATTGCTTTAGAAATTAACTTAGGAAGTAAAACAGAATGATTCATTTTCCTAATGGCCTTTTAAACGAAAAATTAATTATTAAATAAAACAGTTTAATATTATAAATTAATACAGGCAAAATGGTGAAACATCCAACATCTGGCTATTAAAGTAAATTGAAATATTGTAAGAATCAGATTTGAATGCACATTGAAAAACAAATGGTAAATGATATCATATTGGAAGCTAATTTACATATCCTTTCTAACAGTCTCCCTTTTGTTTTAAAATTTTTATATTTTTTAGTGACTTTGCAATAAATTACAAAATGTCAGGCTTTTTTAAATCAATTCAAACAGAATGTCAAACCAGTAGGTTTCATTCAGGGCCTCGGTAGCTCCTTTGGCAGTTTCCTCTTTCTCCCTCATTTTTGAAAACCCTCAATCACTGCCTTTTCTGGTCTCAGCATTCACGACACAGCTGAAAAGGAAGCCCTTCTCAGAGACAGAGAGGCATTCCCTCCATGATGAACCTGAAATGCCCTCAGGTTGTGGCAAGGAGAGTTTAGCATTTGAACCCAGATAGCCCGCTGTTTTGATTTGTTTCTTTCTTTTTAATTAAAGTGCACCATTCATGCTACATACTGCCTGCCGCACCATTTATTTAAACAATAAGGTATACCAGAGAAGGTAAACAATAATAATAATAATACAGAAATAACAATGTGTCCATAAATAATACAGGAAGCCACATGGCCCTAGCACCATCATGAACTAGGACTACAATATACATATTTCTTATGCAGTTTTATGCATGATTTCATTTCTATGGTTTGCACTTCACTGCTCTGTTGTGTCACTCTCCCAATAAACCTATACATCACACAGAGTGAAATATGTTCACGGTCTCTTTACTTGACGAAAAAAAAGGAGCAGTGTGGTTTAGAAGAGTGAGCTCTGAATCAGCAGCCCAAAGATTTGAACTTGAGTCCCAGCCCTGCCACTTTCTGGATTCTGGATGTTGGGTGAGTTGCATCTCCTCTCTGCAATTCTATTTTCACTCCAATGAGACAACTCGGTCCATATCCTACAGTCCTTGTGGTAACGTATTGAGCTAATTCATGAGAATGCATTCTGAAAAATTGTGATACGTAAGAGAAATCTTTGCAATGGAATCTAAGAACTCTACAAATAAATAAATAAACAGCTTTACTGCTTTTACTGTACAAATTTACAAATCTTTACTTTTCCTGAATTTACTTACAGATCCATTTGTTCATTCCTGGTATTTCTTGTAGTTTATTGCCATTTAAAACAATATGTTTCTCTAAAAAGGATGAAGATTTTGGGAGTTTCTTCCAGACATTATATTTCAGGAGTGATAAAGATTACAAAGTATATGCTTAGGTTTGAATCATGCCTTCATTTTTCTTCAATGAATTATAATTTCACTTTTAAATACTACGAGTAATTTGGGCAGAGGAAAAAAAAAGCAAAGCAAAAATGCAAACACATGTTAACAGACAGTAGTTTTTAATCATTCCATATCTTATCTGTCTTTGGAACTCAATCTAATTAGAAAGTCATTATCTAACTTGTTCTATGTTACCAATAATTCTGTCTTTTAAAGAATTTAGACCTGGTGCATTTGCTGGTAAGTTTTTGGATCCATGCCTTTACAATGTCAGTGATATTAAAGTCATTATATGTCTTGGAAATGAGAGGTTGATTTTAACTAAAAATTTGGCATCTTTAGTGCTGTTGGAACTTATCTTTTCCAATAAATTCTTTTCCTTAAAATTTTCATAATATCCAAAATCATACAAAGCCTGTACAGAATGTTAGGAAAATAAATATTTTCTAAGCATTCATGATCCACGTGCTACATTAGGACTGTAAATTAAGGGCTGCTGTGTTGAAAAAATCAGCCTTCCATATCACAGTTTTCCTCCACGAATGAGGCAAGAGTCAGCCAGTAAATATATGTGGTCAACCTCAGATTTGCCTCACTGGGAGTTCACATGTATTTTTAACTGCCTTCAATTGTTAATGTATTCCTCAAATGAGATGCATCACCTTGAAGAATGACTTTTTGCCCCCTGGGAATAAGCCAAACAAGTATTTCATTCGCTATGATAATCAGTTCTACCTTCAGCAACATATAAACCCAAATTTAATAGGCACTGGTGATTAGGCTTTAAGTCAGAGAGTCATCACTGTCCACTGTAAAAAAAATAATAAGAAAAAATACAAATTATAAAGAATTTGCCTTCAGGAGGCCTTGTTAGACATAATGGGACCATAACTATTTCAGGAGACTGTGAATAAATGTTTTTCCTTCTCATTATAGACATTTTTGAATCACCAATTATCAGTGATAAGAAAGACTTTCTTTAACTCATCCTAAAGATATCTTAGGTCATTTGTTTTGTCCATTTAATGTAGAAGAGTCTTGAAAGAAAAAAAAAAGAGGAGTACTTACCATAAAACACTTATTTCAGTTTTTTAAAATGCTTAAAACTATATAGAGCCATTCAAAGGGATAGATAAATTTGATCTTATCCAAACCTTCCACTGTCAAAATTATCTAAAGCTTTTTCTCCAACTTAAACTTTGCATTGAAATCAAAAAGAATTGTACAGGACATTATGGAAAATAACAAATCAACCCTTAAATCAGCAACTTAGGTTGTGGACAGTAAATGATACAGTGGTTCCACTTTCTTGGAACTGAGTAGTGGAAGAAAATGAAGAAAGATACTACTGACAAGGAAGGATGATGAGAGCAGGCTAGCATTATGAATGATATGTTAAGTGATTGGCTCCGATGGAATCATGGGATTGCAGCTGCCTTTTGCAGAAGCTGATTTTCATTCTTATTGTTCACCTCATAAGACACCAACATATGGGAGGGGGAGGGGAGAGAGAGTAGCTATGCATACATGCACTCCCTATATACATATATATACATATTCGGAAATATTCTGAACATTTGCCCAGATATATAGAGTGGTAGGAATAAATATCTAATGCCAAAAATATAACTCTTGTCAGCAAGGTTTATTAGTTTTAATATTCATGTATACTTTCTGCATTCTTTCCTGTGAATTGATTGCCATATTCCTTTTTGTTTGATAAAATCAAAGATATATAGATATTCTTAACTCCAAAAAGCATGAAATAATAATTCAGTACTCTAATAATTTACTGAAGATAACAGAGACATGCTATAGGCTGCTTTGATATGCTTAGATATGCATTCTATATATTTCTTTCTTCAATCTAGTAGACACTGCTTGATTCATTTGGTCTGTCTGATATGGTTTTGTGTGTGGGTGTGTGCATGTGTGCCCACATGCATGCACCATTGGACTGAAAGTAAGGGGGGAAGGAGCTAAAGATGGACCAGCAATCAGAGAAAATGATGCAGTATATCAGAAACACAGGCATAAAATTAAACACAATGCTGGAGTCAAAGAGTCCATTTACTAAGATCTTTTTTAACTACCTAGATGTGATTAACTTAGAGCTTCTTTAAATGTCAATTCTTTTGTGCACCAATGCTTAAATTTATAACATGACTCATGTTATAACTTTTGTTATTATGAATTTCTGGATCCAAAATATCTTCAATATACCCAATGATTTATTATTTTTTGCATTTTTAGAAATCCAAATAAGCAAATTAGTACCCCGTCTCTATAACAGTTATTCCTTCAAAGGAAAAATATAACAGTAATCACTAATCAAAAAAAAAAAAATCAGAGGAATTCAAAGCATGATATTATAAATTTAGCAGTTGCTGTGAAGAGACCTAAATAGACAATAGCCATGCTAACTGGGGAGAGAAAAAATTTGGCAAGTAGGTGAGGGTTAATTCATTTATCAAATCTTAGACAGCAAGCTACCTTCCTTTAGATAAACTTTTTAGAAGCTATCTTAGGAGGGGCATGAATAATTTTTACCATCAACAAATAAAATGAACCTAAAAGCTAATTTTGACTAGAGAGAGGACAAAATTCTAGCTATAAAATTACCCTTCGAATTTGGATAGAAGGCAAAAAGAGGTAATTTAAGGAAGATAAGCAAAAGAGCCGTCAGAGGACGACTGTGATTACTATGCCTTCTAAATTGATGATAGAGTTATATACTTGTTAGTGTTAGGGGACCCTACAGATTTCATTTTCTAAGGTCTTAGCCCAGCAGGCACGTTCAGTGAAAGGGGTGCTCTGAATCCCCCCGCACCACTCAGCTCACCCCCTGAGGGGAAATGCCACGTGCATTCAAATCAAACGTTTTCTATCAAGTTCTCAACTAATGGCTTTCCTAGGAGACCCAAGCCTGTCACTCACCTATTTCCTATTTAGGCATGTTAAAACAGAATTTGTTGTTTATTTGTATTTCATTGAAGTGAGTCTGTTTTCTCATATTGAATTTGTATCCAAACCCCAGGTTGTCAATACTGCTTAGCTGGGGCTTCTGTTAGTTTTGTTTTTCTCTGCATGTAATCCAGAAAAATGGTGTCATTCATGCCAGTTTCAACCCTTGTAGAAATTTATAGGCAGTGTATTAATTAATTGTTTAAAGGCCCTGGTGCTAATGACAGAAGCTGAAAAAAAAAAAAAAAAAAAAAAACACCTCTTTCACTAAAGGCTGTTTTGTCAAATTCATTAATATACCAGAGCCACAGCCCAGTCTAACTCCCCATATGGAAGAATCAGGAAAAAGATCTACTTTTAATAATGAAAGGCAGGGGAACATTTTTTACTTAAATATTTTCTATGCGATTTAAAGCATAACTGGTCTCCTTAGAGAAAAATCCAGTGATGTAATGTCACATATTTGACCAGGCTGTGATTTCTGTTCCTGGTAGAGAAAAAAAAATTATGTGGTCTGTGTGTGTATTCCTGTGCTTATAACATCTCAGCTAGTTTACTTGTGTTTAAGACTAAATGTAAGTATTAAGCATTCCATAAAAACAAGAACTGTTATGTTTGATATGCACTTCAAAAGCCTAAAAGGCCAAAGAAAGCCCTTCCTTAATTATTGAAGAGGTGCCTGTAAAGGAAACATGAGCAAATAGCATTCATGCTTTCATCCCCAGTAACCTTTTATTGTCCTTTTCTTCAGATGGCCAAGTCAGTATATTTAATAAAGGCAGCAGCAACCATCAAAGAAGGCAGGGCTCTAATAAATGGTCCTGATTAAAGGCCCTGACAGGGTATGAACTTTGCATAAATTTTCTTATGGTGTCAGGCTAGGATACTGATTGAAAACTCATTAACATAATCACACATTTAGAGGAAATGCTGTAATGTATCAAAAACATTTCCCTTAGTGTAATAATTTTAAGGACATTAAAATGCAAATGATAATAAGGAGCTATGTTTAGTGACGTTCAGAAAGCTTGATTATTCAGATATTTAGTATGAAGTATAGAGCTCTGTTCAGTAATGTATCCACATGAATTCAAAAATTTAATCCATATATGGACCCCAAAGTCTTCTTTGGTCATTCCAACTCTTTTTTTCCAGTCCTCAGATACATAAAATTAATCAAGAAAATTTAACTTGACTACTACCAGAAAAATACTAAAACATGATTTTAAATCACCACATTTCTAAAAAAAAAAAATGAATGCAAGCCTCCAGGATCCTGTTTTTCCTAAGTTTAAAAAAATACTGAAAAGCGGTTAGCATTTTTGTTTCCATGCCATGGTACTTTGAGAAATCTGCTGGAGTATTTTTAGTGTCCTTTTCCCTGCTTTTATTAAAATGTATATAAAGCAGCAGAGACTGTCCTAGGTCACAGCAGTGTTATCCCTTAATGCTAATTCTTAACAATAAAAGAAACACTGCCCTCCCCCCACAAAAATAGCCATAATTATGTAAAGAATGACTGCTTCAGACTGATGACTTTCAATATGCTCAAGTCTAGCATACTGGTATAAGAGGCCAGAAAGGTCAACAGTAATTCATAACTGCTATAAAATTGTGTAGCATCCCAGGACTACTGTAGGATGCTGACATTATCATGCGTCTTCTGCTGGTTTGTATATGTAAATTTGTGATAGGAAGTGCACTGCTTTTACCGAATCACACACAGAGCATCAATCAGGCAGTGGAATACATCAGAGTATTTTCATTATGCCTAGTTATTTACTGCATCAGAAGAAATTACCCTGGCGAGCCAAGCGGCCTTCTCTGGGTAGCATGATACGACCAACCAGGTTTCAGCTCAGGAGTCTTGTAAACATTACAGGATTAATCTCGCAATCACAATCATCAATCTTTCCTAGTCCTGCCTGGGTGCAACTGTGGAGATTGGTAACCAGGCCATGTGGATTTAAATTTAACCCTGAACACCAAAAACTAGATGTCAGATCTCAGCCGCACATGGCAAAACACCTGTGTTTTTTTCAGTCTAGATGGAAGACAATAGGCACGAGTGTACAATGAAGTAGCTCAAAGTCATATTAAATGTGTTGCTTTCCTTTTCAGCATGGGCTTGGGAAATTAGACGTTTCTTTTAAAAAATGCTTTTTTCAGCACTGGCTAGAAGTGGGAAATGAACGACCACTTTTTAACCCTACAAATAAGTGTAGACACTGCAGGAGGCTCACTGCAGAACCCTGAGATGGGACACTGGCTTGAGGTTTGGGGCCCTGCTCCAACTCCTTTGGCACTGGACCAGAGGAGATGAGAGCCCTGGGGAATTATGGAGTTAGCCCATATCCAAGACAGTGTGAAACGTGTCTTGCTGACTCATAAGATGACACTGGCATTAATTGCAGGAACAACTGCCTGCTTACCCTCCTGCCAAAGCAAAAGACTGTCTTCTCTCCCTGCACTCCCACCGAAGAAAGGGGAGAGGAGATGAGGAAGACAGATGGGCTAAATGAACGTTATATCATTTTAAGTTTAGCAACTGCACAGAACATAGCCTATTCTATTTAGATAATGCAAAAGATAATGTGCATTCATTTTTGAAAGTCAGGTGAAAACCATGGTGATAATGATCATGTTTCCATAGTCAAGAAACAATAAATATATAATGAGCAGGTCACGTAGAGACTGCCTGGCAGTTTAATTTGAACTGTGACCTTTTATTATTATTTTTTATCCAACGCACTTTTTACTGAACATAGCATGGAGTCAATTCTTTCTTTCTTCCTCTCTCACTCTCGCTGCCTCCTATCTTTGAAAAAAAGATGTAGTAGCCATAAAGATATGCCTTTGCCTTTCCTCCAGTAAGAGTTTCAAATCTAGCAGTTATATTCATGCTATATATTAAAAGTAGACATTTTTTCTATCTGCTTTAATCCCAGGTTGATTTAGTCATAGGTGCTTTGCTAGGAATGCTATGACTACAGTTAAAAAAAAAATTATGTCAGATATTGAGAATTCCTTAAGAACTAGTCATCCCTACACAATGATCATTTTCTGATTTCCTTGATCTTATGAAGTTTAGCTTTAAAAATATTCTGAAATGGATTAGGAATACAATTCTTTTTCCTAAATAAATCAGAAGACATTGAAAGATTGCAGTGACTGAGTTTAAGCCTCCTTGCTTCTGTTTTCTTTCTTGTTGTGTGGTTTTATTTTTTGACTTTGTTGCTGTTGATGGCAGTTTTATGTCATTAATGCTGTTGCTGACTTTTGTTGTATGCCTGTCCTGAGGGGGACTGCCTTTAGAGAAGCTAATATCTTGATGCTGTGTTTATGTTTGTAGAATTGTGGCTCTCCACATCCTCTTAAGGTTCTGGTTTCTGAAATGTGGGGTTCCAAGCATCAGTGCACTGTGAATCTTCAGCTGTTCACACAGGGTGAAATAGCAGGCATGTTTCTGGCTCTTGCAGTTTTACAACCAAATAGAGACTCTGCTCTCTTGTTACTTAAAGCATGGCATGTTACATGAAAGTGATGACTTTGAAAAGTCCTTATAAAACATATCTGATCAGCAGATGTTGTTCACGGCAGAAAAGCTGAACATAAAGCTGGTGCTGTGTGCATCAACATGGCATAAGTTTGAGCAGTTTCTTGGGGCTAATTACTTGAATGTTTAAATTACTTGAATGTTTATAATATCCTGACAAATTTTATTTTTTATATTCTTTACTGAAGATTTAAAACAGAAAATAGCTACTAGATGTCCATGGTGAAGATGCTGGGGCAGTGAAAAGGTGAGTGCAGCCGTCAGTGGATTGGTAGGTAAAGAGTAAGCCAATCCCCTGAGATAGGAAGACAGGGCAGTGGTTAAAATCCCCTGCATGAGAAGGCACCAGGGAAAACTTTGGGCTTTAGAGTCAGGAAACATGGACTTGATCCTCAGCTCTGTTGCTTACCAGGCCCATAATCTTAAACAAATCATTTGACTCTATCACTCTCAATTCTAGCTTTTTTTTTTCCCATCTATTTACTCAACAAAC
Organism: Odocoileus virginianus; assembly: GCF_023699985.2. Classification (NCBI taxonomy): domain Eukaryota; kingdom Metazoa; phylum Chordata; class Mammalia; order Artiodactyla; family Cervidae; genus Odocoileus; species Odocoileus virginianus. The sequence continues at coordinate 26,778,343 of NC_069688.1, forward strand.
ATCCACCGGACTCCTATTCACACCACTAGATACTGAACAGTGAGCTGCGGGGTTACAAGTTAGAAACACATGGGCCTCATCCTCAAACAATGAAAGCAGCTAGTATGTGCACCAGGCACTATGTAAATGCTTTCTACTATTCAATATTTATCAGGTTTAAGCCTGGGAGCATTTATCCTGAGTATGAAGGGTGATACCAAACCTTAAAATGATTAAATAAACTAGAGAGAGACAAGACCTGAATGCAGGTCCATCTGATACTGAATTTGCTGCTCAAGATTTTGTGGAGAATCTTGAAGAAATTTTCCTTTTAACATTTTACAAGATTTTAGTGAGGGTCAAAATGAGGAAAATCATGTGACATAAAGTGTTCTTAACTGTAATGTACTATGCAAATATCTATTGATATTGCTGTTAACATGAAAATAACAAAGATTTTTGCTCCATTACTTTGTCTTAATAATCCTCATTCAGATCATTCAGACCATCCCAGGCAAATGGCACCCACACACAAAAAAGAAAATTCTGTCTATATTAACAAAAACAGCATAGGGGATACCCTGTCAGTGTTTCTAAGCAGTTGTATGTGGCTCCTCAGTGAATATTAAACAAATACAAACCCAAGTAAGACATTTTTCTACATATGAAAATTTCTGGAAAGCACATGTCTACTGTTTACATTTGACCTGGAACATCTTATTAATTTTTTAATGTATTTTAAGGTTATTCACTAATTAAACAAGAATAATAACACTAGTATAGAACCTGCAGACCTTATAAATGTAAAATTCTTTAAAATTCAACCAGAATATTGATGCCATGTAACATTGAATTTTCATCATACACACAATTTTTATATTTTTATCCCAAACCAGGGCTTTAAAACCAAAACATTAAAGGTTAAGGAAACCAAATGAAAACAAATGAACACAAAAAGCCCTCCATCTCTCAGCTTTGCTTTCTTTACACGATTTCTACCATTTGTATTCTTGTGTACCTTTAATAGAATAATGTGATTTTATGAACGAATTTGTATTGTTAATACAACACAAGTTGATTATTCAATTTGAAGGAAGGTTTGTCAGTTTGTCAAAATTTGGTGTCTTATTTTTCAATTTCTCACATACAGTTAGTAAATGCAATTACCTGAAGCTCTTTATATAAAGAAGAACATTCAATGAAGGGAATTTTTATTTCTATAGTAACAACATAACTAGTCAAAAGGAATGAAGTGAATTGCATGATAGTTTTTAAATTGTTATTATATCAAATAACTGACACAGGTAAAGTTTGATTACCTGGATCTTGATTAAAGATACTCATTAAAGATTTAAGGATGAATGGTAGGTAAGAAATTCAATTTTTTGGCATACATTTTTTTAAAACTAAAGAAAAATAATATTTTTTTGAAAGAGAACAAATGTTGACCCTTGAAAATAAAATCGAGAGGAACTTAGTGACTGCTAAAACTATTTTTTAGAAAATCCCAGATTTTTATTAAAGTCATAATTAGTTTTATCTCCAAAAAGTATCTTTTTCAAAAACAATTTTTATTTGGATATATTATCTAATAAGCAACATTTAAACCTGTATTTCTTCCAAATATTTTCAAATGACCCAAATTTTGTCATATGAAGTTAATAGTTATACATGTTATGGTTCTCAGGTAAGTTCTAAAAGAGTTTTCCACCATGTTAAAAGCACACGTTACTAAGGATGGAATGCATTTCAGTCGATATTATAATAAATTGCATGCAAATATTGAATTAAAATTTTAATTCTGCTCAACCAGTATAAACATGGGAGATTGGCCTTTATGTGTATCATGCTTTAAAGTGTGAGATTAATGGAGTTTTTAAAGTACACATTGAAATTTCTTCACTGAAGAATGGTATATTTATAAACATTTTCCTTGAATTCAGTTCAGTTTAATTTCCTTTATTTTTTCAAACCAGTGATTGGAAAGTTTGCCCAAATTTTTCTTTATGTTGATCATAGCACCAGATATGTTTAAATACTTAAGTACTTACCATCTCTCATTCATAATAAAGCACACAAATTTTGCATTTGCTTATAGGAAATGTAACATTAAATAACACTAAAATACTGTTGTTGTACATTTTTTGGCAATAAAGAGAACCTTGAAAACTGAAGATTTTGTTTTATATGCTACTGTTCTCGATTTCAAACACACCACCAGCATAGGAAGGTTAGAAGTGAAGTAATGCCAACCTTTTCAAAGATCGCATCATTCAGCTTAGTGACACATGCAGGCTTACTTTTGCTAACAAACTTGCACAGATATCACTTATAGGTTTATTAAGGACAAATTGGATTATGATTTGAGCTGACAATAATTAATGGCATTTACAAAAGAGTACATAGAAACTGTTCAATTCATCTGGGGACATGGGGAGTTTCTGTCCAATTAGAGATTTTCCTGTTTAGGTAACAACCAAAAAAAATCATTTTGCAGGAATGGTACTCCCATTCTCTAATAGAGTGATTAAGTATAGGCTTTTATAACTTATTTACCATCAGCATAATCATTCACATGTAAATTTATTAAAATGATTACAATGGTCACTTACTTCCAAAGCAAACAAGACAATGAAATAAATCTGCAACAGCTTCGAAGTTTGTGTGGGGTTTTATGACACAGTAAAGACTGTTATATTTAATTTCACTGTGTTTCCACAATTAAAGACACATATACACGTAACCTTTAATATTGAAAATTAGCTACTAAATATGCATGTATTTGTTTAACAGTGTGTCTTTTTAAAGAAAACTCATATATTAAGCATGACCTATGAGATAAAATTTATGAAAATTTACAGATTACCTAAAATGCTAGAAGTTAATTATAGTCTGCTTTCCCCGGCATGTCAGCTTGATTAAATTTGGAGTTTGGAGATGAATTGGCCCAAATTCATTAGTGTTCCCTGGGTGCAGATGTTGGTCAAGGTCAAGCAAAGCACGGTGACTTTAACGTTAGAGAGGAAGGGGGGAAGGGATTCCAAAGAAGGTAGACTCTTAAAAGGTCTGGGGTTGCAGCTAGAAACTTTGATACTTTTTAACTTAATAAATCTTGACAGCCTAATCATGGCTAAGCCTTTGCCGTGTTATTGGTACAGATGGCAAAGCTCGACATATTTAAACTGATCTCAGCAGCTAGTAGTATGAGAGCGCTGAATCCAAATGCAGGGTTGGACTCGAGGAGAAAGTGAGAGAAAGGAGGATAAAAAGCTACACAGCATTTCCATCTCCTGACATCTCCAACAGCCTCAGATACAAAATATGATAAGGCTCCTGCTGAGCTAATAAGCCCAACAAATGTCTGTGTCCGTGAAGTAGATGAAGTGGGATCAAGCCGAGGGAGCTGCTATATGAAAATAAGCCAGCGCCCAGGGTATAATGGCACTAGAGAAAGCTACAAGGTCAGGCTGATGACAGAGACACCAGTTAAGGAGAGACCCCATCAGTAAGAAAGGTTTGCCTGCTGGATCCAAGATAGGACCATTAAAATCAAATGAAGTATCTATTTAAACGAGGGGAGAAAAGAAGAAAACAAAGACCCTCTATTAGGAATTTTTTTGTGTTTTATTTTTCTCACCTATGACAACTGCATCCTTTTGTTTACTTACAGGCTGCCTACCAGAGCAGAAGCTAGAATATGGGGCTGGGAATGGGATAATTGAGATTAGACATGCCCTTCACGATGCTGTTAAATATGTTGGGTCTGCTCTGCAATTTTAGTGGATTCACAACCTACCCTGAGCCTTATTTGTTTAGTCCAGCTCTGTATCAGGAAAATAGAATAATGACTGCTACCTCATAATCCTCCAGTTTCCCAAGGGAAGAAAGATTGCTAGGTGAAGCACAGATTCTTCCTCAGCTTCTCCCTTTTTCTGTCTCCTTTTAGTCATCAGACAGACAGGCCAGGTGATTCAGGGCTAGAAATGCTTATAGGAGACTATGATCCTGATTGGTTGTAACTTTGATCCAATTAGCTTTATCATTCCCAACTTTTCCCATTGTATCTTAAAGCTGCTACTTCTTATTTAAATACACACACACATGTGAAGTGAACAAAAAAGGTATCTATAATTCCCTGCTCATTCAAATGATCCACACTTATCTTAAAACCACCTTGAAAAGTTCACAGAGCAGCTAATTCATTCTGTAGCCCACTGTCCAGGTCAACGGAAACATCCACCAGTTAGTGGACAATGACAATGTTTTTCTCCAGGCTTATGGAAATGAAAACTAGCACATTGAAATAATACTTAAGAATCTCCCTTTTCAGATTTGGGGATAGTTTTGCATAATCTTCAGGATTTTTTCTTATTTGCTTAATAATTAGATTATGCTTGAAATTTTAAAAGTATGTAAAATTGCTATGTTAATTCTTAACAGATCATGTCAATTTCCTAATATCTGTGATGTCTTGTTAAAAGGGTGAAAAATGTTTATACACCATGTAAGGGAATTCATTAAACATGTAACAAAGCTCTGAAATTCTGACAGCTTTACCATGAAAGATCAGATTGGGTACACCCTTAGCACTTTTTAAAATCCAGCATTTGGGTATAGTTCTAAAATAGCATGCCATTGGTCTTATAAATATAAAATTTATGACTTTAAGATGATTATGATGAAGGTGATGAGCAGGTGAAATTCCCAATAGTTGCTTTGAACAATTTTTAAGATTTTTCTCAAGCTATAATTAATATCTCTTTAAAAATATCTTCCCTAGAAGAAAAAAGGCAAAAAGACTATTGCATTCACTTTTTTCAGTTTGGGCTTCCCTGGTGGCTCAGAGGGTAAAGCATCTGCCTGCAGTGCGGGACACCTGGGTTCAATCCCCGGGTCATAAAGATCCCCTGGAGAAGGAAATGGCAACCCACTCCTGTACTTTTGCCTGTAAAATTCCACAGACGGAGGAGCCTGGGTACCCTACAGTCCATGGAATCTCAAAGAGTCGCACACAATTGAGCAACTTCCAATTCTTTTTCAGTTTAGCTTATCATTATAAAAAGTTAAGCATCAATGAAACTGATTTCCAATCACATAAGATATACATTCAAATGAATATTAATCTTTAAACATTATCCTGTTATTTGAGAGAAAAGAGTTTCCAATTCCAAATGTTCTTGCTGAACTCATTTCAAGATTGCTAAAGAAGGGCGGCCTGTGTTAGTCTAATATTGAAAGGATGATCCATCAGTTTTCTTCTAGCTATACAGTTCCATGATTCTGAGACCTTCCATCCAGGTTATGCATGAAAGTAACATCTGCCCTTAAGAGTGGGTATAGAACCCTTAACCTACTTCTCGACATTTTATGCATTCTACCTAACTCATTCTGTGCAAAATGGTTTTTGTTTCAGAAAAACAAAAGAAGTAGTAAATATTTCCTGGGATAAAGAAAGATTAGCGCTGACATTGCCACCAGTGGTACTGAGAAAGATAAAGAAAGACTTTAATAATTCAAGTGTTTAATAAGTAGAGAGCACCATGCAGATAGTACTATTAGCTTAGTTGAAAGAGATGCTATGGGTAAAAGTGATAAGCAAAAGCAATAACATTAAGATTTCATTTGGTACACAGATCAGGAACAATACATAGTATTTAGAGTGTCTTGAAGGGATACAGACTTTTCTGATATAATTTCTAGCTATTCATCTTAAGCTAGTATTGATAGAATGTCTTCTTATTTGCAGAAATATTTTGCTGATGACAATTATAAGCACTATGAGTTTGGGTTTTATAAATAAATATGAAACATTAAGTTATTTCATTTCAAGACATTATGAATAGCTCATTATTAGTTTTATCAAGTATTTAAAGTTGAAATTAATAGTCTTAAAAACTGCTTTAGGTTTGTCCTCTAGTGTATTTTACATTATAATAAATATGGAAAATACATAATTATGCTTACATTAAAAAAAAAAAGAAATCTGGAAACTATACTTGTAACAGTTGTTCAGGACTTAAATTCTGAAATCAAGAAGAACAGGGTCAAATCTTACCTATGGAACTGATTGAGCAAGTTTAAATTCACTCATCCTCAGATTTCCCATCTAGAAAACGAAACTTAATAAGACTGCATTTTAAAAGGAGTGTGGAAATGTAAAATATATGTTTGATGTTAAACAGCAAACTTTTTTAAGGCAGAGACTAGTCAGTTTGCAACTTTTTGAATTCAGGTAACACTGGAAGCAGAAGCATAAGTAACCAACACAAGCTCTTTGGAAAAAAATTCTTCCTCTTAAAATGAAACTTTTGAAAACATTGGATTAATCATTTCTCCAATTCCTCAAACTTCTTGGCTTTCCCAACTTTCTTATCCTTCTCAAAGGCATCAACAGTTCCCCCTGGGTAGATTCTGCCTTTTCTTTTCATTTTTTTGGCTGTGCTAAGTCTTTGTTGCTGCCCTGGGATTTCTCTATTTGCAGAGAAGGGCGGCTATTCTCTAGTTGGGGTGCACAGGCTTCTCACTGTGGTATCTCCTCTGGTTGTGGAGCACCGGCTATCCGTGTTAGGGCTCAGCAGTCGCAGCTGCCCCAAGGCATGTGGGATCCTCCCAGAACAGGGATGGAATAGAGATCAAACCAGCGTCCCCCACTCTGCGAGGGGTATTCCTAACCCCTGAACCACCAGGACAGATTCTGGCTTTTCATTTATTCCTATTTATCCTAATCCTCCTTGCTTTCTCTTTCCTTCTCCTCTTCCTCTGCTATGACCACCAATCACCATCATCACCATCATTATCAGACAAAAAGGTGCATTAGTGGGCTCACCCAATTGTAAAGTCCGGGGATCTGTCTCTTCAGGAGTAGGTGGTCAAAGAAGGCAGACAAGGTCTTCAAGCAGGCTCTTTCACCCTCTCTTAACTCTGTGTCATCTTGATTTCTTACGAGGTCCTCCAGAGCTGTTGGTAAAAGGGTCCAGAAGGACTCACTGCATGCTGTCAGCCTAATTTTCCCCTTTTGCCTAACTTATCTATTTTTCTCTTTACTCATCTTTCATATTGGTAACATTTACTTCTTGCCAATATTTCTGAATTCATGTGTAGGGTGTGACTATAAAATGAATTTTTTTTTATGCTGTGCTTAGCAAAATTACAATTTGCAACTGAAGATCAGCTTTCAAGACTCAAGACATCCCCTAATGATGCCAACATTTTTAATAGCTTCTGGATTTCCTTAGGGGATTTTTAGCTTGACCAACAAGAAATGTAATCTTACCTTTGATCATCAAACTCATAACCCTGTGACTCAGGTTACTCACTCACCTTCTTAAGACTTCATTCCACATTCTTTTGGCTGTTCCCAGGAATCACTGATTCTCCAAAATCTGTCTTTAATGGTGCTTGGTAAAAGGTGTAATCAAAGGAGAAATTTTTTGAAAAAAAATTGACTTCTAAATTTAGGGAGAATATTAAGACAAGTATAAAGCTTTCCAAGAGAACTATCTTTCCAAAGGGCAATATGTAGTTAGATACACAACTTTGATATGTTAGCTTAAAAAATCAGTTACAACTTTTTACATATTCCTTTTTTAACTGTAAGTGTATATATAAATATATCATACATATGTATGGACATGATTATATATATAGGTACACATATACATGGAGGAAAACCTCTGTAAAAGTTAGGAAATATAAACTTCATTGTCACATATTTTCATTTTATCAATCTGTCAACTAAAAATAGAGAGATGCCTTTAGCTAAAGATACCTTTCTTCCCCATGCTTTTTAAGTATGGTCAGGCATAAGACCTGGTACATTACCTGTCACATTCATATTGTGATTCAGGAAAGGATTGTCTTTTCCTGGTCATATAACTTCAGCCCTCAAGGAATTCACTCATCATTTCATCATTAGTTGTACCTAAACTCCAGGAATACCCAGTGAAGCTGGGAACCTTAATTGAAGGAAGTAAGATTATGGGAATATTTCCAGATATATCATAACCCAAAGCTTCTTGCAGCCTTACTCTAGGTTTTCACATTCATCCTGCTCTGACTTTTTACCTTAACCCCAAATCTGCAGCAGCAAGTACAGCATGCTCTTTTTTTTTTTTAATGATACTCAATAATTAAACACTGGTCACAGACTTAAGAATTCAGCTTTTTAAACTTAGCAAACATAAGCATACTCTACACTGGGACATAATAACTCCTCACTTTAAAAAAAATCTTAATAGACACCAAATATTAAAAACTGTCATAATATGAAAACATCAAGAGCAAGATTGATTCATAAAGCTCCCAAAACCCTCACAAAAATTGCAGCATACCTGCGAAGTGGCCTTATTAAATTCTTCAATGTTTAGTCTATTTTTCATCTTGTTTGCTTATCTATGTAACACATAAGCACAGTTTAAAAATCACGGAACACTAAAAGACTGAAAATAGAAACCAATAGTACCTATTCTTTTGCTCTCCACTCCTAGCATAGCTGCTTACTTCTATTTTCCAGTTTTAGCTGATTCTTTGAAGCATTAACTATGAAATTTCCCTGGTGGTCCAGTGGTTAAACTTTGCACCCCACTGCAGTGGTTGTGGGTTTTGTCCCTGGTCAGGGAGCTGAGATCCTTCATTCCTCATGGCCAAAAATACAAAACATAAAACAGAAGCAATATTGTAACAAATTCAATAAAGATTCTAAAAAAATATTTTTTCAAAAAGAATTAACTATGAATTTTAAATTACATGTTATTACTATTGCTTCTTGGTTTATTCATTTTGGTCATTATCCTCTAAAATCCCATCCTCCCAATATATCTATTTTTAGTTAAATAAGTACTAGGGTTTTCATTATTATATCAATTTCATTCACTTCAGAGCCAAGTAGTATACTATGAATAAGTCTCCTTTCTAGGATAACATTTTTCTTTTCCTGGAATAAATAAATACTTTGCTGTTTGCAAAAACCATGGCGGCTCAGATCGTAAAGAATCGCCTGCAATTTGGGAGACCTGGATTCAATCCCTGGAAGGGGAAGATTCTTTGGAGAAGGGAATGGCAATTCATTCCAGTATTCTTGCCTGGAAAATTCCATGGATAGAGGAGCCTGGCGGGCTACATTCCATGGGGTCTCTAAAAGTTGGACATGACTGAGTGACTAACACTGTTTGCAATCTCTGGCGCACATTGCTTCATTTTGGAGCTGTGGAAAAGTCTTGACACTCGAGATTAATAAAGTAGCATTCAAAGTTGAGTGTGTTATTGCTTGTGACCTTTGATAAGTTATTTAGACTTCTGAACCTCAGCATTTATTCAGGTGGGGTAGTGCAAATTAATAACTCCCTTCAATAATATCTGAGGAATAAAAAGAAATAACATATGTGTATGCATATATCTGTAGTCCCCTTCACTAAGCGTAGCCTCTTCTATGTTGATCCTCTGAACAAAACCATGAAGTGGGTAAGTCTGGAATTATTACCACAAGCTAGAGAATGGGACTCAAGGACACTAAAGGGATTATCCAAAGATGCCAACAGGCAAGGACTCAGACTCAAGCTTTCTAACTCCAAGTCAAAGGCTCTTCATCGCAAAGCACTGTCCAGCTAAACTGTTAATGTTACATACCTGAAACAAAATTATGCAAAATATCCTTTATCTTAGTTTGGATCACTGATAAAGTGAATCTAATTCTTTAAATCTGTTTTCTCAAGACCAGTAAAAAAGATTCTGATAAAGTCAAAAAGTATAAAAAATTGGTATAGAAAGTTATATATTACTATATAAAGTCTCCAGTTTGGTAATGGGGGGCTATTAGTAGTATTCTACCATCTTCTATATATTTAAAGGTCCCTTGTGGCTCTGAATCTAAAAATGTAACCATGCTCTTGCTCTAGCTTTGGTGCTTCATATCTTGCAAACTGTCTTAAAACCAATACATTCTCAGGCTAGAATTTTTGAGTTCAAAATAATTATGACAGATACTGGGAATATTAAAAGAATCAATTACTTATAAGTTGGAGGATAGGGTTATTGGGCTATAATCTTTTTTTTTTTCATCTTTTGTCTTTACCAGTTGGAATATCAGAAAAACCTGGAGTACTTTTACAAGCTTCTAGAACCTCAGTATGCCATCCTGAAAACCTGGTATGCACCAACCAGTTTTTGAGAATTCACTAATCTGTATAAACTTTAATAACTTTCTCTGGGCTTTAAAAACATTTTTTTAGCTTGCTTCCCTCAAAAAAATATTTTCATAGCCTCCTCAACCAAGCAGCTATTTTCATGTTAATGTGTAAAAGTAAAATTAAGTGAAATTGAAAGTGAAAGTCGCTCAGTTCTGTCCAACTCTTTGTGACCCCATGGACTGTAACCTGCCAGGCTTCTCTGTCCACGGGATTCTCCAGGCAAGAATACCGGAGTGGGTTGTCATTCCCTTCTCCAAGGGGATCTTCCCGACACAGGAGTTGAAGCCAGGTCTCCCTCATTACAGGCAGATTCTTTATCACTTGAGCCGCCAAGGAAGCCTCTAAGTGAAATTAAGCAGTTAATAAACAGAATAGCTGGAGTATGAATATAGCACTTTGAATTGTAGGTCTGATCATTTTAGATGCTACCACAATCACTTTGTTACTGATATTTCAAAGAGTGAAATTAAAAAAGTAAAAGGTTATCATACAACCAAATACATAAACCAGGAAGAATTCATCACCATATTTACAGTTTTAATTCCTGAATGCTAGCATATCCTAGAATCTGATGCCCTTATAGACTATGGGAAAAAAAATAAAGAACATCAATCTGATTCCTGAAGTTCCTTGCCAATATGCCAACCAAAGCGAACATCTAAAGTGATGACTTCATTGTATTCCAAAAAAAAACATATTTTCCCTTTGGAAAACTTTGACTTTAAGAAAGTTCTTTTTTATTTTATTTTTTTATTTTTTACATTGTGCTGAAATATACCTTCCTGTAACATCCAGTCTTTGATTGGTTCTCCCTCAAAGCAATGCATAATAAATCTAGGTTTTTTCCCCACCTGATAGTACTTTAAATGTTTGAAAAAGACTCACATGTTTTTCCTCAGTTTTTTTCTTTTCTAGTCTAAATGTCCCCCAATTTTTCAGCTTTTCCTCTTGTGGTACATTTTCTTCACTATTCTTTTCTTTTGCCCTGGATTCTTTCCCTGTTTGGCATTATCTATTTTAAAGTATGGCACACAGAATTGAATATAATAGTAAAGTAAAAGCTTGCAGTGCTCCACAGACCATAACTATCACTTTCCTTCTTCTATTCACTATACCTTCATTAATGCATCCTAACAGTGGTTCAGCAGTAAAGAATCTGCCTGTGATGCAGGAGTCAGAGGTTCAATTCCTGGGTCAGGAAAGATCACTTGGAGAAGGAAATGGCAACCCACTCCAGTATGCTTGCCTGGGAAATCGCATGGACAGAGGAGCCTGGCGGGCGAGAGTCCACGGGGTCGCAGAGAGTGAGACATGACTTAGCGACTAAACAAGATCACACGAGCATTCAGGAAGAGCAATCACAACACAGTGTTGACCCAACATCCTGACCTTCATGTTACCTACCATCCTTGTATTCTGGCATCTGAGTTCTCGACCTCCTCAATGCCAGTGACAATTTTCTCCCCCCATCTCCGGCACTCACTGCCATGGTCATATTTAGGTGTTTTCATTACTGGAAATTGTTACTCTATTGAAACTTCATGATCAAAAGTTTCATTCTGTGGCTACACACAATCGCACATTAAAGTATTCTGAAGACCCTAGTGTTTTATTTTTTTTAAACTCCAACTTGTTTACCCTAGCTCTAGTTCACTATCTAGAAATCCACATTAGTCTTTACTCTCCTCAATGTCCAATATAGATTTCATGCTCTGTCATTTAATAATTCCCTCAAAACATTTTTTTTTTAAGTATTTTTCTGTGTGAACCATTTTTAGGGTCTTTATTAAATTTGTTACAATATTGTTTCTGCTTTATGTTTTGGTTTTTTGGTCACAAGCCTCGTGGGATCCTAGGTCCCCAACCAGGGACTTGAACCCACACCCCCCTGCATTGAGAGGCAAAAGTCTTAACCACTGGACCAAGAGGGAAATCCCCTCTTAAAGCATCTTCAACTCCTTTCCCTCTCTCTTCGTTCCCCTTGGCACAGATCCCAACACTAGATGAACCCTACTCTTTTCCTGAGAGCCAGCAACAGAGCAGTTGAATGTCTTTGGAATAACACCCAAACTGACTGTTTACTGTAGATTCATTATCAAAACCTCAATGGGATGCTCAGTTCTTCTACACAATCATATTGGATTTCTCTATGTGGCTAGTTTTTAAACTCCCCATAATGATTCTTTCATACCTTATCTTTTTTTCCCTCAAACCTCACATAAATTCATCTACCCCCAAACTTAACTATTGACATCATCTCATATTTCTTTGAGAAAATAGAAGCAACTCCAAAACCCTTACTCTCCTACATCAAAGCTACAAACCAGTGTTCACATGTACTCTGTATCTTTCTGATTAACCCTTTAGCCTTATTCATAATTTTTCATCTATCTTTAACTTTTTATTTTATATTGGAGTATAGCCAATTAACAAGGTTGTGATAGCAGAATGACTCAGCCATACATATACATGTATCCATTCTCCCCCAAACTCCCCTCCCATCCAGGCTGCCAAATGACCTTAAGCAAGAGTTCTTGTGCTGTACTGTAGGTTCTTGTTGGGTTTGCATTTTAAACATGGCAGTGTGTACCTGACCACCCCAAACTCCGTTACTATCCCTTCCTCCCACCCTTCCCCCTTGAAGCCAAAGTTTGTTCTCTAAGGCTGTGAATTTATTTCTGTTTTGTAAATAAGTTCATTTGTGTCATTTCTTTTTAGATTCCTCATATAAGGGCTATCATATCAAGATTTCTTTTTTTCTGTCTGACTTAATTCACTCAGTATGACAATCTTTAGGTTCACCCACGTTGCTGTGTGCGTGCATGCTGTTGCTTCAGTCGTGTCCAGCTCTTTGTAACCCTAAGGGCTGTGTTCCACCAGGCTCCTTTTCCATGGGATTCTTCAGGCAAGAATACTGGAGTAGGTTGCCATGTCCTCTTCCCACGTTGCTGCAAATTCAGCAGCTCAGCTCAGTCGCTCAGTTGTGTCCGACTCTTTGCGACCCTGTAGACTGCAGCACGCCAGGCCTCCCTGTCCATCACCAACTCCTGGAGTTTACTCAAACTCATGCCTACTAGCCTTATTTATAATTTTAATCATGCAGTTATTACAACTTTCTCCATTTCTACTGGATTCACATCCACCTGCCATCATGCTTTAGGATTTTCCTTTAAAAATCAACATTCCTTTAACACCGTATCTCTTTCCAGCCAATGCTCAAGTGTATCATTGCTCTCTTCATGGAAATTTTGGAAGTATTTGACCAAATATAATGTCTCAAAAATATATATATATAATATCTCCATTTCTTTTCCTCCCATTCTCTCTTCTTCCTCTTCTTATGTATTATATCTAACTTATGTGTCTCATCTATTATCTTGCCTTATCTATATCTTATCTATTTTTACTTACTGTATCTTCACTGAAATGACATTTATCAAGATCTCCCAACACTTTCAAATTGTCAACTCCAATAACTTATTGGCTCTCATCTTATTCCATCTGACTAAACTTATTTTTCCCTCATTTAAAAAATACTTTCTTCTCTTGGCTCCCATAAGCCCTCCAAACTCCTGGTTTTTACCACCCTCATAAGCAATTCTTTGGTCTCTTTCACCAGCTCTTTCTCTCCCCAATCTTAAACACTAAGTTCCTACCTGCTGAGCCCTGAATTTTCTCATATCTTCTGCCAAGACTTTTTAATTCTTAATAAACTTCGCAATTAGAAGTTCTATTTTATATCAAACTCAGCTTCCTCATGCTGATGTAAACTGTAAGTCCAATTTTACTTGATTTTTTGCCTCTGTCATACCATGGTGAGCCTGCTGCAGAGTGGGCTTAGACAAACTCAAGTGTAACTTAAGCATGCCTGCATTCTTGTTGAGTCCCTTCATTGTGTTTGACTATTGGAGACCCTATGGACTATAGGCCATGAGGCTCCTCTGTCCATGGGATTCTCCAGACAAGAATACTGAACTGGGGTGTGATTTCATACACCAGGGGAGTTTCCCTAACCAGGGATGGCAACTGCATCTCTGGCATCTCCTGCATTGGCAGGAGGGTTGTTTACCACTAGCCCCACCTGGGAGCAATTCTAAATAAATAAACATTCATATGCTTAACAACTATTATTGGTTTTTAAAATTTTTATTATCTGTATGCCTAGAATAAACAATCCCAGTTTATTAAACTTTCTTCATCAACATAACTTTATGTTAATTATAAATCCTACCTTCATCACCACCATTCCATTAGCAAACCCCATGTATCATAACATAGACCTGGGAATGAGATAATGTTAGAACTTTCCAAAATTAAAAAATCAAATTTTAAACTACTGATTAAAAAATTCACAAATGCGAAAACTCTAAGTTCTAGAACCAAAAGAGTGAAGTAGCAGCACTCTTGCTTTTCTAGCAAAATGGCAATTATCAACTAAATGCACTGACCCCATACAGTTCTTTCTAATGCATAACTCCTTGAACAGCTCCAACAGTGTTATGGAAATGAACTTTGCTCTCTCCTTCACTCACCACAGTTTCTGTCTAATACTTCTTCAGAGCACCTAGATCTCACTCCAATAGACATTATGGAAATAGACATGTTTGTCAGGTGTCATGGAAATATTCAAGAACTTACTAATAACTTTAGAGTCGACAGCAGAAGAAGACAAAGCACTGTCATTTTATAACAATAATTTTTTTAAAAATCACATGGCATGTATAAAAAGTGGAATTGGGTCTACAAATGCACTCCATTACTTAAGAGTTTATTGGACAAGGAATCATATCAAAGTGCATATATGTTAATATTTAAACAGAGGATTGGTCACTAAAATTTTACATATTTTTATATAATGCACCTTGAGTCATGGAGCAATATTTTATAACATTATTTGATTAAGATAATACAGCAGAAAATAAGACAATTTATTTTTTATAACAATTTGGTGAAGTCAAGAGTTTTCATTTGGGATCTATTACTCCTGACAGGTAACTGAAGTAAGAAGTATTTTCAAATTGAGTTTTGGACTATTTTGTGTTCATCATAATTAGAAAGTCTACAGTGAGGAAAAAACTTGCAGACATTATGCAGTTTCCTCCATAGCTGTGTAATGCCTAGCTGAGAAAATGATATACTCCTTAATAAGATATCTTTTTGAGATTTTGTTTTTGGCACTTGACTGATAAATTTATACCTATGTAAGTGTGTATGCATGTTTGTGCATGGGTGCTTGCTAAGTCACTTCAGTTGTGTCTGACTATTTGCAACCCAAAGACTATAGCCCACCAGGCTCCTCTGTCCATGGGATTTCCCAGTCAAGAATACTGCAGTGGGTTGCCATTTCCTTCTCCAATGTATATCTATATAAAAGTATAAATCATTAATTTTGTGAAACAAAAACTGTGGGATGCATTATACAAATAAAATGTTGACTATAGATTTGCTCTAGAGCTTATTATAATGAAACACTTGTGCAGAATTTATTTAAAATTAATTTTGAGTTTTCTCTGTGTAGTACCTATTCTTGATATAGGACTTGAAAAAAAAAAAGGATCCTTCAAGTTGAAATGCTTCAGCCCTAGACTACTGTCAGAAAATATCTAGAAAGCATGCCTGATGAGATCCTTTGTTAGCAACTGATCATTTAATTGACATAATTAGTTTGCTTGTTTTTAGTGGCATTTATCAATTAACAGATGCAGGGTTGCCCATACCTGAGCTACTCATTTAGCAATAAAATAAAACCCTACAAGCTACATCATTGTGAAACTACATCAGTTATTGGAATTAAGGTGATGTAGATGCAATAATTACAATCATTATTTATTGAGGAACTAGTATGTGCCAGTCATTTGGCTAAGCACGCCGTGTAAATTAGTGCCTCTGCTTAAAACCTACAACAATCTTGCAATTTAGAGATGATCCCCACACTTTACAGCTAAGGACATTGAGCCTCTGAGGGATTTAGTGATTTGGCTAAGTGTGCATAACAGTAAGTTTCCAAGACAAAATATCAACATAGGTCTGTCAGAGTAAAGAGCCTGTATGATTAACTATTATGCCCTTCCATTAAACAAAGGTCAAGAGTCATGCTCCACATATTAATTAAGACTTAAAAGCCTATGGACTTCCCTGGTGGTCCAGTGGTTAAGACTCTGCTTTCCAATGCAGGGTACATGGGTTCGATCCCTGGTCAGAGAACTAAGATCCCACATGCCATGGGGCAGCTAAGCCTTTGCACTGCAACTAGAGAGAAGTCCACACGTTGCAACTAAGGCCTGACACAACCAAAGAAATACTCTTTAAAAAAAAAAGAGTTAAAAGAGCAAAGTTTAGATGCAGAAATTTTCTATTTAGACTCAGTTAAGAAACACTCCTTCATTTTTGCAAGAAAGATCTTAAAACTTTTTCACAAACTGGAGTCAACATTGCTTATTATTTACATAACCAACACACATGAGCATTGATGATTGATGTAGTGATGAATAAAAGTTAGCAAAAGCACACAGAACAAATCTAAAGAAAAAGGTGACAGCAAAGCAGTTTCTTGTATATAATATTAATTTAGTTCACTATACACGCAATACTGTTATCTTGATGTGAAGCAAGAAAGTCCCACAGAAAGTGATGGTATATATATATATTTAATAATGATATAATGTTTATGGAAGGATTTCTTGATGTCATGATATTACTGAATTATCTCTAATTCTCAACAACTCAGAAAATAAATATTGTTCATCTTATTTTATAGAATAAGAAACCTCAGTCCAGTGAAATATTTATTTTAGAGTCACTCAGTCAAAATTAAGACTTGCACTCAGGTATACCTACAAAGCCCATAGTATTTTTTCTTTTCTATAAGAAAATTCTTAACCTGAGGTAGAAATGCCCTTGGGCAAAGGTAGTAGATTCATACACAGCTTAAGGGGTACACCACCTAAAATTACATGAAAAAAATAGAATGTACGTACTTTCTTTCTTGTAGGGGCTTTACTGAATGCTCAGACAGTAAAGAATCTGCCTGCAATGCAGGATACCCAAGTTTGATTCCTGGGTCAGGAAGATCCCCTGGAGAAGGGAATGGCAACCCACCCCAGTATGAGGATTCATAACAATTTTAAATAGATCCCAAAGAATTCTGGGACTCAAAATATCACAATAAGCCTAGCTTTCTCTCTCCTATATCCCTGCTTGCAGAAAAGAGAAGTAACTCTCTGAACCACGCAAACATTGGAAAGGAATTTCAGAACCATTCTCTACAAAAGGCTGTGGTTTTATCTGGGATGAGGAAGTAGTGCTAAAGGAGGTGAAAGACACACCGTTAAAAGCAAGAGGATGGGACTTGCTTTTAAGGTGAGAGCTGAAGAAGGGGTCAGAGAGAAAGCAGGAAGTGAGAGGAATATACAGGCAAAGATTCAAAATCTTTACAGCAGCAAGAGCAGGGAGAGAATCAGAAAAGACAAACTTTGGAACAGAAGCAAAAACAGGCAATAGCCCAGTATTATGAACGGTACAAATCATAGTGAAAGTGTTACTCATTCAGTTGTGTAAAGCTCTTTGCGAACCCATGGGCTGTAACCTGCCAGGTTCCTCTGTCCATGGAATTCTTCAGGCAAGAATACTGGAATGGATTGCCATTCCTTTCTTCAAGGGATCTTTCTGACCCAGGGATCAAACCCTGGTCTCCTGCATTGCAAGAAGATTCTTTATCACCAGGGATGTCCCACAAATCAAAGAATATCATGAAAAAATAAAAAGAGTGCTGAGAATTAAAAGCAGTGTTGGGAATCTCCAAAAAGATTAGCAAAACCCTAAAATAAATATTGGGGCACTGTAGAACACTCATATTTCATAAGCTTCAACAAGGTGTAATGGCATTTTCTACTTAGTATGTAAGGAGGGGAAAGGATGAGATAAAGTTAAACTGACATCATTTGTGTACTTTTGACAATAATATATGTGCATCTTTGTGTATTAGAATTATTACTTTGAGGAATTATTGCTTTTAGGGTTAGTTGAAGTATTAGGGCATGTCCAACTCTTTGCGACCCCATGGACTATACAGTCCATGGCATACTCCAGGCCAGAATACTGGAGTGGATAGCCTTTCCCTTCTCCAGGGTATCTTCCCAACCCAGGAATCAAACCCAGGTCCCCAGTATTACAGCAGATTCTTTACCAGCTGAGCCTCCAGGGAAGCCCAATTAGGGCAATAGGTATTAATAAATGCTCATTACAATGATTATTTATAATTGACAAAACACTAAAATACTACCTCATTGGATTCTCATAGCAAACTCCAAACCTCAGCTCTCATCTCACTCTCCTCCCACCCAAATAAATATCATTGTCTTCCAAATCCTGTGTTCCACTCATAAATCTGCTTCCCCTCAAGGGTAGATGTTCTGCACCACTTTCCAGATCAATTCTATTTTGAGGTAGAAAGTTCTTTTATTGTTTCAGCTTCTTTACCCACTGACCGTACCCTGAAATCAACAGAAAAAAAAGCCTTAGAGCAACATTTCGGACTTCTAAAGTATCCTCTAAGGTATTCCTCCTAAGGTGCATCATTTGGATAAGAGATTCTTATCTCATATAAACTGATAGGCTTTTGCATCCATCTTTAGTACTGAAATATTGATTGCAACTGCTTGTCTAGGTCCTGAATAATAACAGCTTTATTCTTGCAAAACTCCATTCCACCTGTGGGAACCCTGCCTCTACCCTAGACGAGTGTTTGGATTCTCCCTTCACTGTTTGTGACTTTCTCTGCTGCTAACTGCTTACCTGTCTGGGCTCCTTGTGTTTCTGTTGGAATCTCC
Organism: Odocoileus virginianus; assembly: GCF_023699985.2. Taxonomy (NCBI): domain Eukaryota; kingdom Metazoa; phylum Chordata; class Mammalia; order Artiodactyla; family Cervidae; genus Odocoileus; species Odocoileus virginianus. Next base: position 26,797,334 of record NC_069688.1, read on the forward strand.
TTCTCCGATCAGGGTCCCCAATCCTCAGACCATGGACCCATAGGGGTCCACTGCCTGTTAGGAACTGGTTGCACAGCAGAAGATGAGTGGTGGGCAAGCTAATGAAGCTTCATCTCTATTTACAGCCTGAATTCCTCCTCCTGTCAGATCAGCGGTGGCATTAAATTCTCAAAAGACTGTGAATCCTACGTGAACTAAACGTGTGAGGGATCTGGGCTGCACACTCCTTATGAGAATCTAATGTCTGATGATCTGATTTTGCATTATGGCCAGTTGTATAATTATTTCATTATATAGCACAATGTAATAATAGAAATAAAATGCACTATAAATGTAATGCTCTTAAATCATCCTGAAACCATCCCTGCACTCTGGTCCATGGAAAAATTGTCTTCCGTGAACTCATCCCCGGTGCCAAAACAGGTTTTTGACCACTGCTCTACAACACCCTGCTGCAGAGTCTGATCAAGTCCAGTAACTTTGTTAACCTTACGGCATCACCCTTGTGCCACCAGCCCGGACTCTCAAATAGGCCTCAGAATCTACATAAGTTTCTTCGATACTCAGGCTGTCCTGGAGCTAACAATTAAAAAGGAAGATGGGAGGTGAATCAGGGTGGAGGTGCTCAAGTGCGGTACAGCCAAAGTAAAAATGAGGAGAGGCTTAAAATGAATATTTGGAAATACATGTTGTTAGACACACCTTATTGCAGGTGTTGGCACAATTCATTTGCTTATCAAACCCTCTTTTTCCAGATCAGTGAGAAACTTGGTCACTGCCAGTGTCTAAGTTAAAACAAACTGCGAATGTTGAACAAGTCATTATTTTTGTTTACACATTGTTTTTGGCCAAATAGCTTATTTATTCATGAAATATTCAAAAAGTTATATTTTTAAAAAAGAAGAAATGCTGGCACAGTTCTCCCCTTCAGCCCAAAGAGTCTCCCCAAGACTGTTTTCTCCTTTTCTCCATTTCTCTGTATTCATGCCACAGGCCAGAGGGCAGTCGGCCTTCTCTAGGTCAAACAGAGAAAACAGCAGAGTTTCGATTTCCTGACAACATCTACTGTCAAAATACAGAAATCTGTAACCCCACTAGTTAAGAATTTATCAAATAGTTAGTAAAGAAGATTATAAACTAGTACTTCACTAAGGTTGTAACTGAGAGTGAGTTATTGTCTATCTAATTAATTCAGTTCAGTTTCCCTGGTGGCTCAGTGGTAAAGAGTCCACCTGCTAATGCAGAAGACATGGGTTTAATCTCTGAGTCGGGAAGATACCCTGGAGAAGGAAATGGCAATCCACTGCAGTATTCTTGTCTGGGAAATTCCATGGACAGAGAGAGGAGCCTGGCGGGCTACAGCCCATGGAGGCCCGAAAGTGTCTGAGGTGACTTAGCACCTAAAGCAACAATTAGTGAGGCTGAGTCATTTTTAATACTTAGACCAAATTATTTCACATACTATTCAACTATTAATATGACTAAGAACTCCAGTGGTCTATAAATCCAGCTCTACTTTGTTCACTGATCTAGTAGACTTTTCCAGTCTGAGAAGTTTCTATTCAGTGGTTTTGGTTTGCTAAACGCAGAAGGCTAAAGTTATGTCAGGGCTTCCTGTTTGGTTGTTTTTCCACTTTGAACTTAGAAAGAAGAGCATGAATTGTTTCCATCAATCCTCAAAAACACTAGTCTAAGTAACCAAAATTATATTTTTGGAGGCAATTTTTTTAGTTGTACTTACAATTGAATTTATTTCCATTTAGTTTCCTTACCTGAGGTAAGATAAAATTGTTATTCCCATGTGGAATATATCAAGTTTTTAATAATTCCCATGAAAATGAACTTTCTAAGATTATCTTTTTATCAATAGTTAAATTATTTTATGTTTTTAATTGGACTCTAAGTCACAGCCTCTAGCTTCCCAGAATTGTAATGGTGTTGAATTAATTTAAAGAGACTCAGAGGAACCAGATATGAAAAGCTGTCACCATGATAATTTAGTTTTATGATTAGATCATGGAAAACACTGTAGAATTCTGAAGAGATTTTTAACCCTTCTATTTTGAAAAAGGTGTCATTCAGTTTCTGGTCTCAAAAGGTCTGAATCTTTGGAGAGATTTCTAAGCCTGTAGAAAATTCAATAAAATAAATGTCACAATAAAAGTAACAGAGACAACCACATTAAATACACACCCAATTTACAATCTACCAATTAAAGTAACCAAATACACACACACATGCACATAAGCACATGTATGCAATAAGCTACAGTGCAAGAATCAATGGTAATATAGCAATATTTGAGAATTTTCTATATGCTTTGCATAATAAGTAACAGGGATATTTTAGAGGGGGCAAAGTACTTTATTAGAATATTTAAATATTCAATTTATAGTAAATACTTTTAATGTTTTGATATTAAGGGTTCTTAATATTCTTTTTTCCAAGAATATTCTCTAAGAACAAAGAAACTAATATTTGTGAGCAGCTGACTGCTGAGAAGGCAAAAACTGTATTGACACTGAAGAAATTCTTTTCAGATTGCAAACAAAAGCAAGTACATGGGACCTATCAAGTTCCATGCAGTGACACACACAAATAAAAATGACTTTGTTTGAAAATATTTGTGGAAAATTAGATAAAGGGTATATGGGTATCTCTATATTATCTCTCAAAACTGCATGTGAATCAACAGTTATCTCATAAAAAAAAGTTTAAAAGTATGTGTTATCCAACGGTAATATCTTTTTTGCCATCTGTATGTTGCTTAATGCATTGACATACACTGAAGTATTTAAATTATATGTACTTGACAATGAAAGAGATCCTACTCTAATCTTGTGTTTACGTTGGCATTTTAAGGGTAATTGACTCAAAGCCAACTCAGTATTAATTTTTAATTGTAGTGGGTGGGTGGGGCTCTGTATGAAGATAGAGGGCTATTTTACTACATTTGTTAAATTAATTCATGATGTTAGTTTTCTTTCTTCTTTTTTTTTTTTTTTTTGTAAACTGTAAGAAAATGGAAGAGGAAAAAAAAATCCCTTCTTTAAATACATCAGTCACAAGAACTGGGTAAAGGAGAATGCAGCTTTTTTATTTGATGGGATGAGAAAGCTAATAATGTATGACAGTAAAAAGGCAGAGGCTTTTAACGCTTTTTTTAACCTTACAAAAAAGGTCAACTCTGATCTGGAAATGAGAAGAACAGCCAACATATGGGAAAGAAGGGCAAAAAGCCAAGTGGAAAGTGAGAAGGAGCTAGGGACGAACACACTCAGATGGCGGATTCCAGTCCCTGCCACTGGCACCCCAAGATTCTCAGGGTGTGGGTTCAACGTCTCTGGATTAATTTAGTTTTTGTCACAGGGTGAGGGGAAGGCCAAGTAAAAGATTGGCAAAGTTACCAAGACCAGGAAAGAGACAGTGCTTTATCTTGATTTAGTCAGAGAGGAAAGGAAAAATTCTGCAACCTGCATGCTAGATTCATTTTTGATGAAAAAAGTGCTAATTGTATATTTCTGCTTCCAACTCAATGGTTAATGCACTTAATCTATAAAAGCTTTTGACAATGTTTATTAAAGGTCTACTCTGTGACCAGCACTGACATGGAATAGAGCCCTCATTTTGCAGATGTGAATTCTGAGAGGAAAAGAAACTTGCTTGAGATAAAACAGTCCATAAGAGCTGGCCTAGATTTGAATTCAGACCAGCAGACTCCCAAACTCTTGCCTATTCTGCCAGAGAAACCAGCCCTGATGACTTTTGCTTTTGTTAGTGTCTTTAACGAAAACAGTGTCAAATTTGCTTAAAATGAAAAAGCAAGTTTACTTTCTTTTAATTCCAAAGCTAATAGCTTGCCTTAAATCATCCTGTCACACAGTAAGAGCCCCTAAGAAGACAGCTCAATGAATCATCACTCTACAAGAAAAAAAAATGTGATAGAGGCTGTGTTGTGCTCTAGTTCACAAGAAGGGTAGGATTCCTGCCCCTGCCACTTACTAGCTGGTGATCAAGGGCAAATTACACAGCCTCTCTGAACTTTGGCTTCCTTATATAATAAATGAGGATAATAGTGTTGACTTGGATTTTAACAAAATGTGATGGGTGATACTGAAAGAACTTTTTGGCCAAGCCAATATTTATTCTTATTTCAAGATTAAGGTATTTCTATGCACACCATTCTGAAGATATCAACCCCAGACACAATCTTACTCTTCTATCAGAAGACAAGAGATGCAGTGTGGTACAGGGAAATATCAGATCAAGATGGCACTAAATCCTAACTGTGACACAAGCTAGTTGTACAACCTTTTATTCATTTAATATCTTGGAACCTTCATTTCCTCATGGCAAAACATAATTACAAACTCTGTTTCTTTGAGCATACTCAATAAATGTTTGTTGGGCTTGTACTCAATAAATATTTGTTGAGTGAAAAAGAAAAGATTAAGATAGCATGAGATAATTAATATATGTAAAATACTTATATTGTCTGACAGGTCATATGCTCAGTAAATATTAGCTATTTTCTATATGATCATAAATAAAATAAATTGATAATATAATATTGAACAAATAGGTATAATATTTGCCAACTAGTTAATAGGTTATAATATCTTCATATATAGCTCTGTAAATGTTGCTAATGAGATACAATTGATTTTTAATAAAGACAATAAGTTTAAGTACCTGACACTGTACTATTTAGATACTTAGATTTCAAGTTGATAGAAACAACTCAATAGCTTTTATTGTGTATGACTTTTCAATTATCACAACATTATTTACTCTTAGAAATTAATTTTTTATACAAATGAGATTTCTCTTTTATACCATAGACTTTCACCCTTCTATAGCCCCTTTCTCTCCTCATCCAACTCATGTTTGCTTCTCTTCATGTATTCTCTATCTTAGAAAATACCAATAACCACACCAACACTGGAAAATATTCTAGACATCTCCTTTTTCTCTCCACTGAAAAAGACCAGAAATGAGATAATGGGTGTTTAATATTTCCATCTCTACAGCCATGATCTTAGCTTATGGTTTTACATCACTTTGCCAACCAAGGTCCATATAGTCAAAGCTATAGTTTGTCCAGTTGTCATGTGTGTATATGAGATTTGAACCATAAAGAAAGCTGAACACCAACCAAAGAATTGATGCTTTCAACTTGTGGTGCCGGCAAAGATTCTTGAGAGTCCCTTGGACTGCAAGGGGATCAAACCAGTCAACCCTAAAGGAAATCAACTCTGAATATTCATTGGAAGGATTCTTGCTAAAGCTGAAGTTCCAATACTTTGGTCACTTAATGAGAAGAGCCTGCTCATTGGAAAAGATTCTGATGCTGGGAAAGACTGAGGGCAGGAAGAGAAGGACATGAAAGAGAATGAGATGGGTTGGATAGCAGCACCAGCTTAATGGACATGAGTTTGCGCAAACTCTGGGAGACAGTGAAGGACAGGGAAGCCTGGCATGCTTCAGTCCATGGGTCGCAGAGAGTTGGATACAACGTAGCCACTGAAAAACGACAACACTCTCTGTGCCAAACACACTCCCCAGGCTATCAGGAGGGCTCATTCTAAAAGGCAAATTGATAGGACTTTAGGATTACCAAACTACTATATATACAAAGACCTACTGTATAGCACAGGGAATTATATTTAATATCTTATAACAAACTATAATGGAAAAGAATCACAAAAAGAATATAGCAATATAGATATACATGTATATCTGAATCAGTTTGCTGTACCACAGAAACTAACACAACATTATAAATCAACTTGCTTCAATTTTAAGAAGCAAATTAAAAGGAAAATTTAATCATGCTACACTTCTGCTTGAGCCCTCCCAATGTTCTATTGTTTTGAAGATAAAGTCCAAGTACTTTTGAGTAATACAAAAGCTCTTCATGATCGTCCTTCTGGCTACACCCCTGGACCTCACCTTCTGCCCTAGAATGATTTATAATTTTTTACATTCTCCTGCTGTCTCCTAGTCTGCTTCTTCAACCAGTTTACCCACCTTAGTTGTCCAATAAAAGTGAATTCTTCAAAACTCAAACTCATATATCACCTCCTCCAGCAAGTCTTTCTCAAGTATGGATTAGATGTACATTCTAATAGCGCCATGTATTCTTCCAGTTACATCTAATCTCACATCTTCCTGTAAGTCTATAAGCTGCAACAACTTAAATTTGTATCAGAGTATACCCCTCTCCTGCTTAAAGCCTTTCAGTGGTTTCTTATTCCAAACAGAATAAATGAAATTTATTCAGAAGGACACTAAATAGTCCTTCTGTCCACCTCTCTTACCCATGGATCACTGTGCTTCAATTCACTGTTCATTGGCACCTGTGATAAATGCTCCCAGCTCAACACTATTGCTTTCCTTACATCTGCCATCCTCATTACCTTGAAAATTTCCACTTGGACATTTATGTGGCTGACACCTTCTCATCATTTGCATCATCATGTAACTGCCACATTTTTCAGGGGATCTCTCTAACCACCTCCCTAATGCTACTTGTCTTAACCATTTACTCTCTTTTTCATGACAATTATCACTATCTGGGTATATTGATTCTTTATATTTCCTTATTTTCATATGTGTTTCATTGTTGGTCTCTTCACCAGAATATAAGCTTTATGTCTTTCTTATTTGCTACTATATATCAATGTCCAGAAAAGTGTTAAATATAAATTTATTATAAAATGTATAGCATCTATTTATTTTATAAAATATATAAATATAAAATCTAAGTCACTACTTTATCTCCAAGAAGAAATTAAGTAATCACTTATTGAAATCAATTGTGATCATTAACTATGTCAAATCAATTTGTTATTTATTGTGGAGCACATCCACTATAACCATGGAAGATTGGCAAATGATAAAAGTATGACTTACCCATAGAAATTTAAGCACTGAGATTAAACAGTTTGCCAAAGTAAGATCATCATATTTTAAGTGCAGAAGCTTAATGCAGAGGTAAGTCCTTAGGGCAGAATGCTAGCTGTTCCCCCAAATCTGTTCTTCCATCCATAGGACATGAGCACTTGTGGCTGAAAAGCAGCTGCCTCACCAGGGACTACAGTCCTCAAGCCCTTTGCAGCAAAGCATATTTATATGACTTATTTCCAGTCATTGGAAAGTGAATGTCGTTCAGTTGCTCAGTCAAGTCTGACTCTTTGCGACCCCATGGACTGCAGCACACCAGGTTCCCTGTCCTTCACCATCTTCTAGAGTTTGCTCAAATTCATGTCCATTGAGTCATGATGCCATCCAGGGCTGCAAAAAGTAGGTTTGGCTTCCACACTCAGTTCCTCCTGCCTCCCTCAGGAAGCAGATGAAGACAGAAATTCAAGTGATGGAAGAGGCACAGAGGAAAGAACCAGCCTTGTTTCACCATGCAGAGGAGAGCTCCAGTGGCCACTGCCCTGTGAAAGACAGTGTGTTAGTTCACTGTAACTGACCCATTATCCATTTCGTATTCATTCGCTCCAGCAGTCTGGCCTACTGACCTGAAATAACACCACATTCGATATATTAATTTTCACCAGGTTTCCCAAAATTTGTTGAAAGACTCTAAGTTTTCAGTTGATGAGTATAAGCCTATACCATGAATGTTTCTTAATCTCCCTATAAATGCCCATGACAGTAGGCTGATTCATAAACTTTTAGGAATATTTCCTTAACCTGAAAGCAGAAAGCTCATGTCAAGTAAAACAAACAAACAAACAAACAAACAAACAAACAATAAAACCACTATAAAAATCAGGAAAAGAACATTAGCTGAAATCAAAATGAAAAAGAATGTGCAGTTAGATCTGTGTATCCATTTCTATACAAAGTGTGTTTCTTCTCTGCCTGATGACTCACCATATCAAATGTGCACAGCAGATAAAATTAGTTAATTCATAAATAGTTTGTTTATATTTTTCCAAATTGTAAGTTAAGTTTTCAATACAAGACTAACAAAAACTTATAATTTCATATTTTTTTTTAAATTTCAAGAGCCTTAGTTTTACCTGGCTTATCAAGTTTAGCTTCATCTGATATGACCTCTTAATTTGTAATCTTTTTGAAAATAAAGGTGTAGAAAAAGGAAAAATAAAAATTAAGTGAATCTGCAAGAATCTCTATTTGAAGTAACCTAACATGCCAGCAAATTTGGAAAACTCAGCAGTGGCCACAGGACTGGAAAAGGTCCGTCTTCACTCCACTCCCTAAGAAAGGCAGTGCCAAAGAATGCCTGAACAACTGCACAATTGCACTCATCTCACATGCTAATAAAGTAATGCTCAAAATTCTCCAAGCCAGGCTTCAGCAATACATGAACTGTGAACTTCCAGATGTTCAAGCTGGTTTTAGAAAAGGCAGAAGAACCAGAGATCAAATTGCCAACATCCGCTGGATCATTGAAAGAGCAAGAGTTCCAGAAAAACATCTATTTCTGCTTTATTGTCTATGCCAAAGCCCTCGACTGTGTGGATCACAATAAACTGTGGAAAATTCTTCAAGAGATGGGAATACCAGACCACCTGACCTGCCTCTTGGGAAACCTGTATGCAGGCCAGGAAGCCACAGTTAGAACTGGACATGGAACAACAGACTGGTTCCAAATAGGAAAAGGAGTATGTCAAGGCTGTATATTGTCACCCTGCTTATTTAACTTATACACAGAATACAGCATGAGAAACGCTGGGCTGGAAGAAGCACAAGCTGGAATCAAGATTGCCAGGAGAAATATTAATGACCTCAGATATGCAGATGACACCACCCTTATGGCAGAAAGTGAAGAACTAAAGAACCTCTTGATGAAAGTGAAAGAGGAGAGTAAAAAAGTTGGTGTAAAGCTCAACATTCAGAAATCTAAGATCATGGCATCTGGTCCCATCATTCATGGGAAATAGATGGGGAGACAGTGGAAACAGTGTCAGACTTCATTTTTGGGGGGCTCCAAAATCACTGCAGATGGTGATTGCAGCCATGAAATTAAAAGACGCTTGCTCCTTGCAAGGAAAGTTATGACCCACCTAGATAGCATATTAAAAAGCAGAGACATTACTTTGCCAACAAAGGCCCATCTAGTCAAGGCTATGGTTTTTCCAGTGGTCATGTATGTATGTGAGAGTTGGAGTGTGAAGAAAGCTGAGCGTGGAAAAATTGATGCTTTTGAACTGTGGTGTTGGAGAAGACTCTTGAGAGTCCCTTGGAGTGCAAGGAGATCCAACCAGTCCATCCTAAAGTAGATCAGTGCTGGGTATTCATTGGAAGGACTGATGCTGAAGCTGAAACTCCAATACTTTGGCCACCTCATGCAAAGAGTTGACTCATTGGAAAAGACCTTGATGCTGGGAGAGATTGGGGGCAGGAGGAGATGGGGACGACAGAGGATGAGATGGCTGGATGGCATCACCGACTCGATGGACATGAGTTTGAGTAAACTCCGGGAGTTGGTGATGGACAGGGAGGACTGCTGTGCTGCGATTCATGGGGTTGCAGAGTCAAACATGACTGAGCAACTGAACTGAACTGAACTGAATCTATTATCAGATAAAGTGTGAGCATAATGCTAATACTTCTTTGATCTAGTTAGGTCAAAATCTCTGCCATATCCCATTCAAATACACAAGTATTATTTGTCATATAATGTTAACTCCTTTTTATGAAAATAACTGATGCTCCAGTGTTGTGTCCTTCCTTCGTATTGGACAGAATGAAGGATGGGGGATCTTTTTTTAACTTTTTGTTTAATATTGGGGAATAGTTGATTAACAGTGTCGTGACAGTTTCAGGTGGACAGCAAAAGGTCTCAGCCATACATACACATGTATCCATCCTCCCCCAAACTCCCCTCCCATCCAGGCTGCCATATAACATTGAGCAGAGTTCCCTGTGCTATACAGTACATCCTTGTTGGTTATCCATTTAAAATATATCAGTGTGTACCTGTCCATCCCAAGCTCCCTAACTATCCCTGCCCCCCACCCCATCCTCGCCTCCTGGCAACCATAAGTTCAAAGGAATGAGGATATAAGAGAAAGGAGACTTGAGATGGGCTGAGCACACGGTACATAAGTGGCTATGACACAAACCACCTCTACTTCTGACTACCTTCCCTGTACTAACTTATCTGAAATAATCACCCTCTCTCCCTTCCTCATCACTGCACCAGAAAACTCTCCCCCAAAATACATTCCCAAATTATATATATCACATTCTGTAAGAATTTTGTCATTTATCCTATTAATTCCAGGTGTGTCCTGCTTTGTTTCATTTGTTTGTTTTAGCTTTCTATGTCATATCAGGGAATCTGGGATCCACCACTATTTTGTTTCCTATTACTGCAAACTAGGTATAATTTCAAACACTGTACTCAGTATATAAATTTTATTCAATAATAGAATTATTTGAAGTCCCATGGTGTTTATTATAATTGCCTTTATGGACTAGCCTTGTATCTGAATGTCAGTGCTGTTCTGGGAAATTACAGCATTTTCATATTATAATACATATTGATTATTAACCAACGCTAAGTATTTTAATTGATGCTATTTCACATTATAATTGCTACCCAAATCTATTCACAGAATTTAGATTGTTTTTAAATCTAAAATTGATCTTCATTATTACATTCTCTGTTTGTGATTGTCAGACATCTGTAATTTTTTATATGCAAATAAGTTACTGAATGTGAATTAAAAGGACAATTATAGCAATAACAGAAATTATTTTAAGCAAACTTCAAAGGTTTGTTTGCCTCAGGGGATCAAAATTGTATAATTCTATACTCAGACACATTTGTATGAAGATATGGAAAAAAATGACCTGGTGCCTATTGGCATGAATGACGCTTTTACAAATGAATATCAGTCATGATGCTCAGGTCTGATTTACTTCATATTAATACAGTCCTTTTGGAAGGGAAATTTTTAGACATAGTCTCACAATTGGCTTCCAGAAAGACACACCTGATTCTGTTGCCACACGGCTCATCTTTTTAAAAAATATTTAATTATTTATTTATTTGGTTGTGGTGGGGTCTCTGCTGCAGCAGTATAGACTTAGTTGGTCCCAAGTATTTGGAATCTTAGTTCCCTGACCAAGGAGGGAGCCCAGGCCCCCTGCATTGAAAGAGGAGAGTGTTAACCACTGGACAAGAGAGAAGTCTTGTACATGGCTTATCCTGAATGCTCTTTTGAGGTCCAGATTTGATTTACTAGTTCTCTGATATGCATACTTTACCAATGCCCAAAGCTTAATCACTACCATTTAATTTCTTTAATCTGTGTTCAGGCAGAAGTGCATTATTGAAAATGTCCAGAACCATGGGGATTGGGACTTTCCTAATTCCTTCTCCTAAATTCACACCTAAGTTTAACTGATCAATTGAGGTTTTTTAGTACACGTTAGCCGACTTATTGGAAAAGACCCTAGTGATGGGAAAGACTGAAGGCAGGAGGAGAAGAGGATGACAGAGGACAAGATAATTGAATGGCATCACCAACTCAATGGACAGAAGTCTGAGCAAGCTTTGGGAGATGGTGAAGGACAGGGAAGCCTGGCGTGCTGCAGTCCACAGGGTTTCAAAGAGTCATACATGACTGAGATGAACTTCAGACTGGAGAAGATGGAGCAGATGTTGGCGGTCAGAGATGACTCTGGGTCGCAGCTGGTCAAAAGCAGCAAAAGCGTTCTCAAGGACCGAGGTTAAGATCTTGCTGGGAATCAGGGGGCAGAATCGCCACAGCCAAGGGCTTCTGAAAACCTCCTACCTTGAGTGAGGAAGAACCCTAGGCACTGGCCTTCCTGGAGACCTGAACATGAATGGGCTCCCAAGGCAGAGTGCACAGCCTGCAGACCCCAGTCCCCACCCCATGGCTTCAACATGGAGCCACACTGCGCATGTGCAACTGCTACTGGAAGTACATAACTGGAACACAGTAAAATTACTCAGATACCACATATTGACTGGTGGGTGTATTTCCCAGAAATCCTGAGTTGTCAATTAAGTTGTCAATTTGGCAACTTAATTTTTATACTTTGTTCATTTAGTATTGATGATATTTGAAAACGCTGAGACTTACAGGAAAAAAAAAAGTGTGTGTGTGTGTGTGTGTGTGTGTGTGTGTGTATATTCTGTGTTGAGAGACACTAGCAATTAAATAAGTGTGATACTATGTAACAAATCTTAAAAATAGTTATAACCACATAATGGGAACTACAAGAGGAAACTAAAATTAATTTTGTCAGGGCCATAAGAAAAACCATGCAGGAAGAATTTTTTTCTTAAGTGAGTTGACATTTGACACCAAAGGTACTTAGAATTTGAGCAGGAAGAAAAAACCAAGATGATGAGGAGAGATGAGGTCAAGTTATTTTGGATAAAGGCAGTAGGAAGGTGCAGAGAAATAGTGTAGAGGGGAAATACCACTGGGTGGATAGGGCTGGGGTCGAGGAGAAAAGTGATTGAAAATGAGGCCGAAAGGGGAAGCCCAAGGTGCCTAGACGTGAGCACCATTTGCCATGCTGAGGAGTCTTCCCTTCACCATTTAATAGGAAGCATTAAATGTATTCTGAATTTCGGAAAAGAAATAGAATGACATCGTAGAGAATGAACTGAGGGAGGGCAACTAGAAACACCATTTAACAAGGCGTTCATTCATCTTTATTCAACAAAGCAATATTTACCAAGCATTTGTTAGGAACCAGACATAAAGTTGGGTACTGGGGTGAAGTGCTAATTTGCTCCGGTTGTGTCTGACTCTTTGTGATCCCGTGGACTGCAGCCTGCCAAGCTCTTGTCTCCATGGGCTTCTCTGGGCAAGAATACTGGAGTGGGTTGCCATGCCCTTCTCCAGGGGATCTTCCCAACCCAGGGATCAAACCCACATCTCTCATGTTGTCTGCATTGGCAGGCAGGTTCTTCACCACTAGGGCCACCTGGGAAGCCCGAAATATAGTCCTTAACCTCCACGAGCTCAGTGTCTTATGAGGTGGGGGCAGGGTGGGGGAAATAGTTTAATAAACAACACAATTAAACTGTCATGTGGTTTGGGCTTTACTATAATGTTGATCAAAATAAGAAATGTAAGAACAAATGTAAAACAGATTGGAAGAAAGAATGTATATGTGGAGATTTGCTGAAATTGAATTGCCTATGGCAAACTTACACAAAACTTGCTGATAGTATTTGGATAGAAGTCCAAAACTTGGATGAGGTATCTGGCCTAGAAATATAGACTTGACTGCCCTTCAATGTGTAAGTGATTGTTGAAGACACAGGTGTGGATGAGATCACCTTAAATGGTAGATAGAATTACAAGTAAATAAAGAACAGAATCATTAGAATCTTTTCAAAGTATAAAGTATATTGTAGTATTTGTTCAAAATATTCACTGCCCTTTCCTACTGGTTGCATGTCTACCCAATGTATTCCTTCTGGGTCTGTCCCTGAGGGGAAATTATAATGCCTAATTCATTAATGTAAAGCTGGACCTTGTGATTGTCTTCAGCCAATGAAATGTAAGCAAAAAGAACATTAACCCCTTCTGTAAAAAAACTTTTAAAAGCCTGTAGCATAATTCTTCTCTCTTTCTTTCTCCTGGGCCTCAATATCAGAAATCAGTCCCAGAGTTAAGAATCAAAGGTGTCCTGTGATGACCATGTAACATGAACTGAAGGAAAACTGGTGTTTGGAAGGTCTTTACAATAAAATAAATTTGCCTGAAATGGATAAGACAGGATGAGTAGAAAGAAGTATAATAGATCAAATAACAAAGATGTTGTAGAAATAAGATTTTGAGATATCCAGGAAGTCTGAAACATAGGATGTGAAATGTTATGAATGAGTCAAAAATGACTGAGATTTTTTACTTGAGTGACTGTGAGAAGGTGACTTTGTTATATGAGAAAGGACAGAGAACCCTACTACTACTTTTATATCAGAGCTTGTACTTAAATTCCACTTTAGAACTGGAGGAAGAACAAAGTCAAGATGTTGAAATTTGGATAAATTTGTTAAAGATACCTCTGGTACATTCAGGTGGAAATGCCTGCTGCTGCTAAGTCGCTTTACTTGTGTCCAACTCTGTGAGACCCTATAGATGGCAGCTAACCAGGCTCCCCTGTCCCTGGGATTCTCCAGGCAAGAACACTGGAGTGGGTTGCCATTGTTTTCTCCAGGAAATGCCTGCTAGGCAGTGGAATATATAGACCTGGGGTTCAGGATGGGTTTGTGGACAAGATGGGGCCCCCTGAGAGACTGCATCCAATAAGAAAGGGGTTGAAGATAAAAATCTGGAGGAAACTCATTTTTAAGGGGAAAATAAAAGAAGAAAAATGGAGTAAAATAAACTTCATAAGAATGGTTAGAGAGATAGAAATGAAACATGAAAAAGTAATGTGTAATGTACTAAGGAAAAAAGATGTTATAAAAAGTGCACTCATGTGGACTGCTGCAGAGAGGTAAATAAGGTTAAAATTTGAGAAGATTATTGATGTTTACAATTAAGAGACACATTAACATAGAACACTGCTGGAGAGAAGTTCTAAAATCTGTACCTGGGGTGATAACCTCATATCAGAATTACTCTAGGGAATCTCTCATATTGCCCTTATACCTTGAGGAGTTGGGCTCTGGAAACTCCACGGCAAAGAGTTAAATTGTTCCTTTTCTCTTTGAATTTGGCCTGTAGTGTCTTTTCTTCCAGATTAGAAGGGGCCAAAGCCTGGTTTGAAAGGGGATTAGAGTAGAGATGAAGAGGTTGTCCTCTCTTGTTTTTTTATTTGGAAGGAATAGTTCAGTTTTGAAAGGGTAAACCCACATTTGCAGGCACTGCCTTGAAGCTCCATAACTTTTAAGAGCTAAGCTTTAGGAGTGTGGTGGGTGTGGACGCTTGATAGTAATGAGGAGAGAATTGAGTGTAATGAAGTGAAGAAAGCAAGTTCAAGGAAAAGGCCATCTTGTCAAGGGAGTCAAGGTTGAAGGAAGGTCATCTGGAGAATGGGGAGGTTGGGTGTGGTGAACACTTTTGTTGGCAGAAGAAATATTGAGATTGAAGACCCAGGAGAGAAAAGAGATAATTGATGGCAAACGTTTCCCATGTGAGGTAAGAGGGAACTGTACCAAAAATAAACTGAAAGGAAACAGCACAAAAGAGAAAAGAATAGAACGTCTTCCTCTAGAACCTCAACAGAGGGCAGGAGGGACATGTAAATCACTAGGTGTACAAATAATCCCATCATGTCCTTAAGGAAAGTTATACAAGAGTGATTTGTAAACTCTACGGCACTGAACAAATACTAGTCCCTATTATTATTATAATTTTCACTTTGGTGCGTTATTGAGAACACGGTCTGTAGCTTGGGGGCCAGGTCAGAAATGGACTGTCACTTTGAGAGTCATCTATAGCAGAGTGTTAGTTAAGTAAATTGGATTTAAGAGAAATCTCTCAGGTAAGAGTATAAGGAGGAAAGCAGGGAGCCGCAGACAGTGCATTAAGCTTATGAACTCCATGGAAAGTGATTGAGGACAATTGGCACGAAAGGACGTAGTGCTGATGAGAAGTGGGCAAAATTCTCCAGCTTAGAGTCACAAAGGGCAGTGTCATCAAAAGGGAGGAGGCCCAATGTTTCACGCTACAAAGTCAACGACAGTGACGCCGACCCAGCCCCTGCCACAAGCCCTGACTGGGACAGATACACTAAGTGTTTGTGGTAAAATGACTGCAGGCTATGACTAAAGGCATGGCATTTAGTGAAGAGTAGTCCATTTGGGGGTTGCCAAGAGTCGGACATGACTTAGCGGCTGCACAACAACAGGCCGTTTTGAGAATCCAGACTTCTCTCCAAGAATCCTGATGATGTCCCAGTTTAAAATGTGGTCAGGCAAGGAGAAAGAAGAATGCTTCTGGAGAAAGTGTGTATCAGACCTTGATTCTGAGCAGAGGGCCAATGAGGATCACAGCCAGAAAAGACAAGGACCAGAGTTTTAATCACAAGAGCAGAAATATAACAGTCGGTTCAAGGGAAGAATTGGAAGAGTAGGAGAACTTGAAGACTCAAGAAGGAAACAGGAATAATTAAGGGCCTGAAAATCTTAAATTGAACATCTTGCTCCCTTGGAATGTCCATAGTTGATTCTACATCATGCCTTCTACCAGATATTTCATTAAGACTTTGGGTCCCTGGACCACAATTTTCCTTTGGTCATCATCATGGGTCACAAGTGGATGATCTACAAAATGCTGCTTTCATGGTGTTTGGATTTCCACTACTTGAATGTCTTTCATTTTCACCCTTTAGCGAGTCAGCCTCTAACTTTCTAAGATGCTTTTACCTCTATTCCACCCTCAGTCCTGAAACGCTGGAGCTTCAACTCCTTCAGCACTTGCTGTCCTGGACCAGTTCTTCACCACATCTCTTCAGCTCTGCACTCATCTACTTTCCCCTTTTCCTTAAAAAATAACGTGTGTTGAGTGTCTACTCTGTGCTTAACCCTGGGATACTCTTTCTGTTTTTTTCCTCCCCCAAAATTAAGAGATAAGAAACTAGCGAACTCTGCTTTTTTAGCTCAAAAGTTTCTAGAAACTTCCCCAAGTTCACAGAGCCTGGTGGAACCTGGAAGTGAATAAGGTGATCAGTACTCCCAAGGTTGTGTTGGGTATTCATCCTGCTGTATGTCTTTTCCAAATGCTACCTCCTTGGAATTTTCCTGGTGGTCCAATGGTTAACAATCTACCTTACAATGCAAGGGACACGGGTTTGATCCCTGGTCAGGGAACTAAGATTCCCACATGCTGCGGGGCAACCAGAGAGGCCCTCACATATCCCAATGAGGAGCCTGTGCACACTACAAAGACCCAGTGCACCCTCCTGCCAAATTAAATACCCCTTGCTTGCATGACATGGGTCTCATGACCAATCTTAGTGCCACCACTCAAACCAACATCCTTCATTTCCTTTCCTTTTATACATTTGCACATTCCAAGCCAATCCCTAATTCTGAGGCAAACGAGTTGCCTATTTTCATCATGCTTATTTCCAGGCTGCTAAGTGTTGTTGGAGAAAATTAAATAGCTGTGCTGATTGCTTTCATTACATTGTCATGATGTCCCAACCTCAGCCAGGCCTTCGCAAACACTAGCAATCCCTCTGCTCCTCTCTCGACAGCTCTTTCCCATTTCCCAGCATCTGTTCCAAATCTGTTTAGTTTTCCTCGAGTCTACTTTAATTAAAAACATTCTTAACATGGCTTACTAGACTCTCCAGAATTGGCTCCTTCCCACCTCCCTGCTCTCCCCTAGCACTGTGCTCCCCCTAGCTTCTCTATTCTCTCTGATACTTTTAATCCTCATGTCTTGTCCCTTTTGGATATTCTCTTTGTTGAGTCTGGGAAGCTTTCTCTTGCTTCTTTGTTTAACTAAGTACTCATCCTTCAGTTACATCATCTGATGAGCCTTTCCTGACCTCCAAGATTAGCTTAGATCCCACTATAGAATTTTAATATTCTGCACATTTTAATGATTTGTCTGAAGCCAGCCTTCCTCTTTTGGTGGGTAATGATGTGCCGATAGTAACAGTGTTGTCTCATTTAACTAGTTGTAACCTCAGCACATGGCATCGTGCCCAGCCCTTGAGAAGTGCTTGATACATATTTATATGTAACTGGAATTGAAATGTTGGCATTAATAATCATATGTATTATTTTTTTACCCACAGACTGAAGAGACCTGGAATATCTTGGTTGTACACAGTCTTTGAAGGTATAATATGTAACTACAGTTGAGGTTTTTTCATGCTGACAATAAGCTGGATAAGAAGAGCTTCTCTGATAAGATATAAGACTTGAGAAGGTAAAGAGCAAATGGGGTCTGTGGAAATATGACTCTCTTGGTCTTGATCTTGAAGGAACTGAGATGTTTTGTAGAGCAGAATATAACTAGGGTCCGCAACCTCTGGAACTGGGCTGCAAGCAGGAGGTGGACAGCAGGTGAGGAAGCTTCATCTGTATTTACAGCCACTCTCCAGCACTTGCATTATACCTGAGCTCCACCTCCTGTCAGATCAGCAGCAGCATAATAAATGTAAAGTGCTCGAATCATTCCCAAACCAACCCCTCACCAACTCCCAGTCCATGGAAAAATTGTCTTCCATAAAACTGATCCCTGGTGCCAAAAATGTTGGAAACCATCATTGGTCTATAAGACCATGTCCTTTGTTCAAAGACCGACCAAGAACTAGGAAATCAAAGTAGAAAATGTCAGCAGTTGGGGAGGAAGGTGTTGATAATTTGGATAAGTGCTGCATGCTCCACAAATGATCAAGCAAGCTATTGAGGACTGTGAAAGCTGAGGCATTTTTTTTTTTTTTACTACTTTCCCTAAGCTTACTTCTATTTTCATATTTTCCTATTTGACATCTTCATCCTCTATCTGGGGTTTGAAGTTTATACTCTTGTGTTACAAACCTGACCACAAACTGTATTAGGAGCCAAAATTGCTGAGCACAGGTACAAGAAGTGAGAAAAAAAACAGAATTAACAAAGGCAAACAGGTGAGGCAGCAGATGGCCCAGATCAATTCTCCAAATCGCAGAATTCTACAAAAGATCAAATGACAGGTCAATTCTACATTCGGGCCAAATTCAAGATGGTCTGATTGATTCAGTCACTCATTCATTCATTCAAAATGGAGAGAACAGAGAAGCGGTATAACTTTGAAAATGCTGAGGGGGGAGGACTGGGATATTGAACTGTCATTCAGAGGACTCTGCCCCATAGCAAGACAGAAGCATGAACAGTTTCCAGCTTCTGACAAATGTGACTGTTCGGACTTGTCTCTTCATCTCTCCCCCAATGCCTCCCATGTCACTTCTCCTAGATGTAAGCATTCTTGTGGAAAGAGGATATCTCTTCTCAGTTTTCATAAAAGCACACGGACTGAACTCCCAATGGCTTGGACTGCATCTTTCACTTCTCTAAGATGGTAGGGAGTCAGTGACATACTGTAAAGTCCCAGGTCTGGCCACCAAGAAATCAGGATCACTACTGTACAGTATACCTTGAAACGTGCAAGGTCTTAATTCAAATAAAGCATTCAAAGTTATTCACAAACCTCCTTTTTTCAGAGAAGGCAATTTACTGATCTAGTGACTACTGACATCACATGTGTTCCTGGAGAAGGATGAAACCCCAGCCACACAATGGAACCCTGAATGGCAATATTTAGCCAAAAAAAAAAAAGAGAGAGATTTTAGAGGACTTTGATCTGGCTTGGGTACTAAGGGTGTATTATTCAGGACTCCTTTTGGCTTCATGACACAAGCCAAACTCAAAGTGACTTAAGTTGATAAAAAATGTGAAGGTTATTTATTGTTTTGAAGACTGCTGAGTTGCATAAGAATCAGTCATTGGTATGACTGGTTGTAGGGGCTCATGTGATGTCACTAGGATCTGGTCCATTTCAAAGTCTCTGCTCAGCATTCCACAGAAAGAGATCTGGTACCTCCAGCATCACTTTTTGCTGTCAGCAGTCCCAATGGAAAGAGCTATGTCTTTTCTCAAGTTTCATAAAAGTACTTGACTCCCAATGTTCCAAATTATACCTATATTGAACCCAGCCAGGATCAGGAAACATGCTGAGTGGCTGAGTCCTGCATTACATCCTTACTCTTTCCGCTTAAGATATGTCAACCTCATCCATAGTATGGAGTAGATTGAGAATAGGGAAAGGCAGTATCCCAAGGAAAAATGGTTTACTTTTATATGGGAGACCCAGGTTTGATCCCTGGGTTAGGAAGATCCCCTGGAGAAAGGCCCGGTTACCCACTCCAGTATTCTTGCTTGGGAAATCCCATGGACAGAAGCATCTGGCGAGTTACAGTCCATGGAGTTGCAAAGAATCAGACACAATTGAGGGACTAACACTGTATAAAGGAAGAGGGGAGGATTCTGAATAGAAGGAATAGACATCCATAATACTGGTGTTCTAAGTAAAGAGATTTTGCCTGAGTCAGAGATGAAAGAGGTCAAGATATTTCTCTGTATTAGTTGGGATGTTTTTGTTGTCGTCATAATTGTTACAAGACCCAGAAATTCATCACAAACTAAGTTAAAAAGGAAATCCATTGCCTTATGTAACTCAACATGGGAGACTGGGGTTGGTCTCAGGGACTGGATCTAGGGATAAGAACAATTATCAGGACTTTCTACTCTCCACCTTCCCTTATCTCGCCTGTTGGTTTTACTTTCTTCTACCACTGAACTTTTTTCACCTAGTGGTAAATATGGTTCCCTGGATCCATTGCTCCACAGTTTCATCAAAAAGAAAAAGGCATTTTACTAATCAAAACTAAAATAAGATGTCACCTCATCATGGTCAGGATGGCCATCATTAAAAAGTCTACAAAAGACAAATGCTGGCAAGGGGGAAAAGGGGACCTTCCTACACTGTTGCTGGGAATGTAAATTGTTGTAGCCACTATGAAGAATGGTATGAAGTTTCCTTAAAAAACTGAAAATAGAGTTATCATATGATTCAGAAATCCCACCAATCCCACTCCTGGACATACATCTGAAAAAGATGAAAACTCTAATTGTAAAAGATACATGCACTCTAATGTTCATAACTTCCCTGTTGGTTCAGTGGTAAAGAATCTGCCTGCCAATGTAGGAGATGAGGGTTCAATCTCTGGGTAGGGAAGATCCCTTGGAGGAGGAAATGGCAACCCACTCCAATATTCTTGCCTGGAAATCCCAGGAACAGAGGAGCGTGGTGGGTTACAGTCCATGGGGTCACAAAGAATCAGACAAAACTTAGCAACTGAACAATAGTGTGCGCACGCACACACACACACACACACACACACACACACACACACACATACACAATGGAATATTGCTCAGTCATAAAAAGAAATGAAATAATGCCATTTGTAGCAATATGAATGGACATGGAAATGATACTGTGAGGTAAGAGAAAGACAAATGTCATGATATGACTTATACGCAGAATCTAAAATATGATACAAATGGACTTATTTACAAAATAGAAACAAACTCATAGATCTAGAAAACAAACCAAAGGGGTTACCAAAAGGGAAAGGGAGTGGAGGAGGGATAAATTAGGAGTTTGGGATTAGCAGATACAAACTGCTACGTATAAGACAATTAAGCAATAAGATTCTATTGTATAACACAGGGAACAATATTCAGTATCCTGAAATAAACCTTAATGGAAAAAAACATGAAAAAGAATATATCATGTATATACATATATATATATGTGTGTGTGTGTGTGTGTAAATATATATATTTATATATATATATATATATATAAAACTGAATCACTTTGTTGTACAACAGAAACTAACCCAACATTGAAAATTAACTATACTTCAACAAATATAAGAATAAATTGAAATTTTTTAAATTAAAAGAAAAAAGGACATTTTATTGTCATTTCTAGTCTGAAAACCTGGTCAAAAATTTTTGACTAGCTTGATTCACTTTTTTCTCTCTTAAAAGCAAAGTCTACTATCAGAAGCAGAGCAGTTTGCTGTGAAAAGATGAAGTCAACAGCATCATTTCTCAAACTTCTCGAGTCATCGACCTCACTGGAAGTCTGGAGAAGTCTAAAAACTCCATCTAAGAAGAATGTATTTACACCAGAAAATATAGCATATAGGAAAAGAAAGCTGTGATATTTAAATGCAGTTATTGAAATGTTTTAAAACAATTTATGATAAGTAATATATATGCTTCATTATGAATGCATTAAATAATAATATATAGTAACAGACCTAACGACCAGTTCATATACATATGAAAATATCTGTGATTTATTATGCTAATATTACTGTGATTTATTGTCTGCATTCCAATTTGAATAAAATTAAAAATTTTAGTTTGGAGTTAGTGAATATAAAGCGATAATCTTCCCACCCAAGTTATCACTCCCTCTAAATCGTATTCAGAATCACTGAAGCTGCCACACTAGAGGGTGAGTGAGGCAATAGTTTGAGAGAACCTTAATTAAGAGTGGATTTTAGGAGCTACTGGATCAGGGTTATCCATCTTCACCTGGATAATTTTATACCAGGGCCCATGCTGAGATTTGTTTTCATAAGAAATGCAGTTTCACTAATGTTATAGTAACTGCAATTGGGGAATAACATTGGGCTGGTTGCTTTCACTGACCTAGTTATTCCCTATGTGTCTCACCTGAAAAGTGAGATAATTTGTGATGTCACTCTACTGAGAAGAGGTTGTTTCGCACACCTACACTTTGAGTTGAAAATTCCTAAGGGGGTGGCTCAGCTCATGTTGAGCACTAAGCCTGAATACCAGAGCTTAATGTGTCAAAAAGAACAGTTATTTTCCAGTAGAAGATGAGGCATTCCCCATGTTTAAACGTCCAACCAAGAGGGTGGAAACACAGACCAGAGACACATGAACGAAGTCCATGAGATTATTTTTGTAAATTTTTATTGCAATATAGTTGATTTATAATGCTGTGTTAGTTACAGGTGTGCTGCAAAATGATTGAGTTATAAATACACACACACACACACACACATATATATATATATTATTTTTTAGATTCTTTTCCAATATAGGTTATTGCAAGATATTGAGTACAGTTCCTTGTGTTGCACAGTAGGGCTTTGTTGTTTGCTTATTTTATACATAGTAGTATGTATATTTTAGTCCCAAACTCCTAATTTATCCTTCCCTGTCCCCCTTTTCCACTTTGGTAACCATAAATTTGTTTTCTAGATCTTTGAGTCTATTTTGTTTTGGAAATAAGCTCATTTGAATCATTTTTCTTAGATTCCACATAAAAGTGATATCATGTAATATTTGTCTTTCTCTGTCTGACTTACTTCATTGAGTATGATAATCTCAATTTCATGGCAAAAGAAGCCATAAGCAAAATGAAGGGCAACCTATCGAATGGGAGAAAACATTTAAGGATTAATTCCAAAATATACAAACAGCTCATACAGCTCAATATTAAAAAAAACAAACAACCAACCAAACAACTCAATCAAAAAATGGGCAGAAGATCTAAATAGACATTTCTCTAAAGAAGACATCCAGATGGCTGAAAGGCACATGAAAAGATGCTCAACTTTGTTAACTATCTAGAAGTGCAAATCAAAACTACAATGAGGTATCACCTCACAGGGATCAGAATGGCCATCTGATCATCATCAAAATGTCTACAAACAATAAATGCTTAAGAAGGTGTGGAGAAAAAGGAACCCTCTTACACTGTGAGTGGGAATGTAAATTGTTACAGCCACTACAGAAAACAGTCTGGAGGTTCCTTAAAAAACTAAAAATAGACTTGCCATATGATCCAGCAGTCCCACTCCCGGGCATACATCTGGAGAAAATCATACTTTGAAAAGTCCTTCGGCTTACATCTAGCACCAGGCAGACCTTGGTGAGAGCTAACTTTGACGAGTCAAAATCTCTACTTCAAGAAGCTAATGATTTTCAATTTTTTTGTCTACTTATCTTTTCTTTCATTCAGAGTATTTTGAAATTATTTTAAGACTTCAGGCTTCTTCGACTGTGCTAAAAACAACCAAGGGAATTATCTATGATGGGACCAAACTTTTGAAGAGTAGTGAGGAGTGAGGCACTGGAAACTGGCATTGGCAGCCATCATAATTTATGTGGCATAAATGGTTCAGGAAATAGATTAAGGCTCCTTGATCAGCCACTCCTTGCTAATTGGAGATCTCTTTTCAGTGTTAAACCTTGGAGCTTTCGAGTGGATTTCAATAAGAAAACATTTAGTAAAGCATTAGTCAGACTACTGTGAACTCAGTTGGGGACAGAGCCAAAAAATCAAATCCAACACAAACTATTATGAGTCTAACCTTATGGAAGACATCTTATATATATTATCTTATTTAATCCTCCCTCAAACCTTGTGAAATAGCTACCATTATTTCCATTTTACAAGTGAGAAAACTGCAACTCAGAGAAGGCGAGTAATTTATTGAAGATCACACAGCTGGCAAGCAACAGAATGAGTAAGGAATGCCTCATAACAAATCTAGTATTTGTCTTTTCTCTTGTAGAGTCTTGCCAGAAAAGCACACTTGTTCACCCAATTATTTCTAGTACCCATTGGCCAGCTTCCCTGGACCTCAGGCAATTTGCCAATAGAAAAAAAAAAAAAAAAAAAGACCAGTGTTAGAAACCTGGGAATGGACCTTATGTGACCTCAAAACACATGTGCTTATCTTGCTTTGTGCTAAGTAAAAAGTCAAAATTATTGCAAGAACAAAAGCTTGCAATTTTCTATGTTCTCACTTGGGCTGTACTCAAAAAAACAAATTTTTTAAAGTGATGATTTTAATCACTGGCTTATAGTGAGATCAGAAAAGAATTATCTAGCATATCTCCAACTTAACACTGGGAACCATAATAGGAAACGTATGTAAAATATCAATTTACTCAAAACAAATATTTATCCGCGGGGAGCTAGGGGTGGGGAGGAGAGAATTTAAGCTTTATGTTTGTTGAGCTTCAGACTGATAGAACTATTACATAGAAATAAACATAACAATATATCATGATTGGTTATGACAGATTGGCACCACTGTCAAATTAATCCAGACATTTAGACCTTCAAAGCGGGTCACTATTTTTTGGACTACAGCAGCAATTAATAAATCAATCTTATCCCACAGAGTGATTGATTAGCACTTTTCACAAAATGTATAGCAAATGACTATCTAATCAAAGGAAATAAAACTATTCATAGATCTTCTTTTAATTTGAATTCTCTCCAGTTATAAACAGATTTTTCTTTCCTCTGGCCAGATCTAAGTGCATTTAATACTCTTTGGATAGTAAAATGTTTCAGACTGACAAAATAGCCACAGTCTGTAACCTCTATTGGAAGAGGCTTTGATTACAGTAAAATTACACAAAAATGTGTCATTAAAAGGCATTGGACAGACATAAAATCTAACCTTTGGAGCTGAAGAATACTTGAGATTCTCTTCATGATCATGCAAGGGGAAATTCTTTGCTATGGAATAGCTATTTTCCTGTTAAGCAGGCTATTTCATCAATGATTTATTCCTGAGATGTAATAGGTCGTTTAAAATGGTGGTTTAAAAGTTGGGCCTTTTTGTTTAATTTTCTCACAGGCGGTTGGTAATTATCATGGTCCCGCAGTTTCTCTGGAATGCCGTGGAGGGTCAAATGGCAATGGAACCCTGCTTTATAGGGTAATTAAGACAGTCGACATGGTTATTAAATACATCATGCTAAACTAAACTGGAATGCTGTGAAATAAAATCCAAAATCATAAATAAAACTTGGGTATTCCAGCAAAGGGGGATATATGTGAAAAGGAGGAGCTTTACGCTCTCAGAATTGCAATAAATAGCTCTTGCCCACTCAGACTTACTAAAATCTGACTACAAAAAGCCTCTGGATTTGTCTTTTAGAGAGTGATACTGAAATCAATGCTAAAACGCCACATATTTTTGAAGTTCCAATTCCCACTACTTCCTATTACATAAAACAACCTAAGAATGCTTTGAAAGGAATCATTTTTCCTAGATTCCTTATTCCAAAGACCAAATGCTGGAAAAGGTATGATACATTAAGTGATCCAATGTAAGTCTGATATGACTATCAGATGAATTTTAGACTTAAAAAGAATCAAGATTCTTTCCCTTTGTAAGGTCTTTCCAATGACCGCTCATCACTGTATATTCATGCTGCCTTTCAGAATTCATCGGTAACCTGCCTAAGACCATGATGTTATGACCAGAAATCAAGGAAACCAATAACAGGCTATATGAAGGCTTATTGATGTTGGTAATTCTAAATAGTGGTGATAGGTAAATATTGTCATCAGTCGAGACATGTCTTCCAACGATGTGTCTATCTTGTGGTCATAAGCTTTCAAGAATCGAAGGCTTTGGTAATTTAATTTATTTCCAGAAAATGTGATGAGTACACAAAAATGCTGGCAAAAGGGCTGGACCAAATGAGAGCAGAAAAAAATACAATCTTTCCAAGCTATAATGTGCTGCCTACAAGAGATTTTAAATTATTCTTCCCTTGCGTATCTCTTGGAAATCTTTTTTTTTTTTTTCTGTATGCATGTTTACAGGCAAATTCATTGGTTTACTAGGCAAAGGAAAAGAACTAGTCTTAAATAGGGGAAATAAATATTTCCAATTCTAGCTGTAAAACTAGAAGCCAAAATGTGTAGTTGACAGGCACAGAGCCAGCTGACATCAGATCACTAGCCTTTCCTTAAAATCAGTCTTCCTATTTCCACATGGAACACATTTTAAGTTAACAATGTGTAGTTTGGCAAAGGAATTGTTTTTCTTTGGCATGAAACGGTTGTCTCGTTTTTTAAAAATGTATTTTCTGCCTGCTCCTATATACACCGTATGTCAACATTCTCTGGAACTTTGCAAACGGTTGTTACATCAGGAAAGCTTTAGATAATTACTTTTTTTTGAGTTTTGCCTAAATAGGAAAAAATATATTTAACACCTTCATATGCTTGTGCTTATGCTTTGTATAATTCTGAACATAGCTAAAATATACCTTGAAATGCATATTAATGGTGATTGAACTATATAGCATTCTTTGGAAATACAATCCTCTCATAGAAGTCATTTAAATTTTCTTTGATGAGTATTTTTACAGGATATACTGACAGTGTACAACCTGAAAATAAATCTGGCCGTTTCCTTCTCGTCTCTCCATCGGAGTCTTAAAATTGAGTCATTCTATCCACAATATATTTATAGTGCTGAAAACAGTAGAGTGGAATGCTAACCCATTCAAATGTTTGCAGGCTCCCCTTCACCCCCCATTTCTGGCTACTGTCGCAGAAAACTCAAAAGCAGAAATGCAAATTTTCAGACACTGGTTCCACACGAAACAGGACAGACGGCCTCACCAGCTACTGTTGTGAGACCACGTAGGACCACTGCTGCCTCCACATAAAGAAGGCCATTAAGGAGAAGTTGTTTATTTCTGCTTCTGCAGAAATCATAAACACCAACCCCAAGCCTGACAGCGCAAGCTGTGCCGCCGTAAATTCTAGTACTTTGGCTGGCCATTCTAAGCTGCCCAGTAAAAGTTACTGTAGCTAAATCCCATATACATTTCACGAAATAATCCTACTCAGAAGATGGTATCATATTCATGCACAGCAGGGTGTGCAAATGCCTATAAATCACATGTAGAATCT
Source organism: Odocoileus virginianus (assembly GCF_023699985.2). NCBI lineage: Eukaryota > Metazoa > Chordata > Mammalia > Artiodactyla > Cervidae > Odocoileus > Odocoileus virginianus. The sequence goes on from NC_069688.1 coordinate 26,824,600, forward strand.
GAAATATCTATTTTAAAAAATCTGTGCAAATTTAACCATGAACCTTTGCCCAGACAATAGGCCTTCATATGCCTTGCAGCTTAGCAGACACCCAGGAATTCTGTTTGGAAGTGATAGCTACTGTCTATGTAATATTTAGGACCTATTCATGAGGCATCTGGCAGGAAATAAAAGGGTTTTCTCCACGAACATATGCTAAAGGATGTGATCCTGTGCCGGCTCCTCCTCTTCTGATTTTTTGCAAATAGCACAACATAAGAGACGTTGTTTCTGGCTGCCCCGCTGCCTGTCATGGCTGTCAGGCGAAATCCCATGAATTATTGCTCTTCCAGATGTAAGAGATTTTCAGGCTGCCTTAAACTGCCTGTGGTTTGTGGTACTGGAGAGGAGAGAAACGAGATTAAACTTCATCTCATCAGTGCAATCTGAAAAGATCACACAGAGGACTAATAATCAGGGCTTTTTCATTCCCGAGCCAGACTTGAGAGCTGTGTGTTTTTGTTTCAAGGTGATGTCACATTAAGCTTGTTGGAAGACAGTGATTAAGGTCAAACAATATTTGAGGAAGATCAAAAATAAAAAAAAGAAAGTGTTCAGCCCTCTACTGATACTTCCTTATTGCATTTGCTTAAAGGGGAAGGACCGATCATTTTCACTGATGGCAAAGAAAAGGAAGTGGATCTAGTCCTGTAATTCAAAGTTGTCAGCATTTCTTAACACAAGGTTAATGTGGGAAAAATTAGAAATGTTCCCATAAAATTACAGCTCTCCTGCTCATTGTAATTTAGACGATGCATTCATCACCATAAAAAAAAAAAATCAAGTGTCATTTTTTGTTATCTGTAAAGGTCAATTTTGAAATCTTGATTTTTTTTTTTATTCTATGGATGTGTCATAGGGAGTCTGGAAATATTCATTAAAAAGTCAGCAGGTGATAGTAATGCTCAATGATATGTAGAGTTTTTAAAAGACATTTTAGTTTGGTTTCCCCTTCAAAAAATGCACTCACATACTGCCCCCCGTAAGTGGTAAATAGCAGCAGATTCAATAACCCCAGTTACCAACATTTAACTAAAGGTTTTCATAACTGTTTCCAGAATGACTCAGAAAATAAATCACACCCTTTCCCATTATGTACAGTTTGAGTCCTCAGGGAGAAAACTTATAACTCATTACATTTCCATTCCCTTTGATCAAATACCACATACAGCACCTGGATATTATAATTTTAAATAATAGTTATGACACAAACTAGGATAATGCTTAAAAACCTACGAATCTTAATATGGTTGCTATTAGCTCTTATCATATATGGCATGGAGAAATCATGAGTGGTTTTGCAGCATTTTTCTAGAGCCCCATTAGCAAAATATTAATTATAGATCAAGAAAACATGGTTTTTTAAAAACACCTGGAAATAATCGACAAATATATATGTCTTAGATCAGAACATAATTGCCCCAATTCAACCTGTATAACTTTTTCTTTTTTAAGATGTAGCCTGTTTAAGTAATGGGGTAGGCTACCAGATGTAAACCCTCCCAGGCCAGCTTTTTTTTTCCATTTCAGCTCAGGTACCTCACAAAGTTTCTCTAATGGGAGAGATCCCAGTGAAACAGTGATGAAAACCACAGGTACCAGTGGCTTACATGAAAGCATTTATGGCTTTCCATGCATTGCATTATAGCAGAGTGGAAAGAAAAAAAAAGGAGCCTTCCATTGAAAATGCATTAATTATTTGACACTGGTTTGCCTCAAAGTCATTTTTTACTATGGGATGCAAGTGAAAAATCACAGCTGAAAAACAGATCATCGTATGTGAGGGAGGCTCACAGGGTCTTTTCTTCTGTTCTGTGTGAAGCTGTCTTGAACTGAAACCTATGCTCCTTGAGGATTAAGGGATTGAAAAGACTGAAGCTGCTGTCATTTAAACCTAGAGGTACCCAGCACAAAGGTGCAAAATGGACTAAGCCAAGCTAACTCTTTCCCAGTTCAGTAAAGGAATAATTTTCCTGTAGAAAGTTTTACACTATTAACATTCCAAAGGTATTATCATCTTTAAAGCAAGTAGTCTTCTCTTGGCTTTTACTATGCATTGAGTACTTGCAAACTTTGAAGAAGTGGACGTGGTTTTAAATGATAATTTATGACCTCTGTAAACAACCCTTTATGGATGAGAAATATAAAGAAATTTTAAAGAAAAATAAATGCATAAGGATCATAGTGACTTGCATTTTCTTAGTTTAACTGGTATTTTTGTTCATTACATATTTTGTGGAGTTTGGTATCATATATGCACTTATTGCTTATTTTCAAGAAAAATACTGATTTCCAAATCAATGAAATTTAAAAGTGTTATTTTTCCTTCAAAATAGTGAAAAAAAATCATTTCAGAACAATAGAAATTCATTTAGTTCCAGGCATCTCTTTCCTTTCATGTGAGTTAAGTCAAAATGAAAATTCAAAAAAGTGCTTTATTTATTCATTGATTCAATTGTTCATTCAAAGGTTACTAAGAACCTACTATGTGCCATGCAGTCAGGCACTTCAGATGCAATAGTGCAGAAATAGGCATAATTTTGTCCTCATGTCTAGTGAAATATGCCTATGTTAAATTAATAAGCAAGTAGCTATTTCAACTACAGTGGTTACACGTGCTGCAAAGGTGTTGCATAGAAAAGAACTGTGGAAATATGGAATTCATGTGAAGGTGATGTTTGCAGACATTTGTGGTTTTATAGCTTGGCCATGAGAATGCAGTGATTAACCCCAAGTAATGCAATTGAAGGGCTTCCCTGGTGGCTCAGATGGTAAAGAATCTGCCTGCAATGCAGGAGACCCGTGTTCTATCCCTGGGTCAGGAATATCCCCTGGAGAAGGAAATGGCTACCCACTCCACTATACTTGTTTGAAGAATTCCATGGATAGAGGGGCCCGGCAAGCTACAGTCCATGAGGTCGATAAGAGTCTGACGTGACTGAGTGATTAACACTTTCACTTTTTCTTCAAAGTAACTGAAGGCTTTATTTCTATAGTTTCTAAAAACACACACAAAAAAACTTTAAACAAAAGATTTGGAAAGGCTGAAATCTTTGTGTGATGATGTCAGAATTCTGGGTTTCATATTTAGTTTCTCTGTTAGGTAGGAAAAATAGTGAGTGAAAGAAGATATTATTTCCAGAATAAGCCATTTCTAAATGGTTCTTACTGATTACATCCACTCTCCCTTTGAAAAGCCATATGGAGAAAATAGATCATCTTAAAATATCAAGCCAAAAATCCTTAGTCACAAAACCTGAATTCTAACTTTTGATTTTTCCTCACATCAATAAACTACTCCAATCCTTCACAGATATTCAACCCACATTTCTAATCTACTCTTTGTAGACAGAGTGTAGCATCATTTTCTCACCTTCAGTTTGATAATAGTTTGGGTATTTCCTATCTTTTCAATCTTTTACCCTCTGGATTTTACTTCTTTTCTTTATATTGTTACTAGTTATTTAGCTAATGTTTTTGCTACTTGTTTTTCATGCCTTCACTAAAGTACAATTGGGTAATGAATTGTTTTATTTGATTAACTTTGGTGAAACCCAATAATATAAAGTATACAGATCATCTGTCTACATAGATCAAAAGAGGCTGGCTTGCTTTCTGTTTGAACTACTCAACCCAGTTCCCTTTATTTTTTAATTCAATTTTTAATTTTATACTGAAGTATAATTGATTTACAATGTGTTACTTTTAAGTGTAAGCAAAATAATCCAGTTATACATATATATCTATTATTTTTCAAAGTCTTTTCCCATATAGCTTATTAGAGAATATTGAGTAGAGTTCCCTGTATTATACAGTTGGTTATCTATTTTATATATACTAGTGTGTGTATGTTAATCCCAAACTCCTAATTTATCTCTAGCCATACTCCACTTTAGGCTTCCATTGTGGCTCAGCTGGTAGAGAATCTGCCTGCAATGTGGGAGACCTGGATTCCATCCCTGGGTTGGGAAGATGTCCTGGGGAAAGGAAAGGCTACCCACTCCAGTGTTCTGGCCTGGAGAATTCCATGGACGGGATAGTTCATGGGGTGGCAAAGAGTCGGACACAACTGAGAAACTTTCACTTTCATACTCCACCTTTCCCGTTTGGTAACCATAAATTTGCTTTTGACAGAGAAAGACAAATATCAGATGATACCACTTATATGTGGAATCTAAAAAAATGATACAAATGAACTTATTTACAAAACAAAAACAGGCTCACAGACCCTTCAAGTACTTTCAAATTTTTGTTCCATTTTAGCCATTCTTACCTCTGCTCTTAAATGTGAGTCCTTCACCTTAACGGAGTTCACCTTCACTCAACTTTCAAATCAAATTACCCATAAGTGACGAATTTTCAAGTATTCTCCCATGTAACATCCAAAATTTACAGAGTGAGTACTATAACTTAGTTTCTCAAACATGAGTGATGACTAAACAGAAAGGTGTAATGAGGTTGAATTTAGGGAGAGGTATTTATTTCAGAGGTTATTTTTTCTGGCAAAAAATAATAATAGATGTTTATTGTCTAATATTTGCCAAAATAGGGAAAAATATTAAAAAGTGAAAATAACCTGCTATCCAATAAAAGTGATCAAATTAATAGTTTTTACCACTTTAATTTTCCCTATCATATGGCATGTATACTCAGGGTGGGGGGGAAGAATATTGTTTATTTTTCTTCTGTTAATTTTAAAATAGTTGATGTAGAATTGCATGTTACAAAGTTCTTAGTAGAACGTAAGTAAAAATTTACTTAAATTAAATGACAATGGCCATTGTCTTCTCTCTAATCATTCTGTTACCTCCCATTACAGTAAAGCTTTTACAAGTTTAACCTGATGCTTTTCATTGCTGAAATTTTTAAGTATTTGAATATTTTGGTAGGAATTGCTCAACCTCCCCACCCTCATTATTTCTGCAAAACTGAAACATTTAACATTTTAAAAAAAAAAACTTACAATGACCTCCTGACATGGAATAGCACCATTCATTCATTGTAAAGAAAAGCGTGCATATCTACTGTGCATTATGGGTTATATATTTGAAAAATCAAAGAAGGAAAAAACATCGATCATGTCCTCAAGAAGCTTATGTGGTCTTTTAATTATTTCCAACCTTTCACTGATAAAAAAAATTCACTTTAATATTGTATTAGTCACTCAGTCATGTCCGACTCTTTGCAACCCCATGGACTGTAACCCACCAGGCTCTTCTGTCCATGGATTTTCCAGGCAAGAATACTGGTGTGGGTTGCCATTTCCTTCTCCAGGGGATCTTCCTGGCCCAGGGATTAAACTCAGGTGTCCTGCATTGCAGGCAGACTCTTTAGCGTCTGAGATACCAGGGAAGCAAGTAACATCTAAATAATAAAATGAAAATGTCACAACTTTGTATCACCTACTATGAAATAAAATGCAGAAATGTGTATTTTATTTAATATTTTAGAAATTCTAGTCCACACTCTTCTACGATTCTGTGAATGTTAAGTTGGCTCTATTAACAGCAAATCATATTGCATGCTCCTAATGACTTCATACAACTGCTACTCCCTACTACATTCAAGCTATTTTCTTTTCTGTAAAAAATAGAATTTTAAAAATCTCACTAATTGTATTTGATGACATACCAAACCAAAGTATGCATATTGAAAAGTATTCCAGTATCTCAAATTTGCATGTGACTGTGGGAGGGAGGGGCAGTTTTCACAGGGGTCTATGGTTTTCCAGCTGTAGATACTACTTTGGTCAAAGCTTTCCACTTAAAACCTTGAAATCCTATCTTGAAGGTTCAGACACCCACTCTAGGAGTAGAAGTAATTCCATTTCTGTACTCCCTGTGCCTCTTGAGGCCAGATCTGCCAGTAAATGCTTAATTGGGTTGGAAGATAGTGGATAGTACCAGTTTATCATACAGGGAACTGACACAAAACTTTTTCACTTATCTGAGGTTGGGCTGTGTCTGGGTTCAGAGATGAAAGGTCAGTTCTTTATCCACTAAGTCCCCTAGACATTCCAAAATCCCCAGTACATTACAAATTTGAACAGTTTAAGCTCTCTTAAATAAAGAATCTCTTCTCTGGGTAAAGTATACAGTGTATATAGATACAGTGGAAAAGAAACATGTGAAAGGTCGCAGCCATGACCTTTTAACATCAATAGTTTTATTTATAGCCAGGCTCTTAGTCTATAGGGCTTAATATAAAAGCAAGAAGAAAGACAAAGGTATCTGGTTAGCTTTATAATAGCTATCCAGTTATATAAAAATTGTCTTTTTACTCTTGAGCTGAGAATAAAAAATTATAATTAAAGTGATGGCTGTTTCAAAGTAAATAATAATGTTTCTCAATCATTTTTAATTGGACACATTCCATTTCTCTCTTTACGTGGCCTAAAGGAATCTACAAGGTTTTAAAGAAAGAAATTTATTTCTTCATTTGTGGGATTCATTTTTAAAAGACAAAAATAACATTATTTTATTTTTATTGCTACCTGTCTTCTTGTCACCTCTGTGGTGTCTTGCTGCGTTTCAAGTTACACGTACAAGAATTGTAGATTACAGCAGTTGAAACCATGTTTCATGGAACTTTAGTAGTTTCGGAAATTTAGCAAATGTAGATGCAGGCATATTTTTTGGTTTTCAAGATAGTTCTCGAGGACTTTGAAGAAATGTCTGAGGTACATTGAGAAGTTCAGAGAGGTGGGAAAATTCAAAGTGGGAGCAAAATGTGCAACAAAGCTGGAGAACAAGTCATCAAGGGCTCCGTGTGACAAGCCAGAGAAGACGACTTGACCTGAAGGAAGTCTGGAAAGGTTTTATATGCAAGAGAGCCTGATCGTAGTTCTCAACTCTCTCCTAGGATAGTTACAGGAAGTCCCCTACATACCAGCCTTCAAGCTGGGAACTTACAAAGATGTGAACATGTATTCCATCAACATCAGGCATGAGTGAAATTGTTTTCCGTCTTTTATTGTTGACGATCCTTCAGTTCTACCATCTCCCACCACCACTCCCTTCTCCAGTCAGTAGCTCTTCTTGCTTGTTCCCTCACTGCCAGCTCCTGTATGCCAACTGCTATACTGTACTACTGTCCTTTTCAAGCTGTTGTTCTATTAGACAAAAAATATTTTCCTTGCTTCTGTTTGTTTTGTATGTATTTTTCTGTGAAAAGTATCATGAACCTTCTACAGTACACTACTATGTAGCTGATTGTATTATTTAGTTACCTAAGAGAGTTGCAGATTACAGCAACTGAAACCATGTTTCATGAAACTTTAGTAGTTTTGGAAATATAGCAAACACAGACATATGCATTCTTTTTCTAGTTAAAAGGATATCTGCTTGATCATTAAGGTTTTTTTTATTCTTTTTTTTTCCATTTATTTTTATTAGTTGGAGGCTGATTACTTTACAATACTGTAGTGGTTTTTGCCATACATTGACAAGAATCAGCCATGGATTTACATGTGTTCCCCATCCTGATCCCCCCTCCCACCTCCCTCTCCACCCGATCCCTCTGGGTCTTCCCAGTGCACCAGGCCCGAGCACTTGTCTCATGCATCCAACCTGGGCTGGTGATCTGTTTCACCCTTGATAATATACATGTTTCACTGCTGTTCTCTCAAAACATCCCACCCTCGCCTTCTCCCACAGAGTCCAAAAGTCTGTTCTGTACATCTGTGTCTCTTCTTCTGTTTTGCATATAGGGTTATTGTTACCATCTTTCTAAATTCCATATATATGCATTAGTATACTGTATTGGTCTTTATCTTTCTGGCTTACTTCACTCTGTATAATGGGCTCCAGTTTCATCCATCTCATTAGAACTGATTCAAATGAATTCTTTTTAATGGCTGAGTAATATTCCATGGTGTATATGTACCACAGCTTCCTCATCCATTCGTCTGCTGATGGGCATCTAGGTTGCTTCCATGTACTGGCTATTATAAACAGTGCTGCGATGAACATTGGGGTGCACGTGTCTCTTTCAGATCTGTTTTCCTCAGTGTGTATGCCCAGAAGTGGGATAGATGGGTCATACGGCAGTTCTATTTCCAGTTTTTTAAGAAATCTCCACACTGTTTTCCATAGTGGCTATACTAATTTGCATTCCCACCAACAGTGTAAGAGGGTTCCCTTTTCTCCACACCTTCTCCAGCATTTATTTCTTGTAGACTTTTGGATAGCAGCCATCCTGACTGGTGTGTAATGGTACCCCATTGTGGTTTTGATTTGCATTTCTCTGATAATGAGTGATGTTGAGCATCTTTTCATGTGTTTGTTAGCCATCTGTAGATCATTAAGTTTTAAAGAGACCTTAGGTAAACTGCTGTTGTTTAGTCGCTAAGTTGTGTCCTACTCTTTTGTGGCCCAGTGGACAGTAGCCCTCCAGGCTCTTCTGTCCATGGGATTTCCCAGGCAAGAATACCGGAGTAGGTTTGCCATCTCCTTCTCCAGGGGATCTTCCCCATCCAGGGATCAAACCTTTGATCTCCTGCATTGGCAGGCAGATTCTTTACCACTGAATCAACTGGGAGACAGTATTTTGGATCTAATAGTGGGTAAAACCCCAAAGTATCAGAACTGATGAGATACTGAGAATCTTAGAACAGGTAGAAGTGCAGGTTCTGAATCCAGATAGTCCTGGATTTGAGCCTCTAGTCAAAGACCCCCTTGATCTGTGGCTTTGACCAGTGGCTGATCTTCTGTAAGCCTCCTTTCCTTAAAATGGGAATAACATATGATGTAAAGTGTGAAAAACTGAGGCATTAATGAGTTCATTTATTTAAATGACAGGGCTGGTTTATAATAAGTATTCACTTCATCTTAATTTTTATTAGTATCATTGAATTAAATTCCATTTGGATAATGGAAGGTTAAGAAAATCAAGGCTATTGACAATATTTAGGCAACTAAATGCAGCATTAGATATCATTGACTATTCTTGTAGTCACTTTTCATGTCTATAATATTTATCAGTAAGTAGATTGGAAGAATATTCTAATACATAGAAAGAAGAGCAATGATAAAATACTACTAGTGAAATTCATTTCCTTCAAATGTAACTTCCTTGTGGTCTCCAGAAAGTGACTATTTTAACTTCCCCAAGGAATGAAAGGGAAAAATTTGCTCACATTCTCTGCGAGAATTTTGTCAGACTGTATTAGACAATCATTCTGGTGTCATAACAGAATCAGAAATGGTGAAGTTATCAACCCTCCTTTCTCAGATCCTATCAGAGAAGATCTAAGCAGCCCCAGAGAATTACTCTTCTCTTTCCACCCCACTCTGGGTTATGCTAAGGAAGAAAATTGGTTCAGCTGTAGGTTGGTACTTCAGTATCACCAAGACCAAACCCCTTTATCACAAAGAATAATTTCTGGCTCATGTCCTCACTTTTTCTTTGCTTCCATTACTTTTTATTCTTATTAGTCAATCTAATTATTGAAAGCCTACCATGTTCCAAACCCTACATGAGGCCTTCAGGTAAACAAAGTCAGCCATGGATGAGTCTAGAGCCAAAATAAAGAAGAAAATAAATGAATTGATAAATGCTTCACCTTCATCTGTTTACATGGTAGAGAATCTGATGGAATCTAGAGTTTAAAGTTTAAGATTTCATGTTGTAGAAGGCAGATGACCAGAGAGAGGCTCAGAGAAAACGTCTTGGTTGTTGCTGCTGTTACGTTTCTTGGTCTGGGAGTAGATTTCACAGTTGTGTTCAGTTTGTGAAAAACTCCTTCACATTTGGGGCTTCCCTGGTGGCTCAGTGGTAAAGAATCTGCCTGCCAATGCAGGAGACATGTGTTCAGTCCCTGGACTGGGAAGATCCCACTTGCTGTGTTGCAAGTAAGCCTGTGTCGCAGCTATAAAGCCTGTGTTCTAGAGCCCAGGGGCCACACTTCTGAAGCCTGCTCATCCTAGAGCCTGTGCTCGGAAACAAGAGAAGCCACTGCAATGAGAAGTCTATGGACGGCAACTCGAGAGTAGCCTCCACTTGCCACAATTAGAGAAAAGCCCAAGCAGCAAAGAAGACTCAACACAGCCAAAAAAAGAAAAAAAAAAATCAATGAGTTGCACACTTATATGCACTTTTCCCATATATATTATGCTTCTGTTAAAAAATTTTAAATGATACATAGATTTCTTTTTCCTTTGCATAGGACAGATATTTTACATAGACTAGGCACACTTATTCCATAGATTCAACAAATATTTTAAAAACTGAATTATAACATAAATTTCTAAATTATTAAAAACTAAAAAGTTTTAGTGAAAGTGTTAGTTACTCGGTCATGTCTGACTCTTTGCAACCCCATGAACTGTAGCTGGCCAGGCTCCTCTGTCCGTGGAATTCTTCAAGCAAGAATACTGAAGTGAGTTGCCATACCCTCCTCCAGGGGATTTTCCTGACACAGGGATCGAACCCAGGTCTCCAGAATTGCAGGCAAATTCTTTACAGACTGAGTCTTTGGGGAAGCCCCATCTATGAACTGAGAACTTCCAGACATACAAGCTGGATTTAGAAAAGGCAGAGGAAACAGAGATTAAATTGTCAATGTACACTGGATCATAGAGAAAGCAAGAGAAAAACAGCTACTTCTGATTCATTGACTACACTAAAACCTTTGACTGTGTGGATAACAACAAACTGTTGAAAATTCTTAAAGAGATGGGAGTACCAGCCCACCCACCTGTCTCCTGAAAAACCTGTATGCAGGTCAAGAAACAAAGGTTAGAACCGGACATGGAACAACGGACTAGTTCAAAATGGGAAAAAAGGAGCTCATCAAGGCTGTATATTACCATCCTGCTTATTTAACCTATATGCAGAATACATCATGAAAAATGCTGGCCAGGATGAATTATAAACTATAATTAAGATGGTCGGAAGAAATACCAACAACCTCAGATATGCAAATGATAGCACGCTAATGGCAGAAAGCAAAGAGTAACTAAAGAGCCTCTTGATGAGTTTGAAAGAGGAAAGTGAAAAAACTGGCCTAAAACTCAACATTCAAAAAACCAAGATCATGGCAAGTGGTCCCATCTCTTCACGGCAAATAGTTGGGGAGAAAGTGGAAACAGTGACAGATTTTATTTTCTTGGGTTCCAACGTCACTTCAGACAATGACTGCAGCCACAAAATTAAAAGATGCTTGCTCCTTGGAAGAAAAGCTATGACAAACCTAGATGGCACATTAAAAAGCAGAAGTCACTTTGCTGACAAAGGTCCATACAGTCAAAGCTTTGGTTTTTCAGTAGTCATGTATGGATGTAAGAGATAGACAAAGATGGCTGAGTGCCAAAGAATTGATGCTTTTGAATTGTTGTGCTTGAAAAGACTCTTGAGAGTCTCTTGGACAGAAAGGAGATCAAACCAGTCAATCTTAAAGGAAATCAAACCTGAATATTCATTGGAAGGACTGTTGCTGAAGCTGAAACTCCAGTACTCTGGCCACCTGATGCAAAGAGTAAACTCACTGGAAAGACCCTAAGCTGGGAAAGATTGAGGTCAGGAGAAGGGACTAACAGAGGATGAGACGGTTGGATGGCATCATCAACACAAAGGACGTGACTTTGAGCAAACTGGTAGACACGGAAGGACAGGGAAGCTTGGCGTGCTGCAGTTCATGGGATCCGAAAGAGTCGGACATGGCTTAGCGACTGAACAACAACAAAATGTCTTAACTCCTTTCCCAACCATGAGAACAATTCTTATTTTTGCAAATGAATCTCTATGCTGAATTTTCAGTTATGCTTCGATTTGTAATAAGATCATTCTGTCCAAAGCCTCTCAGACTATTCCCACATATTCAAGAGATACTACATTCACCTTGTCATTCTGAAGAGTGCTTTCCACCAAAAAAGTTATCATACTAGTTGCCCTGAAATTCCCACTTGTGTCTCATTTTATTCACCTACCAAGAGCTTACTTAATGATGTCTTGAGCAAACAAGTAATTGCATTTACTGTGTCCTCCTGGTATTATACTATATTAACATCCTTCATTTTTTTTTCATGAAAATGTCATTTTGTGGGTATGATTTACTTTTTTAAAATGCTCAGTCTCTACTCTATTATATACTGAATATAAAATACATCCAACTCAAGGAAAAAATATAGTACCAAGCCAAGCAGACCCTCAAAATTGTTTTAGAATTAATTCCATAGATAGCATATAATTTCCCCCAATAAATATAATGCTAAACAATACATAGCAAGTAGTGCTAAATTTACTTCTCTCTGTAGAATTTAATCCTGTTAAATACATGCCCTTTCGAATTTTCCTTTAATTTCAAGCCACAGGATTCAGCTTGTTCCTTACTCCTCTGAAGCTCACATTCTAGGTTCCTCTTTCTCTATCCCTGATGACAAAATAAGATTCCATACCATGTATTAATCTCTGAAAACTACTTGCTCATCCTTAAGGTTTTGCTCCACAACTCCTTCTAGTCTTGCTGTACATACTGTCTCTCAAAGTCAACAGGTATTGCCATGGTTTTAATATAATCCCCCTTAGCTTGAACTTTTAAACCCCAGTGGCAACTAGAAATTTTAACTTGGTGGATTCCAACCATTCCAGCAAAACATCCAAAACCCAACTTCGTGCTCTTCAAATCTGCTTCTCCCCTCCTCCACCTCACGTTGCACTGCCCTAAATCAGCCCACTAAATTTTCTGTGTTGTTTAATTGCAGTCACTTCCCTGGATGACTTTCCAATACCCCCCCATTCCACCTTCGCTACACACTGCACTGTCCTCTATCGCCTTCATCTTGGCAAACTCCAACCCTGTACCTCTGCGGTCAAAGTGTATATTGTGACGTGCTTTCTTTTACGTATTCATTTACTTTTTCAGTCAACAGATATTGGTTGAGTGACTGCCCCTGCTAGGCTTTGGATACTCAGAGACAAAAGGGACACGGATCATTTTGTGAAGAAACACTGTCTTAAGGGGGAATACATGCAAGAATGGCTTATGTTCTGCAGCAGCGAGTTTAAATGCCTTTGTATGTCATCTAAATGTTCCTCGTAATCTGGTCTCAACAAACCTCTCCTGCTTCATTGACTGCATTTCCCTAGTGTGTGTCCTTGACTCCAGGCACCCAGAACTCCATGGGGCTCTTCAATGAGCCTTGCCCTTATGCTTTTATTCCCTCAGCCTGAAATGTCCTTCTCAACCTCGTCACTCCAGCGGACTGATTCTGGAACTATTCCTTGGCCTCCTCAGACACTTGGCTGTCCACTGTACTGAGTAACATCCTGTGCAAATTTAACATTTATCACACTACTTACTAATTATTGATTTTCACTTCTGCCTTTCCTGCTAGATAGTGAGGTGTATGAGAGCAGTGATTGAATCTCCTGTGCCCTTCGGGTTGAATGAGCAATAATCATATACTTGGGAATAAGAAAATGATTAAGAACACAGCCCAGGGAGTCAGACAGCCATGGATATGAATCTCAGCTCCACTGTACAATAACTATGTAGTCTTGAGAATTTACCTGTCGCCTCCAAGCCTCAGTTTCCTTACCCAATAAGAGGAGTAACCATATTTATTTCAAATTGTTCTGAAATTTAATAAGATAATAAGAATAAGAATAAATAAGAATTTAATAAGATAATAAGATACAAATAATAATAATATGCAAATAAGAAGAATGCAGATAAGATAATTAAATAAGATAATGGCATCACTGACTCAATGGACATGAGTTTGTGTAAACTCCAGGAGATAATGAGGAACAGGGAAGCCTGGCGTGTTGTAGTTCACGGGGTCACAAAGAGTCAAAGATAACTTAGTGACTGAACAACAGCAATGCAAATACAGGTACAGTGTCTCGCCTATAGGAAGTACTTAATATTTTTTAGCTGTTTTTATTATTATGTCCGACTGAAAGTAGTGGTGGCGTTATGGGTCCCTTCAGTTTACACTTGTGATCAGGTGATAAGAAACAAATGATGGAAAGAGGAAAAGAAAGTAACCTTGTAAGAAGTCACTCTACATTCATCATACTTTAGGGGTGCTACCTCATTGATACTCCAGCCACTTGGGTGGAATAAGTATTTATTTGTCTATTGACAAATTAGAAAACCACTCAAAGAGCCTAAGTGACTCATTCAAAGGCACAGAGCTTAGCTTTGAGACACATTGTATTAGTCATTTCCAGCTGCAAAAACAAAATGACATAGATTGGGTGACTTAAGCACAAAAACTTATTTGTCACCATTCTGGAGGCTGGGAAGTCCAAGATTAAGGCGCTGTTGCATTTGATTCCTAGTGACAACCTGCTTCTTGGCTTGTGGATCGTTACCTTCTGGCTATGCCTTCACGTGGTGAGAAGAGAGAAGTCTCTGTCTTCCTCTTTTTGTAAAGCCACCAATGCTAAAGCCCCATTCTTATCATCTTATGATTTTATTTAACCTTAGTGAAAGTGTGTTAGTCACTCAGTTGTATCTGACTCTGCAACCCCATGGAATATAGTCTGCCAGGTTCCTATGTCCATGGAATTCCCCAGGCAAGAATACTAGAGTGGGTAACCATTCCCTTCTCCAGGGGATCTTCCTGACCCAGGGATCGAACTCAGGTCTCCTGCATTACAGTTGGATACTTTACAGTCTGAACCACTATGGAAGCATTATTATTTAACCTTAATTACCTCCTAAATCCTTATCTTCAAATATGGTCACATTGGGTGTAGGGCATTGACAAATGAATTTGAGGGGGGATACATTTTAGTCCATAGCTCTCATGTTCTTTGTGCTAAATCTCACTGCCATCAACACAAGAGAACCAACACGAACAGAGTCCACTGCTAAAGTCCTAAAGGCAAGAAGATCTGGATCCCATTTGCCCTAAAGCTTGAGGCATTTTAGCCATTATCTCTTTATTCCATCTCTTACTACTAGAGTTTCTTGATATTCCATAATATAACTTTTAGCAAAACAAACCTTAAGTCCATGTCATGTGCTACTCACCCAAAAGTAGTACCTCTAAGGGACAAATAATTTAAGGCTGAAAACATTCTGGAGCATGAGTATGAAAACAGTTCTTCAATGTAGGTATGGCGGTAGGAATAGGGGTAGGAGGAAGGGACAGCAGAAACTAGAGTAATAGACTAGAATACCTCTGCGGAGATTGTGTAGGAAAAAGTGGGGAATCACCCTGGAATGTTCTGGTCTGGTGCTGGTAGAGTGGAGAGGAGGTTTGAAGGGAGAGTTGAGTCAAAATGAGTACATTGAATGTGCCAAGAATTACAGATCTTGTGGCTCTGACAGAAGGAGCAAGAGACACCCACTCAGACTGGATGCTCACTCTTCCTCCCACATCTTACTGCCACCCTACCTCCTTTCCTTGGAATACGACTTCAGGGGCAAGGTCTCTAAACCATATTGACATTAAAATATAGAATGACTAATGTTGGATCACCCTTTAATATTGAGGGGAAAGAACAATTTCCAGATTGTCTAAGTATCCCTAAGGAAAGGATAAAAAAGGGAAGAATATTTTTCTTGTCATCAGGAAGCCCCAGTTGAATGGAAGTACCAGCAGATCAAAGAAAACCCCAAATATGGATTGAAAGTTAAATTGTTTAATTGATGTCTTTTTTCCAAGACACAGTACATAGTTGCCTTGTTACTTTATTCCCTTACAGTACAAGAGATGGCAGGATCTGAAGTCCGACTCCCTGAGTTCCTCTACAGGTACTCTCAGCCACTTATGCTTTTTGTGAGAATGTGTGTGTGTGTGTTAGTTACTCAGTTCTGTCCTTGTCTTTGCCACCCCATGGACTATAGCCTGCCCAGCTCCTCTGTCCATGGGATTCTCCAGACAAGAATACTGCAATGGGTTGCCGTTTCCTCCTCCAGGGGATTTTCCAGACCCAAGAATTGAACCAGGGTCTCCTGCATTGCAGGCAGATTCCCGTACAAGGACTTTCAACCACCTATGGCTTTTTCTCAGACTCAAAGAGTTTTAAATGGAAGCATAAATTTCATTGATCATGGATGAGCATATAGATTGTGCAATATTCACATAATGGGACATTACGTATCAGTGAGAATGGACAAACCAAAACTACATAATAGCAATATGGATTTTTTTTTGAGATCTTGCTAACTTCAGAAATATAATATTCATAGTCTCACAAACATAATGTAGAGTGACAAAAGTGAGTACATGTTGTATGATTCCATTTGTATAAAGTTCAAATCAGACAAGACTGATCTAAAGGGTTAAAAGTCAGGAGATTAGGCACTCCTGGGGAGGGACAGGAAACAGGTAAGGCTTGTGGTGCTGGTAAGGTTCTGTGTTTTGATCTGTCTTCTGATCTCACAGGTGTGTTTGCTTAAGGACAATTCATTAAACTGTACACTTATGATTTGTGCACCATTCTATTTGTTGTAGTTCAATTAAAAGTTATAAAATTTAAAAACACCACTCTGCGTATATACTGAAAAGGGTTGAAAGCAGGGATTCAAATAGATTAGTACAGCCTGTGTTTATATCAGCATTATTCACAATAACCAAAGATGGAAACCACCTAAATGTGCATCAACAGATGAATGGAAAAACAAATGTGGTATTTCCATACAAGGGAGTATTATTCAGCCTTGAAAAGGAATAACATTCTGATACATGCTACACCAAGGAAGAAACTTGAAAATGTTACACTAAGTGAAATATCAGATGCAAAAAAACATGTATGTTTCCATTTTTATTTTGTTTTAGTCAATTCTGACTTCTAAAATAAAATTCCATGGACTTGGAGGCTTATAAACAACAAAGCATTAATTTACGTTTCTAGAGGCTAGGAAATTCAGGGTCAAAGTGCTAGAAGATCCAGTGTCTGATGTTCATAGACAGTCTTCTTCCTGCTATGTCCACAAATGGCAGAAGGGACAAGGGAGGTCTCTGGAGTCTCTCCTTAAAAAAAAAAAAAAAAAATATATATATATATATATATATATATACACACATATATATATGTTTATTCATTTATTTATTTTAATTGCAAGATAATTATTTGCAACGTTGTGTTGGTTTCTGCCATACTACAACATGAATCAGCTGTAAGTACCTGTATATCCCCACTCTCCCACTCACCCCCTCCTACCCCTTTGGGTCATCACAGAGCACTGGTCTGAGCTTCCTGTGTTATACAGCAACTTCCTACTAGCTATCTCATTTACACCTGGTAATGTATATATTTCAGTGCTAACCTCTCAGGGTCTTTTATTTTAATGAGGACACTAACCCAACCCGTGAGACTTTGCCCTCATGACCTAAGCACCTAAAGTCCCACTTCTTAATATTATCACATTAGAGATGAGAATCTCAACATATAAATGCAGGGTGGGGCACAAAAATCCAGTCTATAGTATATAAGGTACTTATCGTGGTCAAATTCATAGACATAGAAAATAAAATAGTGTTGACCAGTGGGTAAGGGGAGAGAGGAATGGGAATTATTGTTGAGACATGGAGAACGGATATGAAATGATAAAGAAGTTCTGGAGACTGGTAGTGTTGATGTTTGCACAACAATGTGAATATACTTAATGCCACTAAATTGAACATCTAAAAATGGTTGAAATGTTAAATTTATATTATGTGTATTTTACCAAAATCAAAAAGAGAATGGAGGCACATGTTTCTTTTCTCTTTCAGTGGGAACTTGCCACCCTGTCCACAGGATCCTCCAGACAAATCCTCACAGTTGCTTCTTTTCAAGGCCACACCAGTTTCCATCCCCAGGATCTATCCCTGGGATCTCCTTCTTTACCTGAGCTGGTTCTATTTCACCTATAGGAGTAGAAGAAAGTATCTTGAGAGGAATCTACTTGTTTAATATAATCAGGTGATTTGATTTATTGACCACTCTACAAGAATATCTTACAAATATTACATCATTCCAAGACCAGTATTCTAAAACATACTTCTTTGAATGAAAACCTTGGTAATAATAGATGTAGATGGAATTCATTGTTTCTCTGAGAAGAATACAATCCATTGAGCAAAAACCTCAACATTTATTTATGGCTCAGACAGTAAAGAATTTACCTGCAATGCAGGAACCCAGAGTTTGATCCCTGGGTCAGGAAGATCCTCTGGAGTAGGGAATGGCCACCCACTCCAGTATTCTTGGCTGGAGAATTCCACGGACAGAGGAGCCTGGAAGGCTACAGTCCATGGGGTCGCAAAGAGTCAGACACAACTGAGTGACCAACACTTTCACTTGCATTTGTGAACTGACTTAAGACTAAAATTAAATGGTCAGACTCACAAAAGAATAATCTAGAAACAAGAGAGACAACATTTTAAGTCAGTTTATTTTTAAATAATACCAAAACATCTATTCAACTGAACTAACTCTTCATTTCTTTCATATCTACATAATAGCAAAAGTTTGACTGAATTTTTCACTGAGTTTATTAATATTTTCACTGAATTTCCAGGTGTTTTGCTTTCACATATTGGTGTCACTATATATCTTTATTTTTCCCTTACACTATAATTCCTATGTATAGTTTATTGTTAGGAGATAGCTGCAGGGCAGGACAGATATTAAAACTATATAGGATCTCATAAGATGTGAAGCTGAATATCTTTTTTTAGATCAAGTAACCTTTTTATAGCTTTGGGGAAAACATGGATAGTACTCCAGTGTGTCCGTGTGTGTGTATGTGTGTACATAGACAAAGAATTCTTCTATATTGAGAATGAGCAAAATCTTATGTCAACTACTGAAAGAAAATCCTAAAAGTTTTTTTTAATTATATAGGCTTTCAAAAGTTCTTCACAAATATACATATCAACCCAACTAATTACCTCAGAGGAATTAGTATAAAATATTGGTTAAAAAGACAGAGTTTTGTTGTTTGCTCTGACATTCTCCTAACTTTCCTCAGTCTTCTCATCTGTATTACAGGGATAAAAATCAAACCTCCCTGGAGGTAAAGTGGTTAAGAATTCACCTTCCAATGCAGGGAGTGTGGATTTAATCCCTGGTCAGGAAGCTAAGATCCCACAAACCTTGTGGCCAAAAAAAACAAAACATACAACAGAAGCAATATTATAACAAATTCAATAAAGACTGCAAAAGTGATACACATCAAAAAAAGAAAAAAAATCACATCTTCCTTTTGGGATGTTGGGTGAGAAAGGACTTAGCACAAAGAAAGGACATGCTCAATTAGTGTTAATGCTTGCAAGAAGAATCAGAAAATTGGGTTTTTTAAATAATGAAATAATTTTCAAAATCCAAATATCCAAATACGTGGTGACACTTGAATTTTAATATTGCTTTAATAAGAAACATTTCATAGGTAAATTGTGACTTGTTCAAAGAAGAGCATGGAGGACAGATTGGTTTGAATAGAACAAACAGGGGAAAATACAGTCACAGCAGGGATGTGGTCCGACAAGGAGGCAGAGCCCAGAGCCAACAATTTTGTTTAGTTAGGGAGCAAATGAGGTATTTGGGAAAGCATGAACCTGATAGTTTTGTTAATGCCACTACACTATCCTACTATTCTGTTTCTTTTAAAATGATAAAATTTTCTGATGTAATTTGGATGACAATAGTTCACTTGAGTTAACTTACGGTCTTAGATGGTGCTGTTGGTAAAGAACCTGTCTGAAAATGCAGAAGAAATAAGAGATGCAGGTTCAATCCTTGGGTGGGGAAGATCCCCAGGAGGAAGAAATGGCAACCCACTCCAGTAGTCTTGCCTGGAGAATCCCGTGGACAGGGGAATCTGGTGGGCTACAGTCCATGGGGTCGCAAAGAGTCGGACATGACCAAGTGTCTTAGCAGGCACGGTCATGTACCTCTTTCCTCCTTTGTTGCTGCTGGTTACTCAGTTGCTCAACTACTAACAGTTAGGGCTTTTTAAAAAAAAGGTTTCAATTCTTAGTTCTTATGGTTCAACTGGGTGGCAAGAACTTGCCTGTGGGTAAGAGACAAGATGTCTTTCCTCAAACTAAATCTCTAAGATTCAGGTAGGTTCCCAAGTGTCATGGAGGCTCCAATTCCTTGGTTTAGGACCTGAAAAATCTCTACCCTCCACTGGACCAACTCTTCCTATGGAAATGTCTCTGGTTACTTGGTTCTTGCCCCTCCTGTTTCCTAGAGCAAAGAACTTTGGGGTTCACAGGCAAACGTGTCCTTCTGTCCAGCTCTCAACTTCTTCTATTTTACTGCACAAGAAGAAATTGTTCTAAATTAAACCAAGACCGGCTTGTCAGAATCCTCCTTGGTTGTGTTTCTAATGGTCTCCAGACTAATAATCAGCATGCAGATGCCTCAATATGTTTCTCAATAGCTTAAAGCATGTTAATTTCTTGTTGTTGTTGAAGAACTAGACCTTTGCCTGAGTTTTTTCCCCCCAGCCCACATCTTCAAAAGCTCAAAAAAATATACCCTTTGGAAACATACATGTTATATTACTCTTCTTTCATAACTGGAGTTTTAGTTTTCAAATAGTTCAAACAATAATAAAGAATTTATTTTAAATAAACATCCAAACTTTGTTCTATAGCTCCATCACCCAAGTGAGCACAGTGTCTTAAAGTTTAGGCAGTGTCTTTAACTTAATGATAACTCTAAGTATCCTAAACTGAAATTTAATACAAACTCTTGCTTGATCTATTTAGATTCCTGAGTTAATCTTTCTTTTCTAATTAACAAAGCAAAAAATTCTTGTCAATATTTCACAGTTATACATAAGTTTAAAAGTAGAGACATTTTCCTCACCACCAATCTCACAACTCAGACATAACTCCTTTAATAATTAGTTGGTATTGTTACAGATCTTTATCTGTGTACATAATCAGAATATAAGGATATATTCATTACAAATGTATGTATCTTTCCTATTTGTCCTTCCTATATCCCATTCCTATCCCCTGACAACCAATTCAGTCAGTTATGCGTATGCATACCCATGAAGAATATGAAAAGGCAAAAAGATAGGACGCTGAAAGATGAACTTACCAGGTCAGTACGTGCCCAGTATGCTATTGGAGAAGAGTGGAGAAATAACTCCTGAAAGAATGAAGAGAGAGCCAAAGCAAAAATGACACCCAGTTGTGAATGTGACTGGTGGAAGTAAAGGCCAAAGCTGTAAAGAACAATATTGCATAGGAATCTGGAATGTTAGATCCATGAATCCAGGTACATTGAAAGTGGTCAAACAGGAGATGGCAAGAGTGAACATCAACATTTTAGGAATCAGTGAACTAAAATGGACTGGAATGGGTGGACTTAACTCAGAAGACCATTATAAATACTACTCTGGGCAAAAATATTTTAGAAGAAATGGAGTAGCAATCTTAGTCAACAAGAGTCCAAAATGCAGTTTATGGGTGCAGTCTCAAAAATGACAGAATGCTCTCTGTTTGTTTCCAAGGCAAACCATTCAATATCACAGTAATCCAAGTCTATGCCCCGACCAGTAACACTGAAGAAGCTGAACGTGAACGGTTCTATGAAGACCTACAGAATGTTCTAGAACTAACACTGAAAAAAGATGTCCTTTTCATCATAGGGGACTGGAATGGAAAAGTAGGAAGTCAAGAGATACCTGGAGTAACAGGCAAATTTGTCCTTGGAGTACAAAATGAAGCAGGGCCAAGACTAACACAGTTTTGCCAAGAGAATACACTGGTCACAGCAAACACCCTCTTCCAACAACACAAGAGAAGACACAACACATGGACATCAACAGATGGTCAATACCAAAATCAGATTGATTATAGTCTCTGCAGCCAAAGATGGAGAAGCTCTGTACAGTCCGCACAAACAAGACCGGGAGCTGACTGTGGCTCAGATCATGAACTCTTTATTGCCAAATTCAGACTTCAATTGAAGAAAGTAGGGAAAACCACTAGATTATTCAGGTATGACCTACATCAAATCCTTTACAATTATACAGTGGAAGTGACAAATAGATTTACGGGATTAGATCTGCACACAGGGTGTCTGAAGAACTATGGATGGAAGTTCGTGACATTGTACAGAAGGTGGTGATCAAGACCATCCCCAAGGAAAAGAAATGCAAAAAGGCTAAATGGTTGTCTGAGGAGGCCTTAGAAATAGCTGAGAGAAGAGAAGTGGAAGGCAAAGGAGAAAAGGAAAGATATACCCATTTGAATGCAAAGTTCCAAAGAGATAATCATATGGTTTTTATCTTTCAATTTGTTAATGTGGTGTATCACATTGATTGATTTGCAGATATTAAAGAATCCTTGCATTCCTGGGATAAAGCCCACTTGGTCATGGTGTATGATTTTTTTAATATGTTGTTGGATTCTGTTTGCTAGAATTTTGTTAAGGATTTTTGCATCTATGTTCATCAGTGATATTGGCCTGTAGTTTTCTTTTTTTGTGGCATCTTTGTCTGGTTTTGGAATTAGGGTGATGGTGGCCTCATAGAATGAGTTTGGAAGTTTACCTTCTTCTGCAATTTTCTGGAATAGTTTGAGTAAGATAGGTATTAGCTCTTCTCTAAATTTTTGGTAGAATTCAGCTGTGAAGCCATCTGGTCCCGGGCTTTTGTTTGCTGGAAGATTTCTGATTACAGTTTCGATTTCCTTGCTTGTGATGGGTTTGTTAAGATCTTCTATTTCTTCCTGGTTCAGTTTTGGAAAGTTATACTTCTCTAAGAACTTGTCCATTTCTTCCAAGTTGTCCATTTTATTGGCATAGAGCTGCTGGTAGTAGTCTCTTATGATCCTTTGTATTTCAGTGTTGTCTGTTGTGATCTCTCCATTTTAGTTTCTAATTTTGTTAATTTTGTTCTTCTCCCTTTGTTTCTTAATGAGTCTTGCTAATGGTTTGTCAATTTTGTTTATTTTTTCAAAAAACAGCTTTTAGCTTTGTTGATTTTTGCTATGGTCTCTTTAGTTTCTTTTGCATTTATTTCTGCCCTAATTTTTAAGATTTCTTTCCTTCTACTAATCTTGGGGTTCTTAATTTCTTCCTTCTCTAGTTGCTTTAGGTGTAGAGTTAGGTTTTTTATTTGACTTTTTTCTTGTTTCTTGAGGTAGGCCTGTAATGCTATGAATCTTCCCCTTAGCACTGCTTTTACAGTGTCCCATAGCTTTTGGCTTGTTGTGTTTTCATTTTCATTCATTTCTATGCATATTTTGATTTCTTTTTTGATTTCTTCTATGATTTGTTGGTTATTCAGAAGCGTGTTGTTTAGCCTCCATATGTTTGAATTTTTAATAATTTTTTTCCTGTAATTGAGATCTAATCTTACTGCACTGAAAAACCATATGCTTATCTCAATAGATGCAGAAAAAGCCTTTGAAAAAATTCAACATCCATTTATGATTAAAACTCTCCAGAAAGCAGGAATAGAAGGAACATACCTCAACATAATAAAAGCTATATATGACAAACCCACAGCAAGCATCACCCTCAATGGTGAAAAATTAAAAGCATTTCCCCTAAAATCAGGAACAAGACAAGGGTGCCCACTCTCACCACTACTATTCAACATAGTTTTGGAAGTGTTGGCCACAGCAATCAGAGCAGAAAAAGAAGTAAAAGGAATCCAGATAGGAAAAGAAGAAGTGAAACTCTCTCTGTTTGCAGATGACATGATCCTCTACATAGAAAACCCTAAAGACTCTACCAGAAAATTACTAGAGCTAATCAACGAATACAGTAAAGTTGCAGGATATAAAATTAACACACAGAAATCTCTTGCATTCCTATACACTAATAATGAGAAAACAGAAAGAGAAATTAAGGAAACAATACCATTCACCATTGCAACAAAAAGAATTAAACACTTAGGAGTATATCTACCTAAAGAAACAAAAGACCTATACATAGAAAACTATAAAACTCTGATGAAAGAAATCAAAGAGGACACAAACAGATGGAGAAATATACCATGTTCATGGATTGGAAGAATCAATATTGTCAAAATGGCTATACTACCCAAAGCAATCTATAGATTCAATGCAATCCCTATCAAACTACCAACGGTATTTTTCACAGAACTAGAA
This sequence comes from Odocoileus virginianus, assembly GCF_023699985.2. Lineage (NCBI taxonomy): Eukaryota > Metazoa > Chordata > Mammalia > Artiodactyla > Cervidae > Odocoileus > Odocoileus virginianus. The sequence continues at coordinate 26,848,668 of NC_069688.1, forward strand.
CAAATAATTTCACAATTTGTATGGAAATACAAAAAACCTTGAATAGTCAAAGTAACCTTGAGAAAGAAGAATGGAACTGGAGGAATCAATCTGCCTGACTTCAGACTATACTACAAAGCCACAGTCATCAAGACAGTATGGTACTGGCACAAAGACGGAAATATAGATCAATGGAACAGAATAGAAAGCCCAGAGATAAATCCACGAACCTATGGTCACCTTATCTTTGACAAAGGAGGCAAGGATATACAATGGAAAAAAGACAACCTCTTTAACAAGTGGTGCTGGGAAAACTGGTCAACCACCCGTAAAAGAATGAAACTAGAACACTTTCTAACACCATACACAAAAATAAACTCAAAATGGATTAAAGATCTAAATGTAAGACCAGACACTATAAAACTCCTAGAGGAGAACATAGGCAAAACACTCTCTGACATAAATCACAGCAGGATCCTCTATGACCCACATCCCAGAATTTTAGAAACAAAAGCAAAAATAAACAAATGGGACCTAATGAAACTTAAAAGCTTTTGCACAACAAAGGAAACTATAAGCAAGGTGAAAAGACAGCCCTCAGATTGGGAGAAAATAATAGCAAACGAAGCAACAGACAAAGGATTAATCTCAAAAATATACAAGCAACACCTCCAGCTCAACTCCAGAAAAATAAATGACCCGATCAAAAAATGGGCCAAAGAACTAAACAGACATTTCTCCAGGGAAGACATACAGATGGCAAAAAAACACATGAAAAGATGCTCAACATCACTCATTATCAGAGAAATGCAAATCAAAACCACAATGAGGTACCATTACATGCCAGACAGGATGGCTGCTATCCAAAAGTCTACAAGCAATAAATGCTGGAGAGGGTGTGGAGAAAAGGGAACTCTCTTACACTGTTGGTGGGAATGCAAATTAGTACAGCCACTATGGAGAACAGTGTGGAGATTTCTTAAAAAGCTGGAAATAGAACTGCCATATGACCCAGCAATCCCACTTCTGAGCATACACACCAAGGAAACCAGATCTGAAAGAGACACGTGCACCCCAATGTTCATTGCAGCACTGTTTATAATAGCCAGGACATGGAAGCAACCTAGATGCCCATCAGCAGACGAATGGATAAGGAAGCTGTGGTACATATACACCATGGAATATTACTCAGCCATTAAAAAGAATTCATTTGAATCAGTTCTAATGAGATGGATGAAACTGGAGCCCATTATACAGAGCGAAGTAAGCCAGAAAGATAAAGACCATTATAGTATACTAACACATATATATATGGAATTTAGAAAGATGGTAATGATAACCCTATATGCAAAACAGAAAAAGAGACTCAGATGTATAGAACAGACTTGTGGACTCTGGGAGAAGGCGAGGGTGGGATGTTTCAAGAGAACAGCATCGAAACATGTATATTATCTAGGGTGAAACAGATCACCAGCCCAGGTTGGGTGCATGAGACAAGTGCTCTGGCCTGGTGCACTGGGAAGACCCAGAGGTGGAGAGGGAGACCCAGGGGTGGAGAGGGAGGTGGGAGGGGGGACCAGGATGGGGAATACATGTAAATCCATGGCTAATTCATTTCAATGTATGACCAAAACCACTGCAATGTTGTAAAGTAATTAGCCTCCAACTAATAAAAATAAATGGGGGAAAAAAAAAAAACAACAAAGTTCCAAAGAATAGCAAGGAGAGATAAGAAAGCCTTCCCTGGAGATCAATGCAAAGAAATAGAGGAAAATAATAGAATGGGAAAGACTAGAGATCTCGTCGAGAAAATTAGAGATACCTAATTTGCCTAAATGTTCCTAAGGAACATTTCATGCAAAGATGGGCACAGTAAAGGACAGAAATGGTATGGACTTAACAGAAGCAGAAGATATTGAGAAGAGGTGGCAAAAATAAACAGAAGAACTACACAAAAAATATCTTCATGACCCAGATAAGCACGATGGTGTGATCACTCACCTAGGGCCAGACATACGAGAATGTGAAGTCAAGTGGGCCTTAGGAAACATCTCTAGGAACAAAGCTAGTGGAGGTGATGGAATTTCATTGATCTATTTCAAATCCTAAAAGATGATGTTGTTAAAGTGCTGCACTCAATATGCCAGCAAATTTGGAAAATTCAGAAGGGGCCACAGGATAGGAAAATATCAGTTTTCATTCCAGTCCCCAAGACAGGCAATGCCAAAGAATGTTCAAACTACCGCACAATTGCACTCATCTCACATGCTAGTAAAGTAATGCTCAAAATTCTCCAAGCCAGGCTTCAACAGTACATGAACTGTGAACTTCCAGATGTTCAAGCTGGGTTTAGAAAAGGCAGAGGAACCAGAGATCAAATTGCCAACATCTGTTGGGTCATTGAAAAAGCAAGGAGTTCCAGAAAAACATTTACTTCTGCTTTATTGACTATACCAATTCCTTTGACTGTGTGGATCACAACAAACTGTGGAAAATTCTGAAAGAGATGGGAATACCAGGCTACCTTATCTGCCTCTGGAGAAATCTGTATGCAGGTCAGAAGCAACAGTTAGAACTGGACATGAAACAACAGACTAGTTCCCAATCAGGAAAGGAGTACATCAAGGCTATATATTGTCACCCTGCTTATTTAACTTACATGCAGAGTACATCATGAGAAATGCTGGGCTGGATGAAACAGAAGCTGGAATCAAGATTGCTGGGTGAAATATCAATAACCTCAGATATGCAGATGATACCACCCTTCTGGCAGAAAGTGAAGAACTAAACAGTCTCTTGATAAAAGTGAGAGAGGAAAGTGAAAAAGCTGGCTTAAAACTCAACATTCAGAAAACTAAGATCATGGCATCCGGTCCCATCACTTCATGGGAAATAGATGGGGAAACAATGGAAACAGTGTCAGACTTTATTTTGGGGGGCTCCATAATTGCTGCAGATGGTGACAGCACCCATGAAATTAAAAGATACTTGCTCCTTGGAAGTAAAGGTATGACAAACCTAGATAGCATATTAAAAAGCAAAGACATGACTTTACCAACAAAGTCCATCTAGTCAAAGCTATGGTTTTTTCCAGTAATCATGTATGGATGTGAGAGTTGGACTATAAAGAAAGGTGAGCACTGAAGAATTGATCCTATTACTATGGTGTTGGAGAAGGCTCTTGAGAATCCTTTGGACTGCAAGGAGATCCAACCAGTCAATCCTAAAGTAAATCAGTACTGAATATTCATTGGAAGGACTGATGTTGAAACTGAAACTCTAATATTTTGGCCACCTGATGCAAAGAACTAACTCATTGGAAAATACCCCGATGCTGGGCAAGACTGCAGGCAGGAGGAGAAGGGGATGTCAGAGGATGAGATGGTTGGATGGTATCACCGACTTGATGGACATGAGTTTGGGCACACTCTGGGAGTCAGTGATGGACAGGGAAGCCTGGCATGCTGCAGTCCATAGGGTCGCAAAGAGTTGGATATGACTGAGCGACTGAACTGACTGATGCATGTGTTACATGCTTTTTGTTCAGTATTTCTTTTTTGTTGAGGGTGGAGGGGCAAGCATAAAAGCAGAAGTGGCTACACGACCATTTTCTTCAGTCTTTTATAGTAATGTTGACCCATATAAAAGGTTATCTAGGGACTTCCCTGGCTTCTCATGTGGCACAGTGATAAAGAATCTACTTGCCAATGCAGGAGATGCAAGAGACTTGGGTTTGATCCGGGGGTTGGAAAGAATCCCTGAAGGAGGAAGTGGCAACCCCTTCTGGTATTCTTGCCTGGAAAATCCCATGGACATAGGAGCCTGGTGGCCTACTGTCCATGGGCTCACATAAGAGTTGGACACGACTGAGCAACTCAGCACACACACACATAGGGACTTTCCTGGCAGTGTAGGGGTTTAGACTCTGCACTTCCACTGCAGGGGGCATGGGTTTGATCCCTGGTAGGGGAAGCTTAGATCCCACATGTCAGAAGATGTGGCTATAAAAAAGAAAGAAAATAGGTTATCTAGGTACCTTTGAAAAAAAGCTAGAGAAAAGGGGAGAAATTTTAAGGTCCATTAAAGGGGAGAGAACAACTTTCCCCCAAACTAAAGAATGAAAATCGGGGAATTTGTGAGAGTGAAGAGGGAGACTACTAGTGTTCAAATTCAACGCCCGCGGTGCCAAGGTTTCTCAGCTTAATTGCATGACTTTCATAAGATAGCAGAGCTTTAGACAAGGGCTCCATACTTGTAATTCTATAAGAATTCCTCTACTCTACATGTGCCAGGCAAACAGAAGAAATCAGATTTCAAATGGTCATTCCTGAGTTGGAAAATAGATGGTCAGTGTTGAGGATGATGGGTTGAAGATTAGATCTTCTGCCCAGCATCAACTAGTAACCAGTGAGCATGGAATGGACTCAGTCAAAACACCTGCAGTTGACTTCTTTACAAAACAAATAGGATGGGGTCTTCAATCTGATTTAATTTCAGACACAAAATAAATAACTGAATACTTCCAACATATCTAAGATGCCCACTAGGATAATCTCCAAATATTGAAGTAGAGTGGGGGGGGATGTATTTTGTTAAGCTCAATTTTAATAACGGAAATGTGATTACCCATGCTTTTTTTTTTTTCTATTCATTGGTTTTTCAAACAACAATTATGGAGACTTTTCATGATAGTATATTCTTTTTCATGGTTATACAGTATTTCATGATGAACCCACAATTATTTATTTATCCATTCCCTTATTGATAAACATTTAGATTGTCTCTATTTTTTGCTTTTGCAGAAATGGTTGCATTGTGTATTGCTACCTGTAGGATTTCTAGAAGTGAAATTACTACACCAATGGATTGAATACTTTAAATGGTTGTAGTTTTGAGGGTCTCTTAATGGTCTTTATTATTAAGCATGCTTTTATTCTTAACATTCTATGTTTTAAGTGTCTTAATTTCTTGTCAATTTAATGTACATTAAAGTTACCTTACTATTGTTGTATTAACATATATCTGTCATTAATGAGTTTAAAGGTTTTTTTCATGTTCTTTCAACCTTTGCTATCTCTCTGTAGTGAATTGCTTTTATTTTCCCCATCTTTATATATTTTGTTAATCTGTAGATAGGAGCTATTTCTTTATAAGAGATAGTAACAATTTATCAAATATATATACAATATACTTTATCAACTTAAAATTTATAATTGATATTATCTAGCTCATTATTTTACAAACCTATATTAAAATTAAACATGTATTAAATATTTAAATAAACATAAAAATTATGGATATTTATGCATCTAAGATAAATTTTTTTAATTTCCTTTTTATATTTTATTTATAGAATATTTTGCAGAGTGGATACTTTTTAGTTTTAACAATTTGTCAATATTGTTTTCTCTTCTGCTTTCCTGACATTCACATTATACTCAGACAGTTCTCATTCCCTAATTTTTAAGTATTTTTGTAATTTTATTTCTTACAGACCTTTAAAAAATGTGATGTAACATAATGTTCTAATTCTATCTGTTCCCAAATAAATTGCTAATTATCATCATACTATCTTTGCAAAGATTTTTCCCTTCCACTGATTCAAAACACCACTTTCATTAGATAATGAATTTTCATGTAGAATTGCATGTGTTTCTGGGTCTCTTTTGCCTTTAATTACTGTTACTTAGAATATATTTTGATGTCTGACAAAGCAAATTTCTTTTCATTATTATTATATTACAAAATTTCCTTGACTCTTCTTCAAGATAAACTGAGACTCAACTCACTAGCTAGAATTTATGGGGTAATAACATTCAGAAAAATTAGCATTTCTACACTATTATGTCTTACCTTTTAAGAATGGGGTATGACTGTTCATTTATTAAGGTTTTTGTTCTTTTATCTTTCAATAATGACAGTTTTAATACATATAGATTTAGCATTTTCAATGTATTTTATATTTTTCATTATTTTAATTATCTTTTCTTATTGTTTACTCATGAATAATCAGAAATCTATTGATTTGTGTGTTTAACTATTTTTTTAAAAGAAGTTATAAATGCATAGTTCTTTACAGTTTAAGCTTTATTCTTCCAAGGTAAATCTACTTCTGGAGCCAGGTGAAGGAAGTGTTACACAATGTAAAAAGTGATCCATTTATGTCAAATCCTGCTGAAAGAACAGAGAAAAGGGTCTGAGGAGTGCCCTTGAACTAGACAAGATGGAAGTCTCTGGTGATCTTGTCAAGAGCAGCTTCCAAAGAAATGGGAATAAATATCTGAGTGGAGAGTTTGGGGAGAGAATGGGAGGGGAGTAAGTGGAGACAATGCTTGATGGATTTTGCTTTAAAGAAAGAAAGAAAAAAGGCTGGAGGGGAGCAGGAGATCGAGGGTAGTTTTCTTTTTCTTGCTGTTCAGTCTTGTCCAACTCTGCGACCGCATTGACTGCAACACGCATGTTGTATCTCATCACAGTGGTGAGAAACTAGTGTGATAGGAAAGAAAAAGGAGACTCAGATTTGAGTAGCAGGAGGAGGGGGGATCCAGTGAACAATTAACTTGGACTTTGAAGAAAGAAAAGTTTATCCACATGGCCAGGATATAGGATTCAGAGATAAACAAGTTGATTGATAGATTTGGTGAAGAGAAAATACAGTAGTTCTAACAGCTTCTAGTTTCTTTTTTGTTTTACTGACTTGATTTTTCATACTTAAGGTTTTAATTCATCTGGAATTATACTATGGTTCAAGTTAGGGATCACATGTTACATTTTTCCAGGTAGATAGTCACCTGTTTCCACACCATATTTTCCCTAATTCTATACCACCTTTGTCCTAGTGGGAGCTCTCTCATCTTTGAAGGCTTATTTCTAAGTTCTCTATTCAATTCTTCTAGTCTATTTGTGGCAAATTGCACTGTTTTTATCATTATAACTCCATTATAAGTTTCATAATTGGTAAAACAAAACTCTGCTTAAGATTTTTATACATAACTTGTAAAATAAAACTTTGCTCATTTTTTCATCAGATTGTCTTATTTTTAGTCATCTAAATATTGTCTGTATCCACATACATATTTTTCTTCCTTATTTTTAGTATTATTTAATAACACACTCTTTTTACTTTGATGAGACTTGCCAGAGAAGATTTTCCACTGTTTAGTTTTGCTTCTGGTCTTGACTTTTTTGTCTAGTTAATAAAACATTTTCAATTTTATTTAATGTCTATTTTTGTTTGTCTTTCTCAGTTTTTTTCCATTTTCATTAATTTTAATTTAAAAAATTATTTTATAAATGCAATCCTTCCAAGGGGAAATCTTTAAATAACTTAAAATTAAATTATAAAACAAAATAAAACCAAATTACAAAAGTGAACGTTTTCCCCTTTCACAATATATACATATACCAAATTGTTACATTGTCCACTTTAAATGTTTTGATTTTATCAATTATATCACAATAAAATAATAATAAAATAAAATGAAAGCAAAAAAGTAAACATGATTGCAAAACATTAGTAAAGAAAATGTTTCATGTCAAGAACAATGTTTTGAAAATTCTCTGAGTAGGTAAGTGGGCTTTATTACACTGAGTCATGTCAGCCAATTAGTCCACAATGAGCCTATGTGCAGATAGCTTTTTACTGTATGGTTTGAAGAGCAACAAAAACAATCCTCCAAAAATAGCTCTCCTGATACTTTGAACTTGGCATTGCTCCCTACACCTATGCAGATTACCATCTAGCTACGAGTTTCTTGGTAACTGAATAGCAATAGTGGTTGTTCTTCTCAGCAAAGGTTCTCAAACTTCAACATTTCATAATAGAGAATGAGGAAGCTGGATTAAAATGCAGATTCAGAAGATCTTATGAGGGTCCCAAGAACACAAAATGTAAATAGCTATCCCAGTTAATTAGGATAGCAGTTATCCTAGAACCTCACTCTGAAAAACAGAAGATGAAAGGTTAGCCAGTCCTTAAGCTGGAAATGATCCCAGAGTTCTCTCCTGTTAGCACTTCAGCACCTGACTTTCCATTAGCTGATAGTACAAGACAAAGGACAGAGAAATCTCAGAGAAAAAAGACATTAGAGTGATGACATGGAATAGGAAGCAATTTTGATGGTGCCAGTCCAAGGAAGAATACAAGTTATTTGAGTTTTAGACAGCACTGGCCAACAGAACATGCTTTATTTGCACATTCTCCAGTACAATAGCCACTAGTCCCATGACTTTTCAGCACTTGAAATGTGGTGAGTCCAACTGAGGGACTGAATTTTAATTTTTAAATTTTTTTTAATTTTAATTTGAGCCTATATAAGCCACATGTGATAGTGGCTAACATATCCAAAACCACAAGACTGCAGCTCTGTCTAAGGCTGGAATAGGGATTTAGTGAAAAGAAAGTAAATTAAACAATTTCTAATTTACAGTTTTCCAAAGGTTGGCTTTGTTATTTAAGATCATAGTATCAAATCTTGATATCATGCTACCAGAGAGAGTTGTAAAATTGGTAAAATGTATTTTACTAATAGTTCCTCTATCATGCTGCCAGTCAAATAAATTGCCTTCAATATAGAAACCATTGAAGTGTATTTTTGAGAAATCTCAGTGACAGTTTGGCAAATGATAGGCAGAAGAAAAAATATTGGTAGTAAATATCCTGAGTACACTCTTCAAAGTCTTTCAAGCTAAATTTTCAATGGACTTTGAAATTTTTATTGAGCTTTTAAAATTGAAAAAAGATTTTTGAGTGAGGAAACTTTATTAGTGATGGTGGCTAACACTTATGGAACACTGACTACGTGACAATGAGTATACTAAGTATTCTACATGTGTTTTTAATTTAACCCAGACAACACCAATAGAAGCACAATGTTCTTCATCACACTTTGAGATAAGAAAATTGAAAATCAGAGAAGTTAAGAAACCTACCCAAAGTGGCACAGCCAGTCAAGTTGAAATAAGAATGAAACAAGACCTGTTTACTGCCAGATCATTACATTTTATTTTATTTTTCTCTATTTAGTCTTGGAGTACTGGGTTTGACAAAAACTTTCTTCAGATGTTGAGCATTTAAAAAAAATTAATTTAGGGAGATGTGGCCAAGGTGATGGAGCAGAAAGGTCCAGAGTTCACATTCCACAACAGGGTGAATAGGAGGGCCAGAGATGTTTTAGTTAAGGCCTACACTTTTGGGTAGGCAACAGATAAAGGGGAGGATAATTACAACTGTATTGTTGAATTCAGTTTGCAATGGTATTACACATAGGATGTAAGGAAAAGAAAATCGACACGAATAAGTTTGTCCTGGGTATAACAGGAAGAGTGGAGTTACCCATTACTAAAGCTGGGAACCTGTGAAAGGAAACAGAGTTGAAATCAGGGGTTTGTTTTAGACATACTGAGTTTTGGATGCATTTTACATATATCCACCTGGAAACTATGAGAAGTTCTATGCATCAGAGTTTGGAATTCAAGTCTGGAGTGGTCTGAGCTACAGGGGAAAACAAAACAAACAAACACAGACTGAGACTGTCCACGGGATGGATGGCTACTTAAGACCACAGGAGTAGATGGGGTCACTTTGAATGAGAAGAGATAGAGAGAAAGAGATGCAAAACTCCCACACTCACTCACAAATAAAAGTCACTAGGAAGAAAGTAATGTGAACGAGGCTGTTTGTATCACAAGCAATTTCTTAATACCATCGGCAGTGCTGCTTTGATGCCATCAGTCAGTATTCCCAGCACTCAAATCCAGAATTGAATTTGTTTAGAGAAGTTGGATGCTCTGAGAATTAGTCACCCATCTTGGCACAGTGTAACATTCTCATCTTGGCGTAGGAACATTCTCTTGAAAGTTAGGCTGAAATGCATGCTTCACTGCTCAGGCTGCCCCAGCTAGAGCAACTCAGTCTGTATTCATCTTTGACCCTTGTTTCATCTCAAATCCTTGTTTTAGCTAAAACCAGGCTTCTGTTCCTCATCGCTGCCACCCATTGAGCAGAGCTGCATCTCTAATTCCCAGAAGACAAAGAATAGAAATAAAGATTCTGGTTCATAAGTTTGTAAACAATCCATTGTCGTGTTAAAGGCTAAATACATTTAGACATGTGTGGTCACACTGCTTTTTGTTTGCCAACCTCATTTTATGTAACCTGGACCAACAAAACCAACAAGAGGGGAAACACACAGGTATAAGGTCAATTCAAGGGTTCAACAAAGTGCTCAAAATGATAGAATCAGCAGATAAAATGTTTCATGGGTTGCTAAGAAACCTTAATCTGGGGAAAGAATCAGAATTAAGTTTTTGTTAAGAGGTTTATCATTCCCTATCCTGATCCTTTGATAGAGATAGTCTATAGGAATCTTAGCTTGGCAATTATATGGCTGTTATAATTGGGGAAAAGTTAGAAAAGGGGTTTGAACAAAAGGATAATAGCTTAAGAATTTGAGAAGTCACTTGGGAGAGCTGGGTCATCTTGAAATTGCTTTAGGCAAGTTTAAGCTGTTTAGAAGATTTTCTCTTTGTAAAAGAAAAGAAATAAAAGTAAGCATCAGTATTCTTCTGTGTGGTTTTGTACCTGATGAGTTACTAATAGTTGAGCAAAGCACTCATAAAATCCATTTAATTATTAAAACATAGCATTAGCAAATCTTATTTTCACTTGTCCTCAGAGAAAAGTTCAGTTTTGCATGTTGTACATGCTGCTATTTATATGATTTAACTTTTACTTCATAAAGGACAAAGATGCAGTCTCAAACCTCAATCATTCCAGGCAATGTAAATAGAAAATGTAAAAAAAATATGCAACCATATGGAGTATTTTAAAAATTTCTTGTAAATTTTTATTTTCACATGTGTACATGCTAAGTCGCTTCAGTCATGTCCGACTCTGTAGCCCACCAGGCTCCTCTCTGCCCATGGGATTCTCCAGACAAGAATACTGGAGTGGGTTACCATGGCCACCTCAGGGGATCTTCCCAACCCAGGAATCGAACTCAAGTCTTTTATGTCTCCTACATTAGCAGGTGGGTTCTTTACAACTAGAGCCACCTGGGGAGCCCTATTTTCATATAAATGTATTGAAAAGGATGTGAAACCAAGAGCTCTCATATACCCTTTATTCAGATGTAATTATTTACAGTTTTCCCCATTTGTTACTAATTTATTCCCTTTCTCTAATTCTCTCAATTAATAAATGAGAGATGCAGGGGGAAGAAAGAAGAGTGAGATATGGGCACATTTTCTTTGAGTGAGAAGCAGACGTGATAATATTTTATCCCTAATGTTTCCATGTGTATTTCCCAAGAACACAGACATTCTCACGCATAGCCATGGCACAAAATCAAGATATTTAACATGTATGCCAACAAAGGTCCGTGTAGTCAAAGCTACGGTTTTTCCAGTAGCCATGTATGGATGTGAAAGTTGGACTATAAAGAAAGCTGAGTGCTGAAGAATTGATCCTTTTGAACTGTGGTGTTGGAGAAGACTCTTGAGAGTACCTTGGACAGCAAGGAGATCCAACCAGCCCATCCTAAAGGAAATCAGTCCTGAATATTCATTGGAAGGACTGATGCTGAAGCTGAAACTTCAATACTTTGTCCACCTGATGTGAAGAACTGACTCATTGGAAAAGACCCTGATTCTGGGAAAGATTGAAGGCAGGAGGAGAAGGGGACGACAGAGGATGAGACGGTTGGATGGCATCACCGACTCAGTGGACCTGAGTTTGAGTAAACTCCGGGAGATGGTGAAGGACAGGGAAGCCTGGCGTGCTGCAGTCCTTGGGGTCACAAAGAGTTGGACATGACTGAGTGACTGAACGGAACTGACAATACTGTTATCTAATCCAGAGTCCACATCCAAACTATATCAATTCTGGGGAGAAAAAAAAAAACCTTTGTATGAAAACTATAAGCTTTTATACAGGATCCATTTTAAAAGAACACACTACCTTTAGAAATGATGTCTTTTTTATCTCCTTTAATCTGGAATATTTCCTTAGTCATTATTTGTCATAGATGATCTTGACACTTTTGAAGAACACTGGCCATAGTTTTCAACAAAAAGTGAAAATGAAAGTGTTAGTTGCTCAGTCATGTCTGACTGTTTTGACACCCCATGGACTGTAGCCTGCCAGGCTCCTTGGTGCATGGGATTTTCCAGGTAAGGACAGTGGAGTGAGTTGCCATTTCCTTCTCCCTTCTGTGTCGGGAAGGAGTCTTCCCGACACTGGGATCCAACCTGGGTCTCCCACATTACAGGCAGACTCTTTACCATCTGAGCTACCAGCAAAATCCAACAAATATATACACTGGCTTTAGCCCCTGAGAAGGACTGGAAATAATGACACTCCAATAACCACGTGCACACCTACCACACAGATCTCAGTCTCTAAATATAATTTCCTACTAAAGGAGCCAGTGATTTTTAACAAATGGCTGGTTTTGACACTGAAACTTCTATTCTACTGAGAGTGGCAAAAAGAAATGAGATAATGAAATTACACTAGGTAATTCTAGATTGTGAGAGGTGTTATAATGAAATAAGGGTATAATAATAAGAGAGACAGGTTAACTTTTGTTATGGTGGATAGGGAAGAACTCCCTCGTATGTACCTTTATGCTGAGACCCAAAGAAGAAGAAAAGGTCAGCCATGTAAAGATTGTAGGGAAAGAAATCTAGGCATGAAGAACAGAAAGAACAAGACACTGGTGTGGAAAGTGTTTGGCTGGAGAAGAACACTGTACACTGTTCTTGGTGGATGAGTTGTGGGGAAGGGGATGCTGAGGATAATGTGATTGTGATGTTGAATGAGGTTGGAAAGATAGGCATGAGCTGGTAAACCAAGTAATTCAGGTTTTATTCTAGGTGCAAAGGGAAGGTTTGGGGGTAATTTAACATGGGTAGTGACATAACCTGAGTCATGAGTTACAAAAATAAATTAGAAAGAGTGTGAGAATGAAAACAACGAGACCAGATAGGAAACTCATGTGAAAATTCAAACAAGAAACAGTGGTGGCCTGCACCAGTGGTGTCAGTCAAGATGAAAAGATATGAGTGGATTCAGATTACATTTTGGAGTTACAAACACCGAGATTTATGTGAGAATGAGAGTGTGAGGTGGCGGAGAAAAAGGGAAGGTTAAAGGGTGTTGTTCGATTTTCTATTTTTGGATCAAGCTTAGAGAAGAGCCACCACTCCGTTTTGAGCACAATATTCTAAGATGTTTTAGACACCAAATAGAAGCATTAAATAATCAAGGAAATTTACAAATTCTAAAGGTCCTAAGGGATTCTTCTTTCCTTTTTATGAGGTTTAGATATAAGTTAAATGAGAACATCTGAATCATTTCATCAAAAATGAAAAATTAAAGGAAACAGTAGTCACCTTCAGATAGTCTGCAAATTTAAAGAGCACTGTGTGGTGTTAAGAAAGATGAAATATTGAGATTACCTAGAATGATTTAAGGGAGGAATTATGAGAAAAATTAATTTTCTAAAATAGTCTGAAGAGCTACAATTGAATAAAGCAGAATATAAGTTAAACATCAGAAATAATTTTCTGGGCAAGAGTAATTCAGATCAGGATGTCTTTTAAAGTCTTATGAAAGCTCCTTCACCTGAAACATTAAAAATGAGATGATATAAAACCTAGTTTAGAAAGGCAGACAAAATATTCCCACAAAGGAGATGGAATAAATGTTCTAGCAATGTTTTTAAAAAGTATTTTTAAAAGTGTTTTTAAAAGTATTTAAAAGTTGTAATATTTATGAAACCAGATCTAGTGAGTTAAATGTTTCGCCTTTTTCCAGAGCAACAGCTATAGCTTTTTGTGTAATTTCTTAACAATCGGTGGGGATGAAGTTAAATGGGCCAGTGTAATTTTTTAAATGCCCTTTCTGGAAGTTTTTGTAATGCAGAACAGAAAATATTTAGGTGCATGTCTCATGTAAAATGGAGGTGTGCTAAAGAGGGATAGGAGAAAATTGATAATGCTCTGGGAAAAAAAAAACAGATTTGCCTCTACTTAAGTGAAGAAAACTGAGCGCCGAAAAATTGATGCTTTTGAACTGTGGTGTTGGAGAAGACTCTTGAGAGTCCCTTGGACTGCAAGGAGATCCATCCAGTCCATCCTAAAGGAAATCAGTCCTGGGTGTTCATTGGAAGGACTGATGCTGAAGCTGAAACTCCAGTACTTTGACCACCTCATGTGAAGAGTTGACTCACTGGAAAAAACCCTGATGCTGGGAGAGATTGGGGGCAGGAGGAGAAGGGGACAACAGAGGATGAGATGGCTGGATGGCATCACCAATTCGATGGGCATGGGTTTGGGTGGACTCCGGAAGTTGGTGATGGACAGGGAGGCCTGATGTGCTGCAATTCATGGGATCGCAAAGAGTCGGACATGACTGAGTGACTGAACTGAACTGAACTGAACTGAACTGAATTGAAGTGAAGAAAAACTAGATTTTAGAAGAGTATAATGCAACATTCAGGTGAAAAATATATAGCTGTTGTGAGTAAATGAATTTGCTCTTAGTTACAAAGAATTTTTATTCCAAAATGGCTTTAATAAATACAGTGTGCATGAATAAAATTGTCTTAAGAAACTGATACATCATTTCTATTTTTAAGGTTAGATATTGAGATTACTTGGATTTATTGTTTTCCCATTAATCATTATACTTCTGCAGAAAAGTTGTTTGAAGAACACTGTATTCTTGACACAGAGCATTGGTAATCTTTTTTTATTGTACAAAGGCATTTGAAATATTTTTCAACAAAAAAGCTTTTTATATACTATTTTTATGAAGATAGTAATTTCCATTAATAATAAACGTGACATCATTTATATACTGATACCCTAATTTGTTTCCAAAAGGATTTAAAGTAGAGTGTAGCTTTATGAATCTGGGAAGCAAAACATTTCTGCCATCATACAACACTCCTCTGCAGTAGTAAAAGAAAAGATGTGAGAGCCATTTAAATGCCATGAGGAGAAACATGAGAAAAATCAATGCTGCAATGAGTAATTGAATGATGTTTTCAAAGGCTGAGTAGGTCATCATTAGACATGACACGATTGAAACAAAATTCCTAGGGTTTTTCAACCTAATGTTAGTGGAATCCGGTAAGATAAGATGTTGCATTTACTGCTAAAATTTACATTGCTGTGAAGACTTAGAATACAGTCATCAAGCTAATATGAAATGAAGGAAGATGCAATAATCGAAGAGTATGAAAATCCAGTGACAATAATGGCCTTGAAATGCTGTAAATATAAGATATTTCTGATAACCTCCAAAAGCTGCTTTTTCACTAAAAGTAAGATCACAGACTTTATAAAATAGAACAAAAATAAACTTTAAAAATATAGCCAATAATGATACTTGAGAGAGTTTCCATGTCAGATACTTATAAGAGAAAGTTCTACCTAGAGAGTGAGATACATAGCCTTCCCTGGGTCATGATATCAGGTGCAACCTCCCGGATGATAAAAAGATTTATTAAATCTTACTTTATGTAACCAAAGCAGGGAATCCAACTTCAGGCATTTCATCACGCAGAGCCTCCCTGAGACTAGACTGTGTTGCATCTTTCCTCTCAAGGCTGTCATTACATCCACATAAGGAAAAGCAGAACAGCACTGTAGCCTGCCTCTCTTTGGTCCTACTTCAGTTATGTTATATGTGGCTTTCTATTTTCAAACTGTGTGCAGTGTGTGTGCGTGCTCAATCATGTCTGACTCTTTGCAACCTATGGGCCTGACAGGGTCTTCTGTCCATGGGATTTGCCAAGAATACTGGAGGGGAGGGTCATTTCCTACTCCAGAGGATCCTCCTGACTCAGGGATCAAATCTACATCTCTTGCGTCTCCTGCATTGGCAGGTGGATACTTTACCAATGAATCACCTGGGGAACCACTTTCAAACTATATCATCTTAGAAAGGAGTTCAGTTTTTAAACAATGGGACAAAATTGTAAAGTTTATATTGAATATGTCTAGTAATGCAAAGTCTATATCCTCTTTGTAAGGCAAACTCTTCCGTTGATGACTAGCAATGATAATTAGAGAAAAAAACTACGGAGTGTGTCAAATGTCCTTCTCTATAATGTTGGCTATTATTCCTACTGAGTTTTAAAGCACTATAAGAAATGTGCTTACCTTCTTCTCTAGGAAGAATTTTTTTTATATATTTGGAAAGAGTTACATCCACAGTTTTTGCTTTTTCAGTTTTATTTATTTATTAAGAATTATTTTATATGGACCATTTAAAGTCTTTATTGTATTTGTTACAATATTGTTTCTGTTTGGGTTTCTTTGGCTGGGATGCATGTAGGATCTTAGCTCCCCGACTAGAAATTGAACCTGCAGCTCCTGCACTGGAAGACAGTCTTTTAACCACTGGACTGTCATGGAAGCCCCAGTTTTTCGCTTTCTTAAACAAAATCTGGCCTTTTTAAACTGACAGAATATTGATTCTAGAACCCTCCCCCAAGCTAGTAATCTCTCCCTGATAGAGAGACTCCAGTGTGTACTAAACATGCTATAAACATGTGCTGACAAGAACCGCATACCACACACTAAATGTGTTTTCCTGAGAGATCATCATCCTCTTTCCTCTTGGCATGCTACTCCTATTGATATTAACAGCATTAACAAAACAAATGAAACATTAACAGCAACAGAAAAAACAAGCAACTGGATCCCCTCGTTTTATTGCTGGTTTATTGAATTTGCTGCCAACAAAACCCCTCATTCATTCTACCATGATGCTCTTCTATGTAAATTTCCTACAACCTTCCAATGTACACTTCCTTTTCAAACTTCCACTCAAGCCTTTATATTTAACTCAGAAAATAGTTGTGATTTTTTTAGTTCTGATTCAGCTTTCCAACAAGATTATCATGTGCACTCTCATTCTCCCTCTCTCTGTCTTTATCTCTGTGTCTCTCAGTCTGCGGTCATCTGTAAATCGGAAAGTCACACCTTCACTGTTTGTGTTGAACAGACTAAACAATGATCAAGTGAGGGCTGGGCAGTCTGCAGCTTGAAACCTTGCCAGGAGAATTTGCATACGCCACGATGTTCCAGCCCAGTATTGCCAGAATCTTCTTTTCTGTGGGAATGTAAGTCACTGCATTATCAGACAGCTGCTAATATTGTTACATTTTCTGTACAAGGAGCAATTAGCTTACCATGAGTTTGAAAGTGCGTATATTTACGCAGGACCGTGTACTTTAGTGTTTTAATTGAAAACTAGTGAGAAATATTTCAGGATCCAAAGCTTTTTAGAACTAGCTTTACCTGGAGCATCTCATCCATCTTACCCCTGATCTCTAGACCCAAGCTAATGCTAGACAGGCCTGAAGTAAATTATTCTAGAGATGTTCTTATATCAATAAAAATGCAAATAATGCCCTAAGACCTATCTTTTAAATTCTGCTTTAAGACAAATCACAATTTGGATATGGAAATCTATAAAAGTATGAGTAAAATTGTTGCCATCTAATAAAAATATTTTTCCAGGGAAAGTAGCTTTTAAAATCCTTTAAACTTCAGAAGAAATGCTGCTTAAATCAGAAAAAAAAAAAAAAAATCAACTTCTCTTTGGAATGGATTTGATTTATCACTGTTATTCTAATCATTAATTTTAGCTACTTCCTAGCCTCTAAGGTCTCAAAATGGAAATCTGGAAGTCACAGTTCTATTTCCTGCTTAAATGTTATTTTCTACTATCCTGGCCTCTTTAAAATTGTAACCTAAACATAGTTAATTTATTTCTACCTACCTCAAGGTATGTTATTTAATAGAGGCAGAAAAGATTAAATAGAGGAGAAAGATATTATGAAAATAATGTTTTATGTCTTTTTATTATTATACATTTAAGTCATGCTTATACATTTAATAGATTATGTTTTATTTCTGAAGTAGCCACATTTTATAATATCTTAGAATACTATTTTTATACTCTAAAAAACACAATTTCTGCTGGAAACTCTAAATAAATTCAACATTAGGACGAGCAAAATAAATAACAGGCAATATAAAACATTTTATCATTTGTTATTTGAGCAGTTGTAGTGAAACCACCAGAGAAGAATATGTAGTTGCAACCATCCACTGTATTTTCAAGATGCTTAGCAACCACGAAATGAATTTCACATCAAGACCATAATGAGAAAAAAGATTCCAGAATAATTTCCTCTTTCTCGAATTGGATATGAATGAACAGAGGAGGCAGATCATTTCTAAAAACAACATCTCATCCAATGGACTGAATCCTTACAAGCTTTGTATTAGGAGCCAACATTTGAAAAAAGCATGCAATCATTTTGACATGTTCGGGCAACAGTTATTTTGAATATAGTCTATTTTTTTCGGACGATAACAGCAAAAGCTGTTTAGTTTTGTTTGTCTTACAAGTTGAAGAATAATAACAATCTTCCCAAATGAATAAGGAAGCAACCTTCCTAAATTCTCCTGTGAATTGCTTCCAGAAGATATGATGGTATTTCTGTTATCCTTTCTCCATCGTGTATAATTATAGCTGTTAACTCTGTGACACAATCCTCCCATCAGTTAAATGAAAAACTTCACCTTTTAAATCTTTGTTCATAATATTATTATTGGTCTTAACACCTTATATAATTGTTAGTTGTAAATATGGTTGATACATTGGGATCAAGTTGCTATTTTTTCACTAAAGGTATGCTGTTTATTCTCCTTAAGCTTCATTTTCTTATTTATCCTCTTTAAGTGTCACTTTCTTGTGCAGAATGTGGAGATATTAATGGCCTGCACCTCATAGGGATTAATATATATGAATCAAATAATGAATATGAATTGCTTATAATGTCTGACATATAGTAAGTGCTCAATATATGTTACTTATTATTTATAAAAATATTCACCATGCCTGACACACAGTGTATAATGAAAAAATTGGAATTCAGGCCATTCTTATCATTTGCTTACTTCAGACTTTATCCCTTCAGGCTTTACGGATTCACCTAGTATTTCTTATATAGTGCTATTTGTATGATTTTATATCAGTGTTGCCTAATATATTATGGTTCTATTGGATACTCCTCTTTACCTGAAAACAAAAGGTTATATGGTAAAAGAAGCTTGGAATATGCAGGACAAATTTAAAGAGCATTCTCAATTTCATTAATATGTTAATGTGCATGATAAATTTCAATAGCAGCTATGTTGTTGCTGTTTAGTTGTTAAGTAGTGTCCAACTTTTTACGACCCCATAGAAGTCCACCAGACTTCTATGTCCATTGGGTTTTCCAAACAAGAATACTGGAGAGGTTGTCATTTCCTTCTCCAGAAAATCTCAACCCGAGAAACAAACCCGTGTTTCCTGCATTGCAGGCGGATTCTTTACCTCTGAGCAACCAGGGAAGCCCAATAGCAGCTATGCAGCTTTCCTGATATCTACTTAACCAAATAGGTTTTCCCTGGTGGCTCACTCAGTAAAGAGGCTGCCTACAATGCGGGAGACCCAGGTTCGATCCCTGGGTCTCAAAGATCCAGGATCCTTGGAAGATCCCCTGGAGAAAGAAACGGCAACCCACTCCAATATTCTTGCCTGGAAAATCTGGTGGATGGAAGAGCCTGGGGGTCTATAGTCCATGGGGTCACAGAGTCGGACACAACTGAGCGACTAACACATACATACATATACTTGGCCAAATGCCCAACACCCACATTCACCACCTTTCTTTAAAAGTTTTTCTGTTGTTGCTTATAATTATTATCTGCTTGCTTAGTTTTTACTGCCTTGATGACACATTAGTTGCACACAGGTTCATCAAGGAAAGTGACTGGGTTTCCAGTTGCCTTTATATCATTTGGCAGCATGCCACCTGGACTGATATGACCTTGGGGATTTTATCTTTATACATCACCCTGGCTTACATACTTAGAGTGTTGACTGAGCCACCTGCTTCTCACATGCTCCTCTCCCATCTTAATGAGATTCCTCTAAAGAGAGGACCTCTGCTATTGTTCACAACTCCTTTGAATAAGGTAAGCCGCTTACAAACAAACCTTCAAGCTGTGGGTATTTAAAGACAGGAACATACGTTTGCATGTCCAATCACATAAGTTAGCTCATATGTCTGGTGTACACTGTCACACGCATGCATCCCCTACAAGGGGTTGTGCTCTTGTGTACTTTACTGTACACTGCTGTATAGAGAGGGGCTTCCCTGGTAGCTCAGCTGGTAAAGAATCTGCCAGCAATGCAGAAGACCCTGATTCTATTCCTGGGTCTGGAAGATCCCCTGGAGAAGGGATAGTCTATCCACTCCAGTGGGCTTCCCTGGTGGTTCAGATGGTAAAGAATCCACCTGCAATGTGGGAGACCTGGGTTCGATCCCTGATTTGGGAAGATCCCCTGGAGAAGGGAATGGCAACCTACTCCAGTATTCTTGCCTGGAGAATTCCATGGACAGAGGAAGTTAGTGGGCTATCATCAATGGAGTATCAAAGAATCAGACATGACTGAGTGACTGAGCACACACATTGTATGGAGTATAGAACTACAGTATCTTTACTTCAAGCCCAGGATGTCCAGAAGCAAGTGTAAAATCAGTGGTGATGTAGTTGGTACTACTATACTTTTCAAGGTCTGTAAATGGCAACCCACTCCAGTATTCTTGCCTGGAGAATCCCATGGATGGAGGAGCCTGGTGGATCCATGGGGTCACAAAGAGTCGGACACAACTGAGCGACTTCACTTCACTTTCACTTCACTGTAAGATTAAAAATGTTTATTTTTTTGTGTTCACTTTTTGTATTTTATTTATGAGAAAAGTATTATAAACCTGTTACTGTACTGTACTACATAGCTGATTGTGTTAGCTGGGTACTTAGGTTAAATTTGTTGGACTTAGGAACGAATGGACTTACAAACACCCTCTCAGAGTGGAACTTATTCATATGTAGGGGACTTACCTTATCTGTGGGGCTCTTTGGCACTGAGTCAAGGCAGCAGAAGCCATTATTACCATGAAGAAAATCAATGCCACTTTCCTCCTCATCCTTTTCCATTCTCCAGACTGGAAGGGGCCAGCTGCCCTGCCAAGTTCTCCATTGGAAGACCATGTTTTGTGTAAGGGAATCTAACCTGACAGAAATCCTATGGGATTTCATCCAGAAATTCCTAAGTAGGTGATGAATCAAGAATGGAATTTTCTACAAAAATCAGGCTGTGGCCTGATCTCACTAGGGATTTGAGTGACCTAAAATAATAGCTAAACTTTAATCCCTTGAGGGAGCCTTAAAGAATAGCTTTATGAAGACCCTGCACGAGAACTCTTCAGTCAGTTCAGTTCAGTTCAGTGGCCTATCCTTTTGCCTTTTCATACTGCTCATGGGGTTCTCAAGGTAAGAACACTGAAGTGGTTTGCCATTCCCTTCTCCAGTGGACCACAGTCTGTCAGA
Organism: Odocoileus virginianus; assembly: GCF_023699985.2. Taxonomy (NCBI): domain Eukaryota; kingdom Metazoa; phylum Chordata; class Mammalia; order Artiodactyla; family Cervidae; genus Odocoileus; species Odocoileus virginianus. The sequence continues at coordinate 26,870,115 of NC_069688.1, forward strand.
CCTCTCCACCATGACCCGTCCGTCTTGGGTGGCCCCACACGGCATGGCCTAGTTTCACTGAGTTAGACAAGGCTGTGGTCCATGTGATCAGATTGGCTAGTCTTCTGTGATTGTGGTTTCAATCTGTTTGCCCTCTGATGCCCTCTCTCAGCACCTACCGTCTTACTGGGGTTTCTCTTACCTTGGACGTGGGGTATCTCTTCACGGCTGCTCCAGCAAAGCGCAGCCACTGCTCCTTACCTTGGACGTGGGGTATCTCCTCACGGCTGCTACTCCTGATCTTGGACTTGTATGAAGACCCTGCATGAAAACTCTTAGTCTTCAAAAAAAATAAATAAAATCCCTTGAGTTACATTCAATAAATACTTACAAAATAAGAGTCATGTATATAGTAACAATAACAAACCTATTGACAAAACAGTATATGGGAGCACATTTAGTGGAGAGATCATTAGATCACTCCTCCTATTAGAGTATTTCATAATAAAATGGTCATATTTTTATTTGCATTAGAGTATTATAATTTATATTATTTTATATATATACATACAGAACTACACTTATATATATATATATATATAATGTCTTTTTTCACATAGAACTATTACAGAGAGACTACCCTGCAGAAGAAATTTTGTAATAGCTCTGAATCCAAAAATTTTGCTATTAAACTTTTTTGTCATTGAACAGATTTTTACTTAAATATAGTTGATTTATAATATCATATTAATTTCAGGAGCACAACACAATGATTAAGTATTTTACAGATTATACTCCATTGAAAGTTATCACAAGATAATGTACCATTCCCTGTGCTGTTCAATATGTCCTTGTTGCTTATGTATTTGATACATAATAGTTTGTGTCTCTTTATCCCATACCCATATCTTGCCCCTCCCTCTGTTCCCTCTCCTTATTGGTAGCCACATTTATTTTCTATATCTGTGAGTCTATTTCTATTTTGCATGCACATTTGCTTGCATTTTTTAGATTTCACATTTAAGTGGTATCATATAATATTTGTCTTTATCTGACTGATTTCTCAAGGCATAATAACCTCTAGATCCTTTCCCATTGCTGTAAATGGTAGAACTTTATTTTTTGTTTTATGGCTGAGTAAATATTCTATTGTATATCACATCTTTATCCTTTCATCTCTTGATAGACATTTTCATATTTTGGCTATTATAAATAGTGCTGCTATGAATACTGGGATGCATGTATCCTTTCACACTAGTGTTTTCTTTTTTTTCAGGAGTGGAATTTCTGGGTCATATGGTAGTTCTAGTCTTAGTTTCTTGAGAAAATTCTATACTGCTCTCCAGAGTGGTTGTCCCAATTTACATTCCCACCAACCATGTAAGAGGGGCTCCCTTTTCTCCACATCCTCTCCAACATTTGTTATTTTTAGAGTTTTTTATGGTAGCCATAGTAAGGTTTTAAAAAGGACAAAGTAGGCGGGTAATACGGGAAATAAAGCTATTTCTATTTTATTCAAACTATAAAAGCACAAATAAATTAGTCTGACATCCAAACTAAAGAATTCGGTTGGTCTTCAGATTTAAAATATATTTCTGGGTAGTCTGATAAAATTTGTTTCCAGTTAGCTTTATGCCACTCCTGTTACCTTCCCTCCCATTGAATCTACTAACTACATTAGGCTTTGATGAGCTATGGGGCTGGGTGTTCAGCGGCTGTGTAGGTCTGAATGAAGAGAAGATAACAGTCCTTTATTTTGTAGTAACCACATTGTCATTGAAGATGAGGTTGGAAGGCGTAGAGTGGGTTTTCAAAAGGTGTTTTTGCCTTAAGAGTTGCTTTTGCACACAATGCCATGCCAAGGTGAATATTTTGGAGTGTATACCACACGCTAACACTGCTTTCACCATGTCATTAATTTGCCATCAGAGAAAAACAACCCTTTAAACAACTGTACCTTAAAAATTCTTTCAACTTCCTTATGTAGAAAGGTTTTCTCTGTTTTGCAGAGCAGTAGCATCTTTGCTGACTACTAAGCACAGTGTTCATGCGATGCTCCAGTTCAGAGCTTACATCTCGGCAGAAAACAGGTTGTGCTGTTTTTAAGGATCATGCTATCTATTTTTAAAAAAAATAGAACATCCTTCCTCCTGCTCAAAATAGAAGCTTCAAGCCAATGGCAGCAAAACTTTATTTTAAATCCAAGTGAAGAGCATCCTGTATCATGAACCACGTCAGAAACCTGTTAGGTACCACTTTGTTTATTTAAAATTGAATTTTAAGAAGGAAAACTAGCTTAGATGCAGTACTTCAGCTATGCTTCTAAGTAGATGAAATTAATTTGAGGGGAAAATGTGAACCAAAATATATTCCCTACAAAGTTTCCAAAATCTGTTTCTAATCACTTAAAAGAGAAAAATAGAGTGTGCATTAAACCCTCAGTCAGGAAAACAAAAGAAAAATATCAACATCTACAGGTGGGGTTGCTGGGGAAATGCCTATTTTTATTTCATAGAAGAGCAAATAGTCACATAAAGCATTCATTAATAGCCAGGAAACAAATCAGATGTTTTCTTAGGCAGATGAATGTAATGCATATTTATTAGAGAAAGGTTTAATTGAGTGATATTTCAAAAATCAGAACAAGCTTAAATATATTTTTTTCACTTAATCCTAATTTAGTACTCAGATCCATCTTGAGAGTTCATGTCAATCAAATATAATTATTAAGACTTGAAATAAATCTTTTACACATCCAAAAGTTTTCTTTTTTATTGTCTTGCTGAAGTGCTTTGTATTTTCTTTTGTTCTGAAATGTATCAGAATCTTAGAGTAATTGGAACAATAAGAATATACTCATGAACGTTTGCACATCTAAAATACATAAAGGAAATACAGAGTATATATATGTACAGACATGTGTGTGTATATATATAGCCTACATACATAGGCTCCCCGGTGGTTCAGTGGTGAAGAATCTGCCTCAAATGCAGGAAACACAGGAGATGCAGTTTCGATCCCTGGGTTAGGAAGATCCCCTGGAGGAGGAAATGGCAACCTGCTCCAGTATTCTTGCTTGGGAAAATCCTATGGACAGAGGAGCCTGGCAGCCTACAGTCCATGCAGTCAAAAAAGAGTCAGACAAGACTGAAGTGACATAGTAGGCACATACACATATATGTATAGACACACACACACATATATATAATGTTCTACATGAGATAAATGCAAGGTAAGCTGTTCTGGTAAAACTAAGATACTTAATCACATTAACTTTTATTTTACTTTTCATTTTGAAATACATACAATTTTACAAAAAAAGCATCAAGAATAATACTTGGCTCTCATTGTTCTCAGCACAACTTCCTTGCTCCTGTAAATTACCTGCCCACTCGCCAGCAACACCAGCCAAATCCTCAGCCCCACCCCCTGGACGCAGTGGCTGCACTGGCTGAATTCTTGACCCAGACCAAGGAAAAGCCAAAGAGACCACATTAACTTGTCAATATCATTTGAATTTTACTGAGAAATGCCAGGAGCTTCCAGATGAGTCTTCTGCTTCAAGACAGGATTGTACAATCTCCTTTTCACACATTTCCCCTTTTCTTGTAAACTTGTAAAGGAGAGTCCCCATCACAATTTCATACAGACTAGCAACTCTACATTTTTTCCCCAAAGGAAGCATCATCAGACTTGTGAAGTTTTAAATTTCATTTTTTACAAATTCTATTTCAAGTCTCCTTTCACAATCAGTAACTGTAGCAAACACTGGGAGAGAAAAAAAAAAAGTGAGGGGGAAAATGGGGAAATCAATTTTACCTCCTGCAATTACAGGAAATAAACTCTGTGAAATATTCTGCTTTATTGGACTGGGTCTGAATCATCAAATGAAGGATGTTTTATCTATTTGGCTTATTCACAGAATGTGGTTTATTACATTATATAGTAAACCGGAAGATGCTGGGTGAGTCATTTATCCACTTGTCAAGGTTCATTTAGTACAGGACCACCTCTGTTACTCTATATGTTATCATAGAGACTCAGAAACAGCAAAATGCATTTTTAGCCATTATCAATATTAGTCACAATCCTTCCTTTTATTATGCGAGGGACAGATATTTTGTAGAAAAATACAAGAAGCCAGTGACCTAGAAGGTAAACGATTTGCCTAATGTCCTGGAGAGGTTGAGCAGCTGAGGGAGATCAAGGTCTCGAGCTCCTAGTCTGGCACACAAACCAGGGAAACACATTGCTCTCATCAATGCATGTAATTGATAAGAGATTCCCTATTCCCACTTGCACACAGGAAGACGTTTATTACACGCCTTTCTGGGTGAAAAGGGACTTTAAGCCACAGGGTTTTTTTTCTTCCCCTACCATGCAAAGAGGGCATATTTGAATTAAATAAAACACCTCTGCATCCAAAGAAATGTAAAGAGTAAGAGAAAAGGACTATCCAGCTTAACATTTCTTTCCTTCAATAGAGAGGAAGGAGACAGAGTGTTCAGCTACTCAGAAACTGAATCCTAAATGTAACGAGTGATGTTTGTCCCCAAGTAAAGTCATATGACAAACATATGTGCTTGTAAAACAGCCCACTCCAAACCACGTACTGAAGTAAAAAGAGGGTGGAAGATGTATTTTATTTGATGAGCCATATACAAATCTTAGTGTATGTTCACAACCTCATTAAATATATGGCAGCCCCTTTGGAACAAACCAAACATGGTCACAAACTTCCTGAGCCTATTTTGGGAAATAGAACTGCTGGGCAAGTTAAGCTTCAGGCCACAGACTAACTACAAGCGCCACAAGTAGGGCTGGATGGATGGATTTCGAAACCCATAGTGCAGAGCCTGGGATATTCCCTCGGGGACTGGAGGCAGATCAGTGAGCTGTTACTCAGAGAATCACCATATTTGTCCATTTCTGACATATCTGAAAAGTTGAAGTTACAATAATGACATTGTGTCTTGTTTTATACCCTAATCTCACCTGTGGTTGAAGATCAGTACAGTAGTCTAGGAACTTTCCTGGAGATACAGTGGTTAAGAATCCACCTTACAATGCAGGGACATGGGTTCGATCCCTGGTTGGGGAGCTAAGATCCCACATGCCATGACGCAACTAAGTCCTGTGCTCCATAATCACTGAGTCCGTGTGCCCAGAGAATCTGTGTGCCCCAACAAAAAAATCCCTCATGACACAGCAAAGATCTCATGTGCCATAACTAAGACCCACTGCAGTCAAATCAATCAATCAATCAAAATATACCTTTGTTAGATTGAAAAATTAGACTTCAGTCCTGCAGACAGACACATACACACACACGGAAAATGTACATATTTTTAAATAGGATATTAATTTGTGACTTATATTATTATTGCCCTAATTTTAAAGTTTCAGAGCAGATTTTCTCCAAGCATCTGAGGAACTCTGTGGTTACAGGAAGGTATTCTTGGGGATGCAAGTCGTCTCTTAATTTTTCTCAGTTAGGTTAGATTTTTGTTGCTCTGATAACCTTTAAAAACTTAGAACAGCATATTCTACATCATCTGGAGGATCCCAAACTGCCATTTGATTTGTGCTTACAAACAAATTGATGCCACATGGTATTTCTAAAGGGAAAAAAGAAATGGCTTTAATATATAAACCATGCATTCACCCCCAAATGAAGGCCAAATGCTGTCATGATTTACTGTACAAAAGAAGTTTTCACAGCAGTTCCCAAAGGGCAAATTGGGGTGAAGTGAATCATCACATAACACATGGTGATGCAGACCTAGCCGTCCTGCCACAGGGAAGGCTGTAAAGGCAGTCCTTTGTGCCAGGGTCTCTGGCTTCCACTCCCATAACATATTTGGACCATGCATCAAAGGCAGGGGAATCCAGTCCTGATCACCATCAGCTGGCATCTCATAGGACAAACTGTGCAGAAGGCTTTAGCAGAGCACCTTTCCATGTAACAGGGGCATAAAAGGAACCTCACCTTTAAGCCTAGTGCAAAATGATGGAAGAGCAAATTGGGGCAGAAAGAGCGAAAGTGAAAGAAATAGGCTTGATAGAGGCTTTGTCATCTAAATTAGGTATCTCTTTTTAAAAATTCAATGCGTAACTGCTATATTTTAATGGATAACCAACAAAGACCTACTGTGTAGCACATGGAACTCTGCCCAATGTCATGTGGCAGACTGGATGGGAGGAGAGTTTGGGGGAAAACGGATAAATGCATATACATGGCTGAATTCCTTCCCTGTTCACCTGAAACTACCATAATATTGTTAATCAGCTATACCCCAATACAAAATAAGTTTTTTTTAAAAAAATTCAATATGTAGCAATTATAGATAGAAAGACCGAGAATTTTTGAAAGCGTGTATCCCATGCTCTTCCACTTAGTAAAATTTGAGCAGCCATTGTCAGACAGACTGTAATCATTTGGCAAAATGTGGTCCCCATCCTTAGGGTACTTATATTTTAAGGAAAAAGACAGGCTCTTAAAATAACTTTAGTATAATTGGAGTGCTTCGGGAGAAACAAAAGAGCACTTTTCCAGCATGATACAAATGAAGGAAGGGCCAGATAATCATGAATCACGATGGGTTTGTGTGGATGTGTATCAAAGTGAGAAACAGAAGTGGAGTCACAGATTTCAAGTGATGAAAGGAAGAGTATCAGTGCCAGACTCTACAGTAGACACACTGTTCTTCCTCAGGAGAGAGAATTTGTCCTTCTGCTAAACACCAACACACATGCTGTTTGCTGTAACATTTCAGTCTGCTGCATATTCTTGGCTGTTGTTTAGTCACTCAGTCATGTCTGACTCTTTGCATCTCCACTGGACTGCAGACCATCAGGCTCCTCTGTCCATGGGATTTCCCAGGCAAGAATGCTGGAGTGGGTTGCCATTTCCTTCTCCACATATTCTTGGTACCTTGTACTTAACTCAGCATCTGAGCTGCAGTCTTTGCCAACTCCTCTTGCTCTTTTTCTTATAAAGTCACAAAGTATACCAATAGCAGTTTTTTTTTTTTTAAGTAGTAATGAATCATCCCAGAAATACCCTAGAAATGCTAGGGTATTTCTAATATCTCAAAGGGCATTGCAAAATCTTAAATATGATTTTCATTCTTTTCAAAATTAAAAAATCAAGTATTTGTGTGGGAAAATTATTAATAATCCAAGAACACCCTATTATATCTTTCAAAGGGAAGGCAGAGTGATGCCTTCTCAAGATAGCCCAAGGATCAGAACAATTCAGGTTAGAATTGTGCTAAACTTATGAAAGCCATGTGGCTTGGTTAATTACTCTATAGTCCAGACTAGAAGGCATGCACGGATGCTAAGCTGCTTTATTCATGTCTGACTTTTTGCGACCTATGGACTGTAGCCACCAGGCTCCTCTGTCCATGGGATTCTCCAAGCAAGAATACTGGAGTGGGTTGCCATGCCCTTCTCCAGAGGATCTTCCCAACCCAGGGATTGAACCCACATCTCTTACGTCTCCTGCACTACAGGTGGGTTCTTCACCACTAGCGCCACCTGGCACACTCCCAAGGAGCTGCATTAAAGTTTTTCAAAGTCTTTCAAAAAATAAACTTGTAAGCATGAAGGTTAACAGAATGGGAAATGGTAACCCACTCCAGTGTTCTTGCCTGGAGAATTGAGGAGCCTGGCAGGCTACAGTCCATGGCCCCAAAAGAGCACGACTGAGCTCTGAGCAATGAAGGTTAAGCAGAGTCTTCTTCCTCTTGCCACTTTGGGGTCAATGCCACACATCAGCCTGGAAAACCGGAACCCAGTGGGTCCAAAGAGCTCCTCATGATTTGGATGCTTACAGCTTTTCAGTGGTAAGCCTACAGATCAAGAAAGCAAGTTGCAGCAAAAAGTGAAAAGGCTTCAAGCTTCAAAGGGAATTCTGAGTAATGGGATCTTGAGCCGGAGGTGCTCTAGAAATATGACCAAATTCAATACCTAAATATCTGACATCAAGTTTGATAAATTGGAAACTGTGAATTGACATGAATAATGACTATCTCCTCAGCCCCACCCATACTCATGTGATTCTACTGGAATTTAGACACAGAGAATATTGAAATAAAAATCCAGAAAAGAAAATAAATATATAACATGAAATGATCCAGCCTAATTGCAGTTTATGTTGATGTTGGGTAAGAATTCTGACTTCCCGAAGGTTATCCAAACCAAATTCTGGACCCTTGGAGAGTGTTCTGTATTTATTGTTCTGTAATTTTACCTGCCATTTCCTAGTGTCCTTTGTGCTTAGGAAATATTTTGTGTATGTCTCTTTTTTGCAGCATAGCTGCTGGTTTCAGTGAAAAATGGATGGTGAGGTATTTATTCACACACAGAGTTTTCCTTTCCTTTTTGCATTCTTTAAAAATAAAACCTTATAGCTTCATCCCCCTAGGTAGTGATAGAAGTCAGGCAGAAATTATTTAAAGGAAAAAAATGAGATTAATATTTTAGTTTGAATGTCAAAGCAGAGGGAACTTGGGCAGTGTAAAAGGGTCATGAATTCACAGGCAATATTATCTGTAGTGTTTTTTCTTTATATATAACTGTAGAAAAAGATTTAAAATCTACTGTTTAATTTGAAATAAATATGTAACTAAAACTAAGTTGTTTTTTTAAAGTTAAAAATTTTCCATTAGCTCTTTTCACTTTCTTTGTCTTTTATTCATTTCACCGCTTTCTTGAAATCTCATTCCATAAGCATGTTTTATTAATGCTCTATTAATAAGCATTCACTTAAAACATGACTGATTAAAAAGTAGACCTGATTTTAAGTAAGTGTTCTGAAAATGTTTCATTTATTGAATTCATTGAGGTTTAAGTTCTCATTTGTATTGCTAGAGGGTAAATTACAGATACTTATGCTTGTTTTATCATTATAATGAAACCAGTACTCATATTTGCAATACTAATTAAAATTCGGCTCTGACCCACATAAATTCAGCCTCTCCCCCAAACAGATTATTTTCAAATCTTTATACAAAGATTACTATATATGTGTGTGTGTGATAATGAAAATATCTATCTTTGGTGTAACATGATCAAGGTTAAGAGAAAGTAAAAATTAGGTTCAGACTTTTTAATACTGCAGGGTACATTTTAAGTACCCTACAGAGAGAATTAGTCACACGACTCCCATTAACTTTAATGGAACTTGTATGGGCAAATTGTATGCTGAAATTCTTAGGAAGTGAGACGTCAGGAGAGTTTACCAGTTTCATTTTTCCTCTTCAGAACTTCAGTTTTGACTACCTTTACTTTCTAATGGTCTAGAGGGAGGACATGCCAATAAAAATGATTAACATAAATGTTTTCCAAGTTTTATAAGACCACATTTTCTCTGCATTAAGCCAGAAGTTAGAAATCTGCAAACAATGCTTCAATAATAGCATTTGAGTTTCAATTAGCAAGTAAATATATCTAAATAAAGAACATAGCTTTCAGACAGGAATATAATAGTATTCTTTGAACATGAATACTGTAGGATTATTTATCCCCTAGCACTTATTCATTTTTCACATTCCTTTCACATTTTCACATTACAATAGCAAAATCAAAATTTTTAAAGTAATTTCAGTTTAATAAATGTGAAATTAAGTACCTTTGTATTACTACATGTTAAGTTTATATTTGAAATGAAATGTATTTGGAATTTTACATATTATTCTTATTAAATTATTTAACACACTTAGGTACTGATGAAAAAGAAACACATAGACAATTAAAAAGCATCCTCATGAAAAGCAAAAGGAAACTAAATGTTCTTTACAAGCAATATCTTTCCACAATTATGGATTCAATCTCCTGACAATGTGGTGAAGTTATGATCAGCTAGCAAACCCACTCAAAAGACTTTAGTATGATATTAAATTTATATTTACCATACAAAATAAAAAACAGACGAAGATTTCTTAATGTCCACTTATTCAAGATGCTCATAGCATTATAAAATCTGGAAACAACTAGATATCTCTCAGCTCTCTCTTTTCTCCTCAAATAGATCTATCTGTATTTCCAGAATTTTCTAGAAATTCACCATTTAAAACATTAAAAAGTTTTTAAGAGAATCCTCACTGTAAGCTGTAAGAATCTTTTTTTTTTTTTTTTAAATCCTATTTGGGTATCTAAATGACAAAAAATGGATTTTTCAAACCAAAATAACCTTGTTTAATCAGGAATAAAAGGCAGACATTAATGAAAGCACATATAACTAACACATAAATAATTTCATCTTGGATTAAAGTTTCAGAATAAAAAAAAAAGATCTGTCAAATGCAATCTGTTACATAAGCAAAGTTTCCTGTAAAAATATTGCTTTGTTTTCATGCAAACCCTTGAAACACGCATGCCATCAGTGACCATTAGTGCTGCAAGAAACATTAGCCATCCAGTCTACTCCATCATTTTAAAGGTAAAGAAATTGATCCTGAAAGAGGTAAATGATAATCGTAAGGCCTCTCAAGTACTTTGTTGCACGGAAAACTAGAATCCAAATATCGATTCCTCATGCATTCATTGAGCAAGTTTTTACTGAGTACCTACCATGGCCTTACACAGTTGTAGGAAATGGATTCAAGTGATGAAAGGAACATACCAGATCCTAACCATCATGGATCCAATATTCTAAATAGGGAGATAAAACAGAAGAAAATAAACAAAGAAAAAAGACAATTTCAGATTGTGGATCATATGCAAAAAGACTTGGTATGATTTTTACCAACTGAGAATGCAGCTATTTGCTAGGATTTCTCTTCTCAACTCTGATATCTCCTTTTCTCTCCTTATAGTTAAAACAAAGGGAATTCCCTGATGGTCCAGGGGTTAGGACTATGCACTTTCACTGCAGAGGGCATGAGTTCAGTCCTTGGTCCAGTCCAGTTTCTGCTTGGGGAACTAGGAACTCAACGGGCTGTGCTATGTGGCCAAAATTTAAAAAAAAATAAAGAGCGATTTATCAGTAGATCTGCCTTTTAACCATCCCTCATTAGTCAATTCCCTCAAAAGGCATCCACACATCCATAAAACACATCAATATTTGCCTTGCTTCATATAATGTGTTCATGAGATAGCAAAGATGTTCAATTTCACTGGAGTTTTTAAGTATCTGAATTACAGTTTTTGGACTTTTGAGTTTGTCCCTATGTCATAGGAGAAGTTCAAGGACTGAAAACCCAAGATCAGGTGATAAAAATACTTTCAGAAAATGTGTGTAGTTAAGGATTCTCCTGCAGATCAAAATAGCTATCCCTTCATGGTTATTTCTCATTCCATGTGATTTTTCTGTGTAGAGAACAAAAGAGAGTTTGAAAGATGAGGTGGGGTATGAATCTGGCTGCTTGTAATTCTAATAAATTACACTGACTGTCTTGTCTTCAATGTCAGACAGTAAAACTGTTTCCCCTAACTAGCAAAAGGGATGCTCAGTGCTTTTGCCTTTCATTTTTTCTTAATGCATAATTTATGTATGGCCCATTTATTAATAACCATGAAGTGCTGTACCTAGAAACCTGCTCACAAAAGAACAGGATATATGGAATCAAAATGAACATTTCATAAGGCAGATAGTATTTTTATACGAAAAAAAAAATCTTGGCCTAGCTAATTCTTTCTGAGAAGGTTGAATAAAATCCAACATATATTACTCAATTATTAATATAACCATACTTATCATATTAAACAAGAATTTTAACTATTTTCTGATAAATCTCAAGGGAAATAAAATATTTTTATCATGACATATTCTACCAGGGCTTCCTGGTGGCTCAGTGGTAAGGAATCCACCTGCCAATGCAGGAAACACAGGTTCAATCCCTGGGGCGGGAAGATCCCCTTGGAGAAGGAAATAGCAATCCATTCCAATTTCCTCCAGCCTGAGAAATCTCCTGGACAGAGGAGCTTGGCAGGCCACAGTCCATAGGGTTGCAAAGAGCTGGACAGGACTTAGCAACTAAATAACAGCAAAATTCTACCTAGAAGAGAAAATATTTCAGCAAAGCACCATTTCTGTGCATTCCTTCAAGGCAGACAAACTTTATTATTCACCTGGCATTTATTTTCCTCGCCTAACATGAATGACACATTGTACTGTAATTATAATAAAATCTATAACAGATAATATTTATGAAGTATAATAATAATTATTTGTGAGGCAACAATTTTATAAGCTAGGTAGTATTATCATTTCATGTTATCAATGAGGAGAGATTAAATATTTTGCCCAATGTCACACAGTTGATGAGAGGAAGAAACGAGGATTTGAACTCAAGCATCTAAATCTTAAACTTATCTTCTTAATCATTAATTTCACTACTTCCCATGACCTGTTTAGCGTAGACATTCAAAAATGCATTAAAATTAAATTGAAATCTCAATAGATTTGGCCTTTTTGATATAAGCCATTAGGAAGACTGAAGTTTCTAAGTAAATATCAAGTTCATTGAATAATACTATGTTTGCCAAATATTCCAGACCTTGTAGAAGTCTAGAACTGAAAAGGATTTTATCAATCATTCCAGTCCAAGTCCCTCCATTTTTATGCATGAATTCAATCCCTTATGAGTTCAGAGAGGTATAACAGGCTACTGAATGCCAAACAAGACCAAATTTCCTGATTTACAGGCAAGAATATTTGAAATGGGCTTTCCAGGTGACACTAGTGGGAAAGAATCCACTTGCCAATGAAGAAAATGCAAGAGGTTGAATCCCTTGGTCAGGAAGATCCCGTGGAGTAGGCAATGGCAACCCATTCCAGTATTCTTGCCTGGAAAATTCCATAGACAGAAGAGTCTGGTGGGCTATCGTTCATGGGCCTGCAAAGAGTTGGACACAACTGACCACGAGCACAATATATGAACTACACCCTACTGTTTTTATTTCTGTTCATGTATTTATTTGCAAATTAATTGCTCATACCTAGATTGTTAGCTTTACATAGTAAAGCTATGTATGGCGGACAGACTCAAAGGGTCTGGTATTGGAGTGGGCTGCCATGCCCTCCTTCATGAAATCTTTCTGACCCAAGGATTGAACCTGTGTCTCTTACATTGGCAGGCAGGCACATTCTTTACCGCTGGTACCACCTGGGAAGCCCCCTATTACCTCTACCTCTTGATGTCCATGGCCTTGTGGGACTCCTTTTCCTTGAGTATGGATGAGATGTGTGACTTGCTATTAATCAATAGAATATAACAAAGGTGAAGAAATATGCATAATTGCATGTATGTGATTATGCTTGTTAAGATCACAGCTCCCATTTTGCAGGAGTCTCTCTTGGTCTTTCTGGCTTTGATGAAACAAGCAGTCATGTTGGAAGGCTCACGTGGTAAGAAATTGAGAGTGGTTTCTAGGAATTGAGAGAAGCTTGCAACAAATAACCTGCAAGGACATCCAACTGACAGCCAGCAGGAAAATGAGGCCTTCAGTCCTACAACCACAGGAAATGAATTATCGCAGTGACCAAAATTAAGTGAATGTGCAAATGGATCCTTCCCTGGTTGAATATTTAGATGATAACTCCATCTTGAATAAAGCCTTGTTTTTAGAGAACACAGCTAATCTGTGTTTAGACTCCTGATTCACAGAAATTTTCAGGTAACAAATATCTATTGTTTTAAGCCACTACTTTAAGGCACTTTCTTACACAACAATAAAAATTAACATATATAGTCACCCTTAAAATGACAAGTCCCTGACACTAAATTTAGAAGTTTAAGTAAAGTTTTGTTACTTTTTATGTAGTAGGAGGACTCCAATATATCTGTTAAATGAAAGAATGATAAAATATCTTTAGTAAAACATCAACAAGGAAGAAGTGACACATGATTATGTATTAATATGATTGCAACTTTTAAAAAAAGCTTATTGCTTGACAATTCCACTTATTCTTTTATTTCTGTGTATGTAGAGCTAGTGTTGCAGTCAAAAATAGCTTTGGTTGGAATCTCAAGATTAGAAAAGAAGTTACTTCTCTAGAAATTTTCCTTTTGCATGTGATTTTAATTTTTTAAAAAATTTTTTAATTTGTGGATAATTGCTTTAAAATGTTGTGGTGGTTTGTGTAGTACAATAATATGAATCAGTCATAATTATATATATCCCCTCCCTCCCTTCTCACATCTCACCCCTCTAGGTCATCACAGAGCACCAGGCTGGCCTCCCTGTGTTATTTAGCAACTTCCCGCTAGTTACCTATTTTACACATGATAGTGTATATATGTTAATGCTACTTTCTCAGTTAGTCCTACCCCCTCCTTCCCTAATGTTAGTTCTCTACATATATGATATGTATGATGCTATTATAGTTCCCCTTGTTACTTCAGGATCAATGCTGTAAAGATTTCATCTGTTGGCTTTTTAACAATCATTTCTGTGTTTAAGTTCTTAAAAGAACTTGTGACTTGTGACTATGTTTTCCTTTTTAAAAACTCTAAATCATGCTTGAATGCATGTACTTTATCTGAGTTATTCAGGCATTCTATAATGCCTAGTAATAAGTTTTCAAACACCAACCAACTATGAAAAACACATATGTAGATTTGAGTGTTTATAAATATGCTAGCTTAGTTTTTAATCTATTTATTTTTTAATTGACAGATAATTGCTTTACAGAATTTTGTTGTTTTTTGTCAAACATCAACAAGAATCAGCCATTTAATGTGACTATCTGTAAAACTAAGGTAAAATGGCACCATTTCCACAGTTACTATTTGACCATAACATTACTAGGATTATAGCAAATGAAGTTAAATACAGTGGCCAATTAAAACTATCCTGAACTTAAAAAGCCTTCATTTTGTACACTTAAATTTTTCAGGTTATTTTGCTTTCAGACATATAACATGGCTAATAAAAATAAAAAAGAATCTCACCTATATTAAGTAAATTTAAAATCACCCAGTTTGCATCATTTTGTAGATAAAGTTATTGAAGTTCAGAGAGAGACCAAAAGTGATGAGGGACAGAAGAGCACTGGAAATTTCTTCTCCCAAAACTAATGAATGAGAACATGTGTGTGTGTGTGTGTGTGTGTGTGTGTGTGTACACTCAGTCACTAAGTCATGTCTGACTCGTTGCAACCCCATGGACTGTAGCTCGCTAGGCTCCTCTGTCCATGGGACTTTTTAGGCAAGACTACTATAGTGGGTTGCCATGAGCAACGACCTCTAATTTCATATATACTTATCAAAATTAGTAACTGAAACAGTCATAAAAGTAGAATATACCAGTTATGTGCTCCTGTCTTCTCTTAGAGTACAAGGACCTAAATATTGAAACCTTAACTTCTATATACAGATTTATGCTTTCAGATGCATACTGAATACCAGGAAATGTTAATACAAGAGAATCTTAAGTAACAATTTCCCAAAAGAAAAAAAGTATCTTAAGAAATCATGGTTGTGGAGGAATAGGAATATCGTGTCAATATAATGAATAATTTTTGAAAAAAGATGGACTTTTTCATTCACTGATAAATAGTGGGATTCACTATATTTGCTGAATCTGAAGCATTGCTTTCTGTGCTTTTGAAAAGAGCTATCTAATTACCATTCATTGTTCTAAACACATACAATGAAAGCCAGAATACGAAGCACAATGAAATTTGAAAAAAATTAGAAATTGAAAAATAAAAACTGATTACAGATTATTGACAATGTATGATAGATGCTCAGAATTACTTATGAATATTATAAATTATGTACCAATTTAGCAATTCACAATCTCTCTAAAAGTTACATGTTCTGTATTAAACAGTAGAACTATGATAACTTAAAATAATTTTAGAAAGTCTAAAATAACCAAACACTGTCAAACTTTTATGTTTATTCACATTTAAAACTGAAAACCTGTACATTTGGGGGGATTTTTTTACCTATTTCAAAACACAATATTTTGTTTTTCTCATTCTACTTAGAGGTAAAAGACCAAACGTAGTTAGAAAAAAAATATGATTTTTAACTTTTGGAATACAAAAGCAATTAGGAAAACTGAAAATATTTCACTCTTACAAACAGTACTTTAAAAGAAGACCTGAACCAATCTGTTCCAGAGGTAAATACTGGGGCATAAGTTAAAATAGAAAAGTTTTTTAATTGAACAACTTACAGGCTCTTAGCAACTTTCTTTGTTGGAGTGTGTGAACTTTGGAACTCTTTTTAGAACCACATGGTTTTCATATTCAGTATGCCTGCATGCATATATATGTATAGATAATTGCTATGCCTTGTACCAAGGATATGAACTGTGTAAAATTACTGTAGGAAGTTGTAAATGATGTATGAAATGAGAAATCTTTGCCCACTGGCAGTACATAGATAGAACAGAGATAGTGACGCACAATCTCTTCTCTGTCATTTGTCATAGTATTCATCTTATAAAAGGCAGAACCTATCAATAAACTTGAGTGTCAAACATGCATGCTAAACAATATATTGTATTTTTCCTTCTTCAGGTCTTACCTCTTTCTTGAAAACCAGTTTACAAAAACCTCTGAGCCCAAAGAAAATGTAAAGAACTTCTATGTTAATGATTTCAATTATCCATCCAAATCATTAAATGTAGAAATTCTAAATCTCACTGTGTGGTTTACCTTTTTTAACCTTATATGCAATGATGTTGAATTTTCAGACTTGCCATCCAAAGGAAACCTTCCTATAAGGACATATAAAGAGGCTATATCTACAATATCTAACATGCAACCATTTAACATGTCAGAGAGCAGCACTGATATTTTCATCTTGCCTCCCAGTGCTTGAAAGACAAGATTTCACCCTTCCATTGACTAGAAGAAGCAAATGGAAGCAGCATCTTTCTACGAAATCAGTTTTCATATAAAGTTCTTGTGGCTGACTTCATCTCACTGACGAATCCCCAAATCAAATATTTGACCAAACAATTGTGGCAGTTAAACTTATACAGATCCAATGCCATCTTTTCAAAAAATATGCTTGTACCTGGAAAATTGAAATTTATTTTTAAAAGACCATTATAAGTTGTCACATACTTTTAGATTACAGAATTTAAATCTAGAAATTAAAATAAACAACAAAGGATCCAAGGCTCCATCTATATATGAATTTAAAACCAACATGATCAAGTAAGTTAAAAAAAAAACACACGAAAGCATAAGCTAAACTATGTTTCTTGTCTTCAAGGAGTTGACAGCTTACTAATGTAAAGTTCAAAGGATGAGAAGTATTTTTCCATGACACCTGAATTTTATTTTTTATGAACACAGGAATACGGGAAGAAATTTAAATATTCATGCAATTGCCTCTTCCTCAAATGTTACTGTGTTCCCTCATGTACCATTTATGGTTTCGTTTAAAACAAACAAACAAAGAATATGCTTAGGCATTCGACTTTTTTACAGTATGTTATTTGATAATTCTTTCTGAAAATTGTAAAACAAATATTTCCTTACCAAGAGTTCATCTCTTCTTGGAATCACAACTGATTTTTCTTTTGCTTGATGGAGTTAGAAGTAAAATATCTGATTTTATTTCCCATCAGCTGACCTCATAGATGAACGTATTTCATTTTGCATATGAGTCACATAAAAATGATGTTATCATTTTTCGCTGTGAATAAAGTCAAACAGCATAAGACAAAACAGTAACTACATTTGGCTTTTTTTTTAAAAGTAGAATGTAAATATTGTCTTATTACAACAAACAGGTAAAGAGTAGAAATTAAATACAAACCTTCAATCTCAAGAAAAACCTTTCAAATGTTGATCCATTATTTAGATTATATTTAGAACCCATGCATTTCCACCACCACCTTAAAGGTTGATGTACTTATTATACTAATGTTTCTTTTGTGCTCTTTCTCTTCCTTTCATTGCAGTTGTCCCATTTTGGTTGGTGGGACAGCTGTCACTCAGTTGCTACTACCTATTCAGCTCCTTGTCCAAGATTCAGTTCTTGTTACTTTCAACTGTTGTTTAGTCAATAAATCATATCCAACTCTTTTGTGACCCCATGGACCACAGCCTGCCAGGCCCCCTGTCCATGTCATCTTATAGGCAAAGATACTGGAGTGGGTTGCCATTTCCTTCTCCAGGGGATCTTCCTGACCCAGGGACCGAACCCTTATCTCCTGCACTGGCAGGCAGATTCATGACCACTGAGCCACCAGGGAAGCCCTGTTACTCTCATTAGCTTATAAGAAATCTCTGTTTCTCTATTCTCCTTCTTTCCTCTTTTCAAGTATGGATAGATATTGAAACTGTGGAGTCAGCATATTAACAACTGACTGCTGTCCAATTCCTCTCTTGTGACATTTTCAATTTACATGGTTTAGGTGATCAAAAACACAAAATCTGGGACCATTCAGAGAGTACCACCTGGACGGACAATTAAGGAACACTTGTTCACATCCATCTGTCAGATCGTTATCCCCACCATCCACACAGAGATGCTATCAAGTAGCATCAGTGACCACTTATTTTCTTTCTCAGGACAAATAAACCATCCCCACTCCATGCACTGGAGTGACAGCACAACACTGGGGTTAATTTAAATGAGTAAAATAGGAAAAAGTCTGAAGGCAAGAAAAACAGGGCCTCTTCTGATATTGATCAGTTACTCCGTGTTAAAACAATCAGTAAAATCAGTCCAGTATGATCCTATTTACTCTTAGGTAGGGGTAAGTATTCCAAACTAATTGTAGGAGTTGTACCATTGGATTATATGTTTTTGTTTTTTTATTTCTCTTCGTGTATATACAGTAATGTTGAAATCTGCACAGAACTTTATACAACTTACAACACATCCACGTGGATCTCTGGATCTGCCACCTCTTCTATTAGGAAATACTCATATGAGCTTCAGTTGACTCAATCCAATTGAAACATTTAAACCCACATGGTGAGGATGAGACTTGAGGATAAGTCAAAATGCCTCATAATTTGATGGCTCAGATGATGTATCTACCTGCAATGCAGGAGATCCAGTTTCGATCCCTGGGTCGGGAAGATCCCCTGGAGAAGGGAATGGCTACCCACTCTAGTATTCCTCCCTGGAGAATTCCATGGACAGAGAAGCCTGGAGGGCTACAGTCTACAGGATCGCAACAAGTCAGACAAAACTGAGCGACTAACACTTTAACTTTTAAAAATTCCATCAACAATAAATATCACAGTAAAAATTATTCAGGTTACCTTTTGTTAATCAGAAGGACAGAAACTCTCTCTCTCTCAGGTCCTTTCCTTGGTTCAAAGTATATTTCGGTTCTCCCACTGTCTACCGCCCATTTTTTTTCTGGTAGTTGTACTTCCTGCTAATCATTTTTCCTGATAACTCTCTAGAAATATTTACTCAGTTAATCTCTAAATTTGACACCAGAGTTAATTTGCATCAAAAGAGCTACATTTGTTAAAGGTAAAAAGACCACTTAATTTAACCAGTTTTACTATAAGCATGAAGTTGCTGCTTATTTACTCAAGCCAGACATCCTTTGCAGCTAGCCTTCTTCTGTGGGTAGAACTCTTTTTCCACATTCCAATAACTCCTGGCTCTCCTTGCTCTTTTTGGGCTAAGTAAGAGCTCCCTGCTCTTCAGTTTCTGTTAGTCCTGTTCATTTCTAAACAAATTCTTCAGTCAGACTCATCAATTGTCTCATTGAGTGTGCTATCTTATTTTTTGATAGATCAAATCTCCAACTGTGTGCCAGAATTCAGTCTTTTCTATATACTGTTTTGTTGAACCTTATGTTGATAACATAACCCATATTTTATACATAAAGAAATAAAGACTCAGAATGTTTAATAAACTTTCCATGAACTCAACTAATACATAAGATAGCCCAAAATTAAATCATAGTCTCTTACTCAAAGTCTAGGATTCTTTCCCCTGCTGTTCCGTTTTCTTCTCTTCCCTCCTTAATGGTGTGCCCTTGGTAACATCCACCAGGGCTTATCCACTGAGGGCCTTCAGACCACTGTAATGGATTGAAACTGTATCCAGCTAAGTTCATAGGCATACAGAAACAACCTGTGTGTGCCTGACTAATAGTCATTTTGGCCAAGAATAACTACTGAGCATTAGTAAAGGGTCAAATTTTTCACTATTACTATCAACCCTGAATCTAAGGACTGCCTCCGTATGGGTTCTGAAAGCATTAAAATTAGAATTATTTTTGCCTCTCCTGATGACACCACCCTTATGGCAGAAAGTGAAGAGGCACTAAAAAGCCTCTTGATGAAAGTGAAGGAGGAGAGTGTAAAAGTTGGCGTAAAGCTCAACATTCAGAAAACTAAGATCATGGCATCTGGTCCCATCACTTCATGGGAAATAGATGGGGAAACAGTGGAAACAGTGTCAGACTTTATTTTGGGGGGCTCCAAAATCACTGCAGATGGTGATTGCAGCCATGAAATTAAAAGACGCTTACTCCTTGGAAGGAAAGTTATGACCAACTTGGATAGCATATTTAAAAGCAGAGACATTACTTTGTCAACAAAGGTCCGTCTAGTCAAGGCTATGGTTTTTCCAGTGGTCATGTGTGGATGTGAGAGTTGGACTGTGAAGAAAGCTGAGTGCCAAAGAATTGATGCTTTTGAACTGTGGTGTTGGAGAGGATTCTTGAGAGTCCCTTGGACTGCAAGGAGATCCATCCAATCCATCCTAAAGGAGATCAGTCCTGGGTGTTCATTGGAAGGACTGATGCTGAAGCTGAAACTCCAATACTTTAGCCACCTCATGCGAAGAGTTGACTCATTGGAAAAGACCCTGATGCTGGGAGGGTTTGGGGGCAGGAAGAGAAGGGGACGACAGAGGATGAGATGGCTGGATGGCATCACCAACTCGATGGACATGAGTTTGAGTAAACTCCGGGAGTTGGTGATGGACGGGGAGGCCTGGCATGCTGTGGTTCATGGGGTTGCAAAGAGTCGGACACGACTGAGCAACTGAACTGAACTGAACTGAACTGACAACACATTAAATAAAAAGGATGGCAAATGGATAGACAGACAACACAAGATAAGATAGCAGACTATTAACAGATCAGGGGCAGGGCGGGGGGTAGGGATGGTGGTTAAGAGACTTAGATCTAGGTGTTGACCATGGAGAAAACAGCCAGTTTATTCACTGCTCAGTGACTCGGTCAGTTGGCAATGCCAGCAGGTGGAATCTAATAAGGGAATGCAGATTCTAGAGTTCCATGGCGCTGTAGGGGTCAACTGGGAAGTGGTCTATGCTCAACAAAACTGCAAGTTCTTAGGGATATGGGGGAAAAAATAGTACTAGTAAAAATTAGGTGACAATCCAGAATAATACATACTCTTTAGATTTGTTTGGGAGAGTAATTAAAATGGCTTAGACGGTGAAGAAATCTGTCTGCAAGGGAGAAGACCTGGATTCCATCTCTGGGTGGGGAAGACCCCTAGAGAAGGGAATGGCAACCTACTCCAGTATTCTTGCCTGGAGAATTCCATGGACAGAGGAGCCTGGTGGGCTACAGTCCATGGGGTCGAAAGAGTCGGACATGACTGAGCGACTAACACTTTCACTTTCTTCATATAGTATATGCAACTTGGTGCAAAGTATATGGGTGGCATAATGAAAGATAAGGGGAAAGATGCTAATAACTATGGATCTGATAAGATGGTCTCAAAAGGTGGGTTGGACCTAAAATATAGGCCAGTGAATAGCAGAGATCTTAACTGGAATTAAAAAAAAAACACCTGGAAATCAGGCATGAACTAGTATCATGTCTCAAATATAAGCACCTATCCTACAAACACTTGTGTTCCTACAAAATTGCAACAGAAATATGACACGTGCTGACAACCCTCCCCAGACCTCTCTCCACAGGCACTCTGCTTTCCTCTGAGAGTCAAACTTCTAAACTTACGACACAAATTAGACCTGTTTTTTTCCCACAACTGACCTGTGATCGGAATTACTGTTCCTTTTTTTTTATCAAAACCCTTATTTTGAAATTTTAGGTGTTAGAAAATCTATGTCATAATTGTTCATGAGATAAGGACTTTAATGTTTTCTCCTCAAGATGTTTGTTAATCTAAGTAATCTTTAATTGGTTAAGTATTTTAATGTTTTCAGGAAGTACTCCCATGAGCTGTGGAACATTGATTGGTAACCATTAACAACACAAAGAAGAAAAATTTTGTTCTATTTGTAGAGGACAACTGCTTCCTAGAAACTTTTAAGGAAAAAGGCAAAGATAACAGAAGTTTGAAGATTGTGCTTCCATTCATGCTTCTGTAGGAATTATTAGTCTCTCATGTCAGAAGGAGTCAGAAAATTCAATTGAGTTCAGATAAACTATTGTTTGTAATTATTTGTTATTTAATTTTCTAAATTAA
The DNA here is from genome assembly GCF_023699985.2 of Odocoileus virginianus. Classification (NCBI taxonomy): domain Eukaryota; kingdom Metazoa; phylum Chordata; class Mammalia; order Artiodactyla; family Cervidae; genus Odocoileus; species Odocoileus virginianus. Next base: position 26,892,457 of record NC_069688.1, read on the forward strand.
TTTGTACATTTAATAGAATTCTCTATCTTAAATAACCTCAAATAGATCTTTTTCTTAGAACATGACAGAAATTGATAGCAAGATTAATCTAGAAAAGAGGCAAGAATATTTTAAAATGTATGAAAAAGGGAGTAAGTATATACAAACATAAATTATTACAATTCATCAAGATTAAAGCAAGGTTTAAGATACTTTTTTTAAATGTTAAAAAGATTAAAATAAGACTAATTAAAATACAATTCCATTTGAGATAGGTGTACAAACTTCTATACAATGTACAAACAAAAAAAATTAATTAATACTAACATACATGTTCATGTACACATATGAATATATATGAAGATATATCTATATATTTATGTTTGTGAATATAAATATATACATATATAATTATAGGAAGTGTCATTAAATATGTAAATAGGGGTGTTGGGATCATTTATCAGCATTCAGAAAAAAATGTAGGCCAATACAACAAACAATATTCTATAAATACTAACTTAAAATATTCAGCTAAAAACTACAGGAAATTAGCCAAGCAATTATAAAACTACCAAACATAATTTAATATTTATAAAACTCTGGAAGGCCAAAATTTTTTAATGTGATATTATAAATAAAATCACAATGGACTATATTAACAAATTTGACCATTTAAAACTGCTGAAGAGTAACAATTTAAAATTTTTTTAATGCAGAGAACAGGGAATATTTGTAGCAAATGTTAATATAATGTAAAACTTTCTTATAAAGGGAAAAAATAAGAAATATAGACAAAGGATATTGTATGCAATTCAGACAAAAGCAAATATATTTTAAAAATTAAAAACTAGAGCAAAGTAATCATGATCTAGTCTAACCAAAGAAATTCAAACTAAAATAGCAGTGAGATGTTTTTACTTATTAAAGCAGGGGATTTTTTAAAATTTTATTTTGACTTAATGTTGGTATTACTCATATTCTTGGTGCCTTTTTAAGTAGATAAAAATCAACCAGAAAAAAACTAGATATACCTTTCAAAACTTTAAATTATTTACTTTTAACTGAAAATAAATCACTTGAAACTTTAAGCATATGGGTGTTCTCTGATTCTAAAAAAATACATAGTCTTTAGAGAAAAACTTTAAAAAAGCAAAGAAAAAAAGGAAAAAGCATTAGTAATTACCTATTACCCCACATACAAAATTAACCATAATAATCATTTGATAACATTTCCTTGATAGTTTCATACATACACAAAGTTGAGCTCTTAATATATCCATGTGTACATGTAATTGTTTTTGCTTTGCTTTTTCATTTTAGAATTATTAAAGACTCGGCCAGAATCATTTTAATATTGCATAATCCTCTACTGTACTTCCATGAAAAACAGTAAGTGGAGTGATTTTGGTATTTCCTTCTCCAGGGGATCTTCCTGACCCAAGGATTGAACCCAGGTCTCCCTCATTGCAGGCAGATGCTTTAGCACCTGAGCTACCAGGGAAGCCTTACTCTTTGCAAAGAGTCCTACTCTTTGCAAATTCCCCAGGCCAGGATACAAGAGTGAGTAGCCTTTCCCTTCTCCAGGGGTCTTCCCAACCCAGGAATCAAACCAGGGTCTCCTGAATTGCAGGCAGATTCTTTACCAACTGAGCTAGCAGGGAAGCCCTAATACTTCCATCCCATATACCTCCAGGCCAAGTCTTATTTCCTTATGTCTTTATCATAGGACATTGAGGCAACCTTCAGGATTCAAAACAACAATGCTGTCTACAACAGCAAAAGTTCAGAATCCATCGAAACTCTAATAATATGAAGAGTTAGAATACATCTAGCCATTAAAGTAATAACAATTCTACAATAGGATGGAAATATGCTTCTGATGCAATGTCTATCTACTTGCAATGCTGAGTTTAGCCCTGCTAAGAAACTTTGCCTGCTACATTACATTGGTCCAGAATTAAATGTTCATCTCACTCCTATTTAATAGGTAGAAATTCCAGTCTTGTTCATGCTCTGTATCTCTAGTTTTACAGTGCCTCTTCTTCAAGCACATTGTGAGCACCCAAGATATATTAGTTATATGGTTGAGTAAATTGCTAATGAAAAGACTAAGGAGAGTAACAAAGCTTTGCCCACATTCTTTATCTCTTTTTCTTCTAGTTAATTTTCCTTTCTCTTATTGGCATTTAGGCATTCTTTAATCCTGCGCTTTTTAGTTTGTGTATGTGTATGTGGTCAGTCTCCCAGTCATGTCTAATTCTTTGAGACTTTATGGACTATAGTCCACCAGGCTCCTCTGTCCATGGGATTCTCCAGGCAAGAATACTGGAGTGGGTTGCCATTTCCTGCTCCAGGGGATCTTCCTGACCCAGGGATTGAACACCCATATCTCTAGCATCTCCTGCATTGCAGGCAGATTCTCTTAATCTTGGGCTTTTTGGTTAAGAACAAATGATTGGCAAAAGATTCGGAAAATATACTACCTTCATTCTATCATGAGGTTACATTTACAGAGAGACCATCTGGGGAGGAAGTCAGCCTTATAGATGTATTACTATTTGGTTCCCACTTGTCCTGGCTTACAGAATATAAGAGTTAAGTTCAAGAACAAGATTTCCATCTGATGATACCTGTGATAACAGATGGCATTCAGATAAGCTTTTAACATTAATACCAAATTAGAATGGAAAATGTGGACTTCCTTGGTGGCTCAGATGGTAAAGAATCCTCCTACACTGCGAGAGACCTGGGTTCAATCCCTGGGTTGGGAAGACCCCCTGGGGGAGGCCATAGCAATCCACTCCAGTATACTTGACTGGAGAAGCTCCATGGACAGAGGTGCCTGGCAGGTCCATGAGATCGCAAAGAGTCAGACACGACTGAGTGACTAAGCATAGCACAGCACAGAATGGAAAATAATGCCTAATATCTTTCTTGGAAAGAGAACATTTACCAAACACAGCTTCTAGACTCTGAAAATTTGACTTAATTCCAGCAATCTAATACAAGAAATGTTTTTGTCTCTAGCAGTTAGAAAAATCCTAAGCCATCTAATTCACTGCATCTATGAATGAAATATGGTTGAACATTTAGGAATGCTCCATCTCTGTCCTTTTGTCTGTTTTGTCTAAGTGTCCAGCAAGATGGCTATGCTGCACTTCATGAAGCTACACTTTTGCTGCCCAAATCGTTCTGAACATCCTGGTTTATTTGGACAGTGCATACAGTCCGACAAAGCATCTCCACTTTGCTTGTAACTGTCAACAGAAAGGGCGCCTTCTGGTCACACACGAGGGCACAAGTCGCCGAAGTCAAAGGAAAAGAGAGAGATGGGATATTTGTTATTCCTGTCAGTGAGAAAGGGAGAGAGCGTTACCATTCTTTCTCCAAAAAAAAAAAATTATGTATGGCACTGCCTAGCAGACTTTGAAAAAAAGCAGAAAACTTAAAAATGAAGGAACGTGGAAAACTTATCATAAATATCACTACTTCTGCTGAAGATATTTTGCTATTTATAACACCTTCACAGTTTACAGGACTGTGTTACATAAGCCTTGTCTGCCCATTTATGTATACATGTAATTTCCCTTCAGGGAAATAGATTCTTCACATAAGGGTGAGAGAAGAAAACGTTATTTCTTTTCCTACAAACAAGGCAATGAAAGCTGAAATAAAACAATAATTTTTAAAAATTTTGTTTTCTTAGTTCATGAACACATAGGCACGCACATACATGCATACATACACAATAGTGACAGATATACAGCTTCAGAACATTGGAAAAAACATGGCATTCTTGGTAGCCCACAATATACATCACATTCTAACTTTATGCTCTTAAATTAGTCTCATGGAATTAATATTTAACTGAATGGTCTTACCTCATAATTTTTGTCATTAAATATACCATAGAGCTACAAGATTTTTAAATATACAGTATCTCATTCACCATTGTAGCCACATCCCAGTTCAAAAATCTGAATCTGATGTCAACTATGAAAGAAAAATGTAGTTAATTGAAAATTTTGTTTATAGGTTATTTCTATCACATATGGAACCAAATTATTCAAGTTTCGTGTTTTGAAGTCAACAAGTTTACAGAATCATAATATTCTGAATTACATCTCTGTTTTTAAAGATTTTTCTCTTGATTTGGACTCTGCTTTGATTCTTAAGAGAATCCTCGAAAGAAAACAGTTTTTGATTTGAAAGATTACTCCTTAGTATGACATACTAAAAATAGAACTTTTCAAATAGAAAATCTATATATACTTAAAGCCATCAAAACGTCCTACAAATTAATAGCCACACATAAAGTTTACTGAGTACTTACACAATGTCAGACTCTGTGCTATTCCACAGGATATTTAAAAGCCATTTCTTAAGGGATCCCTCCCTGTTATTATAATACCCACTTTATAGAAAAGGCAAACTTGGTCTGAAGAGATTAATAACTGGTCTAGGATGACAACACCATATTAACTAGAGCTAGAGTTCTAACTCTCTTTTCACTGACTCCAATGTTTCCACTCTAACGTACTTTGCTCTATTGTTTGCTGAATAATAATTGTGAACTTCTGGCATTTTCTGTTTCCATCATTAGAGGTGCTAGAACACTGTATTTGCTTAGATCCCCATCTTCATGGCAGCCGAAGGGTAGAAAAACAAAGTACTCTTTAATGTAACAAATCTGAATAACCAATGTTGAGATCAGTCCTTTTAAATCAAATTTTGATCAAAGCAAATATGCATTTTCTTGTTTAACACTTACTGAGCACCTATTATTGGCAAAGCATTCTCTGTACATATAAACACTACAATTTTTAAGGAAGTAAACTATTCATATTGCTTCAGCAGAGTATACACCTGTAATGGGTATCGCCGATTTTCACACCAGCTGCAATTCTTACGAGTAAAGAAAACAAGTAATTTTTAGCGAATGTCTTTTTGAACAAAAACGAATGCAGCAGAACTAATAAAAGCAACCACTGATGACAGCATAGAAAGTTAAGCACAAAATCCTGTCTATCTAAGGAGTAAAAGCTAATAAATTCTCCCACTGAACCATAGATTTATACTTGATCTTATATAATAGAATGTAAATGCAACAACCACAATCAAGAGAATACAGTCGTGGACAGCAGAACATCATCTCCTGATAATGTCGCAGAAACATGTAATTCAAACCAGATCCTTTTTACATGGAATACTTGGATTTTACTAAATGTGTACATCTTCTACAAACCCATCAGTAAATTCATACCACTGAGCACGGCTGGGATCTGGATACCGGATCACTGGAGAAGCCTCAGAGATTAAAGCTGCGACATTGAACAGTCTGTTTTCTGTATCCTGGGATGTATATCTAACTCTGATGTGTTTACCCTGCTTCAGAACAAAATAGTCAGACAAAGTCAGTAGACTTTGGCAAAGGATGCTTTTTCCTTATTTCTTAGCGAGGAGAAAGAAAAGAAAGAAGAGCTGTTTCTCCTCCAGTGATACAGACTATATTCTTACTCAGTTTGATTAAAAAAAGAAAAAGAAAAAGAGCAGTTTTTACTAAGGGACTTCTAGAGAAGCATCATGACAGGGTTCCAGGGGGACACTGAACCTCATCTCTACTACTTTTGTGCTCCATCAGCTTGGCCAAGTGACTTCAACCGTCTGTCCCAATTTCTTTCATCTACGAAGTGGGGATAATAACTATGTCTACCTCAGTGAGGACCTGAGTGGATCAAAGTGACAATGTAAGTGAAGTCCTTATTATACACTGCACACTCAATAGAGATTCACGTAGCTTCCCAACTGTCAGCAATGACGAAAATGGTGGCCACGAGTCTCACTGTACCTATGTTTGCTATAAGAATTCCTCAGTCTTTCCATTCTGAACCCCCCCCACCACCACTGTCCCCTAGCAAGCGTGCTGTTCTATTCCATGTGGAACATTCCAGCTGAGCCAGTTGTCTGTGATCTTCCAAAGAGAGAATAAGGCTAACCCCAAAAAGGTATTCTGATGCCTTTTGTGGACATCATGCTAGGTGAAGTAAGGTGGTCACACAAAGATGAATATCGCATGATTCCACTTAGGTGAGAGATCTACATGGTCCAATTAATAAAAACAGAATTAAATGGTTGCAGAGGCTTCAGGAACATGGACATGAGGAGTTGGGTAAAAAGTTTCAGTTATGCAAGATTAAAAAAATCTAGAAATTGGCTGTAAAATATTGCGCCTACAGTTGAATACTGGACACTTAAAAAATTTGATAAGAGGGTACATCTCATGTTATGTGTTTTTTTTTAACCATAAAAAAATTGGTATCCTGAGATGCTGAGCTATGCTAAAGAGGCTAGGCTTCCTATATATTTCATTCATTTTTACTAAATCCCTAAGAAAGGAGACCCAAAAGATATGTTCAAAACTTACATTACAGTTAGACGTTATCTGACACTTGGAGCCAGATTCTCCCAGTCTGTCAGCTGCTGTCTGTTAGAGAAATTTTATGCCTGGAAGCAGTTGGGGCACACAATAATTCATAAGTGTGACTTCCAGAAACACCCACTTCACACAATACCAGCATTAAGCATCCAAACTCCTAAAGCTGTAAAATACAAGGATAATGGCACCAATAGAATGAGGATTTTAAAGGGTCTGTGATTTCAAAGATTTCAAAGCTGTGTTATTTAATCGCACAACCCTCTTGTCTTTTCCCAAATATTAATTTCTCAGATTAAGTAGGAGCATCTAAATTGGTATCATGGGATCTGAGAAAAGAATTTGTGCTTCTCCTAAATATAAATAGTAACATTGTGGACTATTATAAAAATAAAAAGGGGTGGCAAGGAAGGAATAACATTCTCAGGAATTGTAAATGCATAGCAGAATGATTACAACTTTGTGTCATGCATTCTGTCATTTCTAATCACACACAGATAAGACTTCCCATACCAAAAAAAAAAAAATCGATGAGCATATAAGCTCACAATTTCAGTCCTGAATTTAGCCAGGGAGTACCTTCCCTGGCCTCACAAAATAAGAGAGAAACAGTCACATTCTTCAAGCCACGTTGATTAAACACTTAAAACAGGAAGGAGTCAGGGAGTGATGGATTTGAAGTGGACCAATTCAAGCCCTTTCTTTTCAGGCTATTTCTTTATCCTTGAATAAAAACGTAAATGTGAGAAAACAAAATCCTTAAAGATTCTGAATCTCTTAACTAAGCAGGCATACTGTGAAATTTTTCAGAATTCTTCATAATCCTGGCCTTTTTAGTTTTTAACTATTCTGGAGTGTATTTCTTTAACTGACATGATTTTTACTGGATATCAACTTTGAAGGTATTTAAGAAATAGATAAATGAAAATATTTTTTAACCTCAAGATCTAAGAGAAAATTCTTACAAATACTGTATCAGCATTCTTGATGATGTTTTAAAATAGATATGTACATTTCGGGACCTATCAAGCACTTAAAAAAAGATGACTTCTCAAGGCAATTTGCAAACCTTGGTTTCATCGAGATATATGTCAGTATAAATCAGGAACCTTCAGTTCACCGTTTTTCTAAACAAGTATGCCATAATCTTTGCTAGCTCTGTTTCCGTGAGACCATCATAAATCTACCACACTGCACTGTCTCCTCAGACCACAGTCACAGATTCAAATACTTGAGCAGAGTAAACTACACCTTCGGCGAGTCTATATCAGAGTTCGTAATCTCCCTCACCTGTGGTGCATGTTTCATTTTTAACAAAGTCTTCCTAGAAATGTACCCGTCGTGCTTCAAATCTATCCATTATTATCATACTCTATGGAAAACTACCTTTTTTCTGTCAGTCTAGCAACACGAAATAGGAATGGACACTCCTTTTTAATGTCTGTACATAAATGGTTTGCATACAATGTCTACTAAATTAGCCAGCGTGGACTTTGGTGGATTGAATGCAAACAGAGACTCAATTGGTATAAAACATTTTTCTTAGTTTGTCACTGCTGATGTTCAATTTGCTTTGATCTAAAACTGGTAATATTAACCAAGAGGAAGGGACAACTAAGATCCATTATTTTAGATTTATTTCTAATACTGAAGGTGTCTACTAAAAAAAAAAGTAAAATAAAAAAATGAAATGATTTAATTTTCAGTTTTCAAACTTAAAATGGTATATTAAAGTCAGAAAAAAATGTTTAAACCTTTCCCTTTCTGGAATTACAGTTTATAGTTTTGTATTTATTGAATGCATTCATAGGCTCCCTTAGGATGTGAAATGTATGGAAATATATGTGCATTACTAAAGAAAGAACTAAATTTATTCTTTCCCCACATCATGCTCTTCTTTGCAGTGGAGGTTTTTAATTCAATACAGAGCTAGAATGAGATGGAGCCAATTTCCTGGTCTATATGTGTGACAAATGCTAAAAGTGGCACAAGATTAACAAATTAGTTGAAGTATAGATCTTAAAAGATTTTTTTTCCTGTGTGTCTAAATCAAAATTCATACTTTATTTGAAATGAAGCCTTCTTTAGAATTCAAGAATGACCAAAGATGTTTTATTTCTCTGTATTTAAGATGAAAAGAGAGGATGTATGACAACATGCTAGCAATTTTTAAAGCAAATTGTATTTGTGGGAAAGCTTACAAAGATTATATATTTGGAGTATAAAATCATTTTCATTGAAACAGTAACTCCAATGTATGATTTAGCAAAATAAAAATAAAAATTATTTTCAAAATAAATAGTTATTCCTAAAATAAAAGCATAAAATGAATTACAGGGGTAAAATTTATGTATTTCTGTATTTCGGGGTAAAAATAATATTTAATATATTAGGTCCCAGATAAATACATTTACTTTTCTAGTAGCATTTCTTGTTTTTTGATGTTAAATGAAAACTATCAAAGCTTAGCTATTTCACCTAACTTCAGAATCATGTACTTGATACATATCTAACACCAAACAATAAAAACATCTGTGACAATAAAAGCATGGAACAGTTGTGGAATTGTTTAATTTAGGAGAAAATAGCTATGTTTGATAATCACATGTGCATGAATGGATTTCTCCTCTTTGTCAAGAAAGTTATATTTTGCAAATGGTCTTTTGTTTTTCTGAAAGGAATCAACTTATTACGTGAAAGGGATTTTTAAAAGGTATTCTGAAATATGTGTTTTGGATTGAGCTCACTCACTGAGGTTGAAAGCCTTGTCACACAGTCCACCTGTTTTGCTTGGGCTTAAACTATATAAAAAATACAGCATCTTAAAGCAAGCACAATCTTACTTCTTGTACCCAAACATGATAACATGCTTAAAATTCAAGAAGAGTTCTATGCAGGTTGTATGTCTCAGTCACCCAATCTCCTTTCACATATCTGTTCATGTTGACAGACTATGTCATAATACATCAGCAGAAAGATCAGCACAGAAGAACAAAATTTCATCACCTGACAGCAAGAGGAAAACTGATTTTCAGTATTAAATTAGTAAAAATATACCATTACCTCACTTCCAATAAGTCTACTACCTTTAAAAAAGAAGGTATCTGCTATAATCAGAAATGTATGCAAAAGCTATTAGGTTTTATTTATTTCTTTGGTATCACACTTTGATTGACAGCCTATTTTCATTTTTATCTTTTATAAGTTATTTTATTTGCTATATCTTGGGAGCAACTTAGAGAATCAAAAAAATACTATTACTGAGAAATGTAGTATTACATATGTAAAAATATATCTCTGCCAAATGTTTGGAGGACACTTTATCCAAGACTAATCAGGAGCAGAAACCTACTGACCATTGAAATAGAAAAGGGGTATCTTAGCTTCTGAGAAAAGTTAGGTATCTTTTTTATAGAATGTCTCCCTCTGTTTGGATTTCAAGAGAAATTTAGCAATACCTGTAATAAATAATGTCTTTTGCAGCCCTGGGCATCATCTGCCACTTAGGCTTTTAATTTTGCCCCTGTTGGAACACCCTACAACATATGCACTTCTCTTTTGTCTATTATCCTAGAGTTGTGCTATTCCCAAATATTGACATCATCTACTTTTATCAGCATTAACTGCTCTGAAGCTTCCCAGGCTCATGCTCGGCTCTATTTCTTCCTATTGATTATCTTCCTCACTCCAGCAGGTAGCTAGCCAGCGAGGCTGTCCTGAGAAATAGCTTCCAATGACTTTATACGCACAATTTACACGGAATTGTTTAAAGAAGATATTAGCCTCAATACAAATCAGTGAACCTCATTTAGTCAATACTGCACAATTCCGCTGTTGGCACCCTGTCACATGTTCGACTTTACAGTCAGCTGCTGCACCCAATCTCCACATTAGCCATAGTATTTAGTTTCATATTAAAATGAAGACGGGGTTTTCTTTTTTTTTTTTCACTTTTGCTTTTCTTTTTGAAATCTTTTCAGTATATGTTTTACATCACCTCACCGGGCCATGTGATAGTAATATATTTTGAAATATAAAAACCTGAGATTAAATGTTTGATTTTTGACAGTGTTCTTAAATATAATAAATTCAAAAGGAAATACTGTTAAGTTAAAATGGAGTGTTTTTCATTAAGTCCAATCAAATGGTAGACAACAAAGGATCTTTTATTTGAGAATATGAAGTGAAAATGAAAACCAGAAAAACCTTACTAAGAAAAGGTCCAGCTAAATTATATTGGAAAGAGGTCTCCAGATTGAGCTTGGGTGTTTCTTTTGCTAAAAGTGAATTAAACTAAGATATGTTATGAAGAAATATTTTACAAAGAAGCAAAACTAAATGCTTTGTGGAGATGAAAATAAGGTCTAAGGACGGTTGACTTTGAAAATAATTCGAAAGAAAGATCACATATGAAAAAAATTGCTACAGCATCTGATCTTTTCTTATAATCATAACAGGGAAATGTTTGGGGGAAAGTAACGCTGCCATGGCAATGCTGTAAAATTCTAGAAGGGGTGTTTACATTTCAGAATTACCCCTCCTTAAACTACTGGTTTATGATAGCTAATGAGATGATATCCAAATGTTGAAAACGGGAAAATTCAAATGAAAATCTAAATGTGAAATATAATATAATGAAATAACTAAGCAACATAATACTACTCTGAATGTTTGTGCAAATATTGCAAAATGAACTGCAATACATTAAAATTCTTTAGTGCTTGTGTAATACATAAGTGAAGGTTTACATATAAAGGTTTTAGCTATCAAAAAAAGGGATATTTGTATCATAGTATCCTAAATTTTTACTTGAAAACATCACTAACATTGTGGGGTGTGTTCTGAAAAATTGTCATTAAATCTATTTGCATACTTCTTTGTAAATTGAAGTTCAAGGTAAGAATAGAACAGGCTGATCAAAACAGTCTATTTGTTATCAAACGCATCCTTTAGCTCTCCTGTTATCAAATGCATCCTAAAGCTTTACTTCAGCGGAGTGGCAGGAAGCTTTGGAGAATACAAACGGTAGAGAAAACAATAATTTCAGTTTTAGAGATTTTAAAGGGCTGAATATCTTTTATGTAAGGAAAGAGTTGAACAGAATGACAATTTTAAATGAGTTAGTTATAATAATAGTATTTTGAAAATTAATATGGGAAAGAAAATCATATAACAAATTATGGTAAATATTTCTAAATTTTCCCATTTTCACTGTAAAATGTTAAAGGTGATTTTTGTATGACCTTCGCTTTCATTTATTTTCTCTTTAAATATCACTGGTAGGGAACTGGAGCCCTAAAACCCAGGTAGAGAAGACACACAAAAAGATGGTCAGTCTATCCTGACTGTACATCTTCTCACACATTTATTGCAAACTGACACTCATATAACAGCTTTGCTTTTTCATCACAAAGATTCAGCAAAGAACAATTCCAGTATCAGGGGGAAATCATACCCCAGGAAAAAGAAAGATGCCATAACTGCATATTCAGGCTGCATAAATACAAGTGTGGCAAGATAATTGTAATATTTATGTGACAGCGTTTTACAAATTAAAGAAGTCAATAATCTAAATTTGAGAGTATTTAGGTGTAATTATACATAAGTATGTAGGCATCCTGTATTACATGCAATACACAAATATAAATTTCAGTTCCAAATGAAATGTACAAACATCATTAGTCTTTCTTTAGTTTAAAATATTCTTTGATGAATATGTATTTATGTATTAAATGTATCTCTACAAACTAAATTATGAGATTCATGCTAGTCTGTATATCATGATATTCTAATATTAAATAAAATTGTATATTTTATGTATTCACTTAAACACAAGAACATTCTCAATGACACAAACGTAAGCACAATATGCACAAATTGACATGTTTTTAAACAAATAGCAACAAAATAGTCAGACAAACATTTCAAGTAAATAAAGATGCTGATTAAAAAAATAAAAACCTTTCTAAATTAACTATAATGCTTTAAACGTAAGTGAATACTGTTTTCAAATTATGTTAAAACAAAATTCTCAATGATTATCCATAATAACTTTCAAAAGAAGTTAATTTTTAAGTAGTTTGGATTAAATTTCAAAAATATAAAGGAAAACTATTTTGATTTCTGTCTGTTAAGACCCATGTAGTGAGGAAAACATGATTCCAGATCTAAAATTCTTATAAATCACACTAAAGATAAATGTTTAAGATCTATAGTGACCACCTGTATAGTTTACCAAAATGATGGCAAAAATCATGCATGTCATTTCACTGAATTATTTTTAGTAGCTATAAGTGCTATATTTAGTCCATTTATTTCAAAGTATAACTTTGTCACAAATAATATTTTTCCATAAATATTCTTACTAGTATAACCTAGTCACAAAGAATATTTTATACTGAAAATTAACTCAAAAAAATAATATTGCATCCTATGGGATACTCCTCTCTCCAAAAGTATAAATTTATCCAAACTAAGCACACAAACACACACACACATTTACACACACACATTTTTCCAGGAGAAATTGTTTTTATCATTAAAGTAAACTGGAAATGTAGCCACTAAAGTGATTATTACATTGTCATGTATGAAATTATGTAGCTGTTAAAATATATAATCATTTTGTTTAAACAATTTTACATAGTTAACAACATATTGGTAAGTATTGTCAATAATTTTTATAAACTGTAAATATGTTAAAATATCAACTAACACATGTATCTATTCAAATGCTAAGATAACTTCATTTACCTAAGAATGTAAAATCAAACTAAATAGCTAAATGAGATATTTCATAATCTCTTAATTTCATAGAAAAATATGTATTAACAATGTACAGTATTTAAGGAAATTAATATTAGCCTTGTACACAGAAAGTACATTTGTGCATCTATTGCCATCTGTGTAAATACAGAGATATCATTTTACATATATATATATATATATCTTGTCAATTGATGTATTTTGTGTAGAGAAGGAAAGCATTCTCATAATCTAAAATAAAGCAATAAAGGGGTGTAGGTATGTTTGTAGAAACAGAGGAAAAGAATTGGTAGCTTTACAAAGAGTTGTTAAAGTAGAATGTTAACATGTTTGAAAATGAGTATAAAGGCATTATACTATATACAAAAACCTCATTGATAATTTTTCATCTCTCTCTCTTTTTCTGTATGTGTGTGTGTGTGTGGCTGCTGACAAGGAAATGAATATTTAAGATGAAGGGAAAAGATAACTGTATAGAAATTTCAAATAGGGCATTTTGGTTAAAATTACTAAATTAAAATTTAAATTCAATTGGGTTTTCTTTCCTGAAACAGAAAATGAAGAGCTCATAAGATGGGCATGAGAATCACATCATATTTTGAAATATTTCTATTACAATTTTCACATATATATGTTTGTATCACTAATATCCTATAATATTATAAGATAGTCTAATGGAATGTATAAAAATAGCATGAAATAAACCTGAAAGGGTCATCTTTGTAGCATAAAGATCAAGACTTCAAGGAAAGAGAAAGTTTCTTATCATTTGATTCAGCTATAACTATTTTAAACCTCCTAGTTTAAGGAGTTTTATGTATATCTACTTGTTGGTTTTTCAAATTTGTCATTGTTTCAATATTTTAGGGCCAAAAGAAAATAATTTGGCAGGATAAAGGAGAATTTACATAGTCACCTAATGGTTACTATCTTGGCCACTTTAATATTATGAATTCAGATAGTTATAATCCAAGTAATTCCAACGCTATAGCATCCAGGTGATGCAAGTAAATGCCTTCAACAGAGAAGAGCCCCCTCATAGCAGGTGTCATTCACTAGTACCTGACTACGTAGATTCCTCAGGCTTTTAGTCTTACAACACGTTTCTATATAAAAAGAACCCACTTTAACTAGAAGGGTAGCAATGATTTTTGTCCTAAAGTTGATAAAAAGAAGTAGACAAAAATTTGTCTGTAATTCTCAAGTGGACGTGTCCATTTCCTAATTCCTAGATAATTAAGGAGGATAAAACTATATATACCCTGATCACCTCCTTTCAAGATGATTAAACTCATGATACAGTGGAATCAAAGCAAGTTATAGAGGTGGGGGAGAATATAAGGGAATGGAGGGAGAAAAACCTTTTTCTTGGCTCCATAAAAGGTTGAGGGCCTAATTATTTTTAAGTATAATCCAACCAACCTCTTCTCACGCTTAGCTTCACTGAGTGACACTATTTGTGATGCCCAGTGTGCTGAAACTGAGCAGGTTGCTGTCAGTTTAAAAATGACTATAATAAAAGTGACCATGAAGATGGATCTTGTGATTTTGCGTTTCTAATCAGTCATCTGTGAAGAACACTTTTGCTTTGATTCAGCATACTGGTGACAGCCATGATTGATAGTGCATGAGGATGAAAAAAGGTTATTAACTGTCTTCCCATTAAGCTCAATGTTTTACCCCTCTAGGTGCATCTCATAGTTTAAGTTAAAGTACTTACTCAGGTAAGGTCAAGAATGAACTCTATGGAGATGGTATCCATTCTGCTGAAAACGAGCAAGGCAGCCTTGCATTGACTTTTGTTTTTAATTTAGCACTTAAACTACATTTAATTCCACCACTTTATTCATTAGCTAAAAAGACAAATTCTCCCTTTCCAACAGCATCCACAGTGAAAACACTAAATGTACAGAAAATAGTTTTAATTGTAAAGATTTGAATATAGAGCTGACTAGCAACATGTGTGTGGCATGTACATAAATCTATATTTAAACAGATGGTCATATGCTAAATAGTCTGAGGGTATGTTTGAGGGTAGACACTAAATTCATTTATGATGACAAAATAAATATCTCTCCAGTATATGCAAAAAATTGTTTAATTGTAAATAATTTATATGTGGCAGAGGAAAATATAATAAAGAAAAAAAATTACCATTTCTAGGAAATGCAAAGGAACTAATAGAATATTTAGATATTTGTTTTCATTTAAATGTATTAATTTATGAACTTCACCTTATTTTAATTTAAAAATTAGAAATATTACAAATAAACATGTGAATGACAGTATCTGTCCATGTCTTTGACTAGCATACACATGTTCAAATACAAATAGTCTTATAGAACCTAAGGTTTTTAAAGTTGCCAAAAAAATAAATAAATAAAGTTGTCCACTAAGTAAGTATGTTATTTCATTAAGTGAAATAACAAATTTTTAAGTGTTATATTTTCTGGACCAATTTATTCATACTGAAGCTAAAAATGTATTGAAAGGTTTTTGCACATTTCGTTGAACTTCTCTTTGAGAACATTTTAAATTTACAAGTTTGTTCCTGGAAGATAACAGATTAAATATATGCATTTTCATTTAAAACCATGGAATTATGTTTCTTTATACATTTCCCACTGTAAACACTCAGTACCTATCAAATGCAATGTGAATTAGCAAAAATATTAAAGGATATCAATAACTTGGCACTGAGTTAACTATTTAAACTATAACCAAATTTCAGTTCTCTGTGCTTGATGGTTCTTCATTGAACAACTGCACAGAATAAGAAAATGTTACCAGAATGCTATTAGAGTTTCACTGCAGGGGAAATCATATTATGTCCAAAAGTTTTCTCTAGCATATCATGACCTGTTTCTCCAGTCAGTTATTATACCCATTTTGAGTCTGTAATAAATTATATGCTGAAAATGTACTGTTTTAATATTAGGATCCATCAACAATGAAATATAGAGAAAGCAAGGAAATGAAGTTCAGGATTTCATTCAATTTCTTTCTAGAGCCACAAAAATTGGTTCTGTCCTACTTTGCTTAATATTACAATTGCTGTTTTAAGAAACCTTTCCAGTCCTCTAGGATTTTATGCATGCCAAGGATAATTTAAATACTTATACACTTTACAGCCTAAAAAAGTTTAGATGTTAGATCAATATGAAAGCTGTTTATTTAGTGAATTGTGTTTATGTGAGGTGGATTTAAGGGTAGATTTTAGAATTCATACAAGATTTCCTCAATATTGCACAGGAACTTCATTATGAAATGGATTTCTCTTTCTGTCCTATCCAACTTAAACAGACAAAGGCGTGTTCTGAAACTTTGAAATCAATGCTGAGGGCAGTGATAGAGGGGCTTATATGGTTACTGATAACATACCATACAAATATTTGTTAAAGGTTTCACTGTGGAATTACAATGGAGAAAAAGTATGCTGTGTTTCTCAAAAACACTCTGTGCTTTTAAAATCAAAAAAAGAAAAATGTATTTTCAATCTATCTCATGTTAATTAACAAGTCGTTCTAAAATATTAGCAAAAGTCCCATCTTATTCTGTCTGCCTACTTGGGAGTGTCTTAAGGAAAATGAGGAAATTACAAAGACTGGGTAGGCCCAAGAGAAGAGCTCAAATTTCCCAGTTAAGGCTCTGCTTCTTCTCTAGAGAACTGAGATCTAGAACATACATTACACACAGCCCACATTTTAGGAAAGAACAGGCAAAGGGCAGTTTCAGGTGAAGTGCAGGTCATTTCCAAGGCAATCAGCATAGCTGAAAGTGACGTTGAGTTTTTGCAGAATCCAACACTTTGCAGACAGTAAAAGTTTAAAAAGGTCACAGTTTCCTATATCCTTTTGGAACTCCAGAATGTTTCATTAATTTTGTCCAAGCAAGTGATAGAACTGGTGAAGAAAAACCCCATACCTTTGTGCAAACCCTTTAAATTTGATTCTGAGGCTACTGTGATTGGGTTTCAGGGAACACGGGGACACAAGGCATCTTTAGTTTAAAACATCTAGGGCTCTGATTACTTTTAGCTTGAAACTCTCTTGCGAAGCTCTTCCAATCTTAAGGCATCCCTTCCCCCGCCCCCTCCTTTCCCTCCTCTTCTTCTAGACCTAAGGGTAGGGGTATGAATTGGGTGGTGCACATCTGTGTAGCCAGACCCCGGAGGCTGACAGCTGCGGTCCACTCCCAGACCGTGTACCTGAGCGTGGCGGCCACTCTGCTCTTCTGCCCAACCCACTCCTGCCTGCAGTGTTGCCGCTGTCACACCAGCCGGTGATTTGATAGGCTTGTCGGGTTGCCATGGTGTTGACTTCTTGCCTCTGAGGAGCTGCCCAATGACTGGAGGTCTGGGATTAAAGCGGGAAGAGGCAGCGGCCACAGCGAATTTCAGCGGCAGCTGCAGCAGCAAGAAACAAGAAGTGAGAGGACGAGGTCTTTAGACTGCGCTCCGCCCGCAGCCAGGGCTGCCGGGGACGGAAGGGGTGGGGGTGGGGGGCGGGGAGGTTGGAAGGATGACCACTCGAAGCCAGAGGATGCAAGTGAGGGGTTTGAGACGCGCTCAGGAATAACTCCTAAGTAATCGGCACGCGTTGAGAGGGAAAATCGTCCGCAATTCGTTATCATTCACACAAGACATGACCCGGGCGGGTAGTGGTGGGACTGGGGTGTTAAAAGGGACTTACGTGGGTGATACACTGCCCCCTTCAACCCCCACCCTTCAGTTTGCGAAATGAAGTCATTTGACAAATAAAGAGGTGCTATCCGGAGAACTTTAAATCAGGATAACTAACTTAATCCTGAGAAGAGAAAGTGCAATTAGACGGCAACCAAGTGAAAGAAGATAGTAGCCCGGGGGATGGGGGGTGCGGGAACGATGCTGGCGTGAGAGGTGGGATGCAGAGGGTTGCGTGTGCGACGCACAACCCCAGACGGGAACTGTAAACTAGGAAATGAAAGGGAAAGAACCCGCTTCTGTTATAAATTAGGAGGTAGGTGAAGGTTACGCAAAGAAGAAAAGGGAAAGTAAAGCTGTTAAAAGAATAGAATAAAACCCCTGGGAGTTGAACTCGCAATCTTCCCCGCTCCCCCCTGCTCCCCCCCCTCCCCCCGCGGCTCTCCAACCCAAGGGGAGAAGGAGGAGGAGAAAGAAAGAGAGTACATTCTGGCGTGATGAGAACTCTCTGGAATGTCTGGAGGAGAGGATAGGAGTGCGAGGGTAAGAAGACCCGGGTGCTAAATTAAAACGGCAGGAGAGAGAAACGGGGGAGGGGCGGGGGAGGCAGGAAATATTCGGCGATTCACCGGAGGGACGAAGAGATGCAGAAGAGAGAGATGCCAGGAGAAGGAAAAAGAAGTGCATAAGTTCAGACCTGTAGCGTAAAGGCACTACTAGAGTCAGTAAGAGAGCAGGCGGAAAAAGGTGTGTGCAGCGGCGGGAGGGCGTGGGAAGGCCCCCTCTGTCAACCAGAGAAAGCTATCGCCAGGACTGAGGCAGAAAGGACTGAGAGTTGCAGGGACTCGGGCGGTGGCGCGAGCACCGCGGGGCAGCACCCGCGAGCTGGGACCAGGTGCCGCGCCGCCAGCGCCCGGCTCGGGGCGACGCGGGGACTTCTCTGGCAAGAAGAAGAGCTGCTCGCTCAGCCTGCCGGAGTCACGATTCACCGCGAGTCCCAAACCCACGTCTCACTAACTACTTTACAGCCACTTTCATTGATTTTCTTTAACAAATAAACATAATACCCGTTACAGCAACACTTCCTCTTGCTGCAGCCAGAATGCCAGAAGCTCTGATGGTTGCATTACTCCGGACAGCAGTTCTCCTAGCTCTAAATGAACTATTTTCCTTCACTTAAAGGATCAGATGTGTGTGATGACCTTCAGGTTTGGGGCGTCCAGTCCCCCCCCCCCATAGTTTGGGAATCACGTTTTAGTATGACTAGAAGACAGGTTCAGACACAAGTTTTCAAATCTGGTAGGGCTCACTGACATTTGCATATTAATCTTTGCTAATAAAAAGTAACTCAATTTGGAAGGGAAACGCCGGTAAAGAAATCGACCTTAGCAACTGCAGGGAAATTAACGCTAGTCCGACAGCCACACCTAAGCTACTCCCCTTGAGCTGTCTCGTAAAAATATTTCCTTTTAAAATAAAGAAAGTATTTATTTTAAAGTAGCCCCCCTCCAAGAGTGGTTTCTGCTCGAGGTTCTTCCATACATGTCAAAGGGTTGTTGAATTATTCATTATTGTAATTACTATCATCATTGTCATTATCCCTTTCCATGTGGAAATAATTTTATTATCGTAATTTGATATCTGAAGAATTTCCTGTTAGTCGTTTGATAATCATTTTTTTCTGCTGAAAAGAAAAGTTTTGTTTATAAATGAGATAGAGAAAATGTTTTAAATGCTTTGATGTTTGCTATAGATTTCCGTTTATCTAATCGATCGGAATGCCAATAAAATCGATTAAAGGTTTAGTGTTTTACAAACAACCATTTTGTGCTTTTGATTTTACGTTCAGAATGATTTTAATAAAGCTAATGTTCTCCTTTAACAAACCCTTTAAAAAACCCAAACCTTTATCGTTTTTCTTTTATTATCAGAAATTGCCACTTAAAGTTCTTCTAATAGGAAAATTTTAAAAAATACAAGCAATGGCCGCAATGGTTTAAATTTCAACCTCTTGTTGTTCAAGGTATTTAAATAAAGCCCCTTAAAATCTTGGTGAATTATATGCGATCATTCAGTGATTGCGGAATATTAAATTAAACTTAGATAAATCCGCATTGAAGGAGGCAGCACCCAATCCTGAATTTATTTCCCATTTTCTCTAACAGCATCACTGCGCTCCTCTCTTTGCAATGACAATGTGCCAAATCTGGGCATTTTGAAAACATTTTCCATATGCTTTAACAGGGGACTGATAGACAAAGAAGAAAAGGAGATGATCTTTTTGCTCTGAGGTATATTTTCTTTAACCTTTTTCTGTTAGACTTTTACTGATAATTATTTTAAAGTAAAACTTGGAAAATCATTTAATGCTTTTTTTTTTTTTTTTTGCTTTCAGCTTTTCTTCCCTTTCTTGTAGTTTATTCCTAAAGTGGAATTTTGATTACAATGTAAAGTTATCATTTCTATACCTTGACAAACAACATTTGTTTCAAAATCTCTGATTTGTCTGGTTTGCTAGCTGCCTTTTGTAATTAAAGATGGATTTAATTATACATTTTATAACTTAGATCAGATGGGCTGTTTGTTTGCTGTAGGATTTAATGGTGCTTTTGTCTAATATTTAGGGATGTTTCATACAGAGGTGGGTGGTGGCTTTTCTTCAACTATAAAGATCTGGACTTTTTTTTTTTTTTGCCTTAGAAATGTGGATGGTTGGATGACTATAATGTCTTGTTTTAAAATAATTCTGTTTGGTGGCTGCAGTTAATATATTGTCTATACTGCATTTCACTGACTAAATATAGATGTTTCAGGTTTAAAAAGATCACAACTGTATCTTCTATTCAGTGAAATCAGTTATTCTTTTTTTCCCTCGCTTGTCTGTCTTTTCCCATCTGCATCGTTGTCTGTTAGAGCTCTTCCCCAGACTGAATGTAAAATTTCGTTGGCTACTCTTGCTGGAAATATCTCCTTGTATTTTGAGAAGGGGTGTGTTTGTGACCCTGGATGGTGTTGAGTGTGCAAGTGTGTGGGATGGGGGGGGCAGTGGTGATAAGGAGTTCTCATTCATTTGCATAAGAATTATAGAAGTGCTTGTGAAGTTGGTGAAGTGCTATTGTTTGGGAACAGACCTGTCTGATTTTGTTTATAAACACTGGGCTGGTTGCCTAGAGGGAAGGAGGTCACAGCACTGTCTGAGCCCTGACCTCTGGAAGGCCAGAGGGCGTCTGACTTTTCTCTTGTCTTTCCTTTCTCCCCTGGCTTAATTCTTCCCTCAGACCCTCCATAACCCCCCTCCCCTCCCCATATTTTACCTTACCTGTGTCTAACTCTACATAATGACCCCCTGCACACGCGTGCACGCACACACAGACACAAAACCGGGTCAGAACTTCCAGGGGGGAAAAAACGTAAAACCGATTTACTTCAAAGTTAAAGCAAAAACTGGACTTAAGTATAGAAAAGAGAGACATATATGGGGATATGGAAATACAGAGATAGAACCTGGGAGTAGGAGGGGGTCATTTTTATGTTTAAAAAACAACAAGAACAACAACAAAAAAGGAGGCTACTGAGAAGAACCAGGTTGGGGGAGGGGAGAGAATCAGTGAAGGAGGGATTGAACTGCCCACAAATACTACACACAGACACACACTCACACACACACACACACACACTCACAATGCCTTCCCTCTTTGAATGTCATTTTATCTAGTTCACTCTCACCATCAAAGAGAGTGTCCATTCTGGATGTTAGTTCATATTTTAATTCTCTTCCCTCCCTTTTGTGAATTCTCAAGGAAAAATACTTTTTTTCATGGTAATGAGAAGTGGCTTTCCCACACAATTTCTTCAGTTATTCCACTGGAAATATAATGTTCGTGACACTTTCCCCAATATGCCTTGCACTTTCCGATTCACTGTCAACTTCACCATCTCCCCGTTACATATATACCCCCCACCACCACACACACACACACCTCTCCATTCAAACAAAATGACAGACATTGGTATCAGGTTTAAGTGTGTTTTGGAAAGAAGTTGCTGAGTTAAACAAAAATGTTAGTTAACAGACTGCCTTTGTTAAATAGCCCCCGGGTGGAGAAGACCCAACAGAAAGAGGGAAGGAGGAGGGGGGCTGAGGATCTGAAAGTGTCTGTGGCGATATAAAGAGTTCCTAACGCTGAAATCACTTGTAATACCTCGTTTCAAACTGAGCTCATCTATAGACCCCGGAAGCGCGGTCAAAAGACTGGGAACCTTTCCCCCTTGGGCAGGGGTTGGTCTGGGACTGGAAGACTTAAGGGAGAGGGAGGTGGGGTATTTATTAGAGACTTGGCCAGAGCAGGGCGGGGGAAGTGGGGAGTAGACAGCTAAAGCCTCATCAACCGATGGGAAAGCCCAGAGTGTCCGCCGCAGAGATTTGGGGAATGAAATACGCCGAGGAAAAGTCTAGAAGTGGAAATTACCTTTTGTCTCCATGTTAATTACTCCTTGCTGCCAACACTCCACACCCAACCACCTGGTCGCCCTCTTGGGTGCTCCCCCAGCTCGGCACCCGGGGTCAGGGTCCGGGTGCTCAGCCGGGGGCTGGGCTCGCCGGGGGCAGCCCTGGGGAAAGTGCAGAAGAGGGTCTGGGCAAAGTTCTGGGTGCGGCAGGCAAACCTCGGCTCGTTTCACTTTGGAATCAAAAGTGGCCCAGCGTTCTGTGAGGGCGGCGGCGGGTTCGCGCAGAGTTTAGGGACAGCAGGATGATGGGGGTGGGGTGGGGGTGCAGGGTCAAAGGTGGACGGCCAGGAGCCCGCAGGGACTCGAGCGGAGCAGCTGGGTTTCCCGGAGCCAGGGACCGAGGACGAGGGCGCCGGGGGCAGCGGCCCAGCCGGGTCGAGCCTGGCGGAACGCGCCCGCGCCCCGGAGCAGCCCGCCGGCTGGACTCGAGCTCGCCCGCCTTGCCGCGCCCCTGCCCGCGGTGCCGCGCTCAGCACCTCCGGGCCCACCCCTCGCAGACCTGCGGCCGCGGCTCCCAGCTCCCCTCCGCGCGCTCCAAGGCCGAGCCCTGGAGGAAACTCTTGACTCTGTGCTAGTTCCTCTCTGCCCCTTCCCCTCAGCCCATTAACCCCCGACTCTCACCCCAGCCTGTCTTCTTAGGAAAGAGGTGAAAGAGGAGCAGGAAGAGATGATTCAAAAGAACACACACACACACACACACACACACACAGACACACACACGAAGGGGGAATACTTGCTAGCAGAAGAAATTGCAAAAGTGGGCGCCCCTCTTACAAATCCTTCTTCCTTTTGTTTTCTTAGAATTTAATAACTAGACCCCCAACACACACACACACACACACACACACACACACACACACCAGCTGTATTTTTCAAGAGAAGAAGGGATGTGGGCATAGAGGAGAAATAGCCACCAAATTTTTAAAAATGGTTTTCCTTATTTGACGTTTGGTGTTTTGACATTAATAACATTAATATTATTGATGATGTTTTGGGGAGGGGGGAGGCAAAAGAAATAAAGGAGAACTTGAAAACGAAATGATCATCATTTCCCTATTCTTCCATGCCAGAAATAGACCCCTTTCTTCACCTGAGCCTGAAACAGACTTATTGTTCTCAGGTGTTTCCTTCATCATAGGCATTTACCCGTCTGAAATCTCAGGAAATGGTTTTTCCATCAGTGAGCTTGTACATGGAACCCTCTCCCGCGAAGGGCTTGATCTTTTCTGATTTGAACCTGAAAGTTTCCCTGCCTTCATTTCCCCTTAGCCTCTTTAAAAGCCCCCACCCTCTTCCCCATACAGGCACCTCAAATAGTTTTAAAGCCAGAATTTTTGCTCTCTGGGGTGTTTTTCGATAAACAGTAACGCTACATAAACACCTTCTTCACTTGTAAGTTGCAGGGAATTTAAATTTTACTCTCGTGGGTATGTATATTTCCTAAGGCACATGGATAAACCCCACTGAGGCGCAATCAGACACCCACTAGCAGACTCCTGAGAGAGTTGCCATATAAAGGTGGGGCTGTAAACAAAGTAACTCCGAAATTTTAGGAAGCCATCCACTCTGGGCAGATTTCTTCCCAAACAAGTTTGAAATGGAAGGAAGTCTTTAGAGAAGTAGATAGTTTTCTTTCTGTTAATGTTTAGTAGTCCTGGTTTCTAACACACTAGTACATGTACGGACTCTAGATTCCTAAGGTGGGAGATTTTTTTTTTTTTTTTCCCTCTCTCTTTCTTAATAAAGACCATATCTAGGGTTTATTCTCCAGTCCAAGCCTCTGCACTTTCATTGTAACCTTAACCAGCTGCTGTAGGCAACCAGCTTTCCTGATCTGGGCCTAAGTCTGCTCTTTTGACGCCTGTGCTTTTATCTTCCCAGGTGTTTTGTTTGGTTTTTTAATCCCATTTGCATCAGTCTTAGGATTTTCCAAATGTTCCCTGATAACACAAGGTTTCAAGCCCAGAAAGATGCATGTTTGTAGGCTCTGTTGTTCCTAGTGCTTGCGCAATAAACCTTTCAGTTGGTATTTCCTAGATTTGGTGCTTAAGGCCTAAGACAAGGTTTTGAAGCAGACCCTGGCCATCCAGAACTTCAAAGGCCTGTCAGCTCCAAAGGAGCTGATGCCTCACCTGTCCAGGAAGGGGCCATTGCAAGTATTTCCTGTTCTTTGCTTGTTTGATTTGTTACTCTCACCTTCTCTCTAGAATTCCTATTTTTGAAATATTGCATAGACGGTGTCTACTTGTAACCTGTGGTGTGGCGGTGTATCGAGATGCTATCTTGAGTAGCAATGGATATATATAGAGAGAGATATATATTCCATATTCAGTAGGGGGTATTTAAAAGTGTGTCTATTCCTAGTTTTAGTTAATTATCTTTTAATGAAAGTGTCACTCATATTCACATCTGTAATATTGGAAGGAGATAATTAGATTTTCAAATGAGAATCAGCCACCTTAAATTTTGCACCAGAAAATACCAAGTATATTTCATTCTAATGAGATCTGTAGTGGGGTTTTAAAATTCATCATAATGTGCTTCAAGAAAGATAATTCAACATACTCACAAGATGAAAGGTTTTCTTCCTAAGTCTTTTTAAAGCTATTACATTGAACTTGTGCAATTCTGATAAAATATTCAAAAATATTACATAAAGGCTAGCATCAAGACCCTCATGAACGCCCTTGCAACCAGCACTTATCCTCATTTGAAAGTTTACTTTGACTAAACTAACCCCTTCCATCTTCCATGCCCTGGGTTTTCTGTCCTGCTTCTTGCCAACGAAAGATAACGTGTTTAAACTGAGTGTCTACGGATCCTGGGTGCAATCCCGCCTTTTGAAACAGGCAGAGCAGAGCGGTGTTTACACACAGCCAGGCACCCTTTATTTACATATATCTGCATATTTGCTCAGGATCCTGCATTTCGCCATTAAAGTGCTTTCCTGGATGTAGCAGAAGTAACTCAGCAAAGAAAATCTTTCCAGTGCCCTCACTCTCCTATTGCTGCTTAAAGCTCCCTAGTAAACACATCTCTGGTCCGATAATAATTACTTTGCCTCATTAAAATGAGAAAAAAAAAATTTCTTTTTCCGAGTGGTTAAAGGGCACGGCTTGGGAGGTATTTGTGTTTTATTTTCTCCCCCTCCTTGCTGAGTGTGTGTGTGTGTGTGTGTGTGTGCGTGTGTGTGTGTGTGTCTAATGAAGTTTGGGAGTCGCGCGCACAGGGGCGCGTGGGGTGCGAGCCCCGGAGGTCCCCAGTCCCTGCCCTCTCCGTGGTCGCCGCGTCCCGGGCTCCCGCCGCAGCGCTCCGAGCTTCGGAAGCCGCGAGGCTCCGGGGCTGCTCCGAGTCCGGGCTGCGCGTCATTTGCAGTCTGGGGAATGTTGATCACCTCACTAATTACACCTCTCTCTCCCCCCCGCTCCCTCTCCCTCTCCCTCGCTCTCCTCTCTCATTCCCAGAGTGCATATCGGGAATAGACACACAAAGACATGCGCACTCAACTTAATCAGCCATTTTTTTTAAACAGGGCTAAAACGATAATAATTAGCAGAATAAAGACATATCGGATTTTCATTTCCTTTCCTCCTTTTCCCAACCCCTTCACAACCAAACAGCGAGACCGCGGTCGGCACATGCTTTAACTCCTCCCGGATCCCCGAGGACCGCTCCATGCCCCCCACTTTCTGCTCCAGCGTTTTGATTTTCACCCAATAAAGTTCGAGGATTATTTTTTTATTTTATTTTTTTTTTAATGAACCCTCTCGTTTTACTTGGATGTGATCAGCTGTAAGTAAAATAAAAGCAAAACAAAAAAGAGGCGAAGATCGAGTAGGAACTGCAGGGGAAATGGAAAGTAAGTTTTTTCTTTAACTTTTATTGAGTAGTTTGTGTTAAATTTAGGTCGAGTATCGATTATCTTTCCAGCCTGATCTTGCACAATCTTTGATATTTCGCTCCCTCTCTCTCCCTCTCCGCCTCTCTCCCTCTCTGCCCCCGGCTCGCTCGCTCTCGCTCGCTCTCGCTCACATCCCCTCAGCCCGACCATCTCTTCCGCTCTGCCCCCCTTTGCTATCTCTTTCCCCCCTTTTTTTTTTGGCTCCAGGATTTGCTCTGCGGAGGGAGGGAGGGGGCACTGAAGGATCTGATTTTCCACTTTCTTGCGGGGGGGTGGGGAGATGCGTTTTTCGGGATTTAACTTTTGGATTAAGTGGCGGATCATCCACGTTTGGCCGAGCAGTTTTCTCTCCTTTTGCCTGTCTTTTCGGGTTCTGTCTCCACCGCGAGCCCGGGGCTTTCTCGAGGCGCGGGGAAGCTGTCAGCTCCGCGGCCCCGCGGACACTGCCTGGGGCGGGGCGGGGGGGGGGGGGCGCACCCCCGCGCCCGGGTCGGCACCCCCGCGCCCAGGTCGGCATGTCCCCTTCCTTCGCACCCCTCCTCCGAAAGTTTGGAAGGTGGTCGGTGGGGGCTCGGAACCCCTCTCTCCCTGTTCCCCTACCCTCCCGTTCAGCCTCGATTTTCTCCTCTCGTCATCCACCGTTCCCTGGCTCAAGTTCCGCGAAGGGCGCTCGGTGCGCGGAGGCCGGGTGCTCCGTGCGCCCCAGAGCAGGGGGTTCCGAGTGGCTGGGGCGCGTGCCGGGGCTGCAGGTAGACGCCGGCCCGCCTGAGCGCGAGGCGGCGCGGACTCGGGCGCGGGAGGACGCCGGGCAGTTCCGTTAGGAGGCAGGATCGCCGGGCCTCGGGGCCGGGGACCCGCGAGGCGGCCGCAGCTCTCTCCCGGCGCTTTCGCCGCCGGGTGTGCCTTAAACCGGAGGACAGCTGCCCGAGGCCGGGGGTCAAGAATCTGGTTTTTTTTTGGCAAAGGGCAAAGGGTGTGTGTGTGTGTGTATGTGTGTGTGTTTATGGTTGGGAGAGCTGTGGCCGGTTGTGAGAACTGATTTATTCCCCAGTACCCCCGCCCCTCACGTCCCCCGAAAGGGGTTCCAGGTCTACAAACGAACTTAACCTTCTTCGCCTCTCCGGGCATCAAGTGCGCCTTCCGGCCCGGAGCAGCTAAGGGAAGAGGGGCTGGAATGCGTCGGGTCTCGCCTTCCTTCTACTTCTATCTCCTTCCCCCCTCCCTCCCAGGCTTTCTGCTCTTTTCGATCGGAAAAATAATAATAATAAAATTTCTCCTGGAATTGGATAAAGTTTCTCTGCCGATGCCCAAGTTCCAGAGGAATCCCCACCCTGTCCCCCTCCCCCCTCCGCCACCCCCACCCCAGCCCGGAGGACCGTGCACTGGTTTGTATTTCTTTTGTTACCTGCGATCCGGGCGGGGGGCTCCTTTCGGCCGCTCGGGCTGGGGTCCGGCCCAGAGCGGAGGCTCGGGCTGGCGCCTTTGGCCGCGACTCCTCGCTCCCGCGCGGTTGTGGTGAGGTCTTAGCTACCGTTCGGTGAGACACCCTCCTTGTAGGTACCAGAGGTTCAGATCGCGAACACGGATTCCGCCCCCCCCAACACACCCCGACCCCTGCACACACACACACACAGACACACACACTCACACTCAACACACACTCACAGACACACACATTCTCCCTACTCCCCCCCACCTCCAGCCCCCACCTCGCCTTTCCCCTCCCCCCTTCCAAAAAAAGCACACACACACAACAACAACAGCCCCCCCAAACCAAACAAAAACCCAAAGACAAGTTCACTGGCGGAAGATGGTGGATTGACACTGACTCAGTCAGAGGCAGGTTCACCAGGAAATCTGGCGGTCCCGATTTCTGACAGTTGCATTTCCTCTCCTTGAGTCCTCCCCCCCCCCTTTTTTTTTTATTAACTCTGTTCCATGTTTAATCAAGGATCATGTAGATGGCAAAAGGAGAGACAGAGAGAGGGGAGAGAGGAAGAGAGAGGAGAGAGAGACAAGAGACAGAAGGAGGGCTTTTTTTTTTTTTTTATTGTGTTCTCCTGGATTTTCAGTGGCTTGATCCCTATAAACGTGGAGTGGTTAAAGCTCATATGTAGTATTATATTTTTAGTTGGGTGGATGGATGGAAGAGTCAGGGAGAGGCTGCGGCTGCCGCTGCCTTTTCGGGTGTTGCTTAGATTAAGGCTGAGACTTGGCTGCGATTGGGACGCGACAGTGACACGGGCATCGATCGCTTCCATTGAGAGCAATGCAAAAACACAGCCCGGGTATGTAACACTCTCGGTGCCATCAACACTTGTTTTACTTTATATTTACTGGCAAAACTGACAGAGCAAGCTCAGACTTTCTCTCTTTCTTTCTTTTTTCCCCCTCTTTTCTCTTTTCTAACTGAAGAATACAAACAATTGGGTCTAGAAGTTGTTGGAAAGGATGCTTTAAATATAACAGAAAGGAGAGATTGGGATTATTTCACTATCTCTATGACTGATTGTGTTTTAGAGTTTTTCTTCTCCACAGAGGAGCATATTAAATAAAAGGAAGGTTTTCTTTTTTCCTTCCTCTTCTTAAAAAAAACAAATCCTTAAGGGAATATTTGATAGTTTTCAACGTTTGCGGTTTCAATCAGCAGGAAGGCACACAAAAATAAAAGATGGCTAGCCAGCTGTTTTAACCTCTTGCACCTGGCTTCAGTGTGGGGATCATAAGGTTTATACAAGTTAGTGTTTTTTTTTAAGATTCTAATATTTATGGCATAAACTGGGAAGAGAGTATCACTGTGTATTTATTCAGTAGCTGGTTGCTTTTGGATTTAAAAAGTAAACTCATATTTAAGTGTTTTCTTTTTTATGGCAATGAAGATAGAGTCAATGAAATATGGGGGAAATACCATAAATCTGAAAAGTGAAATGTACCTAAGGAACAAAGAAAGGTCAGGTAAACCAGCTGTGTAAGTCAAAGCAATAGCACCAGTTGTAGGGTAAACAGGGAGAGTGGACTCTAGGTCTAGGAAGTGAAAGTTGCCACTTAAAGTTAAAAATGAAGGAAGCATGTTCAGCTTTATTGTAATCTTTTGCAGTTTTTAGCAGATGAGTCCAGATCTGCTCATTAATTTTGAGCTAGTTGGATTATTTTAAAAGATGCTGCACCAGCAAAGGAAAACATAAAGGAGGTTGAGAAAATCGCTGTTTAATATTGCAGAATTTACTGCTTCCATTCTGACCATGAGCCTAAATTTACACAATGAAATTTGATTATCTCTAATAACAATATTAGATCCTGCACTGGATGGATGAGAATTGAGGTGGTTTTGTTGATTGCAAGGGTTTAATGTTGCATTTCAGAATCTGATGTGGTTTGGCCTCCCTTCCATTAACTGGAAAACCCCTGAGGTTTTACAATTATTTCTTAAAGATAATACATTTAAGATTGCATTGGTAGGCTGAAGAAAAGTCATAAAGGCAAGAAGGGAAGCCCTTAATAACTCTTGAGATTCAGACATGTTCAGCAGTTAGATTGGCTCTGACTTCACCAAGGGTCGACAATGTGTCATTTCCACGAAGCCAAATTGCCCTCTGCCTATATGATATTAATGTGCAAATCAATATTTCAGGGATTAAATTTCCCTTCTTCATTTTTTATGGTTTCTACCTCAATAAGTCTCAAGTCTATTAGAAGAGGCTGGATGATTTAAAATCTTTCACTGCAGAATGGCTTGTCCTCGTAGTCTTGTTTCACTAGACCATTTTAGGAATTTTGTTATAAAGACTAAGGGCATCCTAAAGAAGTTGCAAGGCAATGTAGAGGCAAGCTCCATAGCCTAAAGTCCTTGTTCGATTAAGAGCTAAGAAGTATTGGAAATATAATATATATGTTTATGTACTATATGTGTATATGCACACATACATTCTGCTGCTTTAAAAATATTATGTTAATCACCTATTGATTAATTTCAAAATCAATTGAAGTTCCTTTCTTATTAGTGACTTGTTCAGCGTTCTTGAAGACTGTGTTAATTTTCTTAAGGAGTATACATGGATTAGCTTGGTTGTGAAGGTCTTTGGGAGGGATTTTCATCTAGCAATGTTTTCTCTAAGAAATATTTCTAGAAACCATTGTTGTGAGAGTAATAACCAAGTATTGTCATCTGCATCGTTGTCATGACTATCATTGCATTTGGGGCTGAGTGATTTAGCTGCTATCTGTTGAAAGAGGCCTTCTTCCATTCACTTAATATTAGTTCCTAACACTTAGTAGGCACGATGTTTCTTTTAACCCTCTTGGAGAAGCACTAGTGTAAAAGAAAATATGTGATTTGACGAGAAATAATACAAAGCAGAAATTTGGGAGGTCAGAATAAAAGATTGTGACTTTATCACATAATCTTGGGAAGGCCTACTGTCTATCATTTGGTGGTGTTTTATAGTCTAAAACCATCTGGACCAAGTTCCGCACAGCTGCACGAATTTCATATGTGATAGAACATTTTTTCCATTCAGTGTGAAATGTTCCTTCCTAAAACACGTACACCAGACTCGCTTAATTTAGTCTGTTAAAAGAAATGCACATGAAAAAGGACAAAAGGCTCTTTAATCTCTGCAAGCTGTTTGTTTTTCTTCAAGATTCCTGTCTGTTTGGGTTTGAAAAGTCATGTTTATTGAGGAGATGATTCTGAGGTGTGACATTAAAATAATATATGATTTTTGGACTGGTGGCCACGCTCCTGCTTCATTTGCAGAACTACTTTTTATGCCTGTCAAAACACAGAGTTAATCTATCCTTATTTACAATTAATCTCAATAAAATTAATCTTAACTATGCTTTATTCAGTGGCTTAAAATATCTAATTATATTCAATTAACTGCTGTCATAGTAATTAACATTGCTTAATTGCCTCTGCATATATTTATGTAAAGCTCATTAGGTGCTGCTGGCTCCTTTTTCCTTTGCTACTTGCTATTTTTGCTGTTGTCAAATCATTTTCATCTCCCAGTGTTCAACAATGTCAGTGACAGCAACTGCTTCCTTCACATTTTTCTTGAAATGAGTGTTATTACTTACCTATGAGTAGATACTAGTTATGAGTCTTTAAAGATGAATCCACTCCCCGCCCCCCAACCCTTCAATCACTGTTCCCTTATCCCTGGTCCCTAGCACACTCACAAAATATTTTCTGTCATTGTTGCTAGAAATATGAGAAGCCAGGTTAAGCTTTGTGTTTATAAATGAGGAGCCTTTCTGTGTCTGCCTAGGGGCTGTACCCATAGGCAGAGTTGTGTTTTTTTTTTTTTCCTCTAAAACCTTTCTAAGGGTTAAAGACTTGGCCAAGGTTCAAACTGAAAATCGCCCAGGGAAAGTGCATGTGAATATGTACAAGTTTCATGTAATTAGTGCTTAATTATATTAACATATGCAAATTGTCAACTTAGAAGCTTGTTGAGCTGGCAAAGATCAGCTAGGCACAATTGCTGTATTGTTCTGAAACAATAATGGATTTCAAGTTGGATTGTGGAAACACATAACTAGCTATCTAATTTAACTCATACCATGGTGAAATTTCATTAGTCTCCATGGAGACTGGTTTAATTGTGCTGACTAATGTTCTGGGCTGCAGAATGTCCTAAAAAGAAAGCGTTGTTTGCCTAATCCACCTTACAATGACACTTGTTTGTACATGTTTCCCTTGTGTGAGAATTTGCATATGCAAATAAATAGTTTCTCGGCCCCATTTGTCATGGCTGTTCATTACCCATGAAGAGGACATTGTTACTAGGCTGTGACTGAGTCTCCCAAGACAGGATAGTGTCAACCAGTCCAGCTACATTCTTTCATAATTTGTTTCTGATTAATAGACCAGAGTGAGTCTCCCTGTCTTTGGGCATCTGCAATGGGAAGGTCAGTTCTGTCACAGAAAAGAGTTTCTCCAGTAACTGAAGGACTTTTTCTTCTTGCGATTCTTCCCCTTTTCCCGCTCATTGGTTCACATAATCATATTCAAAATAATGTATTCTTACTCTCAGAATGCCTCTACTAATAATCTCTAGTTTCCTAAAGCAAAAAGATAGGAAAAGAAAGGAAATTCTGTTATTGGAATATTAATCCTGTTTTTGACAGAAAGGTAAACTGATATAATTGCTTTTCAGTTGAAGGAATGGGGGTTTATACAAGTGTGAAAGCATCGGAAAAGGATTAGCATTTTTTTGCATAATGAAAAGCTCTGTTGAATAGGGTTCTGAATGGCTGACTGAATGACCGAGATGAAAAGAAGATGAAAATGCAAGCTCCTCTTTCTTTATGCCTATGCTCTGCTCGCTCTAAAGTTATGTTTGTCCAAGACTAGAGAAAACAAGCAGGGGCTCAGATTTCAGCAACTTTATAAGATGCCCTGAGTTTTCATCATCACTGAGAAGTAATATGTATGACAATAGTGTAGCTAGAGAATGATAAACAGAGGTTTGTATATAGAAGAGTTTTCAGAAACATATTAGGCTAGCCAAATATTGACTATTGGGTATCAAGAATTCCCAGCACTTTGCTGGCAAAAAGGTATTTCAGAAGAGGCCAACAATATGGTGTGTATATCTCATTTAGTTACTTCTGCCCCTTCCCTCCACCTCTCTGCTGTAAATAGTTGTTTCAGCTGGTAAAGCACTTCACTTGGGAAAGAGTTGTGTGTTATGATTTTTTGGCAATGTGGTGTTTTAAGTGGCCTGTCAGCTTTGGGGGCTGGGATGGGCTGGTAGAAGAGGGTACAGCATTATTGTCTTAGGATTTAATTCATCTTCAGGTTGCTTTGTAGGTGTATCATGTATTTCATTTTGAGATAAGTCTTTTCTAATGTGTCTAAGTACTCTTGGAAATATTTGCAGTAGGGTTTTCCCTTGTTACTAGTTAGGGCTGTAACTGGTTATCAGTTGACTACGTGATCAGGGCTCTTAATGATGTTTCTTCAACCATAATTAGGGCAGTTAAAATACCGTAAGTGTTAAGACACTTTCAAAGGTGGGAATTGGCTCTTTTGTACATATGTAAATCAACTGCAGTGTGAATAATTATTTACATGTATACATTATAAACAAACTCTTTCCGGTTTGGGGCTCACCACAAATGAGCTATTGAAGGCTGCCCCAGAGTAGGATTGAAAGATTCAGCCAGATATTAAGCTAACTTGTTTTGTTACTAGATTGTAGAACTTCCATTTGCCTCATCACTTTAACGGGTCAGTTGCTGAGGTACTGTTAAGATGGTTACATGGAAACTTGGGAAATCAGAAGTGTTTTCACGTAAATTAAAATATAAGGGTTGCCTCTTGAGTACAGAACATTGTAAGGGGAAAGTGTTTGATCTCTGTTATATAAAGTCACCAAAATTCTTTACTAGAGCCCTTTAAAAAATTTGTCAAGAAATTCTGGATTGTTTCAGAAACTTTTATGGTTAACTTTATGGATATGCTTGCAAAAAGTCTTAAAAGAACAAAAAAATCCACATGGAGGCTATTCTTTTACATGCAGCAGGGCTTATTAAGGTATTTCCATAAGAAAAATGTGTTAATTTAAAAAATAAATTCATTTATATTTTAAGACATTGTTAACCAAGCACCATGTGTTGTAACTGGCAGCTTTCCAGTCACCATGAAGTGGATCACACATGGGTTAATAGTAGCTTATGTGATGTCTGCATTCTTAGGAAATGGGCAAAAACCCAGGGTATTCTGATATCAAGATTTTTAGGAATCAGACAGAAAGCAGAATATATGTTTATATGTGAACAGATGGACACATGTGAGAACTAAAAGTGCACAATTTCTCTTGGCACTTGTTTTAGTTATCCTGATGATATAACCAAGATCTTAGTGCACTCACAGTCTTTGATGGCTAAGGACAAAATGGGCTTTTAATGAGGGCTCAATGGCTTTATTTTCTTGCATACGGATTGTTCCCCTTGTGATCTTGGGGGATTTGATGTTCTGTTAATTCCCTAGTTTCAGAGGTTCACAAGTTGCCTTGAAAGTTTGATATGGTTTCATGTTTGACATATAATCCTCAGTTCAGGAATGGCCGCTCCCCACTTCTCCTTAACACTTTTCAAGGCTTGTAAGTGAAATAAAATATTTGCCATTTGGAGGCACTTTTGAATGTATGCACACAACTTAAAAATGGCTCTGATACTAAGGTCGTATTTGGCAAGCTGCTTATCTCTGATATAATTAGATACTTTAACATTCTAGAGATTGAGAAAATAAACAAATATAATTTAAGATCTGGGCAGCTTGACTTAGTTAATATGTCATAATGCCCTGAGTAGGTGTTTTAGTCATTCAGGCCAGGGGTTCACACACTATCATCATATATTTAGATGATTGATCATTTCTAATGTTTGCTTGTCCTGGGGAGACGACAGTGCACAGTTGATAATTTTTGAATGGTATGCATTATAGCACGTACCTCTAGAATGAGGTTTATAGGTTCCATTGTGTCCTAGCTGTAAAAACAGAAAGCATTCTGCAAGCATTTACTCAGATCTAAATCATTTTAACCAGGGAAAATTGACTTTTGGGTTAAAATATGCATTTTATAACTGTCCATAAAATTCTTTTCCTTCACTGTAAAGAAGAAAGGAAATCCATAGCTTCAACAATGTTAAAATGCAAAAACATATGAGCTGGTCTATGCCACCTGGTTGTATTGTTAATAACAAAACAAAACTTTCTAAGAAGGAAGCCCATAAAGAATCTTAAAATTTGCTGATTGGAAGGATAAATTGAAGAGGCCCAGTCATTCACCGAAGTACCTTCATTAAACCTGAAAGGCTTTATTAATGTAGATTTTCTACAGTATAGTTCACAGTACTTTTCTCCCATACATTTAGGAATAAAGCAATTCATATGTAAAATTTCCTGGGCCCAGAAATGAACTGAGAGTGAGTCATCCTTTTTGGTTTAGTAGATACAAACTAGGAGTATAGACATAACATGCACGCACACACACACGTCTATGCCCCCTTTCCACATTAATGTCTCTCTTTCCTCTTTAGATGTGTTTATAGGCATAGCCTGAGCATTTCCTTCTGTAGACTAAATTTCTTTCATTTTCTAAGAACTGGCCAGGAGGATCGCAACAGAAAAGAGCAGGTAGGGTATAAGACAACTGGAAACTATCAAAGGGCTCATTCCTGGGAACTGCCTTAGACTTCTTCAGTTCAATCAGCTCATTTTAAAATATGAGATGTTAAACTCTGGAGAAGTAATTGTTGAGTCAGCCGGCAAGGTAGGAACATGTCAGGAGAACTCAGCAGTCCCCTGCTAGGACTAATGGTCACTCAGCTATACAGGCTACTTGAAAAAGGGTTGGTTCTGTGAACGAAGGCAAAGCTGGTGAAAATGGGGAAGAAAAGAAAAGGAAAATGGGCCGTGGTAATCCAACAGTGATGCTGTCTCCTCTGAGAGACTGATTCTCTCTTACTGAAAGGAGACCAGTAGAATCTGGAGGGCCTCTAACCAGTATGACTGGAAGCATATTTTTGCATGACGTAGGAGGTTAGGCTAGGTACTTTGAATGCGCAAGATGAGTCTATGATTCATAAAAATACTGATGATCTCAGTTACTTAAAGTGTATTCTTAATAACCATGAACACGGTGTGAAGAAGAAAGAGGTTTCTCTTTTGTGGAGGGAAAGTAAATGAAGACAATTCTGTGATGTTTTAGAGGCAGCATAGTGTACAAAAAGAATGACACTTAGTTTAAAACCAGACATTCTTTTGATTCTGTTTACTTTGGATTCCTTTTTCCTTTTTAAATGAGACTGTTTATTTTAACTTAAATCTTAGATGTTTTAAAATCTACTCCATTTTTTGACAACTCTGTGACCAAATAGAGGTCTTTTTAGATCTATAAGACCCTTGGGTTAAGTTCTTGTTATAGATGACCTTATCTAAGTTATTTAATCTTTTCGAGCCTCAGATCCCTTGTTTGTATTTCAGTGTTGCTGAAGAGCTTACCTAAAACTAATGTGTTGTGAACATAAAAGGAAGTGAATGTATACAGGGCTGACACCTTATATTTCCCTTTTCATTATTTTCAATAGTTGGTTTTACTATATGCTCTCCTGAAGGGTATTTGATACAGCAAATCTACATAGACCTTTTGAGTTGAGACGCCCCCCTATCTCTCTCTTTTTTTTAGTTTTAAAAAATTTTATTTATTTATTTTAATTGGAAGATAATTACAATATCGTGATGGCTTTTACCGTACACAAACATGAATCAGCCATAGGTATACATGTGTCCCCAAAGGGAGGGAGGTAGAAATTAGGCAAGGAGGATGCCTAAGGGGTAGGGCCAAAGAGTAGTCTCCTTCTTATGTTTTCTCATTGGCGGATACCTTGATGATATCTAGGTGGCTATTCCTCCACCTTATTATCTGCTTCTCCTTTGTCCAAGTTGCTTTGGTTCTGAGGGGCTTCTAGATGTTTTCAATGCATTTCTGGGGTCTTTTTATAAGAAGCAAATTAGAACAGAAATAGTGTTTAAATAATTCAAACCTTAGTCTATCTTCAGGAACTCAAGATTCCAGACTGTCCATTATATACAATAATAGAAGAGACTACAAAGCTTATTTCAGAATTGAAGTTGACCCTTCCTGTTTGTAAGTCTTTGAATTAAAGGCTTTTCCAAAGCTAGATTAGGTGTCATAGAATCCCTTTCTGTATACTTGGTGTTATGATATTTTGATGTGCCATGAAAGAAGAATAAATGCTATTTACCTGGCACTCTGCTGACCAAAATTTATACCAACCCAGAGAAAAGATCCAGTTATTAATAACCCAGGGATATTATAGAACCCTTAAATTTTCTTATAGGGATTTTATAGCCAAGTTATGAGTCTTCTCTTGGCTTATCTCGTGAAGAAGATCACAGTCCTTTTATCTTTCCATAGGGATGAATTACACAGAGGAGAACTACCCACATTCAAAGATGATAAGATTCATGATAAGGGTTAATAAATTTATAAACACAAATTTCCACCCTCTTAACTAAAATGTATCTCTCATGGTTTTTCTTTTTGATTTTTAAATTCATAATAATTTCCCATTGTGATACATGTAAGATACACACTTAAATTACTGTTTATATTTTGGGGGGAAATATGACTGTATTTTGGATAACAATTTCCTAGATTTGAGTTTGAAATTTGCTTGACATTTATAAATAGTTAGTTAACAATCTTTGCTCAAGTTTTTCTTAAAAATAAAAGTGTGTGCCTTGCCTGTGTTCTGCTTATTTATAAGTGGCCCTGGACTTGACAGTTCATTTGAAGCACATTTATTTAAGACTAAGCATTGATTGCATACTGATAGAGTAAGGATATATTTCATTGGAAGAAAATAATTAGCATCTTAGCATTTTTCAGAATGTGCTTGTTTAAGCTTCTTCTCAAATAAATTTCAGGCTTCATGAGGGCAGCACCCATATCTGTATAGTCACTGTATTCACAGTGATGGACACTATTGGCAAATTCTTGGTAAATACCTTCACTAATACATGAAAAAAATAGATGAGTGTTAATTACAAACATAAATATAACACTTCAGTTTACTATATTACTGGAATCTGCCTCTCCTCTTGAAATCTAGTTGTTGAAAAGAAATGCAGCCTTAAAAACATCTGGGTCTGTCTTAGAAAATTCCATAGGGAAAACTATCTTCCAGCATAATCTAAATGGGTTTTTATATTAGAACCATAGATTGTTGCAGTCAGAAGGCATGCAGCACAATCCCCTTGTTTAACCCATAATGAAACTGCAGCTCAGAGAAGTTTCTGGGAAACATCACACTACTACAGGGCACAGCCAATGAGAATCCAATGTGGTGAGTGTGTGTGCATTCCCTTTAGCAAATTGTGAACATTTTTTACCTCAGTTGGCTCAAGCCCTCCCGTATCCAGAGATTCTATAATACTGGGAATAACTTCTGCGATGCTGGAGATATTTTCATTTGTGGAATTCTTCCAAGCAAAGGAAGATTTTCAGTTGGTCCAGTTTCTCTGATGACCACAGGGTCAGCTGACCACCCTGGGATTGGAAAGCTTAACTGCTTGATATAGGACAAGAATTGCCTGAAAGGTGACAACTTGCAGGAAAAATGGGGTGGGCCATTTCATTCTTGAAATGAGGCAGGGTGCAGATTAGGAATCATTGTGGTTTGCCAGAAGTTGCTGGTCCTAGAAGCCTGTTTAAGTGCTCACTGTCAACAAGGAAATCATGGGCAGCACTTAAAGTGGCTCACCTCTGATTTATTCATAAACCTCACACGAGCACTTGGCTTTGTTCTTGCTCTAGTAAGGGGGACTGATGCCAATAAGCACTGGAATAAAGAGCTCCTTGCATGGTCCAATAGTGAATAGCACTTTACCTCAAAGCCTGACCTCCTTTCCCAAGGTCTGTTATACCATAGTCGACTCTGATTGGCTGTGTGTCTTCCGTTGAATTGAGAGAAGAGGTTATAACAAGCATCGACTCTGTAAACGCCATCGTATACATAACAAGACCTGTGTAACTGGAACTTGGGTTCTAACTTAACCTAAAGGTTGTGGCATTCACGCTCAATGGAAAAGCTTCCTTTTCCCCTCTTTTTAAAGCTTGAAGAGTTTCACATTGAATAATGGTCAGAAAAAGATTGCTTCTTTCTAATTGAAGAAGACAATGACCTCGGAGGGAAATGGGTTTTGACAATCCCTTTCTCCATTAAAATGAATTTAGAG
This sequence comes from Odocoileus virginianus, assembly GCF_023699985.2. NCBI lineage: Eukaryota > Metazoa > Chordata > Mammalia > Artiodactyla > Cervidae > Odocoileus > Odocoileus virginianus. The sequence goes on from NC_069688.1 coordinate 26,931,500, forward strand.
AGATTTAATAACGTAGGGAATTAAGGGTTCGAGAGTAAAATCCACCCCACACAGGGACAGAAACAAAGAAATGGGCTTGTGGATTGATTAGCCGTTTTTATCTGAGAAGCTTCATTTTTAATGTATTTATTTATTTTTTTTGGTGCCACTTCACAGATCATGCTCCAGCTGCCCATGGGAGGGGAAGGGGCCTTTAAGAGACAGTCCGCTGGCTGGTCTGCTAGGGCAGAGGTTGAGTCGGGTTCCTTAAATCCTCAGAGCAACATGCTAGTCTTTTTTTTTTTTTCCCCCTTCCCTGATCCTGTCCACTCTGGCTTCCCTTTTCCTCCTTTTGATGAAGTTGGTCTCTTACTCCTTGAAGTGCATATATTTACACAAAAATTTCCTCAAATTTTCACAACACATTAACCCAGAAGAGCCATATTAGGAGATGGTGATGAGAGTTAATGATATATCTTTAGATAAAGCCTTCCTCCCGTGCAATCACATCAGAGTCATCAGCTCATTTGTCATGGCTGAAGTGAAAATGTCAGGACCAATGAGTGTATGAGTGCTGAAGGGGCGAAAGGGCTTTGGGAGAAAGACATTTTTGTGCTGGGAGTTGGCCATGGCTTAGATTTAGCTCCAGGGAAATACTGGGATTAGCCAACACTGTGTACAAATCCTTAGCATAACAGAATTAGTGGGGAAAATGGAGAGGTGGGGGTCATGAGGATGGGCATAATTTTGGAGACATGCTCTAGGCTGCAGGCCAGAAACTACGGTAAAGAATGAGGTGGTTTATTAAAAGTATTTTTAGGTATGTGTTGTATGCAGTCTCATTGAATCCAGCAAGATTGAAGTGATAGATTTGAATGGCATCAAGGGCAGAGCTGCCATAATGTTCACTAAATGTGTATATATGACGTTTTCTTTTTTTTCAGTTTTTTTTTTTTTAATTGGCGGGTAATTGCTCTACAATGTTGTGGTGATCTCTGTTGTAAATTAATGTGATCAGTCATAATTATATATAGATATATAATATATCATATATATATTACATCTCTATATACATCCCCTTCTGCTTAGGTCTCTCTCCCTCTTGGTTTTTGTTTTAAATTTAGCTGTATTTAAATAATTTTGACCCTAACATTTAAAGATAATATTCATGCATAAAATACTGTTGACAGTACCTTAAGAGCGAAAGTTAATAATTCAAATAACAGTAATTATGGTGAAATACTTGTTGCATTGTAGGGTCGACAGAAAACCCAGAGGCTAAACTTTCTTTACACGGACTTCACTCTGAAACTTTAATTGAAAAGTAACTGATTTTCTCTAGCTACAGAAGTTCTTATCTTTGATAGGCCAGTACTAGCAGATTTATTTCATTTTGGATCCAGTGAACTGTTCTCTTTCAGATAATGTACCCATACAACCCTTTCTTGTTTAATTCTATTGATTTACAGTGTTAAAGTGAAATAATCTGATACCTGTTTCCTGCCCTTCGAGTATTTGTCGTCAAAGAGGCTGATTATTTTCTCCCCCAGCTCTTTAGCAGTTTTAAATGTATAATTATCATTGCATGTCATTTGATAGCTGCACTAATTGCCGCCAACTATTGTCTGTTTGCACTTAATGCTGAAACCTGATCAACATCCTGCTTTGGTTGATGTTTGGTGGTAAACTTTAATTAACTCTTATTGCATTGGAGAAGAGTTCAGGCTTGGTGCTAACTAATCATTTACCTTCATTATGTCCTGACAGCTCCACTTGTTCTTGGGCCTAATAGATACACCAGTCAGTAAATAAACCTGCAAACCTCATGCCTTCTAGTTGCTCCATACTGATATTTTGCTACTTAAAGTATAAGATAATTGGGCCCATATAATTATTTAGTTAGTTTAGTATCTCTAGTTCTGCAGACACTAATCTTAATTGCCTCTTTCATGCTGGACAATTTCATCTTAATAGAAACTGTAGATTTGAGATAACATTATTCCTTCAACATGGTTCCTATGAACATGCATCTTTTGAATCAATACAATTAAGCTTGTCTCCTGTTGGAATTCTTGTCATTATTTTTCCTGAAATACTTTTCCTGTAATGATATTGAAGTTAAAGTAATCAGGTTACCAGCAGATCATGTAAAATTCAACTCAAAATTGCTGGCTGCTTGATTTTAATTTGTCTGACATCAAGTTTGTTTGAAAAGGGATAATATGTGGGTAAACCAAGGAGCTTATAATTATGGCTGACATTTGTTTGTTTATAATGAAATCTAATTAAAGTTCATACATTTAAAACACAAAAGTTAATTACTGAATTGCTCACTTCACTTATGGACAGCAGTCAAATTAACTTTCAGGCCAAAAAAGAAGAAAAACACCCCATACACATACACAGAAAGCAAACAAAAGGCTCTTCATAATAGAAATAAAATAACCAACCAATCTGAGTGATCAAACATAAATTTGCCAATATTTCATCCAGAAGAAACCTGGCATTCCACTTAGGTTCTCTATTGTGTTAGCTCTAATGTGGTTTTTAATATAACATGATTTAAAATATCTACATGGGATATAAAAAGAGACTTGTATTTGATAGATTGAGTCTTGGATAGTAAGAGGCACTGGTAGTGATTTCAGAAATTACGCATATAACTTTCTTCATTAAAACTATTTTGAAATCATGTGAAATCATTGAAACCACTGCTCAGGAAATAGGAATGTTTTCTGGAATACCTGACTTGTGATTAATTTTATGAAGATAATTATGGTAGCTTTAGCCTGCAAGGAATGACATTTTTCAAAAAAAAGATTGTGCTTACACTACTACACTGGTGTTATGTTGGTTATGAGATCAAATTGGTGGGAATCATGAAATGCAAATAACTAAGCAGTTGTTTTCTCCTTTAAATATTTAGTTGTCAGTATTTAATAATGAATTTTGTATCTTAATAGACAAAGAAGAAAAAGAATGCATGTATATATATGTAAGGATATATTGTCTTCACATTGTATATGAGAAAAATGTATTGTGGAAATGCTTTCACTAGTCTGGTAAATCTGAAGTCAGATATTCTATAGTATAATTACCTTAATAAAACTAATTAAGAAAAAAAAATTAAATGTCCCTATGTGACAACGTAAAAGCATCATCAGTTAAACACTTAAATTGGGTGTATGCCAGAGAGATTAGTCCATTACATTTTAAAGACTAGAAATATAAACATATACAAAACATGGCAAATATTATTTATAAATTTCTAAAACTAATTGATCCAGTACATGTTTTCCCAAGGAAAACTAAATGGTTCCATGTTTAAACTTTCCATTTCAAAGTTTTATTTACTTGAAATTTCAATTATAGTTGGGATTGAGGAAGAGAGACTTGAGAGGGGAAAATGATTCTGTCCATTATTGAGATGCTTTGTAAAACTGATTATAATTTACATAACCTTTTAGTATTTCCAGAGAGTATATTTATATGTGTTTTAATATAACACTCATTGATTGATTTGTAGATTAATATTTATTTAGGGAAGAAAAATTAAAGGGCTCATAGAGTCATTTAACTCTAATCCAACTTTGCATAGATGAGACAAAGGGAAGATGATTAATACTTAAGTATATGGCTGGGTGATGGCATTCAGAGGTATCTTTCTCTTCTATAAAGAAAGCAAAAAGAAAAGTCAGTATATTTTCACAGTATTGGCAAACAACAGCTTTCTATAATGCTTTAGCTGATTAGGACATCCTTACCCTTTAATGAAGCAATCACTACAAACCCCCAATGTCAGCTGGAATACTAGCAAAACAGTATCAAAGAAGAATCAGAAAGAGGCACTGAACATAATTACAGTTCATGTCCTTGTCTCACACCAATGCAAACTATTCATTTTCAATTAGAATGAATAAGAAAATTAGAAATCAACTAGATTGGTTAAAAGGACCAAAGTTTGTTTACAGAGGATAGCTAAAGTATTAGGTCCATCTTGCTCACTGATTATGAAATTTTCCTGAAGCAAACAAATAAAATGAGTCATATAATGGTGTAATTTGGTTAAGGAGAGATTATTGATTTCTCTCTAAGGAAAGTAGCTGGAGTTTGATTAAAGTCACGAAGAAAACTGAGGAAAATTCCTATTTCCCACAACTAATCAAATTAAGAACTATCAGAACCATTGGCAAGGGGGTACTTTTCTGCTTTAGTTCTCCAACACATGTGTTTAATGATTTGTGATTGTCATATAAAGTCCATAGAGGTTTAGAGATGAGAGAGAGAATGAGGGAAGATGAGGCGGGGAAGATAGGAAGAGAAAGGAAAAGAAAAAACAAGAGACAGAAATACCAATACTAAGAGTCCTATTTATGAGAAGGAAATAAATCTGTGTTGAATAGCTAATTTAGGTTTTAATGAGAAGAAAGAGGAAAACAGGGACTTGGTTGACTTACATGCTCATGTTTGTCTTTGTCAACTTTCCCTCTTTAAAACTCTGCCTGGCTTAGGTGCTTACTATATTTGGTTACATCCTTCTATTCAAACTTAATTACCTTCTCCCCTTTGTCGTGACATGGGTGGAAAGTTTTTGCCGTGTCAGGAGAGGTCGTCACACATTCTTTCGCAGTTCTGTTCATTAATTCCTTCTTGCAGAAGCATTTTCTCTCGTGCTGGGAAGGTAGAAGTGTGTAACAGAACAGCTCTGAAACATCAGCAGGAAGCTCTAAGCTGGTTAATGCAGTATAATTGTCTGGACATAGACTGGTCTTTGTTTGTGTGGTTCGCTCCGAATCAGCTGTAATTAACTCCAGAGTGTTTCCAGATTGCCAGCAAAGAAAAATTACAGCTTTTCTGTTTTAAATTGTAAAGCTCACAAACATTAACTATGCAGATTGCTTCTACTTTGATATATTTCTATCCTGCAAGAAAAAACAATAACAAAAAAGCTTATTTGCCCCGCCCCCACCTCTAAAAATGTGCTTTTGTTAAGTTATGTGATTTAGTGTCTGTTGGAACATAATGGCCCCTTAAGAGTTGGGTTTGAAATCTTTTTACTTGATATTTTCAATCCTTTGACATCCTTGCATTTGCCTCCCTTCTTGCTAATGTTCTTAATACTGAAACGGGAAAGAAGTTATGCAGTCTTTTATGAAATACTAAACAGATCCAAAAATAAGCAAATTGCAGAGAAAGCTGAGTAAAGAAAAGCACCAGCAACTGACTTAAAAGACTGAGATCAAAGATGCATTCTGATGTAACTGATGCTTCTACACAGGTACTTTACCTGTATTTTTGATATATCAAAAGCCAGGTTGTGAGAAAAGGCCAATTTCACTGCTCTCTCATCTTGGTCAGCACACCACACCCTTCTAAAAGCTTCTGTACAGTAGTTTGTAATTATGAATTCCAACGTGGGTAAAAATGAGGTAGCAGTGTGAGCTAATACAGCCCAAGACACAAAAGATCTGTCAGGAAATGATGCAAAAAAGAAAAAAATCCAGCCAAAAATCTTTTTTTTTTCTTTCTTCTGAATTTAACAATAAGGAATTTAAGCTTCAATGTGGCTTTAGCGAGCAAAGAAAAGAAGCTCTTGGTGTCTGCATAATACCACTTTGATGGATTTTTTTCATCAGTTCTCTGTACGTGGCAACAAATAAACAAGTATAATTATACTTGTGAAGGTCTATTCATTGCTTTGTCAGCATTAGATATATGTGCCGTTTTCACACTGCGCCTCTCTTTTGTCTTTGGCTAACTCACTATGACATATTGATAGAGGATTTGGAATGGGAAAAGGCCACAGCAGAGACAGTGATGACCTTTTGGAAACTTGATATAATTCAAGGATTTTTATTTATTTTATATATATATACATACATATATATGTATGTATATATACATTTTTAGGATTTGTGACTTGTTACCAAATTCCCTTTTACATGACCAACTTTTAACCCGTTCAAAATGAAATAAAGACTCAAAGTATCACGACATGGCCAAGAGCGGATGAGAATAAAAACAATAGGCAAAAGGGCACAGTGGTCTGTCTTCTTTCCCAGCACTTTGCAGAGTGGCTAACCTAGCATTCCTTTCCCATTATTCTGTCCTCTTGATCAGATCACGTTCTTTTTAATCGTTTCACAAACACTGTCTCACTGTGTCACCAAGGAGGGCTGGGACAATCTCAATTAAAAAACAGAGGTAAAACTGGCTTCTCTGATTTTGGGTTCTAATGGGAGCCCTGCCTTCTGAATGCAAAGGAATTTGTCTATTGTTCAGAAAGCACCCTCTTTCATTAGCCAGACTCCTCATAGGTGGGTTTGGTCATTTAGCAGAGCAGAGTTTAGGCAGAAGTGACTGCAGGACGACAGTAAGGCAGAGTGAGCCATAAAAGTTCCTTTCTGCATGTTGTCCATTAGTTCCAAAAAAGGGATTTACATGATCAAAGTCACTGATCTTGTGAATTGCTGAGAATACTGCGTACATGTATTCTAAGCAGACCAGCTAGTATATATTGTTCTGAATTTAACATTTAAATTGTATCAGGTTTACTCTTTGAGATTTCTTGACGACTTGGGTGTTTTTGTATTTGTTTTTTAATAGAATGTTTGGTAGTAGAGAATAGTAATTGGTGAAGACTAAATAGAAAACAGTTTAACAGGTGAAGCAACTTTTATAGTGAGTTTACTTGTTATAAAGTTATTTTGGAATGAATACTCTGGTATAAGTTAGATGGTTGTCTTTGTGGTCTTTTAACTGGGACTTATAAACTTTAGTGTGAATTTCCTAAATAGGTCACATTGTTAAAAGAAAGATCTTGTCTGACTGATCTTGGTGACAGTGAAATCACTTAGCATCATCTTTAGTGTCATAGTACATATTGATCTAAAATAACTTTTTAACTGCACAAGCTAAAGTGATTCCATCAAAATATGCTGGTAAACACCACCATGGTCATAGTATGTAACTACAAATGTAAAAATCAGGTCGTCTACTACTAGCTCTATCAATTCAGATAGTTTTGTTACTGTTGCTTTTGGAATGAAATGTAAATTTGATTGTAGAGAATATTTACTATTTTGGTTGTACAGAAGACTTACTAGTTTCTGATTAATGTGTAGTTTATGAGAAGAACTTGATTAGCAATTTTGTGTAAAGTTATGTGGGAGTGGCTTTGTCCTGTGATTGATTCTGTAGTATAGTTTTCATAATTTTTGTCTCATATCAATAAAGTCATTTTTGATAGTTACTCCTGATCCTATGAAGATAAAATAAAAAGGTAGGATCTATTAATACTTCATATAGAGAGACACTGATTAGACATTGCAGAGTCCATTCGGCATCTGGCTAAAATTATTAACTGTGTGTTACATACGACTCATCTGAAGTGCATTTAGCATGTGTGTCATAATTTTAGTTAGTGTTTTTGTCAGCTGAGAACTGTTGTAGGTAGGGTATAGATAAAACAGAAATTAAATATTAAGAATAGCTCAGAAACTCCTTTATAAGGCTGTAAAGTGTTTGAGAACCTTTCTCACTCCTGTAATTAAGGTGAATAATCTTCCACATATCTGCCTAAGTCATCAAAGGAAAGAAAGAAAAAAAAAAAGCTACTTTGAGTCCTGGAACTTGATATTTTTATCTAGGATCATTAGTTTAGTGTTACCACCTTGCTCCCCCTCCAAACCTCCAATTTCTCCCTACCTTCCTCACTTCTTTTAGTCTGGCATGGGACTTTATTTTAGACATTTTGCCTACCTTCAGTGTTTATACATGGTGCAGATTTGGTAAATGCAAAGGTAAATATGAATGTTTGTGGACTAATTAAGAGAATTATTAGGTTTTCATGCTTATGGTGATTTATCAGATTATTTCAGAGGGTTTTAAAAGCTGCATGCGTGCCATGAAGATAATTAACCAGGAGCGCCTCAATAATTAAAATTACACACCACGCTTTGTGATGTTTGATCCGTGTGCAATTAGAATGTCATTTTAACCATCTTAGATACCAAAATGAATTTTGATTTCATTTTCAATCTGTGCAGCTCTTTTGATGTATTCGAAACTGATCACTTCCTCTCTGATTTAGCTGGCAAGATGAAATTTGATTACAGTAAAGAGAGTATTAAGAAGTTATTCTTCATACTTAATATGCTACTGACCTCCAATGATGTCTTTCTTCTAGAAGAACTTTTAAAAAGGAATTTCTAAAATGCTCAGTAATATTGGTGAGCCCAGGGTTTTGTTTCCTTAGTTCTCCGCCCCTGTGAAGTCGATGCAATAGACTATAGGGGTGGGAGGGAAATCCATAGTGAATCACTGAGTGTCCATCCTCCCCAGTAGAATAACTAATGCAGTATAGCCTCGTCAAAGGAGGAGCCTGGCCGGCTACAGTCCATAGGGTCACAAAGATTTGGACACAACCAAAGCGACTTAGCATGCATGCATGCATATAGTCATGTCCGCTTTCCTCATTTCAGAAACCATCAGCATACATGAAAGTATTGATACATCTATGTGAGAGGACTATTTGCCTTGAAGTTCTGGGTCCCTTCAGTTTTGAGATTTGAAAGAAGATGGCTTACCTTTTTGATAAAATCAAGGCAGTGCCTATGCCGCAGACTGAAAAGGAGCACTAAACTTTCAGACCACTCAACTCTTGTGTACAGTGCCATCATTCTGCAAATGGAGAGATGTGCAGGGATTCAGAGACATGTCAGCCCTAATCAGGCTGCTATACCAGTAGCTGAGGTTTGCAGGTACACACACAAGTGGGCATACACATACACATTCACACACAGAAGGGGAGTGCAGTTTTACCAATGTGTGCCTACCTTCCTCCTGGTACCTTCCCCTGCTACCTGAAATTGATACGGCTTTTATGAGACCAAGTGCTTCTTGGTCTCAACAAAGGGAGTTTACAGTCTAAGATGCTTGCCTGGAAAAAAAAAAAAAAAAACTAAAAAAAAAAAATGATGGAAGTATTTTCATCAGATGTGCTTGCATATGATTTGTTAAGCCAAGGGAGATGTTGATTGAGGCCATGGTTGAAAGATGGGCGACTCAACCAGGATTGATAACATCAAAATGGTATCCGGAACGGTGTTCATTATGTATTGCAGTGGGGAAAAAAATAAAAAAAGCAGAGTGAATACGATTGTCCCCTAGGATGGTAGGACTGGTTGCAGTAAATATTAATTTCTGTTCTGGTGCCCATTGAGGTGACCGAAGTGTGGGAGAGAATTGTGATTGGTGCTTAATCAGGGCCAGCCAGATACCTGCTGAGAGCTTTCACACAAGGAAGATTTGTAGTAAGCTGATTTACTGGCAAAATGAAAACCAGAGAAGAGTTTGGTCTGTGCCGCCTGTGACTGTAATATTTCTAATTTAAGGTTCCTTTATGGTTGGTCTCCCTCCCACCCTTATACCCGTCCCCCTCACCTCCCCCCACCCCCCACTTCCACTCACTGCCTGATAAAGTAAAAGGTAAATTTTAAATTACAAGTTATTTGTGTTGTCCTTTTATTCCCGCTGTCGTCTTATGAAAGCCATTTACATTTCTATTAGAGTAAAGGGGGTTTTAAAGCTTTTACATATATTATATCCATTTTCAGAAAACAGGAATGAAAAAAATATACAGCTTACTGATACGAATTTTAGATTTGTGATGAATGCTCGGAGTGATTTCAAAAACACTCCGGATGTCTAGGCATGCCTGTGATAGCTATCTACATTATTTTGCTACATTTATACAAAGTCTGTCTGTGATAGATAGGTACGCTGGTTTTAAGTTTTCCCCCTCACCTTTTTAGATAGTCAAGTTTACAGCAGCTATAAATTAGTGATGGGCTATTAGTGAGCTGTGTCATTATTTAATAAAAATGGCTCCTCTCACCTTATTTTTTATCCAGGTCCCTGACAGGCTGGATGAAATGAGATCCCCATGTAGCAATTGCCATGGAAACCTGTGACTCCCCTCCTATCTCAAGGCAGGAAAATGGGCAGGGCACGTCGAAGCTATGTGGAACGGCACAACTTGATAATGAGGTGCCAGAGAAAGTTGCAGGGATGGAGCCTGACAGGGCAAACAGCTCCGCAGATGACAACCTGAAAACGGATGAGCGCAAAAGTGAAGTCTTGCTGGGTTTCAGCGTCGAGAATGCAGCTGCCACTCAGGTTACCTCAGCCAAGGAGATCCCGTGCAACGAATGTGCCACCTCTTTTCCCAGTTTACAAAAATACATGGAACACCACTGCCCCAATGCCCGCCTTCCCGTCCTGAAGGATGACAACGAGAGCGAGATCAGCGAATTAGAGGATAGTGACGTGGAAAATCTCACAGGGGAGATCGTTTACCAGCCTGATGGGTCAGCTTATATAATCGAGGACTCCAAAGAAAGTGGGCAGAATGCGCAGAGTGGGGCAAACAGCAAACTCTTTTCTACGGCGATGTTCCTGGACTCCCTGGCGTCTGCCGGAGAGAAGGGTGATCAGTCTGCTTCTGCGCCTCTGTCGTTCTACCCACAGATCATCAACACTTTTCATATCGCTTCATCCCTCGGGAAACCATTTGCAGCCGATCAGGCTTTCCCAAATACCTCAGCACTAGCAGGAGTCGGTCCTGTGTTGCACAGTTTCCGTGTCTACGATCTCCGACACAAGAGAGAGAAAGACTATCTAACCAGTGATGGCTCCGCCAAAAACTCCTGTGTGTCCAAAGATGTCCCCAATAATGTGGACCTGTCCAAATTCGATGGTTGTGTTAGCGATGGGAAAAGGAAACCTGTTTTAATGTGTTTCTTGTGCAAGTTGTCTTTCGGTTATATCAGGTCATTTGTAACCCATGCTGTGCATGACCATCGGATGACCCTTAACGAGGAGGAGCAGAAACTCCTTAGTAACAAATGCGTCTCGGCCATAATACAGGGGATTGGCAAAGACAAAGAACCTCTTATAAGCTTTCTGGAACCAAAAAAATCCACTTCTGTTTATCCCCATTTTTCTACTACAAACCTCATAGGACCCGACCCAACCTTCCGCGGTTTATGGAGCGCTTTTCATGTTGAAAATGGTGACTCTTTGCCGGCTGGCTTTGCCTTCTTGAAGGGGAGCCCGAGTACCCCTGGCTCCGCCGAGCAGCCGCTGGGGATCACCCAAATGCCAAAGGCTGAAGTGACTCTGGGGGGGCTGTCTAGTTTAGTAGTGAACACCCCAATTACCTCTGTCTCCCTCAGCCACTCATCATCTGAGTCTAGCAAGATGTCAGAGAGCAAAGACCAAGAGAACAACTGTGAAAGGCCAAAAGAGAGCAACGCTTTACACCCCAACGGGGAGTGCCCAGTCAAGAGCGAACCCACCGAGGCAGGAGATGAGGATGAAGAGGATGCATATTCCAATGAACCTGACGACGAGGAAGTATTAGGGGAACTCACCGATAGTATCGGTAACAAAGATTTCCCTCTCTTAAACCAAAGCATTTCTCCTTTATCATCCAGTGTGCTAAAATTCATTGAAAAGGGCCCCTCGTCCTCCTCGGCCACTGTTTCTGATGACCCAGAAAAGAAAAAACAGGCTGCCGCCGTCAGGGCTGGTGGGGGTGTGTCGGGCAGCTACGGAATCAGTGGCAAGGACTTGGCAGAAGCCAGCGCCAGTAAAGAGGGTGCCACGGCCACTCACCTGAGCGAGACGACCCGGGGGGATGAAGACAGCTCGGCTGCACCTCACCAGCACGGCTTCACCCCGAGTGCCCCAGGTACCCCTGGGCCCGGGGGAGATGGCTCACCAGGCAGTGGCATCGAGTGTCCCAAGTGCGACACGGTTTTGGGGTCCTCGCGGTCTCTTGGGGGTCACATGACAATGATGCACTCAAGGAACTCATGCAAAACCCTCAAGTGTCCGAAATGTAACTGGCACTACAAGTATCAACAGACCCTGGAGGCCCACATGAAGGAGAAACACCCTGAGCCGGGAGGCTCCTGTGTTTATTGTAAGACTGGACAGCCTCACCCCAGGCTCGCCCGGGGCGAGAGCTACACATGTGGCTATAAACCCTTCCGTTGTGAGGTTTGTAACTACTCTACCACTACCAAAGGCAACCTCAGTATTCATATGCAGTCGGACAAGCACCTGAACAACGTGCAGAATCTCCAAAACGGCACCGGGGAGCAGGTGTTTGGCCACTCGGCCCCAGCCCCCAACAGCAGCCTTGGTGGCTGCGGGACCCCCTCTCCATCCAAACCTAAGCAGAAACCCACCTGGCGCTGCGAGGTGTGTGATTATGAGACCAACGTGGCGCGGAACCTGCGGATTCACATGACCAGTGAGAAGCACATGCATAACATGATGCTTCTGCAGCAGAACATGAAGCAGATCCAGCACAACCTGCACCTGGGCCTCGCCCCTGCCGAGGCCGAGCTCTATCAGTACTACCTGGCCCAGAACATAGGCCTGACGGGGATGAAGTTGGAGAACCCTGGCGACCCACAGCTGATGCTCAATCCATTCCAGCTGGACCCTGCCACGGCGGCCGCTCTGGCCCCGGGACTTGGTCAGTATTTACTGCTTTTCTGCACTGCTGTTAGTTTCTCATCACACTTTTGATTTGACGTGATGCACCCCGATAAAGTGGTGAGTGCCGACAAATTGGGGACAGTTTACTGGAAGGGACTTCCCCTTTCAGCTGGATAATCAAACCATTTGTGTCTCTCTTCAAACCTGAATTAACTTGAGAGAGGAAGGAGTTGAGGGATCCGAGAGAGCAGAAAAGAAGTTAGCAAACTTTGTCTGCCTGCAATAGGCCGATGAACAAATACTAATTGGCATTAATTGCCTGGCATCCTGAGCTATAGCTTCCTAGGTTTATAGCGTCAATTATGCCCTAAGATATCAAACTTGAGCTTCTGAATGGTATGCCATTATTTTTCATGAAATATTTTTGAAAAAAGATTTTCGTGTCTGTGATTGAAGATAATTAAAGGAACATTAATACCATTACCTTATCCCAGACATTTGGCAGTAGATTACAGGCACGCATACAGTATTAGCCAAATCTCATCAAGCTTTTCGACAAATTGCGAAATAACAATTAGCGCTTGTGTAAGTTTAGCTGGGCGCTTAAATTGCAAGCACGTGACTGTTTTGTTATGGTATTGATCCACTTTCCTGCCCTCGAAAATACAAATTTCAGAATGACATCATGCCCAGTAGGAGTAATTAAAGCTATCTGATGAGGGAATTTAGAAGTTGAAAGGGATGATTGTAATTGATCCTGATTCAATCCGATTACGGCTTTTTATAGTTTAAGCTCTAGAGAAAGCACATTCCTTGTCAAGACTTTATTTTACAGATTCCTTTGTGCACGCTGTGTTTTCCAGTCTCTATTTTTCCTTTTAATTTTTTTTTTCCTGTAGTAAATAATGAGCTGCCGCCTGAAATCCGGCTTGCCAGTGGTCAGCTAATAGGTGATGACCTGTCCCTCCTTACTGCAGGAGAGCTGTCACCTTATATCAGTGACCCAGCGCTGAAGCTATTCCAGTGTGCTGTTTGCAACAAATTCACCTCTGACAGCCTGGAGGCCCTAAGCGTGCATGTGAGCAGCGAGCGCTCTCTCCCTGAAGAGGAATGGAGGGCTGTAATTGGAGATATCTACCAGTGCAAGCTCTGTAACTACAACACTCAGCTCAAAGCCAACTTCCAGCTTCACTGCAAGACTGATAAACATATGCAGAAATATCAACTGGTGGCTCACATTAAGGAAGGGGGCAAAAGTAATGAATGGAGGCTGAAGTGCATTGCCATTGGCAACCCCGTTCACCTCAAGTGCAACGCCTGTGACTACTACACCAACAGCGTGGACAAATTACGCTTGCACACCACCAATCACAGGCACGAGGCGGCCCTGAAGCTCTACAAGGTAAGCAGTGACATCCATTTCTCTTGGCACAGAGTGGAGGAGGGAATTAACTGTTTCGGAGCTTGGAGCACAGATCTGCAAGTTAAGGAAAAAGGAGAGAGGGGAAAAAAAAAAATAGAAGGGCAAGAGCCACAGTCTCTGCTTCACGTTACTAAATGCATAGTCTATCGAAATAGATGGAATTGGAGAATTTATTTAAAGGATTTGCTGTATGTCCCTTTTACACCTGTCTCTGTGGGATTGATCACTCTACTGGTTGCCCTGAAATAACATCACTTTTCTGAGTGTTTCCACCTATTAAATAATACTCTTAAACCTCTTTTATTGATTGATTAAAAACAACAACATAGCACCACTCTTGGCTAAGTATGAATGGTTTCAGGGAGCAGAGGACAAAAACAGCACTGCCTTGTGAATGCATCATCTTTTGTTTAGTGACAAACAAGGATGATCCAAAACACTGTGTGTGTGCGCGGGTTTTCCTGTGAGTTTCTGGTGGTACTGAGTAAAAAGACACCCTCCTTTAGCATCAGTTGAAAGTCTTCTGCTTAACTCTGTTGTTATTTTGCATGACTTCCCAAGTTAGTAATGTTTTTATCCCGTCCCTCTATGGGTGTGGCACTGGTAAAAGTGTTCATTAAATGGCAAATAACACTTTTATAGGGGAAAAAGCTTTGCAGATGTAATGAACTCGTCCAAGTGTTGACTCTCATTTGTCACATACCTTGACTTGACTTTTTCTGAACCCTAATTACTGGTTAATTTATTTTCTGCAGTTTGTTTACTGGATTGGCCTGATTGTCTTGGTTCATGTACAGCAGGAACAGATTCATTTCTATGATGAATAACTTGGTAACTTATTAAAAACTTCTTTTGTCCAGAGGATATTAAAATTCAGAAAATATTGCAAACCATTAGTCACTGTAACAAGCTCTAATATGATTGCAAAATCCATTTTGCAAGTGTTATCTATTGATTTATACTAGAAATCAGTGATAACTATACTATCAGGAGTCACCCAGCGATTATGATACCTGCGGCTCTTCAAATATGCTTTCAAACTATAAACAGACCACAAAAAGAGCAGAATGTGGCTATCTGGGGCAGGTGCAGGCATTATTTATTTGGATTGGCCTGCCACTATTTGTTTGGGCTGTTTCTTGACGTTCAAATGCTGGATTGATGTACTGAGCGTGAAAACCTAAAGTCGTGATGTGAGAATTTGTAACATTGTGCCTGTGATATTGGCGCTTCGTGGATCAATAACGAAAGCATTCGATTTGGGTTACACAGTTTGAGGGGAGTGCAGGCCCTCACATAAAATGGAAAACTTCTAAGTTGATGGTATTGAAAACAGAATAGAATGATTATAATCCATCGCTTTCACAGCAGCAGCTGGCAGCGGTTCAATTGTCAACTTTTCTTCTGTTGATACCTGATCTATTAAAACTTTTAAAATATCTGGGAGAAAAAAAAAAACACATTAAGTTTGTATAAATAATAGATCCTGACCCTGGGAGCTATATAGAATATTCATGAACTGTGTTTATATTCACGCAAGTCCTCCAACACTTTAAATTAACATGTTGTGAATAGAAGATACAAATGTACAAATTTTTCTGCTTTATTAATCTCATGTGGGAAGCTAAAGAAAGGCAGAGCATCCTTGTTGATTTTCTCAGGAAAGGCTATTTAAGCTCATTGCCGGACAGTTATTTACATGTGTATGTGTGTGTTAAGTTTATCCATGAATATGGCCTGACCACCCTCACTCTCTGCAGAGCAGTTTGCTAGGTGCCAGGGTTACCCTTGAAGTTCCATTTCAGAGAGGGCTGGATTTTGTCTTTGATTGTATAACAACCAGATGAGACAGAACTTGCTTATGAATAGGTCCTTAAAGCAGAGAGAGCTTGAGATACCAGAACCAAAGGCTATATGTCCTCTTTTATAAAAATTTTATCTATTTCATTTTTGGCCGTGCTGACTCTTCATTGCTGTGTGGGCTTTCTTCCAGTTGCAGTGAGTGGGGGCTACTCTCCAGTGGCGGCGCTCGGGCTTCTCATTGCAGTGGTTTCTTTTGTGGGATACAGGCTCTAGGGTGCTGAGACCTCACAGTGTGGCTCCCAGGCGCTAGAGCACAGGCTCAATAGCCATGGTGCACAGGCTTAGCTGCTGTGCGCTACATGTGGTCTTCCTGGATCAGGATTGAACCTGTGTCTCCTGCACCGGCAGGCAGATCCTTTACCACCGAACCACCAGGGAAGCTATGTGTACTCTTACCTTCAAAATGTTGTACATACAAGTTGACTCTCCCCACCATCTTATTTATTTACTTATCTCTTAAATACCTCCGTGTCCTTGTGGGGTAGTATCTCCAAATGGTCAGCAAACAAATAAAAACACACTTTGAACAAGCTTAACTTGAAATAAAAAGATTAGAGAGATAAATATTGGAGCCATTGAAACTCAGTATTGGGCAGTTGGACTCTATTATTTTGCATCAGCCTTCAAAGAGCATTTATTCATTCTAGCAATCACTAGAAATAATTCCTCCAGAGTAGCAATGTGTTGAGGATGCGGTTTCTAAACTGATTCACAGAAACTGTGTGAGTCAGATCCAGAGGATTTTCAAGAGCAGTAATGAGGATATTAGCAAGCTTGGTCGGCTTGTGTAGGCAAAATAAAATTGCTCCATAAGTAACATTAATTGCTTTTAAATGAGACCCTAACAAATTGGCCTAGGCCTGGAAAAAAATGATGGTTTATAATATGGTGAAAATATTAAAATTGGACTTAAAACAGTGTCTGAGCTAATGACCAGACGATAATTGCCTATATAAAATTCATTTTCATTAGGAGTTTAATTTACATCATTTTGCATTGTGAATTATTCAGACTTTAAGGGAAAGTGACAAGTAGCAGTGAAAAGACAGATAAATACAGGGCTGGGAGAAAAACAGCTCTTCTCATTGACAGCATATTGATTCATAATACTCCCAAATGTGGGGATGTGTCAGGACAATTTGAATGGGCCACTTTACCTCTTGCATGGTCAACCTGAAGCAGTCTTACCTCAAAGAAGTGTGTGTCCTTATTTCCAGTTTAAGGAGGTTAGAGGTTAAAGGTTAAGGGGTAGCTTAAAAGCATCATCTGCCTAGCTGCTTAACTTTAACCTGATCAATTTAATGAAAATCTGTTTTACAGATGTTGTTTTAATGTATTTGGCAGGATTTAAGCAGCTTTAACATTAGACGTATGCTAGTAAAAATTATTTCTTTATTTGACCAGAACAACACCTTTCCTTTCATGTTTAAGGTAGAAGGCTTGTGGGTTATGGTATTTTGGCAAAGAACCCAGAGGCAGAATGTGTTGATGATCTTTCCATATGGGCTCCAAAAAAAAAGGAATACCTTTATGTCTATTGCTAACGATGACTGCAAAAACAAACAAAGCTGCACTCGTTTTTTTGGCAGTTTTCTTTTCCTTAGGATTTTTTTGTAAAGGAATTTTGTTATTGTGAAGACAAACTTGCTCATTTCTTCAAGCAAACTTCTCTGAAACATTAGGCACTATTCAAATTTTGATCTTATTTTTCCTCCAGAAATTTTAATGATGAAGCAAAATTGGGCTAAGAAATTTAAACAATAAATTGAAATTGCAGATTGCACTTAATCTTCTCTTTTAATGTCTGAAAGTATATTTAAAGTGAGGTTAATAAGTACTGAATGTATGAAGTGAAAGTGTTGGTCACTCGTTTGTGTTCAACTCTTTGCGACCCCATGGACTGTAGTCCACCAGGCTTCTCTGTCCATGGAATTCTCCAGGCAAGAATACTTGAGTGGGTGGCCATTCCCTTCTCCGGGGGATCTTCCCAACTCAGGGATCAAACCCAGGTCTTCTACATTGCAGGCAGATTCTTTACCATCTGAGCCAGCAGGGAAGCCCCCGTGTGTGCATATCTATATCTGTATAATGCCAAAACAGTGTTCTCAGCTAACCACTTTATTAGATTTGATTATAGTTTTCTAATTTCACGCCTTTGCATCCTCTACAAATTTCTGTCAATTGATATTCACATAATGAGTCCTCAATAAATATTTGTAAGATGAATAATGGACTAATGCATAAATTGAGAAATGTATTAAAGAAACTTCTTTACTTTGAACCCTCATTAAAAAATGCACTGCAATTTAGTCTACTCCTTAGGTGATCCCACTCTTTTTCTAAAGTGTCCAGTAGAAAGATGTAACGAAAACCACTGAGCATTCCACATTCCAACTGAGAAAGAACGAACAAGACTCTGGTAATATTTCAGATTCACAGTTTACCTCCTTCTTGCTTTAGAATGGCTGAAACCTTTCTGGCCAGCTGATTGGTTGACTGCCGTCCTGTGCTGGGCGTGCAAATACTCTTGCCACACCTGAGCTTCAGCTGCTTTTATATTATATGTATTTTTAAATGGGGTGTTCACAGCTTCACTGGATCAAAGTTAAAAGCTTAATTATACTAGTCTTTATTTTTCTTCTTGCATCTGCTAGTTGTGAAGGAGAATCATCTGTCTGAATTCCATAAGGCTGTTTTCATATTTGGATTTCAAATTGGCTGAGGGCAGTGAATGAATCTCCCGTCTCCATGGTGAGCAAAGGAAGACACGTGGGATTTAGTCCTACGTAACTTTTAGTGTAACAGTCCCCCAAGGAACATTTTTGGAGATTTCTCATTATCCATGTTATGGATGAAAGAATCCAGGTTAAGAACTAAAATCAAGGTGTGGGTGAGGGTCACAGAAGAGAATGCAAAAACACACTCACACACACACACATACACACACACATTGGACAATGTATATGGCAAAGAAATTTTAAAAATGGTATAATTAGCTTCACCTGCCTTTTTTTTTCTTTTTAAACTGGTAGGAAATATAATAATCTGATCAGTTTGGAATTAACAAAGAATCATAAGCATTTTCGTTTCAATAGGCCTGAGTCCAACTTTGCAATTTAAAATCAAATATACCCGACATGTACCATTTCAATTATTGAACTGTCATTGTCCCGGTGTGACGGTAAAAGAGGTCAGGAGATTGTGTGATGCCTATTTGCATAAAAGTCATTGTGCAAAAGGAAATTGGAATATGTGTGTGTATCTGAAAAAGCAAAACAGGTTTTTCTTAATCTTATTCTAGTCATTTGTTTAGATAAAGAAAGCTGTTTTCAGAGATAAACAAAAGTTATTCTTTTCTGTTGCTAAACATTAACCTGAATATGGAAATTTTTGCACTTTTTGCATTAGTTTCATATTTCTGTTCCTCTCAAGGTTGAATTTCAGTGTGAAATTTAATTCCAGCTGCAGGATTTATTTTTTTTTTTAAGTAATCACAACTCTAATTATTTTATTGTATTTTCATATAAAAAGCAAGGCAGAGGCTGAAAAAGTTCCTGTAGTAGAACAATACATGCTGGCTTAATACTTATAACTGATAAATACACAGATCAAATAGAGATCAGCTGGTTAGCTAATAGCAACTAATAAATCACTAGTGTTTTCAGATCACAATGTAATTGGCCAGACCTGCTACTTTGTCTCCTTCTGTTTTTAAGCTTGACATTTACTGAAGCACACCATGTGTCAGAACATGGCTACTCCAGCACAAATATGGGTGTTCTCACTGCATTCACAAGGCAAGAAATATATATTACAGTATGAGCTGAGAACTCTCTTTATATTCCAGTAGGGAAAAAAGATTAAAAAATATGTTTATCCAGATACACCATATATATATATTTCTGTATCTCTATATTAATATATAATAGATACACACACCTATAGATGTGTGTGGCATGATGATACATGCCAGTCTGTAGAAGGATGACTTTAGACCAGGTATTCACAACTTATTACATCTGTGTCAGGAGAGATAAAATGATATTGGGGGTTGTGGAACTGTTACCAAACTCAGACAAAATTTAAAGAAAGCAAAGCCTGTCACTGGGACTCCCTGATTTTATTTTTGATGTGTCTTTGCTTAACTGGTCCTGCCATATCCCCACACATCAGGCACTCACTGTTATCCTCTTCTCTCTTTGCTGAAATCCTTACTGTTTTCTCCTGCCTAGATCTTCTCTTCATGGAAATACTCTGTGTTGTGAGATCACCCATTAATTCCCCAAAGAAAACGAGCCTCCTTTTAATTAAGGAGGAAGGACACCTTTCTCTAAAAGCAGAGTAGTGCATTAAAAGGTGTAAATGACTCTCAGGTTTTTTTTCCCAGAGTGCATTTGGTTTTAAAGGAACCACTTAATCTGGATGAATTTCTAATGTATGAGGGGGAACTAGTTGTTATGTCAGCCATGGGGATGTGGAGGGTGGTGGCCCACCCTAACAGCTTCCTTCGTCTCCCTCCTTGCAAACACGCACACATACACACACACATCACATATCACACCCAACCTCTTCCTCAGAAAAGTAGTAAAAACTGGCACTACCATTAATTTACCCCAGGACCATGTCAACTCAGACTTTGGGATTTGTGTTACAGTGTTTGTGTAAGTTGTGCTCATCGTCTCATGTGAAGTGTAGAAAGAAAGCGTTAGTCACTCAGTAGTGTCTGACTCTGCGACCCCATGGGCTGTAACCCACTAGCCTCCTCTGTCCATGGGATTTTCCAGGCAAGAATACTGAAGTGGGTTGCCATTTCCTTCTCCAGGGCATCTTCCTGACCCAGGGATAGAACCCATGTCTTCTGCTTTTAACCCAAAATTGTAAATCCCTATGTATCTCCCACCCTGAGATCATTTTAGGAAATGCAGACAGAGGTTTATATCTCATGATGAATGTGCTCTCCCCACTGGTTTCTTTGGCTTCCACGTAATCGTCCCTGTTAGTGGAGCTTGTTTAAAATCACCGAAATGCTTGTGTGGGTGCAGGGATGCCATGCAGAAAGGCGGCCAAAGTCATATGTTAAACAGGCCTCACGCTGCTGAAAGGGTCTTGGCCCCGGGTGGAGTGAGGAGGAGCTGGCATGTGCATAATGACTGCGATTTTGCTTCCAAAACATCTGGCCTGCCTGAGTTCTACTGGAAATGCTTTACCAAGTTTGCTTGAAGTCTGAGCCTGTGCTCAGGCTGAGTTCAATTAGACGTGGAGATTTGTTCATTATTCAGATAATTCAAGCCTTCAAAAGGCACTCTTCCCCCCCCCCCCAAATTATCAGTGTATTTCCAGAGACCTTGTGGTGATATGATTTATTCAAAAGAAGAGCAACAATTGGAGGCACAGTCCCCAAGAACTTGCTGGGAAACATCTTCATAGATTCTGTAACCAAGGAGGAACAGGGTGATTGATGTTCTGTTTGCAGAATACACAAATGACATCTCAAGTTTTACTTCTGATAAATACAGAAGCATTCACTGAGCACTTCGTTTGGACTGGGTTTTTAAATGTCTCTATTTATAGAGATAGTCCCATTAATGAGGAAGGATACAAACCATGTTCTCTAAGGTGATGCTTCCTAGCTGACTCTGTTCTTCCAGTGTGGCAGAGCCTTTAATCAAATTAAGGGTTGAATTCATATACTAAATCCTAAAGGAAATAAACCCTGAATATTCACTGGAATGACTGATGCTGAAGCTGAGGCTCCAATGCTTTGGCCACCTGATGTGAAGAGCCAGCTCATTGACAAAGACCCTGTTGCTGGGAAAGATGGAAGGCAAAATGAGAAGGGGGCAGCAGAGGATGAGATGGTTAGCGAGTATCACTGACTCAATGGATGTGAATTTGAGCAAACTCTGGGAGACAGTGAAGGACAGGAACACATGGCATGCGGCAGCCCATTAGATCTCAGAGAATCAAGCAGGACTTAGCGACTAAACAACAGCCATATACTAGCCCACAAAAGCTTCCGAGCTTTTATTCATCAGTGGTTGGTCAAAAGGCTAGGTGTGATTGCTTTCTTGGGTCATCAGTAGCTGTAGAACAATATGTCTTGGCTGACTCATTGCTCTTTTGCAGTGTAAGACTTTATGAGTCAGTTTCAGACAAAAGTTATGGTGGGAATTACAGAGCGAACTAGAGCTTCTCTATTAGTTGGAAGGTTTATTTTGTTCTTTAAACATGAGGATGATGCAATTCCTGGAAAATGAAGAAGAAAACAATTTGCTAAAGAGGCAAAATGTGTCAGATTACAACTTCAGTCAATTCCCTTTTACAACAAAGATGTAACTTAAGAGTCTTACTTAGAGTCTTGGAGACTCTAAGTTCCATTTACAATGCTATTGATGAGAATTCTACTTAAAGGTAAATTATTGTGATGACAGTTCTGTTGTCACTGATAGTAACTATTATATGTGGTTAACATTCCATTTCACTTAGTTTTATAATATTTTATTAATATTCTAGGTTTCTTTACAGAAAAAGTACTTTTGCAGCTTTGAATATAATACATATATTAAATATGTATATGTAAATATAAATGTGTATTGAGACCATATTATTGTTTTATTGATACATATTTGCCTGAAGACTTGCTTTCATTGGAAGTATTTGGAAGCACAGAATATACTTTGGGCTTCCCTGGTGGCTCAGAAGGTAAAGAATCCACCTGCAATGCGGGAGACCTGGGTTCAGTCCCTGGGTTGGGAAGATCCCCTGGAGGAGGGCATGGCAACCCACTCCAGTATTCTTGCTTGGAGAATCCCATGGACAGAGGAACCTGGCGGGCTATAGTCCATGGGGTCACAAAGAGTTGGACACAACTGAGCGACTAACACTTTCAGGTTGAATCTTCCATACTGTTGGGCTTCCTTCCTAGCTCCTTCAGTAAAGAATCTGTCTGCAATGCAGGAGACACAGGTTCTATTCCTGAGTCAGGAAGATCCCCTGGAGAAAGGAATGGCTACCCACTCCAGTATTTTTGCCTGGAAACTTCCATGGACAGAAGAGCTGGTGGGCCTGCAGTCCATGGAGTCACACAGAGTGAGATAGCACTGAGTGACTTAAAAACAAAATTTCACTTGGGAGTCCACTTTTATCCCTTCAAGGGACAGATTATTTTAAAGATCCTGCAGATGTGATGTAGCAAAAGAGCTCAGTAGTAGGGTTTACAGCCATGAAAGCATTTAACTGGCATGATGAACTTACAGCTCTTGGGAGCATCTCCAAACTGGAAGGAGACACAGCTGGTTAAAATTGTTACCTGTTTACTGTCACAATAGAGTTCTTTCCCTTTAAAGAAACTTCCTTTTCCTGACATTTTGGGGGTGCTTGGTATAGTAAATAGAAAGGACTCATAGAATATTTATCACTCCGAGTGCCTGAGCTCTCAGTGCTTGCAAGTTAAGCATCTTCGGAAGCTGCCTTAATTCATCCAGGTCACCGGGTACTTCAGCAGTAATGTACTAAATGGTACCCCGCTGACCTGGAAGAGGGAATGTGCATCCCTAAGCATTTAACTTCCTCCACAGCAACAAGTAAAAGCACAGTCTAGACTCTACCCAGCACCCCAGTCTTCTCTTCCCTTTCCCCAACATCCTTACAACTACTGGAGGAAGTCCTATTCATTTGCTGTGTACCTAGCCTTTTAAAAGATAATCTTGTTCTGAATTTTTTTTTTAAAACTTGTATCTTCTACTTCTTGCTTTGGTCCCTTTCGTTCCAAGTTTCCAGGAATTTTCTTTCCTCCAGAGGTTTCTTTCTTTCTCTTTTACATCTCTTCATCTTTTATTTTTATTTATTTCTTTTGGCTGCACTGGGTCTTCGTTGCTGCAATCGGGCTTTGCTAGTTGCAGCGCGTGGGGTCTGCTTTCTAGTTGTGGTGCGTGGGCTTCTCGTTTCAGTGGCGTCTCTTGTTGTAAAGCACAGGCTCTGGGTGCATGGACTTCAGTAGTTGCAGCACACAGGTTCAGTAGCTGTGGCTTCCAGGTTTAGTTGCTCCACAACACGTGGGATCTTCCCAGACCAGGGATCAAACCTCTGCAAATCAAACTTCTGCATTGGCTGGTGGATCCTTAATCACTAGAACACCAGGGGAATCCACCACTGTAGGTTTCTAATGCACTCTTTCTCCTCCTTGAGAATTTGCTAATGATTCCAGAGAACTGGTCCACATCTTTTTAGAACCATTGACATGAACTTAGAGATGCTTGAGGAAATCTTTGCCTTTCTGAATCTGGCTTCCAATCCTTCAAAAAATATTCTCAGTCATTGACACCACTGTGGTTGATTATATTCAGTGATGAATAATCTTTTAATGAAAAGTAAGAATAGTTTCAGTTGTTGAAGTGACAGAACTATTGGCAGGAGAGACTCCCATTACCGGTAGCCGGTATGTATAAAGGATGTAAGGACATTTTGATAATTATGACATTTTGATAGTTATGGTGAGCAGGATTTTCAAAGACTTCCAATATTTCTCACTATTACTTTGGCAATAACACTATGCAATAACAATGCAAAGAACACTAGCATGTGTCCTTAGGGCCTGAAGTCATTCACTGTTCAGTTGTGGAGAATCTGGTAACAAGTCTAACTGCTATCACTTCTGAAAGAGTGTTGGTTTACAAAGTATCTCCTCTAAAGTGAAAGTGAAAAAGTGAATGTGTTCCTCACTCAATTGTGTCAACTCTTTGCAACCCCATGGACTGTAGTCCACCAGGCTCCTCTGTCCATGGCATTCTCCAGCCCAGAATACTGGAGTGGGGTGCCATTCCCTTCTTCAGGGGATCTCCTGACCCAGGGGCTGAACCCATGTCTCCTGCATTGTCAGGCAAGTTCTTTACCATCTGAGCCACCTTAAACTCAACATATCATACCTTAAACTCAGCACTTACTCCTGAATAACAGGGTAAGGGACATCAGACACGATGGGAGGGGAGAATGATTCCCCAATATACACCAAAGAAATACTGTTGTTTTCTATTTTTATTTAATTTTTTTTGTTGGAGTATAGTTGCTTTACAATGGTGTATTAATTTCTACTGTGCAACAAAGTGATTCAGCCATATGTATACATACACCCCCTCTTTTTTGGATTTCCTTTCCATTTAGGGTCAACACAGAGCATTGAGTTTCCTGAGCTATATATAGTAGGTTCTCATTAGTTATGTACTTTACACATAGTATCAATAGTGTATATATGTCAGTCCCAATCTCCCAATTCATCCCACTCTAGCTTTCCCTCTTTGTGTCCATAGGTTTGTTCTCTGTCTTTTTAAAAACAAAATTAATAAATGCTGGAGAGGGTGTGGAGAAAAGGGAACCCTCTTACACTGTTGGTGGGAATGCAAATTAGTACAGCCACTATGGAGAACAGTGTGGAGATTTCTTAAAAAGCTGGAAATAGAACTGCCATATGACCCAGCAATCCCACTTCTGGGCATACACACCAAGGAAACCAGATCTGAAAGAGACACGTGCACCCCAATGTTCATCGCAGCACTGTTTATGATAGCCAGGACATGGAAGCAACCCAGATGTCCATCAGCAGATGAATGGATGAGGAAGCTGTGGTACATATACACCATGGAATATTACTCAGCCATTAAAAAGAATTCATTTGAATCAGTTCTAATGAGATGGATGAAACTGGAGCCCATTATACAGAGTGAAGTAAGCCAGAAAGATAAAGACCATTACAGTATACTAACACATATATATGGACTTTAGAAAGATGGTAATGATAACCCTATATGCAAAACAGAAAAAGAGACTCAGATGTATAGAACAGACTTGTGGACTCTGGGAGAAGGTGAGGGTGGGATGTTTCAAGAGAACAGCATTGAAACATGTATATTATCTAGGGTGAAACAGATCACCAGCCCAGATTGGGTGCATGAGACAAGTGCTCTGGCCTGGTGCACTGGGAAGACCCAGAGGGATCGGGTGGAGAGGGAGGTGGGAGGGGGGACTGGGATGGGGAATACATGTAAATCCATGGCTGATTCATTTCAATGTATGACAAAAACTACTGTAATGATGTAAAGTAATTAGCCTATAAAAATAAATAAATAAATAAATTTTTAAAATAAAATAAAATAAAAATAAAATTAATATGCTAAAACGGGAAATACGTAAATAGTGGAATATACCTTTCAGATTTGATTTCATTTGGTGAATTGGTACTATACAAATTTTGGAAGAGAGAAAACACTCTCCTCCTTAGTATGAGATGCTATCACTACTATGTAAACAGAGGTCCCTCAATGTCCTTTGAGAAAGAATTTGGATAAAAGCATGTTCTGGTTTAATTTATTTGTTTTTGGTTTATTGTAATTTTTATTAGCAAATTAAGTAATTAAAAAAACACATTTGGATGGAACAATTGTACCAAGATTTTCCATGATGAATATTTCCTGAGAAGATACTCCCCAGGCTTATAACCAAATTCCTTAAAAATAGATCCAAGGAGAATTCATAAATAACTTTTTTTCCCAGAAAAGTAGAGACTTTGACTCTGTTAATTCCATAAATATTAGAAAAACTAAGATGGGTTTTATGAAGAACTCTTTAATTGTTGCAGTATTCATTATTAACGTGGCAATAGAATTACCATCTTTAAAGTCACTAATGCAAAAACCTTCCTATTGCTTAATTGTGTCAACATTTATTTAGATGTATATTTCAAAAGGGCTTCCCAGGTGGTGGTAGTAGTAAAGAACCTGCCTGCCAATGCAGGAGAGATAAGAGATGCCGGTTCAATGCCTGGGTCGGGAAGATCCCTTGGAGGAGGGCATGGTAACCCACTCCAGTATTCTTGCCTGGAGAATGCCATGGACTAGGAGTCTGGCAGGCTGCAGTCCAGAGGGTCACAATGAGTTGGACACAACTGAAGTGACTTAGCACAAACGCACGCATCTTTCAAAATAGACTCTCAGGTATAATATTTACTTTCAAGTTCCTGTAGCAAGTACTGGGTCATTCTATTTCTTCCAGTAGAACCATCGCTACCCCTTTAAATGTAATGGCTTTGTAACTTATTGTAAAAGCATTGATACAGAAGTACATTGAAATTGATTTTTTTCAAGTCTGTTAACACTTTTCTAAAAAGTGAACCATTTAATTCTTTAGCAGTGAGTATAGAAGAATGTGGATGTATTTCAGTTCTCATGTGTTTGGTCATTAAAAAGGCAAAATGCCAGTATTCCAATGATGTTTTCAGTATGTATCCAAGGAGACCTATTTATGCCTATTTTGCTCAAACCCTGGAACAAATTGCATGCACTCGTGTGTGGGGGGTGTGTGTGGGGGAGACAGAGAGAGAGGAGTCA
The DNA here is from genome assembly GCF_023699985.2 of Odocoileus virginianus. Lineage (NCBI taxonomy): Eukaryota > Metazoa > Chordata > Mammalia > Artiodactyla > Cervidae > Odocoileus > Odocoileus virginianus. The sequence continues at coordinate 26,958,656 of NC_069688.1, forward strand.
GAATACAGTATCCTAAGATTTATTTTAAAAATTGATGGAGATTTTGAGTTAATCATTAATGCCCACTTATTTTATTTTAAAATAGATCACAGAAATCTCTTCCTACCCATTGTAAGCATTCTCAGTCCCTAGAGATAATAAACCTTTGATGATGTTGTGCAAGATTCGTCAACAAGCCCTGAAATCAGTCTTGTATGTACACATGACTAATCAAAGTTTCAAGGAACAGGATGTATGCATGCATGCATGCTCAGTCACTTCATTCGTCCATGGGATTCTCCAAGCAAGAGAACTAGAGTGGGTTGCCATGCCCTCCTCCAGGGAATTTTCCTGAATCAGGGACTAAGCCCGCATCTACTACATTGCAGGCAGATTCTTTTACCCACTGAGCTGCCTGGGAAGCCCCAGGGAACAGGATGTGAACTGGTAAAAGTGATAGGTTATAGGCGCTCCAGAAAGTCAATGGCCTCACCAAATGTGGGAGCACATTCAGAAGGCCTTACGGAAGGGAGGTCCTGTTTCCACTTTTGGAGCAGGTATCTTTTTACAAAGGCTTGAGCACTAAGTCTTGTGAAAAATCATCTTTTAATGCAAAGAGTTTCTTAAAGTAATCTCTATCTAATTAGTACTTTGTTCTTTTCTTTGCCTTCAAGTCACAACAGATACAGCAAGACACTTAGACTCAAAAGGATCCTTGAAATTCTGGGAATTAGGTAATCAGAACAAATACCTTCTTCAATTGATGAACTCTCAGATGTCCCCAGGGGAACATGATAGGATAAGACAGCAATCTCAATAATTAAGCTTGAAATTATTTAGGAAAATGTGAGTAAAAGCCTCAAGAAATCAGTTCTAAAATAGAGAAGGAAGGAACTAATGGAAAAGAAAGAAGAAAGTGAAGTCACTCAGTCATGTCCGACTCTTTGCGACCCCATGGACTATAGCCTTCCAGGCTTCTCCATCCATGGGACTCTCCTTCCATGGGAATGGGTTGCCATTTCCTTCTCCAGGGGATTTTCCTGACCTCGGAATCGAACTCAGGTCTCCTGCACTACAGGCAGGTTCTTTAGCCTCTGAGCTACCAGCGAAGCCCAACCTACCATATGGACAGGGCAGTGAATGTTGAGGCCGTTGTATTCTGCTTGAGTGCTGCAATGTTTTATTTTCAGCAGCTTTATTGAGATATAATTCATGTACCACAAAATTCACTCATTTAAAGCATCCAATTAATTGTTTTTTAGAATAGTCACAGAAATATGCAACCATCAGCACAATTGATTTTTGAACATTTTCAGTATTCCTAAAGAAATCCTATGCTGTTTACCTCTACTCCCCACCGCCTGATAATCCCAACCTCCCCAGCCCTGGCCCTTGGCAGCCACTAATTACACTCTGTCTATATAGTCTAGAATCATACTATATTTTGTTCTTCGTGACAGACTTCTTTCACTTAATGTAATGTTTTCAAGATTCATCTATATTGTGGTATGAGTCAGTATTTCATACCTTTTTATTATGGAATTCCCGTTCTATGGATAGACTACATTTTATTTACCCTCTTATCAGTTTATGGGCATTTGAGTTGTTTCAACTTTTTGGCTATTATGAATAATGAAACTGAGCATTTGTGTATAGGTTTTTGTATGGATATTGTGGATATGTGTTTTCCTTTCTCTTGGGTTTATACCTACAAGTGGAATTCCTGAAACAACAGTCACTGGTATTAACTGGACCCAGTACTGCTGGTCACTTCTTGTATCTGATCAGCTCCTTTTCCCTTTTCTTTAAAGGATAGTACAAATGTTTATCACTCTCCTAGTGAGAGTGATAAACTTTGCCTTATTCATCTTTTCCTCCATGACTAATAAAAGTCCAGTGAGAAAATTAATTTGAACATCCACTGAGCACTTACTAGGTGGCAGATAATCCAAGTTATTTAAATATATTAACTCATTTCATTCTAACAGCAAACCTGTATAATTATGCCCATTTTGAAGATGAGGAAACTAAGGCAATGAACACTTAATTAATTGGTAACAGTGCCAGCTAGGTCAGGATTTATACTCAGATTGACTGACTCCAACACCCACAGTCACTTTGTTAAGGTGAAGATCCTTTGAGAAGAATGCCTGGATAGGAAGGTCTTGTTTATGGCAGAAGGGCGTGGATGTAAGAGTGACTGTAACAGTTGATCTTTGGGAAGGACAGCCTTTGAGAGGAGAAGAAGTAATGATGAGATAGAGATTTAGAGATTTGGGGAGGAGACAGCGGCGGATGGCAAATTAGAAAAATCACTGATAGCCGTATGTAGGGTTTTTTTCTATGTCAGAATGTAAACCTTTATCTGGTTGATACAGTGTTCTTTGAAAAATGTTTATGAACTGAATTCTCCATACTGGGTGAAAACTGGTGTATTTTATGATAATGACTGAAACACATTTTGTTAGATTGATGTTCTGTGGTGGGTGGTGTTCAGTTGGTCAGTCATGTCTGACTCTTTGTGACCCCATGGTCTGCAGTATGCCAGGCTTCTCTGTCCATGGGCTTTTCCAAACAAGAATGCTGGAATGGGTTGCTTTTCCCTTCTTCAGGGGATCTTTCTGGCCCAGTAATTGAACCCAGGTCTCAGGCAGACTCTTTACCATCAGCGCCACCAGGGAAGTAGAACTAGACTGAAGTTCTAGTAAAACACAAAAGCTGGCTTGTCCTCATTGCACTGTGGTGATGAATAAAACAGACACAGAGGCTATACGAAGCAGTTCCTGTCTTCAAGAAGCTCTCCAGGTTTTTTAGAAGAAAATATACAATCCTTTTTATCTGCGCTTTATTTTCCCTTGTGAATTGTCTCTGTTAACAGCTTTTCTGAATTCCAGAAGTTTGTAGGGACATTTTTAGTCCTCTGTATAACACATTTTAGCATTGTTTACCCCTTTGTGTCATTCAGAAAGTTAATATTTGGATTTCCTGTGGTATCTAGGGAAGAAATTAGATTCCTGCCTTGCAGAACTGTGATAACATGGCTAGTTGTTTCTTCTCAAGTAAAAGATGTCCCACTGTTGAAAAATAATGCACAATAACAGTATAATTTAAATTTTCTCTCCCTCTTGCCTCCCTCTCCCCACTTATATGATGTTTGGTGAGCATGAATTTTACCTTTTCAGAGTGGTAAATATATGGACAAAGGGAAATATTACTTGGGTTTTTTTTTTTTTTTCTTTTTGCTAACTAGAAGGATTTTTTTTTTCTCTTTCTAGATGTAAAAGCATAAATATACTTGTCTCTAATAGCTAATCTAATTAATCAGTGGAAATGGTTGGTATTTTATCTGTAACTATTTCAAGCATCACCCTATTTTATTTAAACATTTGAAATTGACCTTGGCGTTTTCAATTTCCTGAGACCTTCTGCTTTTCATAAAGCCTATTGACATGGGTAGGGTGAGGTCAGGGCTTGAGCTGCCAGTGTTCCTACCGTTAGAACATAACATTGTATAATTTCTTCTTTCTGTTTTACTCTGAACAAAAAAAAAGTCTTTAAAGAAAAATGAAAGAAAGCATGCATGCAAGAAAGCATGATAAGCTCTCATGTTATCTCAGGCTAAAAGATTCCCTGGAGCTACTTTCTTGAGTCTGAAACAGAGTGAGACTAAAAAGACTGGATGACTATTTTGGCATTTATGTCTAGAAACACTGATGAGCTTAATAAGCCTTGACAAGGTGGGAATCACTTTTGATGCCCTGCTACTATTAGTATATTGGGAGTGGAGTGTGGTGGGAGGTGTGGGGTGATGTTTCAGAGAAAGGCGGTGGAAGATATGCCCATCTATCTCCCTGGGCATGAGTGCATGTCCAGCTCTTCTGTGACCCTAGGGATTGTAGCCCACCAGGCTTCCCAGTGCATTGGATTCTCCAGGCAAGAATACTGGAGTTGGTTGCCATGCCCTCCTCCAGGGGATCTTCCCAACCCAGGGCTCGAACCCCTGTCTCTTGTGTCTTGTGCTATCTCCCTGTAGTCTTCTATAACTCAAGAAAAGTTCAAAAGAAGAGTTAACGCGTTTTCTGTCTTCAAGTGTCCAGTCAACTTTCTTGCTCTTTATGTGGTTTTTGGCAAGCATTTTGGTGCTTTAGTTAATATATTAGTAAATGGAGGGAAAAAAACACTCCAGTGAGTTCTGGAGATCTTAATTAAGGTACAAAAATAGCTTTGAAAACGCATTCTAAGATGAAAGCTTTTCTTATATGTGGAAAATATTACTCATGTCTTGTCAGCACATCTACTCCACTGGCATTGCTTTTTGTACTTGGAGATAACTTCTGCTTTTCTTATTATTGGTAAGATACTTTCCTTTTTAATTTCTGTGAGTGCACTCAGTTACACTGCTATATCCAGGACTTGTTGTTCCTGAAAAGCCATTCTTAACTTTCTCTCTCCAGTTGGCCTTCAATTGAAATTTGTTTGAAGAAGAATGTAGCTATACTCATCCACTTGAAAATGGGTAAATATAGCTCCGAGAAAATAACTATTTGTGTATCCTTTTATGTGCTTTAAATTCAATACCCATTCTTTCTTAGAAGTTTGCCCACAGAAAAAGAACTGTGTATGACACTTTTAAATACCACTTTTCAAATCTGGCAAGTGTGAATTTGCAAATGAGTAGTAGTAAGGGGAGCTCACACAGCTGAAAACTGAATGCTTAAAGCTTCTGTGTCTGGTATTAATTTTGCTTCTGTCTTTTGGCTGCTACCACAATTTTTTCATCTATAAAATGGGCTCTGAGTTACCATGATGATTAGAAAGTAGGCATTAACAAATCACTGAGATCTGATTTCCAGGTAATCATGTCTGTGGTTCTCAGAGCTGAATTTTTCTGAGCTTTAATAAGTATTTCATCTTAAATTGCAGAGATAGTTACACATATTTATCTGGTTTCAGATTTTCCATGGTTTTGGTTAATCGGCAGGTATATATTTACAAATTTTTCTTGTAAACAGGAAGTAGTGTAGTAATCGTATGCATGCATGCCTGTGAAGTTGCTTCAGCCATGCAACCTGTGGACTGTAGCCTGCCAGACTCCTCTGTCCGTGGGATTCTCCAGGCAAGAACACTGCAGTGGGTTGCCACGCCCTCTTCCAAGGGATCTTCCGGACCCAGGGATCAAACTGGTGTCTCTTGCATCTCCTGCATTGGCAGGCAGGTTCTTTATCACTAGGAACACCTGGGAGACCCAGTAACTGTACTATTGTTGTTCAGTCGCTCAGTTGTGTCTGACTCTTTGTGACCCCATGGACTGCAGCACACCAGGGTTCCCTGTCCTTCAGTATCTACTGGAGTTTGCTTAAACTCATGACCACTGAGTCAGTGATACCATCCAACCATCTCATCTTCTGTCACCACCTTCTCCTGCCCTCAATCTTTCCCAGCATCAGGGTCTTTTCTAATGAGTCGGCTCTTGGCATCAGGTGGCCAAAGTATTGGTGCTTCAACTTCAGTGTCAGTCCTTTCAATGAATATTCAGGGTTGATTTCCTTTAGTATTGACTGGTTTGATCTCCTTGCTATCCAAGGGAATCTCAAGAGTCTTAAGAGCATTAAGTTCAAAAGCATCAATTCTTAGGCTCTCAGGCTTCTTTATGGTCTTACTCTCACTTCTATACATGACTTCTGGAAAAACCGTATCTTTGACTATACAGGCTTTTGTTGGCAAAGTGATGTCTCTGCTTTTTAATACGCTGTCTAGGTTTATCAGAGATTTTCTTCCAAGGAACAAACCTTTTTTTAATTTCATAACTGCAGTCACCATCTGCAGTAATTTTGGAACCCAAGAAAATAAAATCTGTCACTGTTTCCATTTTTTCCCCATCGATTTGCCATGAAGTGATGGGACTGGATGCCATGATCTTCCTTTGTTTTGAATATTGAGTTTTGAGCCAGCTTTCTCACTTTCCTCTTTCACTTTCATCGAGTTCCTCTTCACTTTCTATCATTAGAGTGGTGTCATCTGCATATCTGAGGTTGTTGATATTTCTCAGTAATTGTATATAGAGAAATAACTGAATCACATCTTGGAACGCCCTGTGGCTTATTTATTTATTTGACTAATCATGTCTCTTATTCATTTGAGAGACCACTCTGTCAGGCCCTTTGCTGGAAAGTATGGATATTGTGTCGAACAAGACAGACAGAGAGGCCTTGGTGAAACATACAGTTTAGAGAAGTAGACAAACGTTAAACACATGTTCACACATGCTGTAAAGAAATAGTTATTTACCATTGTAAACAAATAGGTAGTTGTTTTTGATCTGGAATATGCATTTGTGCCATTAGTACATAGGTGTTTGTGTAAATCAAACTCTTCCTCTAATCTTGGATGAAAGTGAAGAATTTGAATAAGAGCCTGTATGGAGGCAGTTAGGAAAGTAGCCAGGCTGAAGTGAATCACTTGTGTGCTCAGTTGCTTCTGTCATGTCCGACTCTTTGCAAACCCTATTGACCTGTAGCCCACCAGGCTCCTCTGTCCATGGGACTTTCCAGGCAAGAATACTGGAGTGGCTTGCCATTTTCTTCTACAGGGGATCTTCCCGACCCAGGGATTGAACCCACATCTCTTTTCTCCTGCATTGACAGGCAATGCAGTTCTTCACCACTAGCACCATCTGGGAAGTCCTTGAACTGAATTGACTTCACTAGATATTGACTGTTGTCCTGTAGAAAAAATCATTTATTTACCAGTAAGATTTGATCAGAGTGCAAGCGCTCTCAAACTTTTGGGGCTCATGAAATGTTTTTGTGAAAAGACAATCTAGAAACAGCTGTACATCCAGTTGACTGATTTGTGCAGAATGTCTGTACAAGTTGAATCAACTAAAGTTGAATGTGAGATTCCCTGTTACCACTTTTAAAATGTAGTGGTGTCAAGGCCTACCGTCTCTGGGGTGCAACCAGAAATCTCTTCATTTGAATGGATGATGCTGATTGTCAGTCGGATTTGAGGATCACTGAACTAGTATACTCTGAAGGTCCTGAAGATTCCTGAGACAGCAGTGACTGTGGCGGTTGTACCAGCCTCACTCTGTTAGCATCTGTCCCTCCATGTTCAGAAGAGGAAGCAGTCCTGTGTAGTCACCTGTGTTCTCTCCGTTTGCAAACTGAGACTTTTCTAGAGTCTGTTGATCCTGTATACTCTGTCTGAGCAAGTCATGGAAGACATTGCCCTCTGTCCTGCTCCTGGTTTTGCTTCTAAGGACAGGAATCTGACCTGTTTTGATATTAAAAAAAAAAATTTTCATTTCGGTAGGAAAAATGGCAAACCTTTATAAAGAAAACCTTTCTTCACAAAACAGCTATTCTTTTGTTGAAAGTCTGGCACTTTTGTGAACTGTCGGGCCAAGAAACCACTCTCCAGATGTCGGTTTAAAAAAAAAAAAGTCTAAGGCCCCTTGCTTGAATTTGGTAGGAATATCTTTGCTGGTAAAGTTTTGGAATCATACTTTGCCTCATCACAGTTGCAGAAATCCACTCTCCTTGTACACAAAGATATCCCGAGGCAGCAGATATATAGTCTATTTTCTGAACAGGAATCTTATAGGTCTCTCGAGGGCTGGCTTCCACAGGCCTGCTGGGTTGTACGTTCATTTGTGGCTCACTGTAATGATTCTGCAATTTCTCATTTTCTTGCTATTCTAGGAAGGCAGATTCTGAGGTTTGTTTTTAGAGTTTTACCAGCAGATTCCCTCTCTTCTTCTCTCCATAGATGTGGATATAAACAAATGTGTGCATGGTATGTGTGAAGGATGTGTGTGTGTGTAGGTAAAGATGTATGTAGGTATGTATGTGCATGCATGCTAAGTCCCTTCAGTTGTGTCCAAATTTGTGTGACCCTGTGGACAAATGTGTGCATGCTAAGTCACTTCAGTCGTATCTGACTCCTTCTGACGCTATGGACCATAGCCTACCAGGCTCGTCTGTCTGTGGAATTCTCCAGGCAAGAATACTGAAGTGGGTTGCCATGCCCTCCTCCAAGAAACTTCCCAACTGAGGGATCGAACCTGTGTCTCTTACATCTCCTGCGTTGGCAGGCAGGTTCTTTAACACTGGCGCCACCATGTGTGTATATATCACTTTATTTTGTTTATGAGGGAGACCATATTTTGTATGGTCTACAATTTGACTGTTTTCTTTTAATATCTGTACTTTTCTTTTCTCCCAAATATAGCATCTAATACAGATGAACTGTCAGCTACAATGATAACCATTGCTCAAAAGAAGTAAATAAATATGGTGCCCAATTTCATAAGCAAGAGAGTCTACATTGTCAGAACATGTAACTCTGGAAAATTTACTGTATTAACTGGAGTAAACCAGTGAAAGTAACTGGAAAAGTTACTTCACTTACATGTTGAGGACTAGGTCTTTGCCTATTTTGTAAAGAAGTTCCTTTTTTTGTAGATCAACGGGAAATAATCAAGTCTGTGCTGACCCCTGATCTATTGTAAAATGCCAGTGCCAAATTGTATCTGAGTTCCACTGGCCATGTAGTCTGTGTCCCTCAAAAGATTAAAAAAAAAAAAAAAATCCCCCTTCTCATAAACTGAAAGAGCAGGCTAATAAAATAACTTGAGTTATTCGCTTAAAAAAATCAAGCCGATTATTTCAAGATCTTGCTAATAACTTGATTGGCTTGATCAGTCACTTGGGTCCAGCTGACGCATGTAGATCAATGCAGAATAGAAATTTCCTGCCCTGCCTGGACCAAGCCCTGGGCACTTGGTTATCTAAGAGTAAGGTTCTGTGAGCACACGTGAGTGTGCTATAAACCTTTGGAGGTCTGTGCTCGAGTAAAAGATGTAGGACAGCGTTGTATGTTTGTGTGACCTAGAGCATTTTGCTTTATGATGGCAGACATATTATCTGTCTATGCCAGTTTGAATGCAAAGGCATTTCATAGTCATAATCTGTTAATACCAGTTAGCAGTGTCACAAATTAAAGCATTAGTGGATTTGTGTTGCTTGAGGAAGCAACTGATATAAAATACCAGGAGGCTGAAGGAGTCAGGTTGTTGATTGTAACATAATTCTACATACGATGGAGTCTCCATGCTGGTGGGTGGCATGACGCCTCTGAACATGCCTTCACAGGCAGCTCAAATGAATAGTTCAGTAGGCAAAAAAGATATCATTAAGATGCATTAGTCTGGATACATTCTCAAAGAAAAAAAAATGTGGTGACCAGAAGATAGCAAAAATCAAAAGAAGGTACCCTTTTTTTTACCAAAAAAGATTTTACTACTTAAAAAAAAGTCTGTATTGCAGACAAAAAATTCTTCCCTGCATTTGAAGTGCATTTTCTTATATTTAAATTGAAGTATAGTTGTTTTACAATACTATATTAATTTCTGCTGTATAGCAAAGTGATTCAGTTATATATATATGTGTGTGTGTGTGTGTGTGTGTGTGTGTGTATACACATTCTTTTTATATTCTTTTCAATTATGGTTTATCACAGAATATTGATAAATATACAATATTAGTTTAACAATTGTTATTTAACAATTATATATAATATCAAATTTTATTATCAAAACAGATAATATCCCTGTGCTGTACAGTAGGACCTTGTTGTTTTTGTCTATGTATAATAGTTTGCATATGTTAACCCCAAACTCCCAGTCCATCCCTTCCCCACCCCTCTTCCCCAGAAAAAATTCCTTTTCTACATTAGTATCATTTTGGGTCTCTACTTAAATAAAAAACTTAATGATAGTTTTCAAAATATATTTTTATAGGGAATATTGAGACTCCTGTGACAGATTTTTGACCAAATCATTAACATTGATACTATCATGAAGGGCACATAACTCTCTTATCAAGAGACCCTTCACCTGAGAATATGGAAATGATTGGGTAAATTATGGAAGGAACATAAGATTAAATTTCCTCTTTAATTTTTGTAGTGATTTGAAAGAGTAATGCATTTATTACTGTAGCACATTTAGTATTTGTCTAGGCATTTAAATGATTTTTCACATTTCTCCCTTTTTAGTCTAGATTATGGATATATTCCGAGAGAAAGTTATAGGGACGGACAATTACAAAGAATGAGAACCCCTGGTTAAAATTATATTCACACTGAACTACAATGAGGGTATTAAAAGTATTTCATCCCATTTGTAAAATATCTTCCGTGACTATGAAAGGGCAGTATTTTTCCAATTATATCTGCTTTAGCCTGCAAATGGATTACTGTATAAGAACTCTTATAAAGCAAAGAGTCCAAAAATAATTGAAAGTGTAAGGATAGATAAGCTAAGCATATAAAGACCCTAAGCAAACTTCTCTCCATAGCATTCACAGAACAGGGAAAACAAAAAAGTCTCTCTTAACTCCCACACAGGTCCAGGTGACCACTTCAAGCCTTAGCATCTGGGTGCTTCTTATTGACCGGGAGTGCCTCCTGCATAATTTCTAGCTCAATTCTCCAGTGTCCGGAAGATTGCATTTTGACTCTCCCCAATATTAATAACCAGATTTGATCCGAGGGCTGTCCAAGGTCAGGCAGACGGGCCAGGGCAGCCTGTTTGTCTGTGTGCAGGAACTGTGACATCGACTCAGAGTGACAGGTAGAGGGTGGGGGCGGGGAGACCAGGGTGGTAACCTTCGGGCCAGGGAAGGAGCCTCTTCATGCTGGGAACAAAGAGCCCCGGGAGGCTGTGGGCGCCTCCTCCTCCCACCCACCCTCCCGCTCATACTATTTTCCCACACCATACACTGTTGAGGGAATGCATTTCAGAAGAGGTAAATTATTAAAATCGGCTCCATAAAAACACTAATATTCATTTGAAGTCTTGTTCAGAACTTTGATTCCGATTTGACACTGCTTTATATGGATTGATTTTGCATGGCTTTTCCTTTAGGTAAACAAGGCAGCCATGCTAGAGTGTGCTATCTTCATCCCTGAAACACCCCCTCGGTTTTGCAAGTAATTCAGTACAGGAGCTCTAGAATATGGGGTAAGATATATTTTAGGAACCAGATAAACAACTCTGGAAGCTCCAGAATTTGTAACATTCTACTATAAAACATCAGATAAATTCCTTTTGGGGGAAAAAAAAATCTTGCTTGTTTCTGGGTAAAAATTCCTAAGAAGCCATTTGGTTCCTAATTGATTTTCTACGTCAGTTGTTCATTGAATAGATAAGTAGTGCCTGTGATATTTGATTACAGAGCAAGGCACCCATTTAACCTTCTGTTCTTTCCTGGCCAGGATTTCAAATACAATAGAACGTTCCTCCCTGAGGCTCAGCAGGATTAGACAGCTAGCGGTAATCCCTGATACGCTGAAATAGACCTGATAGAACTTCACCTCACTTGTTTAGGATTATGGTCATGAATTCAGCTCACCCAGTAGCATTAACCCGTTGGGGACTGGGGCTGGAATGCTGTATCAGTAAAGGCAGTCAATTAGCAGAAATCTATTAATATATTTGAAGCCATTACAGCTTACTTCTTGAGCAAAGCATAGTAATAATTTGAAAGGGAGGACCCATATGTGTTCTACACTGATTTTCCAAAATTTTGCATCTTAAATATATATCTTGAGTTTTATGTTACTTTATCTTTTTGCATATAATTTTGTTTCAGAAACTTTATGGAAAGTTCTGGGTTTGCCGAATAGCTTTCTCACCACGGTCATGGTAAAATCATCTTTGAAAGTGAAGGGTAAATGACTTCATGGAAAGTGGGCCCTTGGTAGTCTAGGTTAACTGGAACCATGGCAAGTATGAAAATCCCCAAATCTCATTTTAGCCAGTGGTTTCCAATCTCTGTCTTTTCCTTTCATTAGAACCAATTCTATAGGTTGGTGTTTAATTTTCTCTCCTTCTCCTCTGGGGGATATGAAAATGAGCTAAGAAATGGCCAAGAAGCAGGAAATCAGTGGTGAAAAAGAACTAGTAAAAGGTATAGTTAATCCATAAACTGGAAGGTCAGCCCCATGGTAATCAAGAGATGAAAGGAAGGACACATACTCTACCAATGCAGGTGGCTAGGCTGGCCTTTATCATGGTTTTTAAATAATTTACATTGAAATTTGCTCCTGATAGTATTAGGCCATCAAAATGAGGCCCTCAAACAGTCACAAGTTTGAAATGAGTGATTAGTGAGAAGGGACACAGTCCAGGAGAGCCCCCGCCCCCTTACCAATTGCTATGAAAGTAATTACCCTGAATCATCTAGGTCTTTCTGTATTGACTCTTTAAAAATTCATATTCACAACTAGTTCTATTAATTATTGAAATAAGTGATTCTGGCGTAGATGATTAGAACATTCCCTACCATGTTCACAGGTCTCAGAAAAATGTTAAGTTTTATTTGAGAGAGACTTCTCAGTAATGTTGTGATGATGACTATGACTTCAATCACCTATGGTCATATTTCAAGGTCAGAGATAATTTCATGCTAAAGGTTTGGTCCATTCCTCTCCTTTCCTGAGATATCTTTTGCTAGTGGTTTTTAAAGGGTCTGATGAGAGCAAACATTTGTTTTTATTAAAACATTTTAGTAGAACAAATACAATCGCAATAAAAGGACAACTCTGAAGAATTTTTGGAAACATTTTCTGTTCTTTACCACATCCCCCAACCTACAGATTTACTACAATGGTAATGACAGCCAGTGTCGAGATTACAAGAGGAGAAATATGGTGCGTACCTTGTGCTTTGAAGTTTAGCTTTTTGTAAGAACTTCAAAATAAATCCAGTGTGTAAATGGATGAGATTAAGGCCGAAGCAATTGCCCTTCTCTGATAATATTTTGTTTTTGTTTGGTAGAGGGTGAAGAGATGCTGTGAAATGGGGAGTTGTGACTTGAAATGATTCTGGCAAATCTTTAACTAACAATCCTCCATTTTAGTTACTTTTTGTACAAAATATCTAATTTTCCTGGTCTTAAAGAGCAAAAGATGATTTCTGTTGTTCAATTTAGGTGACATATTATTCCAATTAATTGCAAAAGTGCTCCCATGGGATGGATGACTGAGGATGGGGCCTCTTAGACTCAGTCTCTTAGAGTTGCCCTTTTCTCCTGACATGCTTTTACATATGCTGTTGCTGAGATTCCAGTTCTTTGTTGTATGTTATAAAATTCTATTGCATCAGCATGAACAAAACAGAAATATTATAGACGTGAACCTTTCACCCCAAAAGACATATAACAGATTGAAAAGCTCCAGACCAGGGTAACAAGAATGCTTGCAGCCAGCATGGATGGGTTTACAGATGACTAAAAGCTGGTATTAATAAATCTCAGAAGGAGAAGAATAGGAGCAGAATTTACTGGAGTCTATGAAATAATAAAGAGACGTGAAGCTAGGCCATGTGCATCTTTGTACTGTGTGTCAGAAAGAACTGGAAATCCTTCCGTGTCACTGGGAGTGAACACATTTCAAAGTGACAAAGGAGAACTTGATGTTTGTTTTTCTATTTGTTAATAAAAAGTAATTTACCTCTGGAATAATTGAGTTAGAAGATTCTGGAAAAACTAATTCATCTTGGATTTGACGGGACAAAGGAGACCTTGAGGAGACTCCTCCCTGGCAGACAAGCAATATTAAAACCATCTCCCAAGGAAGTCCATCTGTATTATTTTTAAAGAGAAAGAACTGGTTTAGTTGCTGCCAATGGAATGCTTTGTGACCACATGAACAAAGAGATAATAACTGAAGAGTTTAAAACTGTGAAGCAAATGCATTGATCCTGCAAACTTTGTTCACATAATATGCTGTTGCAAAAATTCTTAAGTTTTCCAAAAGAGTTTTGCCTAATAGTGTACTTTCAAAACCACTTTTTAAGATTCCCCAGAGTATGTAGACTTAGTTAACACATCGTCCCTGACTTGGGGATGGCGAGAGATACACATAAACAACTATCACACCCTGTGGCTCCTGGTAAATAATCCTCTTGCAATGCGGGAGACCTGGGTTCAATCCCTGGGTTGGGAAGATCCCCGGAGAAGAGAACAGCTATCCACTCCAGTATTCTGGCCTGGAGAATTCCATGGGCTGTATATGTATAGTCCTTGGGGTCGCAAAGAGTGGGACACAACTGAGTAGCTTTCACTAGATCACACCCTATCTAAAGTTCTTACTTTTTGTGTCACCACAGAATAGTGAAGATTCTATGTCACAAGGGATATTTTCTATCTATTGTATCATTTAGTCTTCCTGACAGCCCAGCAAGGGGCAGCAGTTATTGCCACTATAGGGATGAGGTGGTGAGATTTAGCACGGTCAAGTTTCTTACCCAACGTCATACAGATAAGTCGAGGAGCTGAGAGTGAAGCCAGACTTGTCCGCCTAGAGGCTGCGCTGTTACTCATTGTTCTTCACTGCTTGGCTTCTCTGCAGGTTGACATTATCAGCTGGGTCCAGGGACCACTGGGCATCCATCAGTGAGCTTTTAAAAGGTGTGGAGGGTAAATCTTCTGGGTGTATAAAAAAATCTGCATTTTCCCACTGAGGAGTGTTTCTATACCCTTTATAAGATTCTCTGACCCTATAAATTTAAGTGCAAGCATCCTAGAGAGTAGATACAGCTCCAAAGTTGTTGTTCAGTTGCTCAGTTGAGTCCGACTCTTTGCGGTCCTCTGATATGAACTGCAGCACACCAGTCCAAGGTGGTCAGACTTTTTACGAGTCCAGGAGAATGTGGCTAACTGGGTAGTGTTTGGATGGCACTTTACGAGACTTGGTAAGGTGGTGGTTGAGGCTGGGGGTAGGGAGAAGGGAAAGAAGCCCACTGTCTGAGTCAGGAAAGAGGTGCTTGCTTCCTCCCTAAGTTATAACTGAGTTGGTATCAGTGTAGATATTTACCTTCTTAGCAATGGGAGACTGTGATCTAGATGCTAGTAACAGTGGTACATGCCCAGGGAATCCGTGAGTTTGAGTCAATACTGAAGCTGCTGTAACTCCTCTTCCGTTCAGTCGCTGATCTGTAGATGTCAGCAGATATTTCACTTCAAATATAACTGAAAGAATGCCGAGTTTCTAAAGTCCGTCAGTCCGTTGTTTCATATTTTCAAGATCAGTAAAGTAGAACAATGCTCTCTCAATCTATAACAAAGTTAGTGTCAATGTATACTTCTGAAAATCAAAGGAATGAATGCTGGTCACACAGGAGTTTCTAATTTTAGCCAACATCCTTCAAATGGACTATGAGAATCAGTTTTTACTTAATGTAATAACTGTAGGTACCACACTTAACGATCAAATTTTTTATGAGTAAAATATATGGTAATGGTTCCTAATAAATTCTCAAGTGCTGTTTTTTCATAAAAGAATATTTTGTCATGAGTTGAATTTCTTTATTATTCCTGTGTTATTCTGGATGTCATCAGTATAAATACAGGCATTTTCTGGTAAAGTAACTTTTTTCAAAACTGTTTTACTTTTTAGAAGGGCAAGCTGTTTTATGGGATATTTAAGTGTATCAGTGTTAAAGGAGTATTCCTTGATAAATTATTCACATTCACAATATTTTATAAGTTCAAAAAGTTGTTAAAAATGAATGAAACAGCTCCATTATCAATGTCATGTATATTTTGAGTGAAAACGATTTTTACCTAAAATTAAGCATTCCTTTGGATTTCTTGAAAAGCCAAGGTTTCTCTGTTGGCCATAACTGTACTGTAAAACTAAAGAAATAAAACACAATGGTAGTGCCTTAGTGTCTTTTCATGACCAAATTGCAAAATAAAGCCTAGGAAAATAGGAAAAACCGTATTTTTCAATCATGACTTGCTTTCATAAAACACAACTACAGAAATCAGGAAAGGCTTTTCAAAGTGTGCTTTTGCCTCAGTATCCCTTTGGAGACTTCTCCATTTGATCATTTCTGAGGCCACATTTCTAATAATGGAGCTGTCATTTCCTTCATTCTTGCCTAAAGAACAAGAGTGGGGGAGATTAAAATAATCTTCTAAGCAGACACCATTACACTGAGTGGACCCTGGCATGCAAGCCGCTTTTCTAAAGCAGCACATGATAGTTAAATATTCACTCAAAGCAGACAGTATTTAGACAGAGATTCATCCAGTCTGTGGAGAGACCTGGAATCATATATCCTTCTCTATGTCTAGCTCATGAAATAATCTAATACAATTTGCCTTTTGTTTTTTTTAACTTGCAAAAAGGAATCTGGATGCCCAGGGATAGTCAAGGAGAAAAAAATAGTGGTGTACCAAACTTTAAATTAAAATGAAAGTGAAACAGTGTTAGGACCAGGAGAAGAGGTCTAGTTCATTTTTCTTGTGGGGAGTAAGCTCTCATTGTTTTACCAGTCTTTTTTTTTTTTTTTCCTTTTTGGTCATCTCCACGAGAAAGGGAGGACTGGGTGAATATATGAAAACTGCTCTTCTGACTTCCTCAGAGCTGATTCCCCGGGTCTGGGTTGAGACTCACTGGTGCCTAGAGAGGCTCCCACTCCCTCAGCCAGAGCTGGCCTGCACAGTCATCAGTGGAGGCCCAGAGTCCAGGGCTGGGGGTGGCTGGGGGGCTGGTAGGCAGTCAGGATATTCGCTTTCACCTAAAGGAGGGAAAAAAACATTTTTAATAATGGATGTTAAAGAACTATTTTAAAACGTCCTCATTGCAGTTTCAAGTCAATGCTACTTGTCCTAAATAGCAGTACAAAGAAAAAAAAAAACAGTCATTAATTTTAGTAAATATTCCTTTTGCACCATGTTAAGATATATTCATATGCTATACTCTTGTTTTAAGAGCATGCCCGGATCAGATTTTCTTTTTCCTAAATGGCCCCGATAAAAGTCAATCTTCCAAGTGTTTTACAATATCATGGTCCCCAAACCTCAGCAGGGAAAGGCCCAGCTAATATGAGACACATGCTAATAAGAGACTGATTTTTCCATTTTTAATGTTTTCTGCTGATGCCAGATGATGTATCCAGCTAACCACTTTAAACCTTTCAGTAAAGGTTTGATAATAGATGTCATTATTGAATGTCCTCACGCATGCTCCTTGGAAACAAATGATCACCTATTAGAGGATAGAGACAAAACACATTTACTTGAATGAAATGTTTAATAAAGTACATCAGGATTTGTTTTTATTGGTATTGGTCTATGAATACTTTATGTGCTAATTTAGGGTTTAGGAGTACTTAGTCATCCAAGCTCTCCAGTCTGAAAAAGGCATGTACCTTATTATTATAAACGCCAGCCTTTAATGTTTAGAACATATTTATAAAACATACTTGTCCTCTTCTTAAAATTGGAAACATCTGTTACAGATTTTCTGTTAAAATGTTATGGACGAGAGACCCTGGTGATGAGGCAGTCTGCCATTTTGAATGGGAATTAAGCTGACAATGCACTCTGCACCAGTGAGGCTGTGAAAACAAACAACAACAAAAAAAGGCAGATGGTTCATTTAGTTTAGTAATTGTAATTTGTTGTTCATTAAAAGTAATTCCCACACAGGCATTCTTTATTCTGATACAGTATATGGACAATTTTACCCTGGAAATCTGGCCTAATAATTTTTTCCTTAGCATAATTTGCAATGACGTTTGATAGGCAGTTGATTAGAGCAGAATGATTTCTTTAGAATGAAAATTAATTATAATTTTTGCAGCTTTCATTAGTCTGCTTTTGTAACTACTGTGGCTGAACAGCAGGGGTTTAGCCCTGAAATGCTGAGTATCACTGCATCATTTGCAGTTTAGTCTCCCTTTTAAGATGATTGGACCTTTTCATTGTAGCTTCTACATCTCCATAAAATGAGGCTTCTCCATAAAAAATTTCAGTGCACTTGAAAATATGCCTGAATATACGTTTACATGGTACTAAAGTTAGTATTATACTAATTTAACATTATCCGGTGTAGTCTTTTAAACGTATTCGCAGAGAGAGGTACATTTTAGTCTTCAGTGTTATATACTATGTTACAGGAATATTTCCTTAATATATACCAATTATTACAGATGCACAGAAATAGCCTAGATTTTAACAGTGGGGATTCCATTCTTTAGAGATATGTGAAATTGTTTGAAATACATTTTAAAGGAAGGAACATGGTGCTCTATTGACACTGGATTAATGATGGAGCAGATTTATAGAGGAACTAAATCTATTTCAGTGTTAAAATCTGACTGATGTACATAATGTGATTTCAGAAAATTATCTTCTAAAATAAATGCATATCTGACAAAATTAGGGGATATATCCTAGGAAAAAATTTGATCCTTTGCAAATGTATACTATTCCTGCTTTGCCATTATGATGTTTTTGTTATACACATCCATGTTGATATGAATGTAATGTTTTGAAAGAAAATAAGAATTGTGAGGGTTTCTGAACCACTAGGTGTATTTATGCATCAGATTTATTTTGCTCTGAAAATTCATTGTACTGGATTTCAGATTTTAGATAGTGTTATAAAGAATATTTAGTAAGTAAATCCTTCTCTAGAAAGTATTTTTTAAACCTTGGGCCAAAAATACCCATCTTTTCTCCCTTCATGAAAAAAGCATTCAAATTCAATAAAACTAGCAATACTTTGTTAGATATAAAAACATTTTAATGACATTTTTGGTAGATAGTTTTGCATTCACAACTTCTTACATCCAGAGTTCTAAATTTTCATAATTAACTATCCAGGAAATGGTTTTAACACTGCAAAGAAAGTCTTCTGTTTTATAACACAATCCCTGTTTCTGCAGAATATGAACAAGACAGTGTTTATTGTAGTCAGAAAAATTGTTGGCATGATTCTGCATAAGTGAAGAATCTCTGGATTGTCTCAAAGTGTTAGCTGCCCATTTGCAGACAAACAAGCTTTTAGTGTGCAATTTAGGTCAATGGATCGAGGGGAGAAGATGTGTTTAGGCGACAGATTTTAAATCACCATAATATAAATATGCTTCCCTTTTCATCCGGAATTTGCTTTCTTTCAAGGTAATTTAGTGCAGCAGACATGCACTTATGCCTGTCTTTGTAATTTTAGGGATTAGGATAGTGAGGATTAAATGCTGACCCTTAATCTTCAAAATCAACTTTAAGAGCGAAATATAATATGCAAATGGAACACATTCATTTTGTGTTTATATATTTTAATCTCTGTAATTTAGTCTTAAGAAGATGGAAACTCATCTTTGCCTTATTTATTTTGAATCCTAAAGCAAGATGCCATTAAAATCTTTATCCTTCTGTCTTAGTGGATAAATGTTTATCCTTTAGGGCTTAGAATATAATTTTTTTAAAAAATGACTTTAACCTAACAACACTTTTCTATCAAGAGAAGTGGCATGTGTGTCTGATGTTAAAGTGTAGTTGGACTTACTTGTGTTAAATAAATGGCTAAGTTGCAAAGACCAGCTCTGGAAAAAATATACATGATAAACTTTTGTTTTGCATTTATTTTTAAAAAGTCAGTAAATTGAATTTTTATTAATAAAATCAGTTAGTGGATTTCTGATCAAGTTTACTTTGTTCTTTATAAACTTTTCCTCTGTGGTTTGAATTTCAGTGTATGGACAGGAATGTCTTCTAAATAAAACGTTTATTAGGATGAAATATTAAATTGATATAAAAATCTGGGCCATATTTTCTTAGACAAATAAACATAAGAGCTATATTAGGTAAGCAGATCAAAAAGTGAAATATAGTGTGAAAAACAGAAACAAAGGCTCTTTATATGCCTCTGGCTTTACTGGAAGAATGGGGTTAGAACTGTCTGCTTAGCTTGGCTCAGTGACTTCATCATCTAGGTAGTTTCCAGTCTATAGACAAAGGTCTACCAGATCTCTGGATATGTAACTTGAATGTCTACCATATACAATTGATTTTAGAGTAAATTGTAATGGATTAATGGCTGAGTGTATTGCCAAAAATGCAGATAATTTCAGATCGTAAGTTGTCCAAGTTTTTCAAAATAGGAAGGTTAAAAACCCCTTGATTAATGGTAGGTATACTCCTGAACCTACTTTCAGGCTCCCAGATGCAGCAATATAAAAGGAACATGGAACAGCAGTCGACTGCAAACACGTACATATCACACAGACTTTTTTTTCCTCAGAAGTTTATGACTTCCAGCAAATACACAGTTGCTTTTATGATCAAAACCACTCTTAGAGTTTAAATACTTGTTTACTGAATCCTAAAAATGGACTTACTGATGAAACTAACGTCAGCTATGGTTCCCCCCACCCCCATCTAGAATCACATTTTACACCCTAAGTAGTAAATCCGTGGGCTTCCCTGGTGCTCAGTGGTAAAGAATCCAGCTGCCAGTGCAGAAGATGTGGTTTGTCCTCTGGATTGGGAAGATGCCCTGCAGGGGGAAGTGGCAACCCACTTCAGTATTCTTGCCTGGGAAATCCCATGGACTGAGGATGCTAGCAGGCCACAGTCCCTTGGGTCGCTAAAGAGTTGGACCTGACTGAATGACTAAACAGCAACAACTAAATCTGTGTCTGTGGACCTACATCTCCCTGACTACTATTAATACAAGTAAATTTATTCTTTCTCAGATACTTATTGCAGTTTTATCTTTTCTTGATTATGACAGTCATACATATTTTTTTTAAAAATTCTGACTATAAGAATAAATGATAAGGCATTACAAATTCGTGTGCATTTTCACTCTTGTTATCTCATTGTAAAAAAGGGCCAGAATACATTTCATTCTAACAGATAATTTTACTAATAGCCAAATAAACAGTTACTACATGGACTAATATTATCATGATGCTTAGCATTTTTCAAGATTTGCTGTTGCTGTACTTTGCCTATTTGCTTATTAGGTCACATAGTATAGCAGTTACAGATTTGGAGTCAGAGTAACCTGGATCCAAGTCTCAGCTGTGCCACTTATTTGCTCTGTGATATGGGGAAAGTTACTTAACCTTTCCAGACCTTCAGCTTCCTTACTTACAATGTAGGATTCTCATAGTACCTATGGTATAAGGCTTTGTGAGGATTAAATACAATAATGAATGTTATCTGCTTTGCCTAGTGCCTGGAACATAGTGAGTGATAAAAATCGTAATTATTTTCATGAATTTACCTATCACGCTATTATATTGAAACAAGCTAATTGTAATTGTGTTGAGCAGAGGCTATTTCTGAAAAGCTCTTAGAACACCATGAATTTGCTAGAACCCACTGCAACTTGTTATTGGCAGTGTTAGCCAATTGCAAGTGGCATTGTGTTTTTAAATTTTGATTTCTTCCATGCTCTATGAAATTAAATCCATATTTTTACATATAAAGTTGCATCAGCAAAAATTTACAAATCTCCATTTAAAAATCGGGACAGAGATGCTTCTGAAAGAGGACAACATAGCATGGCTTCTTAGGTGAAGAGATGAAATATTGTATATTTTTAAAATTTAGCAATTTGGTCACATGTAAAGATCATGTTACAGTATTACAAATTAATGAACTAAGGCATTGCAAATGAAAGGAACATTTTGCAAAAGTGGCATTTAAGATTATTTTTGTGTCACATTTGTCAGAAGTTTGGTTTTTCTTGTGGATAGGTAAAGAAAAACCACCTCCTGGAGGCATTGTCTTAGGATATCCAGCCAGCCTTGCCTCTGCTCTCTGCTTGCCTTCCAGGATCTGGAGGTTTACGGATGTGTCTACTGATGGTTCTCACCATGGTTATGCTGATCTAACCAGATCAGCTAAGTAACCTGTATTGTTGTTGCTTAGTTGCTAAGTCATGTCCAACTCTTTTGGACCACATAGACAACAGCCTGCTAGACTCCTCTGTTCATGGGATTTCCCAGGCAAGAATACTGGGGTGGGTAGCCATTTCCTTTTCCAGAGGATCTTCCTGACCCAGGGATTGAACCTGAGTCTCCTACATTGCAGGCAGATTCTTTACCACTGAGCCATTGGGGAAGCCCTAAGATTCACCTGCTCTTAGACCCAGGATGGGGAATGGGTGAGGTTCTGAATGTTTTCTGATCACTTAGCAAGTTTGGATTGTCTAAATGGGATGAAGTTGCAGGGGCCATCTCAAGGAAGTTTATAACTTCAGAAATATGCCTTCCACATGTAGTCATTGAACAAAAGCCACTGATTGACTTAATTGCTGATAGTCACAGCTTATCTGTATTTCTTAAATAAAAATCCAAGGGGATCAGCAGAACAAGATTTATTTCTCTTATAACCAAATTCTTATAGAACCACGTAAGGCAGTTCATACAGAGACCATGATTTAGGAAGGTCTTCCTCAGTCTGAATCTTTAGATCAGCAGAAACTGAAGTATAGGCTCTCAAAACCGTATCACTCTATTATAGGCAGTAGGATCTGTCCTGTTAGATTTGATTATACTTTTTTTTTCAGGTCCATCTTTTTTTTTTTTTATTTATTAATTTTGCTGCATCAGGTGTTAGTTGTGACACGTGGGATCTTCCTTATGTCACGTGGAATCTTTCCTTGTGGCACTCGGTCTCTCTAGTTGTGTGCATAGGCTCAGAAACTGTGGCACACAGGCCTATTTACTCCCTGGCATGTGGGATTTTAGTTCCTGGACCGGGGATCGAGCTGCATTCTCTGCATTGCAAGACAGATTCTTTACCACTAGACCACCGGGGAAGTCCCCTCAGCTACATCTTAAATTTCAAAAATTTAGAAACTATTATCCTTCAGCATTGATTTTTGTCTCTTTCTATTCATCTTGCACCTTGGGAATACCAAGAAAAGAACTATAAACTGATTACATTTCTTGTAGGAGATCATAATGTAACAGCCTCATGGTTATTTTGGAATATTACCTAGAAGTCAAAAAACAAAATTTCTTTCAATGTACCCATTGAATGTATCCATTCTTAAGTTTGCCTAAAAGTCTGTGATTTAAAAAAAATACAATGATAACATAACTGAAATGGGGAAATTTAGTGGGGCAAGCTAGAGAACAGGGAATTCTTTCCACTCAAGTTATCTGGAAAGGCATTATGGAAATGATTTTTGAACTGACCCCTAAAAGATTTATAGGATTGACATATGCCCAGATAGAGGTAAACAGGAAGAGGAATGCTAGCTATCAGAGCAATAGTAATTTCATTTTCTTATAGACATTCTTGCCAATCATGGTTAAATGAAATGCTCAGGAGAAAAACAAAACAATTTAAAAGTTAATATTTTGAGTTTATTATCTTTCATAAGTGATATGAATTTAGTGTCTCATATTTATAGGTTCTGACCTTTATTTGAGAAAAAGTTCAGGTTCTAAAATTATCAAATGTAATTTTCTTCCCCTTCTCTTTTGAAACAAAATGGATTTATAAGGTTCAATCTAAAACTACTTGTATTACAACAATGAAATAGTTAAATCTCAAAAATTAGTTAATATTCGATTAATTTTGAAATGTAATGGTATTGGAAGGGAATTGCTGAATTTGAGGTAAGTAGTTAGACCTTTTCTCTGAATTTGTTTGGGAGATTTCTCTTAGTTTTGGATAGGAGAATGTCATCTGGAAGGTGAATACATGAGTGAGAGAGCTTTGTCTAGTAGGCCTCTGATGCGAAGGATCCTGTTTTATTTGGCATTGTATTCCTGTGTCTGGCACATTGAACATGCTTATTAATGTCAGAGAAACTAAAAAGGAAGTAGGTGAAAAAGGAAAGAGAAACGGACTTTCCTGGTGGTCCGAGAGCTAACTCCTTGTTCCTGATGCAGGGGTCTGGGTTCGATTTCTGGTCAGGGAACTCCATCCCACGTGCCACAACTAAAGATCTTGCGTGCCTCAACCTTACCACCATCGTTGTTGTTTGTTATTTACTCACTAAGTCATGTCTGATTCTTTTGTGACCCCACAGACTTTAGCTTGCCAGGCTCCTCTGTTGATAGACTTTTCCAGGCAAGAATACTGGAATGGGTTGTCATTTCCTACTCTAGAGGATCTTCCTGAGCTAGGGATCGAACTCACATCTCCTGCATTGGCCGGTGGATTCTTTACCACTGAGCCACCTGGTAAGCCCAACTAAGACCCAGTGCAGCTAAATACAATTAAATAAATAGATAATATTTTTAAAAGGGAGAAAGGAAGAAAGGGAAGGAAAGAGGGGAAGAAGTCAGAGAGAAAAGAGGAAAGAAAGGAACAGTGTAAGATGGATTGCTTGGGGAAAATTTTAGTATTAAGGACATGTGCGTGTGCTAATTTGCTTCAGTCATATCCGACTTTATGTGATCCCATGGACTGTAGCCCGCCAGACTCCTCTGTCCATGGGATTCTCCAGGCAAGAATACTGGAGTGGGTTGCCATGTCCTCCTCCAGGGGATCTTCCTGACTTAGGGATCAAACCTGGGTCTCTTATGTCTCCTGCATTGGCAGGCAGGTTCTTTACCACTAGCGCCACCTGGGAAGCCCAAATATCAAGGACATAAACCCTTATTACTCTAGGGAAATAAGGCAAATCATTACTTTTTATTCAAGTAAAGTAAATGTAGAATCTTGAAGTAAGTGTTTAAAGGATTTTTCCTAAATAGCATTGACAGAACTTGAAAGCTGCTTAGCAAAGTGGTAAACAAAAAGAAAGTAGAAGACTCACAGGTGACTAAGCTGTTTTTCGAAACACGGTGGTAGAGGACCTTTGTGTCAGAAGTTGATAATAGAAGAGGGGGGATTATTTGAAAGAAAAGGGATGCTGAGTACAATTTGTAATACACTTGTGTTTGAGTCTTTTATAGGACATCAAGGAAAAGAAGTAATACAGTAGAGAGCAGGGATTGCCAATGTAGATTTGAAAATCATATCCGTTGAATTCATAGGTAGAATAATGAGGGTGGATGAAATTTCCAAGAGAGGAGTGTGTAGTAAAACCAAACGTGCATGGAATTCCAGAAGTGGAATATAAATCACCCTCTAGGGAAATTGGGCTATGAAGAGATGCCAGAGAGAGGTGGCTGTGTTTCCATGAATGAGATCTATGTGTTTAAATTCTGTGAAATTCACCGACTTTAAAACTGTGGCTCCATTGGGGGAGAAATAAGAGTAAACAGAGAAATCCTAACTTGAAACCCCTACTTCTCAATATCAACTCAGGCAAAAGGTGTGAAGACCACATTTCAGTGGCCAAGAGCCAGGTCGAGTCCAGATTCTAGAATATTTTTTACTCTGCATCATTACGTGCGTACGTGCTAAGTTGCTTCAGACATGTCCTACTTTTTGCGACACTCTGGACCACATAGCCCGCCAGGCTCCACTGTCCATGGGATTCTCCAGGCAGGAATACTGGAGTGGGTTGCCAGGCCCTCCTCTGGAGGATCTACCTGAGACAGGTATCGAACTCATGTCTTTTACATCTCCTTCATTGGCAGGTGGGTTCTTTACCACAAGCACCACCTGGCAAACCCACTCTCCATCAGTATTTCCAAATATAGAATCTCATGAACCAACCAGACAACTGGAATGAGTTATTCAATTTGTACTTTTGTGGGCCAAGGTTCAGAAGATGTAAGTGTGTCCTTGGTGGTCGAAAACAAAGCAAGTTCATATATGGAGGTAAGGACAAGGACAGGTGCCCTGGCAGTAGCATTCTGGACAACGTAAGCAATCTGGAAGGGCTTTGCAGTATAAATAGAAATGGAGACACTTTAAAATAATCAGAAAGTTTTTATTTCTAGAGCTTCCTCTTCCTTATATCACTCTTTCTAAAAGGCAGTTGTTTCAGATGGACTTATTTTGGGGACAAGAGAAGGCAAGACTTTCTTTCATTTCTCTTATTTCAGAAATGACCATGTTCTCAGCTTCACTTCTAATGAAGACAAAAGCAGAATAGTTTGTGAAAACTGCAGCCTTCGTATTTTGGTCATATTGTCCAACCTTCTTCCAATGACATCAAAGTTATTGATAGAATCTCAGAAATATTATCTTCTTCAGTTGTATTATGTGGGAATGGATGCTTGATCGAGTCAGGCACAATGCATTACGGTTAAAGTTTCTTCCATATAAATATGCCCAGAATATTTGTCCCAAGGAGATAATTGAGAATATACAAGAGGAATAAACAGAGAATGAAGATGGTGTGTGTTAGGAGCTGGTAGAAAAAGGGGCAGGCATTTGGATGTTATTGGTACAGTCACTGGGTGATGTCAACAAGCCACACCAAATTCTCACCACGATACTCTTGGAGTATGGCTTCCCTCCCTGGTTTGACTAAATATACTTTGCTTTCATTTTTTTCCTTCTTTAGCCTGTTGATTTAGCTATTTGAATCACGATGTTTTGGCAGCAAAATCGATTTTCTCTCTTTTTTCATCAGCAATGCAACCAGATCTTTACCTGTTGTCTGGGAGGGACCCACCCCTTAAGCTTAATTTCTAACTCCTGCTCTGGTCTTCTCTTTACTGACTACACTAAGGAAGTGAAATCTCAGAAGGTCTGAGGGCTGCCCTCAACTCTACGCTTAAACATGATCATATCTGTTCATTTAATGCGTAAACCATTAACTCAAAATGACACAAGAAAGAAGTGAGGGAGCAGAAAGGATAATTTTAGACTTTATTCCACTGTGAGTGTTCCTTCTGCAAATGCATGTTAATCGCAGAATCAAAATAAACACACTTAATTGAACAGTATTGTGGATCAATAAAATCATTGACTGAGTTCCACGGGTGCTCACTTGAGGTAAACAAGTGATTTAATAGTCTCCACTTCCTTCGGGCCTCTTCGGTGCAGCCATCAATAGCGACCTGATAAATCGGATCTGGCAGTGACCAAAAGGCCCTTGTCAGGCAACCCAGCTTGACCTCCCAAGGCATATTACCGCCTGACATCTTACGAGCCATTTCCTTTTCCCATTCCATGTGTCTGACAATTCTTGAAGACTAGCTTGTGAGAAAACACACACACTCACATACCCATGCACACCCTTTACAAAGAAGGTTATTTCTTTAAAGACTTAAGTAAGAATTGCATTTTCTGATCGTTTACCTTATTCCCATTTAAACAGTTTACATCTTTTGTTTTTCCTACTTGTACATGCAATGCCACCAGATAGGAAAAAGGAGAGGCAGAGGGCAGAGAGGAAGTTGAAAGAAAATAAAACATGGAGCTTGCTGCTAGTGGTCACCGATTTTAGGTTTTTAGATTGAATCTTGGAGATGGGGTGGTGTTTTGCATCCATAATGGGGTTCTATCCTTCTCTGAATTTCTAGATGGAGAACCTGTTAAGTTACCGTGACAAAAATCTAGGCTGCATGTCCAAACATCAGGCTGCAGACTGCATGGCAGACGTAGGCTGGATAGACTTCTCTGTCAGCCTGGTCTGCCTCTGGTGTCCATTAGGATGTTTCTACTTTGCATGAACATGACTGCCACCCATGAAAGCCATTTGAAGTCAGGTATATTTTTTGGAACACATAAAATTCAGTGGTGACCAACCAAATTAATTCATAGTTTCGTGCAGAAATTCTAAACTGCTTTAAAATTCCCAACTATGGGTCCTGGGGTAAGAATCTGTGCAGATCAGATGAAATCTGATGAAGGAACTTAAGTCATAGTTCATCTTAATTCTTTATCTAGAATGTTTTTAATAAATAGTGCTGAGTAAGAAATATTAGGGAAGAAGGAGTCTCCGTAGGCATTAGAAATGTGTCATTGGCTATTAATACACTGTCAGCATAGCTGTATGCAAATGCTTTCAGGAATGATCAGATGTATTAAGGAACTGTTAAATCTAGAGACTCAGTATTTTCTTGTCGTTTAGTCACTAAGTCGTGTCCAACTCTTTGCAACTCTGTGGACTATTATATGCCAGTCTCCTCTGTCCTCCTCTATCTCACAGAGTTTGCTCAAACTCATGTCCATTGAGTTGTTGCTATCTAACCATCTCTTCCTCTGCCACCCCCTTCTCCTTTTACGTTCACTCTTTCCCAGCATCAAGGTCTTTTCCAGTGAGTTGGCTCCTCTCATCAGGTAGCCAAAGTATTGGACCTTCAGCAGCAGTCCTTCTAATGAATATTCAGGGTTGATTTCCTTGGGATTGACTGGTTTGATCTTGTTGCAGTCCAAGGGACTCTTAAGAGCAATGCCATAGACTGTATTCTCTGTCCATGGGATTCTCTAGACAAGAATACTGAAGTGGGTTGCATTTCCTTCTCCGTGGGATCTTCCCGACCCAGGGATAGAACTCACATTTTCTGCATTGGCATATAGATTCTTTTCCTCTGAGCCACCAGGGGAGCCCCTCATTATTTTAGTGTCTTCTAAAGGCCACTCTTATTATGATGCATCAGTGTCATTCTGGAATGTTAGATAGACAGTTGAGCCCTGTAGTCCATCAAGTGAAACCCATTACTGTTGGTTGGATGAAAGACTCAGACCTTTTATTAAAATTTGGTGGCTGAATATATTTTAACTCCTGCATTGTTTAAGGAGTATAAATGTGAGTACTCATGCTCTTCCTTTGCTTTTCTGGCCAGATCTTGGCCACTAAAAAAATAATGGTGATGACAACAAAAGCAATTCATGCCATACTTTCTGGAAGTTTCTTTGCTGTTGGCAAAGCATCTACTGAAAGTGTGTAGTCATCTCTAATGATGTATATACCATCTAAGGCTTACTCCAGTGATAAATAAGACTCACTCTGTGTCCTATGCTTTCCTAAAGGGTTTTTAAAATCTAGATGCTCAAGCTCCACTCTGGAGTTCCTATTTCTAGATAAGAGCCTAGAAATCTGATTTGGGGAAAATACTCTCTTTCTGATGCCAAGTCAGTCCAGGAATCCTTGCTCACTCCACTCTGGAGTATGGGCCATCTCCACATCAGGATGTGGACTTTCAGCATGGTGCTCCTACACAGACTGTCCCTTCAGTCTGAAATGCTCTTTCATCCTTCCTTAAGAAACATAATATTCATCGTCAGCTCTGCTGGAGCACCAAGCTTACTGTCAGACCCATGTTCCTTCTTGGAAACACTTCCAGAAAAAAATTACGTATTTGTCTGGCTGCCTTGGGTCTTAGTTGTTAGAAGGATGTTTGTTGCATCGTGCAGGATCTCTCACTGTGGCTCTCAGGCTGCAGTAGTTGCAGCGCAGACTTAGTTGCTCCAGGACATGCGGGACCTTAGTTCACCTACCAGGGATGGAACCTGTGTCCCCTGCATTGCAAGGCGGATTCTTAAACACTAGACCCCCGGGGAAGTCCTGGAAACACTCGACTTTTGATGAGATTGGGAAAAATGAACATTAGTTGAAAGGTTTTTCTCTCCTTGCTCATAGTAAGTGCCACTGTTTGCAAATGTACAGGCAAATGTCCATAAAATGAAATTGTAGCTACACATAAGATGTGCAGCTATAGTTTTTCTTTTCTTTTCTTGGGTGATTGATTACAAATGGTAGGTTTGTATTGACATACTGAATAGTGGCATTTTGTAGGGTAGACTGCTGTATTTCTTTCTTTCTGAATTTTTTTCTCCTTTTAAGGCCCTGGAATAAAGGGAAGGTTGAAAAGTCAGTTTCTGAATTTTGCTACATAAAATTTTCTAAGAGATAGATAGATATACATTTAAATTTTAATTTTTTTCCCTAATGATGGTAACTTCAGTGTACATCTTGGAGTCCATAGCAGAGTCAGTGTTAAAGACCATTAGAGTTAATTGGAGCATTTGATAATAAGACTTCAGTAATATGCATGGACAAGCTTATGACTTTGGTGAAAGGCATGGTGTATAGATAAGAGAAAGTTTTCTTAATGATTAAAGTAGTAATAGTTTTTTGCAGCTTTGGGATAGCATAGTACTAAAAGAATATTGAATTATATAGGGCAATTTGTTTTTTAAATAAGTTTCATTTAATGTAGTGGCCTGATCTGAGCGTTAAAGTGAGTAGGAGGCTTTGACAACAGGTAAAGTACAGCATTGCTAGTGTTCAGCGTTCAACATTTATTTCCTTAGGCGAGGCGGCAATTTCTGGTAACATGTCTTTGTAAGGTGTCACTTCTCACAGACTTTTTTAACCTGCCTGCAATCAAAGTAATGCTATTTGATGTATAAATTGTCTTAAAAAGTAGACCTCTTTTTTTCTGCTTTTATGATAGAAATTCTAAGCAGAAAATGAAAGCAGGATCCACCCCTAATTATCATTTTCAAAATTTCATTCTTTTGATATGAAAAGTTTCATTCACTTTTCCCTTAAAAAAAGAAAAAGTAAGCTCTGGACCATTCTGTTTTGAATAAGACATTCTCTGTATTTTTCTGTTCCAACTATGTAAAATAAATACCAGTTTTTAAAATTATTTTCTCACATGTCTAGGAATAAGATTTTCTAGTCACATGCTAGAAAATGAAAGGACCTTTACTGTAAAATGTGATAATGTAAAGTTTGAGAGGGAAATGAAGACTAAACAACCATTCAGGAGACCAGCAGAATTCAGTGTCAAAAAGGGAGGCAGTTGTTGCCTTAATCATTTCACCCCAACTGGTAGACTCACTGCTTGAGTGTCATCACTAAATGGCCCTGAACTTGACCAATGGACTTTCAGTTAACTGTGAGTGGACTCTGTTTACACAATGGTGATTTCACCTAATTATGGCATGGCATGTAACAAAACCCTTGAGTTTTATTTTTTGACAGTCTTGTCAGAACTTCACACATGCACTGAATTCGGTACTTGTAGATTTTTCATTTGTTTGGTAATTCACTGTATTTTCCAAGGAAAAGTGATTACTATATTATGGTAGCTTCTGAAACCAAGAATAACAATTTTTTTAGCATTTGGTAAATTCCTTTCAAGGAGTTGGTTCTCAAGAGATATTTGCAGGAAGAATATATACTTGTAAGTATTATAAAGGAAAATATGGTTCTTTTGGTCTTCAAATATCCATCATGCCTCTCTTTCTTAGTTTTTAGGTTTTCAGTACTTAGATGATACTTAACACAGTAATAGGAACTGAAAAAAAGAATGAATAAAATTCCTTTCATCGCTTTCAAACATCACTTTTTCTAAAATTCCATCAATGGTCTTACTGTAATTTTTAAACCTTTTTATCATCTTATCTATTCACATGACGTTTGTAATCTATAAATCGTTCTCTGTTATGTAAGCACGCTTTTGAATTCTAGGTTACATTTCCTTACAGATGACTATAAGGTTCTCAAACCTATGTATCTATACTAACGTACTCTTTAGCTCTTTTGCTATTCAGCCAACTACTCCTGCTGTCTTATGTTTTGTTAGCGGAATGTCTGCTCTTCCTCTTGCTGAACTCTGAAGTTTTCTTTTTACTCGTATCATCTGTTCCCACCCAACCAACTGCCAACCTTTGCAGTTTTGTACTTGGCATCTTTTCTTAGTTATGTCTTGTCTTTTTTTTTTTAAATTTACTTATTACCTCAAACTTAGACCATACCAAAAGCCTCCAAATCAGTCTTTCCACTTAACTATGCCTTTTTTCTCCTGCCTACTTTATATGATTGTTGCCACCTTGTTTAAAGTTTTAATCTATTTCTTCATTCATGTAAGCATTTTTTATTAGAAATCCAAAGCTAAATTAATTTATGTTGACTAGGATGATCAATTATTGATCAATAAAATAACAATACTTCACATCTGTATTACGGGTTAAACCTGACACATTGCTGTCTTCTGTTATAATCTAGGTGAAAAAAAAACTTAGCAAAATGAACAGTACTTAAAGGAAGACTTTGGAATGAACAGCTAAATTCAAGAGTTTCAGGCTTTCTTTAAAATTGATGCCATGTCTACTCAATTCAATTCTGGACTATTGTGTCCCATGATTATTCAGTTTAGATTTTTAACCATCTGTATGTGACATGACATTTTCTGTTACTTATGCTTTTCCTCAGTTTAATGTAGATTTTCATAAAGTGCTAATTTGAAGTCTTCTGATCTCAATTGTCTAGCAGACAGTTTATTTTTTGTATAACTGATCTTGCCTAGTTGATTGTTTCTCAGTTTCTAGGTGAGTAGCGCCATTCTATGTAGAACCGAGTGACTTGTCCAAGATCAAAAGCTCTTAAAGTTTCCTTCAAAGAATGGTATCTATTAGTCCTCATTACTTTAGGGCCATTTTTCTTGGTGAGCTGCTTTAGGTCGCATTCTGTGCCCAGAATTTAGGGTTAGTTGACAAGCTACCTATTCATCTATAATGAAAAGAATGGAAAAGTCATGATTCTTTATGAACTTGGTAGAACTTCCTGGGCTAGTCATTTCTTCAACCCAAAATCTTAGAGCTGAGAGCAGAGAGAAGCTGATTTTGAATTTTTACAATGCCTTTAATGTAGATAAATGAAATAAAGTGCATTAAGATATAAATATGTTATGCTATACAATTATTTTCCATTTTTACCCAACACATGTTGTATATCTTATTATTGGTTATTTGAGGATAGAATAGGATTTATTGAGCTAATTGCTAATTCAGTAAAAATAAAATAGTGTAAGATTTTGCAGTGTTTTAAGATGACTTGATAGATTGTTTATTAATTATATTGCAGAAGGCTGCTTGTGCTAAAAATTCTATATTCTTCCTCTCCAGAATCAGTAGCAAGCACATCCTATTTCTGAGCTATATTGCATATCTGGAAGCTTGATAATTGCTGTTCATATTTTTGTACCAAACTGATAATGTGTTATTAATTCAGATTTTTAAAAAATAACCTTCTAAATCCCTATGTTTTGTCCTAGGTTTAAAATTCTATGAGAACCAGACCACACATTCTTCTGCTCTTAGGCCGTGTTGTTTTCAGAGATGCTAACCTGTTAGTGATTAACCAAGATTAGGGTCTTGGACGCTTGTGGTTATCAGAAAGCTTTCCCTGAGGATGTCTACAGTTCAAGGAGAATTTCTGCATTTATGTCTAGGAGGGATGCTCTAAAACCATATTGAGTTTATGTAAAGACATATTTGTTTTGTGAATGTTTAGCAATACCGTTGGATGATTGAAATGAAAAATTTGACACCAAAGGGACGTAGCCTGGACTTAAAATGCCAGACTGTTGTTCTTTTCAGCCTTAATGGGATAAGAAGTAAATTAGTGTATTTACAGTAAAAAAATTCTATGTCATCTTGTAGCCTTGAGATAACTATGCAAAGAAGCAGGATGTACAGTATGTATGAAGAAATTCAGTTGCTAGCTATGTTCACTCTTGTCTTTCTGCTTCTAAAATGTATCTTTGTAATATTTTCCACTTTTTAATTTCCTGCTCTATTTCCTATCACAAATTCTGTGAACTATTTTGATTTGTTGTGTTTTCCCATTACATATAGTAATTAACAATTCTTTGTCAAATATAAAAAGTAGTGAATGAAAAAAATCAGTGGTAGAGCTGAGGTTCAAATCAGAATCTAAATGTTGCCTTTTCTGTTCTTTACTTTAAGCACTCATCTAAACCTTTCTGAACATTATTTTGAAGATAAATGATAAAAATAACAAAATAATGCAAAGTATTTCAGACAGTGAAATGTTTGCAATCTTTTTAAATAATTTTTCTCACAATTTTTTAATAGCATGGAAGCTGATAAGACCCAAACTGTAACAAGAAGGAGTAACCAGTTTGTATTGATTTGTAGGCTTATGTGCTTTTTCTCCATATCATCAATTTTCTACATGAAGCTTAAATATGGAATTTCTGGTTTCCTCTTTGCAATGTTTCTTAGAGGCCCTTGGGATTCACAACAGATCTGTTCCTCTGACTCACATGCATTGGAGGCAATGTATATCCTCATCTCTGTTCACTATCTGGTTAAATCTTTTCATCTATCACCTCTTGCTGAGAGGGCATCTCAACCCAACTAATGTCTATATTAATTAATATTTGCCAAAAAAATCTGACATATCTATTTGTTTATATTTACATGAAAATAGGATGAGGTTTGACAATAAGCACAATTATGAGTGGAAGTATAATATATTAGACATAAAAGAAAAGAATAGAATCAAATGGTAGGATTTGATTCTCCACTATCTCCCTTGAGTTTATACAGAAGACATCAATAATTAATTAAAGCCACTCAGAATCCTTGACACAGTGTTCTTGGCAATGCTTACCAGTTGATTGGAAGGGGCAGGTAGATTGAAACCTATTTGCCAGCTTTATTTCCATCTATGGTATAGGTTCAGTTAAACCATACGAAAATATATGCTTTCTTACCTGGCTTTTAGCAGAAGCTTTGGAACTAATTGTAGGGGAAGTATGTGGGAAAGAAGGTAAGATAAAACAGTAATTTGCCACCTGCTGTTAGTTGAACACTTGGGCTGTAAATTCGTGTCTTTGGTGTTTTTGTGTGTTTATGTATAATATTATTCTCTTTATGCTTCATGCAGGTCAGACTATTGACAGGAAATAAAGTCTCAACTTTTTTTGCATTTCTAACATACTGCTCTATCTCTGATGATGAGCATTTAGAGAACTGAGTTCATCAGGAGTCATTACAAGTGATGGGTAACCTAAGGTGGTTGTTAACAGTATGGGTATTATGCATATGGACCACCCAGGTATAAGAACAGATTATTATTCCTAGAAACAAACTAATTCCTTTTTTTCTTTAAGATTTTTTTTTTTCTTGATGTGGACCATTTCTGAAGTCTTCATTGAATTTGTTACATTATTGCTTCTGATTTATGTTTTGACTTTTTGGCCGTAAGGCATGTGGCCTCTTAGCTCCCAATCAGGGTTTGAACCCACTTCCCCTGTATTGGAAGGTCAAGTCTTAACCAATGGATTACTAGGGATGTCCCTAGAGAGAAACTAATTCTTAAGAAAAGGATGCTCAAACTGATTCCAGCCTCCCCTGCAGTCCTTTCTGGACATTCAGAATCAATTTGGGGAAATTTCTGTGAAGCTTAGAGTTTTGACAGTGTTATTCAGAATTTTCAATTACCTTCTTGAAGACAAGAGAAAGAAAGATGTCAGTTCATTCATAAATATTTAATCATATTTAGTATGGCTCTAAATTATGGTTTTAAAAATAATTGGCAATGACTTAAAAGAATGGAAAACACTGTATAGGAGTACATATATATTTCATCTTTTGCTGTTTATGATATGTAGTTTCAGACAATTTTAGCAGAAACAGTTTTTTACCTTACTTTAGCTGCAAACCTTAGGCAGTGTAATCTAAGAAAGTGAAGCCTCTACAGCAACATATATAATTCTTTTCATCCTAAACTAACATGGTTGATCTACCACCATTAGTGCTTCTCCATTTAGCATTGTCATAGCCGCTTGAAAAGGTTTCTGGGTTTATTTTCATTTTCATGTGGTATGTATGTGCATGTACACATGTGCATGTGAGTGATTACATGCCCACATGAACATTCTTTAGGGTTGCAAACAGGGGCTACAGATTCCATTAAGAATTATATTGGTCTTTTTCTTCTGTGTTGACATAAACTATGTGTGTATCCCCAGATTAACAACATAG
This sequence comes from Odocoileus virginianus, assembly GCF_023699985.2. Lineage (NCBI taxonomy): Eukaryota > Metazoa > Chordata > Mammalia > Artiodactyla > Cervidae > Odocoileus > Odocoileus virginianus. Next base: position 26,994,064 of record NC_069688.1, read on the forward strand.
AATAACCACACTTGGGGCCTTCTTTGGAATTAAGTTGGACTAACAGTTTCTTTTATCTTTTATCTGTTTTCCCTTACCTGGTTTGCAGTTTGGAATGTTACCCTCTGCCTTTGGTGTAAGACTCAACCTTATGAAACCTCCTAACCTATTTGCTTTAGTAGTGCTACCAGGCATATACCCAGTTAGATAACTCTGTGTTCCTGCCTCCATTAGCAGTTCACTTATTCTTAAAAATATTTGTATTGCATTAGTAATACTTGTTTCAAAAACTAATAAGAAACAGAGAGCCAAAAGAAAAATAAGATACACTATTAATAATTTCAAAATGTGCTGCTTCTCTCAGCCATGTCCTGTCTCTTTCCGCCTATGTTTTTTGCTTTTCCAGCTCTCCGCCTGTCTTTCTTCATTTTTGTCTGTCTTGTTTCTTGTTCCTCTTTATGTCTCTGGATCTTCAATTCTTTGCCCTAGTCACTCCTAGTTTCTGTTTCTATCTAGCACATTTTTTAGTCAAAAAATAAATAAATAAACATCGTTCTATAAGTTGGTGGTTAAGGCTTTGAATATTTGATATATTGTTATTGATATTTGGCTGTGCTCCTTGTATCTTTGAAAAATTTTTTCACCTACATAAGTCTCTTATTTTTGCATTGGTAAAATGCCATTAGGATTAAGGCATTTAGGAAATGTGAACAGTTAGTCTTAGGGACTTACTTGTTTGTGTTTCTTTACATACTTTCCTGATTATTTTATGATAAATTTCTTAGGATGAGAATTGCTTCATTATATGGCATGCATTTTTAAACACATATTTCCAAATTGCCCTCCAGGTAGGTTGGGTCTATTAATATTACACAAGTAATTTTGGAGAATGTTCATACTCTAACCAACAGTTGTGGGTTATTATTCTTTTAAAAATTTCCTAATAATAAATGAAGATATTTATTGCTATTTTACTTTTAATAATAGTGAGGCCAGATTTTCTTTATATTCTTTAATGAATTGTATGCTCATATTCTTGGCACACTTTTTCATTTAGGTGTTCAGTTTTTTTTCCTTATTGATGTTTTAGAGCTCTTTGTATATTAAGAATACTAGCTCCTTATAGTATGTATTGTAAATATTTTCCCAGTTTTTTTGCTTGCTTGTAATTTAATTATGGGGTGTTTTTATGCAAGGGTGTTTTAGTTGCTACCTATATGGATCATTAGTCTTTTATCATTTCTACCTTTTTAGATCTAAGTATTAGGACATATTTTCCTTTTCCTGAGAAACTCATATTGCTTTCCCCCTTTTGACTTTCAGTCAAGTCTTCATTAACATGGGTTATAAACAAGAGCAGACTGCCATAGGGAATATAAAATCTTGGGTTAAACATTATACTCAATACATGTTACAAAATGGATTACATGCAAACTTATTTATTCAAAGTTAAACCTAGTATTTGTACATTTGTTTGGCATTCTATTAAGTAACACAAAGCATTATATAAATTGCTTGAAGGAAAGTATGTAGAAATAGTCTGTTGTTACTTGCTATTAGTTATGTTTGCTTTTAATCATTGGTATAGAGCTGTTGTACCTTTAGTCTCTTTTTGAGCAAGTGTCATTTATTACATAGATTAAACTGGACCCTAGAGAATCTGTGGTTAAGCTTAGCATTATTAATAATCTCATTTTGTGGGCTAGTAATAGAACGGACCCTGATGCTGGGAAAGACTGAAGTCAAAAGAAGAAGGGGGCAGAGGAGGATGAGATGGTTAGATAGCATCACCAATTCAATGGACGTAAATCTGAGCAAGCTCCAGGAGATGGTGAAGGACAGGGAAGCCTGGCATGTTGCAGTCCATGGGTTGCAAAGAGTTGGACGTGACTTAGTGACTGAGCAACAACAGCAGGTGGAACACAGCTCATTCTCTCCTCTCTGTCACTTGACCTCACAGCACTGTTCCAGCCTTCAGAGGCCACACCCTAATGTTATTTCCATCAGTTTACTTCTTATGAGTTCAGTGTCCTTATCAGGATTAAGTTAGGCTGCTAGAAGGTATATCAGTGTCAAATCATGTCAAAGAAGAATTTTATTTTCTTGGTGTATGTTCATTTGGGTGTGATTGTCTTCATATGCAGTCATGGCATTGTTTCTTTGAAGGCCAATGTGGAAGGATGTCATGTCATTTTCTTCTTTTACTTATTTTATTTGTCTTAATGAACAGCCTGAGATCCATGAGAATTTAATGTTCTTCATTTACCATAAATTATTATTTTATATTATAGAGTAATTTGTATAGTATCTCCCCCCACCCAACTCTTGAATGAGTTCACTTCTCAAAATGTAAAGCATCAGATATTTCTACCTCTGCTCAACCCATGTTTTCAGTACTAGGTTATTTATCTGGTTTCAGGAGCAAAAACCAGAAAGGGCCAGGATTGGAGTTGGAATGGGTGGGTGGGTAGAGAGAGGCTGCTACATGGCAGATGCAACAATGTAGCTCTTGTTGATTATTAATAAAATTTCTAAAAATAGGTGCCTGACAAAATATTTATTCTTAATTTGTGTTCATTTTAATTCCATGCATGCATATCACTATAACATCTATTAACATTTTTTTAAATGGTCAAATTGCTTGCATTTCAAACCATTTCAAACCATTCCTCTATGCTATCTCCACCCTCTTGCTCGCCACATCAAAACTGGAGTATATATTACTGTGAATGTTGTTTTGCTTCCAGGAAGCCCAGATTCAGATTTACTGTTCAGCTATAGCAACTGTATAGGGCCTCACTGCATGCTTATTTCTGATCTCCTTTTCTTTTTTTCACTCAACAAATATGCTTTCTTGTATCCTTTGTGAAAAGAGGCAGGGTATAAATTGCCAAATTTTTAAAAAATGGTTATTATGTCTATTATATATCCCCAAATTAATATCATATTTTCCTCTGCATTTACTTAATTGACCACAGCTTGGCTTATTTTTTCAATAATGATGAAGGAATTTACCATGAGATATCCATACTTAATCAATACACATTATGGCCAACTCTTAACTCAGGAACACGAAGAGCTGTCAAGCAGGGGTTTCCAGGCAGTAATTTATCCCTCCTGCAAACCTTATTCAATGACATTACACACAAGAGGCAGCAGTCTGGGCACCAACGATGCAACAGCATACACAACTGCCTCTGTTCTTACAGTCTGAAGTGGAAGCCAGAGGGCCCCCCCCCAAAAAAAAATTGCAGTACAGTGTGGCAAGATCTATGAAAGAGGCATGCAGAAGTCCTGGGGGTGGGGAGTGGGTGTCAGGGAAAAGAGTTAGTATATGTGCAGCCATGAGAGAAGGGGGGTAACTGGGGGCTTGGAACTAGTTCCTTGAGGCCGGTCAGACATCATTTGAGAAGGCAAATCTCTGGAGAGGTATTCACCAGGAGTTTAATGGGGGGCTTTATTCTGAGCATGATGGGCAGCCATCGAAGGCTTTTAAGAGGAAGTGTGTGTTGGAGGGGGCTGGTGTAGTCAGATTTGCATTCAGGAAGAATACAGAAGAATATCTCTATGGGACAGTGGTCATGACGTGGATGTGTGGACTCTCTACAGGAGAAGATCGGAGGTCTTTAAGCATTCCCGAGTTTCTAAACCTGGGATGCTTTTGTTTCCTCTTCACCACAGCCTGATGAAACTATTAATAGATCAGTTATGGTGATTTTACAAATTGGACCTGAACTTGAGGGCTCTTTGATGTGTTTAAAGGCATGAAAGGCTTGCGCCCATGTCTGTCTCACTCTACACCCGTGACCTCCTCCGCCCTAACCTCTCCTTGTCTGTGGATGAGAAGGCTGGTTCAGAGAGGGCCATTTTAGCTGAAGCTCATACAGATAACTGAGCAGAGCTTGGCTTAGAATACAGATCTGATTCACAGGAGAGGCACGATGCCTGTGTCTTCTAATTGGAGCAGACAGGATGTGAGAAGCCCCGGAGACAGGTGAGATTAAAGACGAGACTCCAGGGGTGGAACATTGAGGTGCGAGGCGAAGGGAGTCGGTGTCGCCAGAGGGTTCACTAGAGGGACCGCCCTGAGCCGGCAGGTGACGGAGGACCAGGGACTGCTGACTGGCATCAGAGACATCAGTTCATTTTAGATGCTGACCCAGATATTTCATTCATGAAGCTTACTATCATAGTCCAGGGACATAGTTTGCCTGTGAAACATCACTCATTTAAAACAAATACAGTCAGCCCTTGTTACGTGCCAGGAATGATCTTGAATGCTCAAGATGCAAAGGAGGGAATGTAGTCCCTCCATTCATGGAGTTCTGATGAAGAAACAGGCATTTAAACAAGCAAATGACTGCACAACACGGGAACTGCAGCCATTGGGAAATGATGATTGGAGTGGAGATACGGGTATGAAAAATGGTTTCTGGGAGCATTGAGGACAGAGCTGGTCACAGAGCCTTCAAGGGGACTCGAGGGATGACACATTTGGGTCTTAGTCTTAAAAGGTGCCTGAGAAATTACCAAGTAGAAAAGGGAAGATATTCACAAATAGGAAAACAAATGGTACAAAATGCTTTAATGATTTGTAAATTAAAAAGAAACAAATGAGATTTTTACTGTCTTGATATCAGGCATAAGGACAAGTATGTCCCTCTTGTCCCATGTTGGATTTTAGATAAATGACATTTTAAAGAGTTTAATTATTTTTAAAACTTTTGAGCTCAACAGAGTCTGATATGAGGCCTGTGACACCTTTTCTTGTTTTGTCTGGTAAACAACTGCTTCTCCCAAACGTGAGCCACCCAGGCTTTCATGTGAAATACATCTGGGCATATATTTTGAAGATAAATTTAAAAAATAAATTTTTCAGTCATACAATGCTGATTTGTGAGTTAAATTTTTTCCACAGAACAAAACATTTTTCAAAAATGACTCTTTTTAACTTAGGGAAAATTTTAAAGTTCAATTTTGGTGGAAACTGTGAAACTCTCAGACCTCAAATGTCATTATCCTTTTTATCTGATATTGCGTTTCACCCCACTGTAGATGTTATTTCTATATTCTGAAGGCAAATTACTGTGTTTGAGAGAAATGTTGAACTAGGTAATATATTAAGTTTATTAGTGAAGGTGAAAAAAAATATTTTGTCCATTTGCTCTTTTACTTAGTCTACTCTTGGAGTTAATAGCTACTTGTGTTAGTTACCATTTACCTAGGTAGTTTATTAAGTGAAACCTCTTTCTCCCAGGTGGGATGGGCTGACTCGGTCTGTGACTTTCTTGTCATGATTCTGCAGTGATCTGTGTTGTTGTTTGTGCTAGTAAGGTCTTGGTGATGAACCATTAAATAAAATGATGTGCCCCCAGGCCAGGGAGTTGGTCGATTGCCAGACAGTAATCCTGTACAATTAACTATCAAAGATTTGAGCACTCCATTATTCTAAGAGAGGGAACTGCAGCCATTTGGAAAAACTGAAATGATGATTGTACATTTGGCTAAGTTTTGGTTTGGAAAGATGTTTGGATAGTTAAACTCATCGTTATAACATTTAGATACTGCAACCTCCATTTGGGGTTCTCATTTTGTTAATTTTATTCAATTCCTAGATAAAAATGAAAGGAACTTATTCAGTCTTTACCAAGGATAGGAATGAGTCACTTACAATGTAGACCTCAAACCTCTTCAGAAATGAAATAGGATTTGAATAAAGAAATATTCTCCATGAAAGATAGTTTGAAACTATTGTATTAAAGTGGGAACATGACAAAGTGATCTTTATGTCTTAAGATATGTTCAAAGTTATGTTGTTGAGATATTTTTAGTTACAGAAACCATAAATATTCATTAAGTACCTTGAAAATATTCTTTCGGCGGTTCTTTGGTAATTCAAGCAATCACCCAGTCCACTAATAAGAATCTAAAGATCATATGTTTTTAGGCTGTGTTCTACAATACATATTGAGTTCATTACATAAGGAACAACTGCCTTATTTTGACTGGTTTTTATAGTTTCTCCTAAGAGCTTTTTCTTATTTTTATTATTTCTAAAGATGCACCTAAAGTTCAGCACAATATGTAGATAAACATACTCAGAGATCAGTATCTTAGCACATTACCCAGTGAATCAATATGTCAGGACTTCAAACTTTTCAGCGGATGCAAATTCATTTATCCATTTCTTTAACATTCCTTCACTGAACACCTGCCATGTGCTGACAACAGTTTTGGCACTTTAGCTAGAGTCAAACAGACAGATTCTAACTTGCCTTCATGGAGCTTACAGCTTGAAAGTAGAGATCAGCGCTTTTCAAATCTGATAAGTTGAGGCCTGTCCTGTGAAAGAGGTGTATAAACAGAGGACTTTAATTCCCCCAGTCTTGGGAGCTGGGCGGGGGGTTACTTTTCCAACTCAGAAAGGATTATGGGCAGTTCAAAGTAAGCCTGGCTTTCAGTAGGAAGCCTGGGTTGAGTTCCGAAGGTTAAGCAAGGGTTCAGACTTCCCAGGTGGCTCGAGGTAAAGAATACCTGCCAAACAGGAGACACAGGTTGGATCCCTGGGTCAGTAAGATGTCATGGAGAAGGGAATGGCTCCCCACTCCACTATTATTGCCTGGAGAATTTTATGGACAGAGGAGCCAGGAAGCTATAGTCCATGGAGTCACAAAGAGTTGGACATGACTCTTTGAGTCTTTGTGACTAAAGACTTGGTGACTAAGCAGCACAACAACAGTATTATACCAGTGGTGTTTTGAAAATTTGTGAAGATGTTGATGATCATGGTGATAGATTTCTGAAGACGTTTCACAGGTGTGAGTTAGATCCACTGGACCACTGCAATATGGGGAAGATTCTGCTGTATATCTGAGAGCTGAAAGTCAGCTTTTCAAAGCTTGTCTATTATAACTGGTGTTGCCACTGTACATTTTACCATTTTGAAAAACTAAATCACTAATAAGCCTCCTCATGAAATATTGTTGGCCATGCAAAGCACTTGTAAGAGGGTGCCTTTGTGATGCACATATAGCTGCAAGCACATGCCTCCATCATTACACATGTGGCCATGCCTCAGATTCTCCAAAGTGAAATATGTATTATTTTATTTTACATTCCTTTTGTTTTCTCTCTCCTTGTTATGTTTAAGCCATTATATTTATTTGTTTAATTCCTGTGTGTAGATATATAACATTATATGTGATTTTATTCCTGTATTGTAAAGGGGATGGGCTTCCCTGATGGCTCAAATGTCAAAGAATCTGCCTGCAGTGTGGGAGACCTGGGTTCGATCCTTGTGTTGGGAAGATTCCTCTGGAAACGGAATTGTCTACCCAGTCCAGTGTTCTTGCCTGGAGAATTCTATGGACAGACTAGCCTGGCGGGCTACAGTCCTGTTCAGTTCAGTTCAGTAGCTCAGTTGTCTCCAGCTCTTTGCAACCCCATGGACTGCAGCATGCCAGACTTCTGTGTTCATCACCACCTTCAAGAGCTTCTTCAAACTCATGTCCATCGAGTTGAATGATGCCATCCAACCATCTCATCCTCTGTTGTCCCCTCCTCCTCCTGCCTTCAGTCCTTCCCAGCATCAGGGTCTTTTCCAATGAGTCGGTTCTTCACATCAGGTGGTCAAAGTATTGGAGCTTCAGCTTCAACATCAGTCCTTCCAAGGAATATTCAGGATTGATTTCCTTTAGGATTGACAGGTTTGATCTCCTTGCAGTCCAAGAGACTCTCAAGAGTCTTCTCCAACACCATAGTTCAAAAGCATCAATTCTTCAACACTCAGCCTTCTTTGTGGTCCAACTCTTATATCCATACATGACTACTGGAAAAACCATAGCTTTGACTACACAGGCCTTTGTTGGCAAAGTAATGTCTCTGCTTTTTAATATACTGTCCAGTTTGGTTATAACTTTTCTTCCAAGGAGCAAGCGTCTTTTAATTTCATGGCTGCAGCCACCATCTGCAGTGATTTTGGAACCCAAGAAAATAAAGTCTGTCTCTGTTTCCACTGATTCTGCATGTATTTGCCATGAAGTGATGGGAACAGATGCCATGATCTTAGTTTTTTGAATGTTGACTTTTAATCTAGCTTTTTTACTCTTTCACCTTCATCAGGAGTCTATTAGTTCTTTTCACTTTCTGCTGTAACGGTGGTTTCATCTGCATATCTGAGGTTATTGATATTTCTCCCGACAATCTTGATTCTAGCTTGTATAATATACTCTACATATAAATTAAATAAGCAGGGTGATGATATACAGCCTTGACATACTCATGTCCCAATTTGGAAACAGTTCATTGTTCCATGCCCAGTTCTAACTGTTGCTTCTTGACCTGCATACAAATTTCTCAGAAATCTGAGAAGAGAAGTGCAAGGCAAAAGAGAAAAGGAAAGATATAACCATTTGAATGCAGAATTTCAAAGAATAGCAAGGAGAGATAAGAAAGCCTTCTTCAATGATCAGTGGAAAGAAATAGAGGAAAATACTAAAATGGGAAAGACTAGAGATCTCTTTGAGAAAATTAGAGATACCAAGGGAGCATTTCATGCAAAGATGATCACAATGAAGGACAGAAATGGTGTGGACCTAACAGAAGCAGAAGATATTAATAAAAGGTGGCAAGAATACACAGAAGAACTATACAAAAAAAATCTTAAAAAAAAAAAAATCTTAATGACCTAGATAACCATGTTGGTGTGATCATTCACCTAGAGCCAGATATCCTACAGTCCAAAGTCAAGTGGGCCTTAGGAAGCATCACTAAACAAAGCTAGTGGAGGTGATGGAATTCTAGCTGAGCTATATCAAGTCCCAAAAATGATGCTGTTAAAGTGCTGCACTCAATATGCCAGCAAATTTGGAGAACTCAGCAGTGGCCACAAGACTGGAAAAGGTCAGTTTTCATTCACATCCCAAGGAACAACAATGCCAAAGAATGTTCAAACTACCAGACAGTTGCACTTATCTCACACACTAGCAAAGTAATGCTCAAAATTCTCCAAGGTAGGCTTCAAGAGTACGTGAATCAAGAACTTACAGATGTTCAGGCTGGTTTTAGGAAATCAGAGGAACCAGATATCAAATTACCAACATCTGTTGGATCATAGAAAGAGCAAGAGAATTCCAGAAGAATATCTACTTTTACTTTATTGACTACACCAAAGACTTTGACTGTGTGGATCACAACAAACTGTGTAAAATTCTTAAAGAGATGGGAATACCAGACCACCTTACCTGCCTTCTGAGAAATCTGTGTGCAGATAAAGAAGCAACAGTTAGAACCAGACATGGAGCATCAGGCTGGTTCCAAATTGGGAAAGGCTACACTCCATGGGGTGGCAAAGAATTGAAAATGACTGAACGACTAACACTTTCACTTTTCAAAGGGGACATTATAAAAAGAAAATCTTAGATCTGAAGAGATGAACATGACTATTTTCAACAATACATGTGTTTAAAAATAGAAGCAAAAGTGCTTTAATACCCAGGCTGAAAAAGCATTTGAAATTAATTAATTAATTTTGGAATGCTTTGTGGATAAAACCTCTTGATTTTTAAATGAGACGCAGCAGCAAATATCTCCTTTTTGGCTGCTTTCTAGCCTGATTTTGAGAGTCACCTCTTTGACTCTGTACTCAGAAAGATATGGAGGGAAATATGCTACAATAGACCATTTGGGAATATTTGCACTGGGCTGTCTTGTTTGGGCTGTTTAGTACTAATATCACTGGATAGAATACTCTAAAATTGAAAGGTCATTTGGAGAAAAATTACTTACAAATAAAATCAAGATTTTTAGAATGCTTTCTTGGAATGGGTCTACTCTGGAATTCAGCCAGTAGTTCAATGAAAACACATTGAGATGCTTTACAAGAGTACTTTGTTTTAATAGATACCATCATGAATGAGTAAGACACCATCCCACTAGTGCTACAAAGAAAGTATGACTAGTTTCTGATCCAGAACACCCAATTACATTCTTAGTATTTATAGGGATAGCCTCCTGGAGATTACAGGAAGTATGAAGTCAGAAGAAAGGAAGCAGCTTTACCTAGAGGACAGTAATTATGCCTGCATTAGATATAGGAACTCCTAGTTGACAAAACAAATACTGCAGAATACAGTTGAGGATACTAGGAGTATTAGAAATACAGGTAAAAGTCCAGAGAATCAGATTTATTAGAAGAAATTAATGTCTTCCTTAACTTTCCTATTGACTTTTTGTGAACATCAAATGAGATAATATGTAAACAATATTCTGCAAGTTCTAAGCAAGGAACTTGTACACAAGATTTGTTCACAGTCTTCCAAATATACACCATACTAGCATGTGTTAACAGGAATTAATCAGGTGCAAGCCAGCAAGTCTGAAACCTGTGATAAAACTAGATATATTGGTTTTTCTTAGGGATGCTATAGTCACAAATTTTGAATCATCAATTCCTATACTGTTTATTTGTACAGGCTTGGATAAATATAGAGTCAATTTACATTTACCATCCCTGGTCTCATCTTTTTGTTATCTCCCAAGAAAGTCTAGAATCTTCCTCCAAGATGATGCCAGTTTGTAGTCATCTTTTATACTGTGTCCAAAAACACATTTTCATCTGCGTATTGATTCTCTCAAATAAATCCAAGTTTAAGCCTTCTACTTCTCCAACAGAATTAAAGCAATTACCACTTCCAAATAAGGTCTGTGCAGTAATGAACTTGAGGAAAGAGATGTTTGAAAGGCAAAGGGATATTCGTTTTCATTTTTTAAAATGTATTTTTTAATTATAGTTGGTTTACAATGCTGTGTTAGTTTCAGAGATACAGCAGAATGATTCTTATATATATAATATACACATTATATAATACACATATAATATATATATAATTCTTTTTCATATTCTTTTCCCTTATAGTTATTATGGAACATTGAGATAGTTCCCTGTGCTATACAGTAGGTCCTTGTTGGTTATTTATTTTGTATATACTAGTGTGTGTGTGTTAATGACAAACTCCTCAAAGGGATATTATTCTTTCCCTGGAAATAATATTATACAAGATCTATCCTTGAAACTTTTCTGCTTAAGAGCTGTTGGACCAGAGAGTTTCTCATGGCTCTCCTTTCTGTCTCTCTCGTCTTTATTACACCGCTTTTTCTCACAGTTTGTGTCCCCTGCAGACATCCGGATGTTGAAGATGGACAGCCATTCTATTTCCTCTTCCTTCTGTGCTGTCTTCTCTTACCAGGGCCTAGGGTTTCCTACCATTAATGTGCGAGTCCCCTTTGGAACTTTCCTGGTGGTCCAGTGATTAAGACTCCATGCCTCCAATGCAGGGATCTAGGATTTAATTCATGGTCCAGGAACTAAGATCCCATATGCAGCCAAAAAGAAAAAATACAGGGGCTCTTCTGCCACTCCACCTCACGTAGTTCCCACCTGCCATTACTAGGCAGTTCCTAACCTTTGGCTCAGAGTTTCTAGTACCTGAGACTCTTCAGCAGTGAGAACCTTGGGTGGGAGTGGTAGGTGTTTGCAGAACCGTTAACATTAATGAATGAAATTGAGAGTGTGATTTATTGATACATGTGTACATGCATTCTAAGTTGCTTCAGTTATGTCCAACTCTTTGCAACCTTATGGTGGTTTGTAAATAAACTTGTTTCTAGGGAAAACTCTTAACTATCATAGTTGACCATTATTGAGGAAATAAAGTTAAAAAAGAAAAATCAAAATTTATTTTGGTTCTAAGAAATACTGACTATAAGCACTTACTCAAACTGCTTAAAACGTATGTCCAAGTATAATGGATAAGTGCAATAATTATGCATGTTATAAACTCTCTGGTTTAAAAGTGCTAATGAACATGATTTATCATTTAAAGATTCATCTTAGCCTGTGTGTCACATTAATTTTTACATGTTTTTTTATAGCATCTAAACTTTATATTCATATGTTTGTAATCTTCATCATTTATCTCTCTCATTACATGGTTAAATCTCAGGGGACAATCCCTTGGAGAGGGGAATGGCTATCCACTCCAGTATGCTTGCCTGGAGAATTCCATGGACAGAGGAGCCTGGCGAGCTACCGTCCATGGGGTTGCAAAGAGTCAGACAGACTGAGTGACTAACTCTAATTGAGGAGTATTTAGTAACTTTAGCCCAAGAAGTGGAGAGATTTTTTAATGATTTACTTGTTTCCGTTTGTTTATGCTAGTCAGTATTCTGATTCCATAGACCAGCGAGGTTTACTGTGAAACTAAGTAGAGATTATTTTCACCTTAAGATCTTCTGAACTGTAAGTGGATAATTAAGCATTAGAAGAAGCTTACCAAGAAAAGCCATGAAATCTCTATCCTTGTGGATTCTTGAAATCTTGGATGATTTAAGCAAAGCCTTGATCTGATCAAAGGCTTGAGTATATAAGAGATGCCATTTTGCTGTTTCTTTTATTGGGCATTCATATTCATGTGTAGAGGTGGAGATGGTTCCAAAAAGACTGATACTCTGTCCAACTCTGTCCATTTCTACTCCAGCTGGTTTTTTTGAAGGCAGTGTAAGTTTGCCCCTAATTTCTGACCATTAGTTTCAGGTTGCCATTCTTTTTTTTTTGACTGAATATCCTTATTATGAATGATTTTGACTGTATTATTAAAGCAAAAGTCATTTCTTCCCTACTGTGGGTTAAGCAGTACTCACTATTGTTCCAGCTTTCTGGAATTCTTCACAATAGGTTCCAGACCTGGGTTAATTAACAACTCTGTTAACACCTCCTTGAGCTCAAGTGGTTCAAATACAGCCTGCTGAGACATTATTTCTTAAAAGGTGAGGACTAATGACCCAACTTTTAGTCACCATCTCAGAGGCCAGTTTTCAATCTCGTAAAAATTTTAAGTCAAGGAAGCTCAACATAGAAAGTCATGAGCTGTCATAAAATACCATTCCGGATATAGTTGGTTGGAATTGCCTGGGCACTTGGTAACCTAAAATACAAGTTAACAGTAATTCCACCTCATTTAGTTGTGTTTAAGGTACTTGAGAGTTTTGCTTAATAGACCATAAAAATTAGACCTTAAGACACTACTTAAATGCAATAATAGATCCTTGTACAAAGTTCTCCTAGAAACTACAATTTAAAAAGTCATTATAAATGTTAACTAAACCTCACATTTTTCTATATGAAGACTTTTTGAGTATATAAAATTTTAGATGTGCTAAAATTCTTAAAATGAATTCATTGCAGAGCGTAGTTTGGTGTCTGCTCCTATTTTAGTAATTTGGGTAATACATATTGAAATGTAGTTTTACTTAAATATTTTATATGTATAGGTTCATATATCTTGAATGAAATGAACTGACCTTCTCTAATAAACAACCATAGAACATAATCGCAGCAGAAATCACTTCTAGGTGACATGGGAGCAAAACTCACTGACAGTTTGATATGTGGCATGATGTCAGTGTTCCTATATTGTTACTGAATATCTGTGGCATTCAAAGGAATTGAAATACCAGAACTTAGACTGCCACAAAAAGGCAACAGGGCAGATTATTCTGTTCTTGCTGCATTATTGGCACAGTACTCTTAGATACCACACACCTGGTATTTTATCTTCCAAACTATCTCATGAGCCAGTTATTATAGTTCTTAATAAAAAGAAAGAAGAAAAAACTGAGATTTAGTGGTTAAATAATTTACTTAAGATCATATTGTTGCTGTTGTTTAGTCACTAAGTCAAGTCCAACTCTTTTACAACTCCCATGGACTGTGTAGCCCTCTAGGATCCTCTGTCCATGGTTTCCCAGGCAAGATACTGGAGTGGTTTGCCAGTTCCTTCTCCAAGGGATCTTCCCAACCCAGCAATTGAACCTGAGTCTCCTGCCTTGGCAGGTGGATTCTTTACCACTGAACCACCTGGGAAGCCTAAGATCATACTGCTGGTCTTAGTGCCCTAAGATGAAGCACCATGCTTTCATCCATATCATAACACAAATATGGCATGACCACAGTTAAAGAGCCAAGTGAAATCAAGAAATCTTTCTAATGTTTCTTATATCCCTTAGTGATAGAAGAAATGGCTAGAATATAAAGAGTGTTAAAAGTATTAGACACAAATAAGATAGAACTCTGAAAAATGATCCATTACGTGATAATAGTCCCACCATATTTTCTAGAAATCTTGTGAAACAAATGTTAAAAAGGACAGGTTGAAAGCAGATCATTTAGGCCAGTTGATGTCAAAAGTTTTATTCAAGTAATTCGGATTTTTGTTATGAAGCATCTTTAATGTCCTAATTCTGGTTCTCACAAATATTTTAATGTTTCTTTTCTACAATTTTAATATGATTTTGTGGTGGGATGTTGCTGAGAGCTTAATCAAATCAACACTTTTGTGTGGTCATCATATGAATTAACAATTGTTCAACACTTACTGCAACTTGTATATTTAAAGTGATGTATTAGAAAGCATCACTATGAACAAAGCTAGTAGAGGTGATGGAATTCCAGTTGAGCTATTTCAAATCCTGAAAGATGATGCTGTGAAAGTGCTGCAATCAATATGCCAGCAAATTTGGAAAACTCAGCAGTGGCCACAGGACTGGAAAAGATCAGTTTTCATTCCAATCCCAAAGAAAGGCAATCCCAAAGAATGCTCAAACTACTGCACAATTGCACTCATCTCACATGCTAGTAAAGTAATGCTCAAAATTCTCCAAGCCAGGCTTCAGCAATACATGAACTGTGAACTTCAGATGTTCAAGCTGGTTTTAGAAAAGGCAGAGGAACCAGAGATCAAATTGCCAACATCCGCTGGATCATTGAAAAAGCAAGAGAGTTCCAGAAAACATCTATTTCTGCTTTATTGACTATGCCAAAGCCTTTGACTGTGTGAATCACAATAAACTGTGGAAAATTCTTCAAGAGATGGGAATACCAGACCACCTGACCTGCCTTTTGAGAAACCTATATGCAGGTCAGGAAGCAACAGTTAGAACTGGACATGGAACAACAGACTGGTTCCAAATAGGAAAAGGAGTACGTCAAGGCTGTATACTGTCACCCTGCTTATTTAACTTATATGCAGAGTACATCATGAGAAATGCTGGGCTGGAAGAAGCACAAGCTGGAATCAAGATTGCCAGGAGAAATATTGATAAACTCAGCTATGCAGATGTCACCACCCTTATGGCAGAAAGTGAAGAGGAACTAAAAAGCCTCTTAATGAAAGTGAAAGAGGAGAGTGAAAAAGTTGGCATAAAGCTCAACATTCAGAAAATTAAGATCATGGCATCTGGTCCCATCACTTCATGGGAAATAGATGGGGAAACAGTGGAAACAGTGTCAGACTTTATTTTGAGGGCTCCAAAATCACTGCAGATGGTGATTGCAGCCATGAAATTAAAAGATGCTTACTCCTTGGAAGAAAGGTTATGACCAACCTAGATAGCATATTAAAAAGCAGAGACATTACTTTGCCAACAAAGGTCCATCTAGTCAAGGCTATGGTTTTTCCAGTGGTCATGTGTGGATGTGAGAGTTGGACTGTGAAGAAAGCTGAGCATGGAAGAATTGATGCTTTTGAACTGTGGTGTTGAAGAAGACTCTTGAGAGTCCCTTGGACTGCAAGGAGATCAGTCCTGGGTGTTCATTGAAAGGACTGATGCTGAAGCTGAAGCTCCAATACTTTGGCCACCTCATGGGATGAGTTGACTCATTGGAAAAGACCCTGATGCTGGGAGGGATTGGGGGTAGGAGGAAAAGGGGACGACAGGGGTGGCTGGATGGCATTACTGACTCAATGAACATGAGTTTGAGTAAACTCCTGGAGTTGGTGATGGACAGGGAGGCCTGGCGTGCTGCGGTTCATGGGGTCACAAAGGGTCATACACGACTGAGCGACTGAACTGAACTGAACTGAACTGATAGCATGGCATAGAAGCACAGTTTTAATTTTTATCTCATATGCATCTTAAATATATGAATAACCTTTCTTTGAGGAAATATCCAGTTTCAGTTATTGCCTGAAAAGTAAGAACACTGTCATTCTGTGGCCAGGGGCTGTGGATAATATTGAATGCGTATATTACTTGTTATCAATAATGAATATTTCGTGGGATTTGTAGACCTTACAAGGATCTATGGATTTAAAATAAGAGCAAAATTTCTAATTATTTTTCCCCTTTTTTCTTTTTGGTACAGAATGGAGGCTCGCAGGTAAAAGAATGCTCAGGAGAAAATTTCAAGAGCAATTTATTTAAATATTGATTTATTGAAACATTTTATAATAATTCTTTAGAAATTCTTTTAGAATGTACTAAAAGGTGTTTTTATTGCTATTCGATTGCTAGTGAAAGGAGTAATTTATTCTCTCAAGAAAATGGAACTTTTCCTTTCTCAAGAATGAGTCTGCAGCAGTCTGTTGGAGCAACGCAGCAGTTTTCCTAATGTAGTTTTCCTTTCCTTATGCGTCCTCAGTTACTCCCAGTCAAAACCCGGCAGAAAGACAGACTTTTCAGAGAATCAGAGTTCCCTTGTTTTACTCTGTTTCTCTCATAAGAGGGTGAGTGAGTCTGTGTGTGTGTGTGTGTGCATGTGTGTGTGTGAACAAGATGGGAGTTTAGGCATCAGCACGTCCTAAGCTTGCATCCCAGCTTTATAAACTGATAGGAGTTTATTTCATAGGAGTTCAGTTTCCTCACCAGTAAAATGGGGATTGACTGAGGTGACATAAAAGCATCTTACAGCAGCTTATAGTTAGTCAATGTAACTTAGTTCCAATCCCTTCCCTACCACCTGTATTCAGTTCAGTCGCTCAGCTGTGTCCAACTCTTTATGACCCCATGGATTGCAGCACGCCAGGCTTGCCTGTCCATGACCAACTCCTGGAGGTTGCTCAAACTCACATCCATCGAGTCGGTGATGCCATCCAGCCATCTCATCCTCTGTCGTCCCCTTCTCCTCCTGCCTTCAATCTTTCCCAGCATCAGGGTCTTTTCTAATGAGTCAGCCATTCACATCAGGTGGCCAAAGTACTGGAGCTTCAACTTCAGCATCAGTCCTTCCAGTGAATATTCAGGATTGATTTCCTTTACGATTGATCACTTGTATTATGTTGACACTTCTGGGGTTAGATAAATTCTTTCTGTAAACCTTTGTGTTTTCCTCAATTTTGTCCCAATGACTAAGAAACACAGCTTGGGTCCTCCTGGTTGGCTGGCCTTCTTCATCCCCAAATCTCTTGTTCTCTTAGCACATCTTTTTATTTTTTCAGTCTGGCTGTGTTGGGTCTTTGTTGTGGTGAGCAGTCTTATCTCTAGTTGTGGCACATGGGGTCTGGAACACACGGGCTCAGTAGTGCGTTGGGCGTGTTTAGTTGCCTCACGGCATATGGAATCTTAGTTCCTCAGCCAGGGATCAAACCCATGTCCCCTGCATTGGAAGATGTATTCTTAACCACTGGACCACCAGGGAAGTTCCTGAGCACATCTTTGAATGTTGCTTTTTAAGATCAGTGTTCATGGGTACCAAAGCCTTCTTGGGAAGGACCTTAAACTGGGGAGAGGAAGCAAGGCAACCTTTATTAGATATCTTCACAGAGTGGTTTGTGTGTTTGCCCGACTCAGTTTTATTAAAAATATGTGAGACTGATAACATTGTCCACACTTTACAAAAGAAATAAAGCCTTCAAGGGATTAACTTCTAAAAGACAGGTAGGGAAAGATAGAGCAAAATTGAACTCCAAACTCTCTGTAGAACTTTGTTCTTCCAAAATGCAATATTGCTATTAAAAGTGAACTACTTTTCTAAATGGAAGCACATGGGTCATTATGAATCCCAGCACCACATTTTGTAGAGATGGACTGAACAGCCTGTGCAGAACACACAGTTGGAGCAAATAAGGTATGTGTATAAGTAAGTGTAATAAAGCAAAAAAATGTTACACACCAGAAGAGGGATTCAGAGAGAATGCTTTTTGGTTCAAAGGAGGACAAGGATATTTCTGCTGGAAGAAAGTCTTTGTTGTCGAGGTGACTTGGTTTTATTTTTTAATTTTTATTGAAATATAGTCGATTTACAATGTTCTGTTAGTTTTAGGGGTATAGTAAAGTGATTCAGTGTTTTATATATATATATTCTTCTTTGCATTTTTTCCATTATAGGTTATTGTAAGATACTGACTATGTTTCTCTGTGCTATACAGTAGATCCTTGTTGATTATCTATTTTACATATAGTAGTGTGCATATTTTAATTCCAAACTCCTAATTTAACCCTCCCCCCTTCCACTTTGGTAATCATAAGTTTGTTTGTTTTCTCTGCCTGTGACTCTATTTCTGTTTTGTAAATAAGTTCATTTATATTCTTTTTTTAGATTCCACATATAAATGTTATCATATGATATTTGTCCTGTCTGTCTGACTTACTTCACGGATATGAAAATCTCTAGGTCCATCCATATTGCTGCAAGTGGCATATTTCATTCTATTTTACTGCTGAGTAATATTCCACTGTATATATGTTCCACATCTTCTTTTCCATTCGTCTGTTGATGGACATTTAGGTTGCTTCCATGTCTTGGCTATTGAAAATAGTGCTGCTGTGAACTTGCAGGTGCATGTATCTTTCTGAATTGTTTCCTCTGGATATGTATCCAGGAGTGGAATTGCTGGATAATGTGATAACTCTATTTTTAGCTTTTTAAGGAACTTCCATACTGTTCTCCATGGTGGCTGTATCATTGAGGTAACATTTGGAGTGGACCTTAAATAATGGGTGGGATCTGGATATGTAAATATAGCAAAATGGAAAGAGTTGGAAGTAGGAAGAATGTGAACAACAGCACATAGATAAGGAAGTAACTTGAAGGTATTTAATTAAAAAGGTGAACAGTTCAGTTTTTCTGGCACATTAAGGCAAGGAATGTAATAATCAGGGAAGGAAAATGAACTCTTGAATGATATGTTAAAGATTTGGAAATTTGATAAACACTAGGGTGCCACTGATGGATTTTGATTATAGGATTGGCATACGATGATATAGAAATAATACTAATGATAATAAATAATCACCCACAGGCCATGATACTCAGTGTTCATCTTGTGATTGTAGGTCAAGCAGGATATTTAGGGGATGATGACAATAGTTCCAGGGAGAAATAAATAGCTTTGGCAGGGACAGTGGGAGCAGAGAGAAAAATAAGGATGAAGATGGTATAAGAACAGGTAAACACTTCCAACTTACTAGAGGCCCTGGGCGGGATTTGGAAAGAAGGTGTCTGAGATGACACCACACTTCTCTTGTGTATCATAATCAGAAACATAGAGGGCACAGAAGAGGAGCAGAGATACGTTTAAAAGGAAGAATGATAAACTCATGTATAGACTGTAGAGTTTGAAGAAAAGGAAGAAACCCTAGGAGGAGATACATTTTGGGTTGCTAGGGGCATGGTATGTGTTTAGGGAGAAGGAGTCATTAGGAATCTCTATTTGTGAGTGATCTGCAGCAAGAAGATAAATTAGTCTATGAGAGAGAATGAAATAAAACAGGAGATATTTGCTGTTGAAAGACAGAGCACATATGAAAAATCTCTATTGTATTAAGATAAGAGGAGACAGCAAAAAAGACCAAACAGAAGCAACCAGAAGGATAAGAACTTAGAGAGCTTTTCAACGAAGTCAAAAGAAGGGATATCAAGAAAGAAGAGGCACCCAGCATTGTCCAACACTGTGAGGAAACCCAGGGAGGTGGATAATGAGAATAATCTCTTCCCAAATCCATGATCACTTTTGTACATGGAGAATGAAACTGTTTTCGTATTTTTGACAACATCTCTTATACCTGGCGTATCATTTTGTCTATCCTTATAGAATTTGAAAAGCTTTCCATTGAATCAGTTTGGCTTGATTCTACTTTCAGAGTCAAAGGGTCTCTTGATATCATTGTTTTTGGAAATGTCATTGTATTTGCAAATACCCATTAATACATATCAGTGTGTACTGACTAAAAGTGCATGGAGCCAGAATCTTAAAAATTACTATTTAAATACCAAATAAAACCCCGAAGTTTAATATTTTACACAGATTACACTTTCTTCTGTCCTCTTATTAGGTCTTCTATGATTTTTTTTTTTCCCCCAAACTACTTTTGAATAACATATCCATTTGTAGAATCAAAAGTGAGGTCAGAAACCTGTGGGTGTGGACCCTGGCCTCCTGCTGCTATCTCAGTACTGTGACCTGATGTTTGCTTCCCCAAAACTGAAGCTGGAGATGTGAAATAAAGACTACGAATTTTAAAAATTATCCTTCTGCCAGGAAAATGGGAATTGCTGGCACTTTCACAGCTTGTTGAAGATTTCTTGGACCTGAGTTGAGACAGGTTCTGTTAAAAATATCATTGTTATAAAACACATCTTTCTCTAATTAATCATCTCTCTCTAAACATCCCATAGTCTAAAATATAGCATAACTCTTTCACCATCCTGGTCATTATATTGCACCTCCCATCTCTGTCGATGGCAGCATCTTCCATTCACTTGCCCAGACTAGGGAGAAAGCAGGCAGTTATATTTAATCTTCTTTCTGCTGCCCTCCACTGTATTCAGTCATTCAGTCAAGAAGATCTATTCAATACTCTGTCCTGATTAACTCTTCAGTCTGTTGCATGCTTCTCTCTTGCCTGCCACTAGTTCTGCCTCACTGTTCTTTCTGACCATATTACTTAGCATATAGTTATGTACTGGGCATTATTCAGGTACTGGAGATCAAACAATGCATAAGAAAGAGTCATTCCATACCACCAAGAAGCTTCAATCTGGTGGAGAAGATAGATACGTGTCAACCAACGATATTACTATTTAATTGACAATGGGATAAATATTCTAAAGAAAAAATTCAGAGTATAAGAGGTGAAGAAAAACAGGCAGATTTCTTAAGAAAAAAGGCCCTTGAATTGAAAAGCTGTGACTTAGAGGATGAATGAGAGTAAGACAAAATGGGGAGGAAAGCATTGAAGGTAGAGGGAATTGTGGAAGCTTTACCCTTTCAATGAGCCTTGCTTTCAAGATCTGAAACTGGAATAGTTGGTCTAAAGTGAACAAGTAAGGAAGATGAATGAACTAAAACTCCAGTTGGGTTAAAGACAAACTGTGCCAGGCCCTTCGGTATAAGGACTGTGTACTTAATCCTCAAAGCTGAAATATTTTAAAAAGAAGGGGCAATTGATGTTAAATTGGAAGAGATAGGGGAAGGCCCAGCCATATGTTCACCTTAGAGTCGTGTTAATGATTTTAGGTTTTATCATGAAAGTAAAGGAAAACCATTGAAGGAGGTTAATTTGGTGTGTGAATTTATCAGGTTAGCTTCTCCAATAATATTTTCTTCCACCATTCCTCCCCACTCTGCCTACTCTATCCTGTTTTGTTTTCCCTCACAGCTCCAATCATTACCTGAATGTATATATTTACTTGTTTGTTTTGTTTTTTTTTAGATTCTTGACTTTAGGCTCTGTGAGAGCAGGGATTTGTTTTATTCACTGCCGCAACTGCAGCACTTAGAACAGTGCATGACACATGACAAAGATGTTTTATAAGTTGTTGAGTGAATGAATCAGAATCAGATTGCTGTTTCAAGGTACTGTGGTTACTGTCTGAATTGAATAGAAGGGATAAGAGTTGATGGCCTGAGATGTAACAGGCAGGAAAGTTGATAGATGGAGAAATAGGAGGTATATTTAGGAAGATGCTTAGATGCAGGTGGTAAGGGAGAAGAAGCATCGAAAATTACTTCCAGATTTCTGGAATGAGTCCCTGGTTGAATTCGGGGTGCCACTAGCAGAAATGGTTGGGGAAGGAATGTGGTGTCATAATGAAGAGTGCAGGGGTTCAGCCTGACAGCCTCTCTCACTGACATTATAACATCGGGCAAATGATGACCTTGGGCAAATCAATTAACTTCTACTTGCCTCGATTTCTCTACGATGCAGGATAAGATTAGTACCTACTCTGTGCGTGCGTGTGTGCTCAGTCATGTCTGACTGTTTGCAACCCCATGAACTTCCGCCTGCCAAGCTCTGCTATCCATGCAGTTTCCCAGACAAGAATACTGGAGTGGGTTGCCATTTCCTTCTCCAGGGCATCTTCCCGACCCAGGGACTGAACCCAGGTCTCTTGAGTCTTCTGCCTTGGCAGGCAGAGTCTTTACCACTGAACCACCTGGGAAGCCCCACTTACTCTGTAGGAGGCCATATTGCGGGGATTGGATCAAAGAACATACATAAGCGATTTAGAATGGTACCTAGGATGTAAAAAGGACTCGATAGAAGTTAGTGTGGGAAAGAGTAGGTGACAAATTAAAGTGGAGAATCCATTTAACATTGTAGTTTTTGAGTTTTGGTTGCTGTGAGACATCCAAAGGGATATGCCAAGATGGTACTCATATGAAATGAATTTAGATCCCAGAAAAGAGACCTGAGTTAGGGATTGAAATCCGGGAATCACCTGAATATGAGTACTAAACTCTGGGAGGCACAAATGCATTAATGTTGGGTAAGGGAGACTGAGAAGAAACCTCAAGAGAATTAGGGCAAAAGTCAGTGGCCAAATGGAGGAACAGTGATGAGCTATGTGAATACTTCCCTGCTGTTTTAAGAGACATACAGCCAGACTGCTCATCCGGTCTGCTGAGGCTGCACTGGTCTCTCTGAAGCATGAAGGCTAATCCCATCTCAGATTTCCCTGGTGCTCCAGTAGTTAAGACTCCATGCTCCCAATGCAGTGGGCATGGGATTCGATCCCTCTTTGAGGGGAAGATCCCATAGGCTGCATGGCCAAAAAGATTAAGCCCATCTCGTTCCCACATAACATCTTCCAGTGACTCCCCAGGTCATTCAGTTCTGAGTCCAGTCTCAGCCTGCCATACCAGATACTTCACATTCTGTCCAAATGTACCTCTCAGGCCACTTCCTTAAGTGCATCAAATGTGCCCCATTTTCTGTTACCAGTAGGCATGACACGCATTCCGCTCCATCTGCCTCGGCTGCCCTTCCACCTACTGTCTACAAGGCTCATCATGGGTGGACCCGCCAGTACCACCTTTCACCTACTGCAAAAGCTCCTGCTTCTCCCCAGAGGCCCTACCGCACCAGGCTGTGGTGGTTCATTTTGTTTCTCTGAGGCCATGAGCTTCCTAAGGAAATACGGAGCCTCCTCTGCATCTTTAATACCTCGTCCAGTGCTTGCCATGGTGCATACACCCAGTGTTTGTGGAACTGAATGTGGTTAAAAAGTGGATCCCATTAGCTTTCCAAACTCCACATAACTAACATTTCACATTCACTCATACAACCCAGAAAAAGTTTATTATAGGAAAGATCCATATTTAGAAATACTGTATGCAGACTAGAGTCAGATGAAAGAAAGAAAGTGTAGTCACTTAGTTGTGTCCGACTCCTTGCGACCCCGTGGACTGCAGCCCACCAGGCTCCTCTGTCCATGGGATTTGCCAGGCAAGAGGACTGGAGTGGGCTGCTAGTCCCTTCCCCATGGGGCCTTCCCTGAGCCAAGGATCGAACCCAGGTCTCCAGATTCAGATAAACCAGGGGTGGGTTTATCATAACATTATTAGATGAGGTTATATGTCCCAGAATTATTATCTAAATCTGTAAATAATATACTTTTTCTATACTTATATTTAGAAAGTGAATTCAGTTCTGAGTTTAAGATTTATCTGTCATATATATCTTTGTTTACATTGACTTAATTCTTAAGTATTTACTTAATCTCACACTTTTACAAGTGGTTTGAAGGTGAAAAACATGGTCTTCTAACTCATGGTCTCTGGGGTGATAAAAAAGATGTGTAAACAATGAGTGGGAGAATGGAGCCTTCATATTCCATATATTCTGTAAATGTTTAACCCTGGAAGATGAATTTCACTTTAATATTTGGCTTTGAAATTATCTATGTAAGACTGTTACTTCACTACTTTTTAGAAAACCTGGATTTTTAAAAAATGAACCAAGTAGTTACATTTGATGATCTAATTTATTTCATCTATACTTCTGAATTTATATCTTTTGCTATAGATTAGAAATGACATTTAGAACTTTTATTGAGGACTAGAGGAAAATTATACTGCTCTTTTTTTTTTTTTCCAGGAGCATCATTTCAGGCTTAATAAGTAAAAGTATAATGGCAAAAAAAAAAAAAAAGTTTTAATCTGCAAGACATGACAGCATCAGCTATTCAGTCAAACCAGGAATTTTCCTATCCCTTCCAAAGCGACCCATTTTTGGACCCGAATGAATGAAAGCATTGGTTGTTTTGGCTTTCCCTATGCTGAAACCTAGTCCAAATTCTGGGCTCAGAAGTTTCTCATCTGAGAATCATCAGATAATGATGAGTCATTATCATTATAGTGATGAGTGCTATTATGGCATTCAGGGCTTGGGGTCTGAAATGGCACATATTTGGTGGTAACACGTTTGTTATTGTTAATCATGGCAGGTGATGATGAGATTACTGAAAAAAAAAATTTGAAGTGGTATCATAGGTTCATCAAGAAGAACTGGGTGATTCTGGTAATTGAATTTGCCCAGGTTTGTAAATCTTTTCCCACCTATTTCATTCAGATTTTAAAATAGATGTTGCTAAGATCAAACACTAATTCTAGCTGTATCAGCGAATAGAAATACATCTTTCTTGATTCACATTTACTCTGTTTTATAGGTTTCCTGATTTCTGAGAGAATGAGTTATTCAATTTCATTCTCACTTCTGAATCTTAAACTCTTTTGCTAATTTTTTTTTCTGTGAAATGGAAGAATAGCAAATTATGCATAATCTTGCTAAGTGTTCATCGCTCAGTTGTGTCTGACTTTTTGGACTGCATAGACTGTAGCCTGCCATGGAGGCTTCTCAAGTCCATGGAATTCTCCATGCAATAATACTGGAGTAGGTAGCCATTACCTTCTCCAGGGGATCTTCCTGACCCAGGTATTGAACCCTAGCCCCCTGCATTATAGGCAGATTCTTAACCATCTGAGCCACCAGGGATTCCATAATCTTTCGAAGGGATGCATACAAAATATATACTCTAAAGGAAATTATTCAAAGCAATTACTTCAAAGCAAATTATTTCAAAATAGTATGCTTTCCCATAAATATCAGGATTTAAATTCATGATTTTTTAAAAAGAAATGTGATTTTCCTAACTTTTACATATGTAATTAGATATGTATAACCTGTATTTAGGTCTGTGTAGTGTTTCAAAACTTTGAAATTTTTTTACATGACAGTCAATTCTAAAAGATTTGTAGCAGTCTAGATACTTGGTCCAAATAGCTCCAAATTTATTTTAGAGGTAGATGAAGCATACCAACAAACCATCTAAAACTTTTGCTCTTTTGCATCTACAAAATATTATCAGTGATAGAGGCAACCAGTTTTATCTAGAAACAATAAAAACACTGGCCTGATTGAAAAGATAGCAGGCAAAATCGGATGTTTCCAGCTAGAGTCCTGTATTATGAGGTAAAGTAAATAATTTTAAAATTGATTAGCATTGCCTAAAAAGGCAAAGTCACAGGCTTTGAGAATATGAATAGGGGAGTTGAATAGATAATGATGTGAAAAATGTGAGAATATATATATTTAAATGCAAAAACTCATGCAAGAATCCAGCTGCTTGATCACTTACTAGATGAATTTGTTATTAATACTGTTCCCTAAACCACTAATGAGAAATGCTTTTTTTTTCTTTTTTAAAGATTTAAGATTGTGTAAATGCTTTGTACCTAACACTGATGGAAGTAATTGGTAAACTGCTTAATC